>NC_042616.1:698439022-699039022 GCF_901001135.1 Rhinatrema bivittatum
AAAATATACTAGTGTCCCATTTACAACTTTATTATATCACAAATTTTACATAACAGAAACACATTAATTTATAGAAATAAGGAATTCAGATACTCCACACAACTTTGCATTTTTTAAACTTTTTTTATTGACCTATAAAACATTTACCACAGCAGAAATATACAATAGTACATAACATTCACATTTTGGTATCTCCTCAGTAACAGCAACACAAACTCTCAACTACCAGGCACTTTGGAAATAACACAAAATCCTGCAAACAATATATTCAAAACCCATGTATAGCAAACCTGCCATACAAAGCAAGCAGCACTGACTCCCAGGATTCAAACAGCAACAACTCAGCCCATGAAAAGGCAGCACTAGAAATAATACACCTGGCCTTAACTGATTCATCTCCAGTTAGGAAAAAAGAATAAGCTAGACAGATACAGGTCCCTTCACAGAAATACCAGACTAGCAGAATACTGCACCATGGTCACACGTGCAGAACACAGGCAGACCCTCACTAACAACTACACAAGGAACCACAGATTCAGTATGGAAGTATGCAGACAAAATCTGAACTGGAAACCCCAAGAAGCTGGACAGCATTCAGTGCAGCACTGGAGAAAGAGAATGCATTTCCTCCTATACTGTGAAAATATAAAGATATCAAAGATGCTCTTTGCCAAAACTGACCCATTCCAGTCACTAAACTTAAAATAAAATGTTTGGGTTTTTTTTTTTGCTTTTGCTAATAGGGCAGTTTGTTTTTTTTCTAATTGCGTTGGTCCTGTTTTATTTCTGCCCCAATATCATAGAACCTGTGTCCTCCATCTTAGCAACAAGTAGTCCAGTTTTTTGCACGACATGAAAGTGTGACACCATGCCGCTTTCTTGGGGGAGGGGGCGTTAGGAAATAAATGAGAATTATGGAATTCAGGAGTTTTCTGAGCTTGGGAGCACACGTAGTGAAACAACCTGAGAAGGAGAATCTATTATAGAGGTTATGAATGGAAAAGTTTGGCAGAAAAAATTTACAGGCAGCTATGGTTGAGCGTGATGTGCCCCTGACTAGAAACAAGGAGACTAAAAGAATAAAGTACTAAATTAATTTCTTAGATGAAAGTAACCAATCTAGAAAGATTGATGAAGAAATAATGAAGGAGTCAATTTAGTCATTTAGAGGTCAGGAAAGAGGATGTGGCTAATAGCTTTTCAGTGAGGCTAGAGAAAAAAAATGTTTTCCATTCAAAAAGGGAGCAGGGGTTGCTTATGAGGCTGAATAGAGGCAAATTGGATACAAATGAGCATATAATTAAGTATTTTGGGCCCATTCTAAGCCACAGAAAGCTTTCATTGCCTCATTTTCTTATGCATGAATCTCATTACCATTCCAATATACAAAGTCAAAAGTATGCTATGAACAACATCTGGAATTGGGTGAGAAAACTGCACAGAGCATGTGCGGGCCATGATATCAATATAATCTAAGGATAAGAAACCAAAAACACCTGCCTACATGAATAATTATGATTATTTAATAGAGATGTGTTTAGGCCAAACCTTTCAGTTTGGCCTTCATTATTGGCCTGCCGTGGGAAATTTCGGTTTCCCGTGGTTCGGGTCTTTTTTTCCATCTGCCCCGAATTTCGGGGTTAGCGCGCACTAACTCCCATTAGTGCGTGCTAACATTTCAATGGGCTAACCCATTAGTGCGCGCTGTTATGATCGCCGATCGCGGCAGACCGCGACCGGGGGCCGGTCACTTACCCTCGCGTCAGGGCCGGGCACAGACGCGTCGGGGCCGGCATCGGCAGCCGCTTCAGCAGCAGTGCTCCTGCCCTTCAAGATGGCTGCGGCGTTTCCGCGGAGCAGGCTAAGCCATGCCCCCTGAAATTCACTAGGGCCGCGCGGGCGGCTAGAGCCTGGCCTTAAAGGAACCCCTACAGGAAGTTAAGGGGTTCCTTCCTGCTTGATTCCATCATCAGTCTACTATTTAAGGCAAGGTCTGAGCCTTCAAACCTTGCCCTGGCTTTGTGGCTCTAGTGGTGTTCCTGCTGTTGGTTCCTGTTTTGCTCCTCCGTTTGCGATCCCTGGACTGGCTTTCGTTCCTGCTTGGCTCTTGACTCCTGGACTGGCTACGGATTATTCTGGTTCTCGATTCCCGGACTGGCTGAGGTATCTTCTGGCTCTCGACCCCTGGACTGGCTACGGATTATTCTGGCTCTCGATCCCTGGACTGGCTGAGGACCTTTCTGGCTCTCGACCCCTGGACTGGCTGCGGAGAACTCTGGCTCTTGATCCTTAGCCTGGCGGTGGAAAACTTTGGTTCTTGTTTCCCGGACCGACTTCCGTTTCCTCTTCTCTCTCGACCTGCTGGAGGTGCCAGCTTCTGTGGTCATGACCTGCTGGAGGTGCCAGCTTCTGTTTTCATGACCTGCTGCAGGCGCCAGCTATCTGGATTAAACGACCCGCAGGAGGCGCCTGCATCCAGATTTTCATCAATTACCTCCAGCAACCTTCGGATTGGCTTCGCCTATCGACGAGAGGACCTCACCCCTCGCCGGACCAAGGGTCCACCTTCCAGGTCAGAATACGGGCTAACCCCGAAAAATGAAATTTCGGGGAAATTCCCTTTGTTTTTTGGGGCGGCCGAAACAGGACGCCTAGACGAATGCACATCCCTATTATTTAATAATGTTCATTTATTTTGAATGATAAAAATAAAGAAGTTTTCCAAATTTACTCTTCTGTCTGTATAATTTATTTTGTTCTTTTGGGAGTTTTATGGTTGGGTGATCTCAAATATCAATGTGTAGGAGGATTCCAAGGCAAGATCTCTAGGATAGGGAGGGAGGAAGGATCAGGAATGAGAAGAGGAGAAAGAAAGGTTTGAGGCAGGAAAGAAGAAATGTATTTCTTGTTGCATAGGAGGTGTATCCTTGGGCTGAGGTGCAGTTGACGCAACCCGTAGGCGAGGGCCTATGGGTCCCCACCATCAGCGGGTGGAGTGGGCTGAAGCTGGAGGCCACTGAAGCTTCACCTATACCAGCCCTCGTTCCCCTCAGGTTGAGCCTTCAGGTGCCCCCCTCAAAGTTAAGTACAGGTAGGAGATAGTTCAGCCCAGAGACAGCAACCAGCAGGTGGTGTGGTCCTAACCCAGATGGGATGTGGAACAGGAACTCAAGCACCAAGGGACAAGTGTTGCGCCCGTCGGTCACAGATGGCCTCGACCTTTGCTGCTCACCTCATTTTGCCCAGTAGCTCCGATTCTGGCTAAGATGGCCACCTCTGCCTCTGCACGCGGACCTCCCTGGTGTTCCCGGAACGGTGAGGGTGATCTCGGTCGCCATCTTGATTCTGATGTGACTTAGGGATTGCGCGCGTGTGCCTGCCTTCTTCTTGTGTGCGTCATGGCGGGAACCTTGGGAGCATCTCCTCCGCATTACTTCACTGCCTATGTGTATTTAAACCTACCGGACTTTCCTACCTATGAGTTAGCAAGGACTCCATCTTGCTTAATTCCTTTACTCTGAGATGCTTTGCATTGCTGTTCATGCATTCCAGGCTGAGAGACTCAGGTACCCGCTCCTCGGGGACCTTGCTGCACTCAGGGCTATCCGCTCCTCGGAGAGCCTTTTCTGCCTGTCTCACCTTAGTGAGTTCTCCTGCATTGGATCTCCGCTGCTGCAAATACGAATTCTCTACTGCCTTGTGAATACAAAACCTAGTCTACATTACCACGTCTGTCTTGCTGTGTGGATCCTCGGGTTACCCCGCTCTATTGACCACTACCGGATCCACGCTGTCCTGTGCCAAGTGCCAACACCTACCTCCGGCCTACCTCGTGCTGCGGACCACTACAATGCACAAGGTCTACCAGAATCAAGTACTTTCCGGGTTACCCTGCTCTACAAATCACTACCGGATTCACACTGTGTTATACGAGTTACCTACATCTGTCTCCGGCTTACCCCGTGCTACAGATCACTACCAAAGTTACCACGCACAAGGTCTATCAAGAAGCTAGGATTCCCCAGGTTACCCTGCACTGCGGACCACTACCAGAGAATCCATCCCAGGTCCTCTCATTCCAGGACTGAGTTTACAAACCCGCTCCTCGGGTTCCTCTTTGCTGTATAATAAAGATTCTCTAACTCCTGTGTCAATCACTGCTGAGACCCCACCTGTCTTGGAGAGCCCCCACAGGGCTCCTCCCTGTGGGTGGAGTCATCTCTCTCCACGACCCAAGAGCCCACAAACCAAGTTAAAGCATAACAACAAGAAAGAACTGAAGATGCTTCAGCAAAGGAAGGCTGAAGCCTTAATAGTCCATGTCCAGAGAATAGGAACAGACGCGTCACTGTCAAGCTTGAATGGAAGCTGGGGGTACTTGGAAGATGTAGCAAGCAATGTGGAACTCTGGACTCAAGAAAGTCTGAGGCGAAGTTGTTCGTAGCAATGGTCAAGGCATGGAGAAGGCAAGCGTGGTCAAACATAGCAATGATCAAGGCACGGAGAAAGCAGGCATGGTCAGATGTAGCAATGGTCAGGCTTGGAGAAGGCAGGCAAGGTCAGGCTTAGCAGAGGTCAGGCTTGGAGAAGGCAGGCAAGGTCAGACATAGCAGAGGTCAGGCTTGGAGAAGGCAGGCGAAGTCAGACATAGCAGAGGTCAGGCTTGGAGAAGACAGGTGAGGTCAGGCATTGCAAAGGTCAGGCTTGGAGAAGGGAGGCGTGGTCAGGCATAGCAGAGGGCAGAACCAGATAGTCAATCCAGTAGACAGACAAGACGAACACAGGGAACAGGAACCAGGAATCACAGGAACAAGACAAGCGCAAGGCAACTAGAACTCAGAAACTGGAACAGGAGAGCAAGGCAACCTGTTGCAAAGGCAACGCTGAGGAGCGCTGCCTGAGCTTTTATATGTAGAGGGAACTGACGTCAACATCCGGGTCCACGGCCAGGCTCCCTCCGTGGGCCCTTCAAAGGTTTCATTGGTGCGCGCACGCCTAGGGAGGGGTGTGGCGCTACCGGCGGAGTCTCTTCGTGAACCCCGTGGAGAGGCCCGACGGATGGAGGCATCCTGGCTGGAGGTCCTGGTAAGCAGAGCAGGGCCAGAGGTGCTGGTGGAAGTCCGAGGTCGAGACTGGCGGCCATCGCTGCCAGCGACGAGGAGCTGAAGCCTGAAGCTTGTGTAGAGAGGTGAGAGGGCCGCACTGTGGGTGGCGAGCGTAACACTTCTTCTTTGTGTATAAGCAAACAGGATAAAATGGGAGGGTGTGCCTTTAAGTCCCGATGATGTCAACAGTGGCCTGTGCTGGATAAAAGCTGGGGAGGCCAAATCAAGAGCCACAAGCATCCCTGGTTTCAGGATATCCACAATGAATATGCATGAGGAATTTGTATACAATGGAGGCAGTGCATTCAAATATACCTCATATATATTCATTGTAGATATGCTGAAAACCTGGCCTGTTTATGGCCTTTGAGAAGTTCTGGAGTTGGCTAACCCTGATATAAAGGATTTGCTTTATCTGTCTGCTCTGAAATAGACTTATTTCCTTTGTATTCTGTTGAGGGTTACTGCTGCAGAAGCTAGGGGGTTAATTATTTTTTCCATGAGGAAGGGAAGATAGCACTGTACCCTTGGACTTGAGGTTCTATCTACCTGTAGCGTCCTGCGCATGGACCGGGAAACATTTCTGAGAATACAACCCTGGAGGTTCTCGATTTCAATTTCCTACCTAAATGCCTCAATTTAGCCCCCAGAACCTCCCTCCTGCACCTTCCATCATCATTTCCCAAAACTCATAGAGGTAGATATTCAGCCTCTGTCTAGCTGAGATAGTTAGCCAGATATGTTTATCTGACTAACTGAACTGCCAAATATACCACTATCTAAAAGTTAGCTGGATACATTTATAAGGCTGATTTTGGGCCTGCTCAATAACAATTCTAAGTTAGCCGGATAAGGTTGAATATTGGCACTTACCTGGCTACGTTACCTGGCTAAATAGCCACACCTTGGAGCTTTTTTGTCCTGCCCATGTCTTAGCAGGATAACAGTCTGATCTTACTTATATGGCTAAGTGGTGCTTGACTTCGTATTTGTTTATTATTAATTCTTATAGGTTTTAAAGATTTTGCTTTTGTGGATGGCATAAGCTTAGGTGCTTTCTGATTCTGTTTTCCCCAACTGATCAGTTTCTAGACTTAAATCTGACACTTTGGTGTCCCCTATGCTGCAAAGTATATAGGATTTTATACTACTATGGTGAAGTGGAGAGTCTCCCCTTGCGGGAAATCTGAAAGGCCTGAAAAGAAAAGCTGTACAGGGTGCAGAAGGCATTTAAGGAGCAAAAGGTTACATTGGGAAGTAGAGTGAGAATGTTCCAGTGCTTGCAGGTCATTTCTTGGTCAGAAGGCGTTGCATGCATTCTTGACTGACAGTGGGGTACAGCCCCTATAGGCTGGGTCAACAGGAAAAGTGACATAAGCCCTGACAACTGAATCTGAGGGTTGCTCCACATTGGAAGGACAGACCAAGGTTGGCTCTGTGATCCTCTTCCTGAGTTACAGAAGGCAGTAGCAGGGGTGGAGCAGAGATTTTCTCCCAAACTCTCAGGAAGCCCGAAGGAAAGAACTAAAGTGTTGCAATATTGTTTTGAAAATCTGAAGAAACCCATGTTTAACTATGGTGGGAACCTGCATGGACCAGGAGACAAACTGTGCCAGCAGGGACTTGCTGCAGGGCTCGGTGGAGTCCTGACTGCTACTTCGGAGGGAGTCTCCCCTAGAACTGAACAGGACTGTGTGAGTAACTATTTTAATAACGGAAAGGAAAGGAAAGCCAGGATAGGCCTGGGTACGAGACTGAGTAAAAAATAAAAAAGAAGCTAATGCAGAAAGATATATTGTATCATCAGAAGTAACTGCTACTAAAGGAAGAGAAGTATGGAGTGAGAAGCAAGAAGCATTTTCTATCTTTTAAGAATTGAAGAGCTGCTTAAGAACTGTAATTGTGTTTATATATATCTCTGCTATTGCTCTTTGCCAGCGTGTTTTATTCTGAAGATTCTGCAGTAAACTATTTTTATTTTGGAGTACAACTTTTGACTAGACATTGTTTTTTTAAATCTGGAGTGTCCTTGGCCCAGTACTGGCCCTGCAGGTTATCCTGCCCCCAGCTCATGGCCCCAGAGATTTGATCCCCCACCTTGGGAAAGTGATGCTAATGCTCCCTAAGGCTGGGAAGGTGACCCTGAGTGGTACGGGGCTACACTTTGTATTAAATACATCATTTATCATTTATAATATTTTATTTGTTTTAAGACTTGTCGTCCGACTTGAAGTGTATACAATATGTTCGGTATATAAAAATGTTTAAATAAATAAATAAATAAATAAATAAATTTATGAGCCAAACTCCCCGTAGTTAACTTTATATTTGTATTATAAACATTGCCTAAGGGATCACTTTGTTTGCTTATTTTGCCGTATGCAAACTGTGTTTCTAGAAGGAAAAGGAATGATTGATTTCTGATGGTGCTTTATGACTAAAGATGCAAAGGCATCCCATTGCAGTTACCTATAAAGAGCAGTACCCACCCTTATAGTCTAATGGAAGAATGTTATGAAAACCATCATCATATTTAAAAGCTAATTAAATGCATTTACATTTTATCAAGACAGTAATAAGTGTAATCCATGGGATAGTTTTATTTTCAAAGGAAAATCATTCCATCAAAATCTAGGAACTTAGAAATCTCTTATACAATCCTTCATTGTAAACACTTCCATTTTTTTTTTTTTTTATCATTTGTCATCTTTGTTCTCTCAGTAGATGATACATCAGGGTGATCCAAGCTATCGTATGCTGCATGTCCAGGCACTTCACCTATGGACTTTAAGTCAACAAAAACAGGTCTGCTTTCAGCAGATCTTCAATGAATATGTGCAAAATATAACTGCATATATTTGGTGTAAGAATGAGCTATATTTGAATATTTCGAGTACTGTGAAAACCAGCTTTGCGATGCTTGTTTAATGTCCTTGAAGACTATTGTTGATGAGCCAGTCTCTTTATGCAAAAACCAATATTCACAAGAAATCCCACAATATTCTGTTTTCAGAAAGCTATCTACCATTCTGTGTCTATGGTAACAGTCATATGAAAATTAGGTCACTACAATGTGGCATGAATGCCTTCTTTAAACAGCTGGAGTTGCCATGGAAACATCATGGTCATGGTTTTCAACATTACCTTCAACCCTTAACTGAAACAGGGCCTACATGTCCCCCGTTTTTATTACTAAACAACTGGGACTTTATTTAAATGTTTAGCCAGTTTTGTCTTTTGGTTAGAGTTATACGCAGAAACCACAACAAAAGCAAGATAATTTTTGTGTAGAGGATCACTACAGACCTGTACTTTATATGTGCTTTGATTGCCAGATTTTTCCCCTGTTTCCAGAGAGGTTGCTAGCATTTAAAAGCTTTAAGACTCTCTTATATATGGTAAAAATGATATCTAATGTTTCAGGTACCTACTTGTAATTGAAGAATTGTTACAGTAGAGTTTTATCAGGACACCCAACTCGAGCATCCAAAGTATTTTTTTGAAACTCAGATCCCTCCCACTGAAAGAAAAGAGATACCTCCCCAGGGAAGAGAAACTGAGAGACACTGTCACACCCTGAGCTTTCGAGGATTTATTCCTCCCCTTTGTCGGTAACAACCCAACACCCCAGAGTCATGGGACAGAAAGAAAAGAGTTGAGTATATTGAATTCTAAAAATTATCGGTAGCCAATGTAAATTCATCAGAATAAGTGTAATATGGTTATGCTTTCTTGATCCACTGCCGCATTTTGCAATAATTGTAAAGTACATTTTGTGGGAGACCCAGGAGTAATGCATTACAGTAATCTATTTTTGAAATTAGCAGAGACTGTTCAAAAATCCTTAAAGTATAAAAGCGGTTTTATTTATTTTTTTATTTCTAATATATAAAATCCGTCTTTGACAATGTTAGTTACTGCTTTTTTCATGGTGAATTCACTGTCTATTGTCTAATATTATTCCAAGATTTCAAACCTCTATGGCTAATCTGAAATCCTATTGCTGTATCTTTAAATTAGACTCCTTCTCCTTATCCAATTTATTGCAAATGAAATGTATTTCATTTTTTTTCTCATTTAACACAAATTTACCTTTAACACCTTTGAAAATTGACTTCTTGTTATTGAAATATGCTTACATTAATTAAATATAAACAGATGTATGCTTGCTGCTTTCAGGACAGCCTCGTGAGCAGCTTCACTTACCCCGATGCTGGGCCAGATTCTACTGCTTCTCATGGCAGGGAGATACCACCAGCTCATGCATGCACTACTATGCATTTTCCTAGGTACGTGCCTGGCATACTTTCTGTTTTAAATCTTTTTTATTGAGAAACCAATAAGAATACAGTTACATTAACAAAGGCATAATTGGACAGCAAGTTACAACATAATTGGATAACCAACAAATAAACAACCAGTAGGTAAGAGCTTGAATACAGCTAAGTAAAAATTGTATTATGGAAAGAGAGAATAATTAGGGAAAGAGAAGAAGGATAGAAAGAGAGAATAAAAGCAGGAAGAAGGAAGGAAAAGGAAAAAGGAGGAAAAGGGGAGCATGAAGGGGAGGGAAGAAAAAAGGGGAAGGGGGATATGGGGGGGGGCACCTGGAAAGTTCTCAAGTGGGGAGGTCGCCTACACAAATCACTTATTTATTTAGAAGCAAGATAGGTGTCCAGCGGCTTCCACACCTGTAACCACGTAGCTAATCTGTTAAATTTTATAGCCATAGCCTTTTCATACTTACAGTACAGACAAACAGAATTCCACCATAGATGCTCTGAGAGCATGTCACTATGCTTCCAGTTAGACAAAATATTAGGGATATGAATCGTTTTTTTGACGATTTAAAATATCGTCCGATATATTTTAAATCGTCAAAAATCGTTAGAAGCGATATACAATAGGAATGCCCCCGATTTATCATCAAAAATCGTAAATCGGGGGAAGGGGGAGGGCGGGAAAACCGGCACACTAAAACAACCCTAAAATCCACCCCGACCCTTTAAAATAATCCCCCACCCTCCCGAACCCCCCCAAAATGTCTTAAATTACCTGGGGTCCAGTGGGGGGGTCCCGGTGTGATCTTCCACTCTCGGGCCACGGGTGCGTTAATAGAAATGGCGCCGGCGCTACTTTTGCCCTGTCATATGACAGGGCAAAGGTAGCGCCAGCGCCATTTTGGTTCCTGTCCCCTGACGTCATGAGCACAGGAGATCGCTCCCGGACCCCCGCTGGACCTCCAGGGACTTTTGGCCAGCTTGGGGGGCCTCCTGACCCCCACAAGACTTGCCAAAAGTCCAGTGGGGGTCCGGAAAGCGACCTCCTGCACTCGAATTCTATTGCCGTATTGCAAAATGGCGCCGGCCATACGGCCATACGGCTGGCGCCATTTTGCAATACGGCAATATGGCCATACGGCCGGCGCCATTTTGCAATACAAAATGGTGCCAGCAGTATGGCCATTTTGCAATACTGCATAACGATTTGAGTGCAGGAGGTTGCTGGACTTTTGGCAAGTCGTGGGGGTCAGGAGGCCCCCCCCAAGCTGGCCAAAAGTCCCTGGGGGTCCAGCGGGGGTCCGGGAGCGATCTCCTGCGCTCGTGACGTCGGGGGACAGGAACCAAAATGGCGCCGGTGCTACCGGACCCCTGCCGGCGCCATTTCTATTAACGCACCCATGGCCCGAGAGTGGAAGATCACACCGGGACCCCCCCACTGGACCCCAGGTAATTTAAGACATTTTGGGGGAGTTCGGGAGGGTGGGGATTTATTTTTAAAGGGTCGGGGTGGGTTTTAGGGTTGTTTTAGTGTGCCGGTTTTCCCGCCCTCCCCCGATTTACGATTTACACGATTTAAAAAAAAACAAAACAGCGACGATCCGATTCCCTCCCCCCCAGCCAAAATCGATCGTTAAGACGATCGATCACACGATTCCCATCTCTACAAAATATTATGTTGTGCGACTGTAAGTAAAAAATCTAATAATTTACAGTGAGGATTGGAGAGCAGTAGAGGGTATAAGCCCCCTTAAGAATAACTATGGAGTATGAAATAGGCTGATCTAGTGCCAAAATAGCAGAAATAACTGACCAAACATGTTGCCAAAATGTGTGTGTGTGTAGGGGCAGGAAAAAAGCATATGGTGTAAAGTAGTGTTAGCGGAGGAACATGACCAGCAGCGGGCGACTGGATTAGTCCTGCTCTGTGGAGTTTCCATGGGGTCCACACCGCTCTGTTTAAATAAAAAAGGATGTCTGAGTAAAACTGGAAGATAGGGAGATAGGCACAGAAGTATTCCAGACATGAGTCCATGTCTCTGTGGAAGGCGTTTCTGCTATGTCAGAGGACCAAATGTTATATAATGATTTTAAAACGGCGCCAGGAGAGAGGTGTTTAAGAAGCTTATATATGCGGGACGCTATGTGTCCTTTTGCACCATATTCTAAATTGATAGTAAGAAGATATGGGGATTTAGCAGGGAAAAGTTTGCGATCCACAGAGGAATGTTTAGCATTACGAAGTTGGAACCAGGCATAGAATTAAGAGTGGGGTAAATCAAATTGTTCCCTCAGCAAAGGAAATGGCAGTAAAGTATTATCCTGAAGTATTGAAGATAGTAGCCAAATGTTCTTGGCCTGCCAAGTAGGCCAGTTAAGGGGACTGTCTCCAATTTGGATTGAGGGAGTTGTGCCATAAGGGGGCCAGTTTAGAAGTCCGTCATGAGCAAGTCGACGGCGGACGTAGGGCTTCCAATTCCAAGAAATGTAGAGAGTGTAGAATCAGATTAGAGGCATGTTTGGAGAGGAGGAACATACCCAGAAAACTCTCCAGAGGATAGGGAGAGAGTAGATTCCATTCTATGCATAACCATCTCTGCTGGTCCACTGTTGCTTCCTTGGGAACAAAGTAGTGACAACCTTGCTGCAAGATAAAAGCTTGATGGAAAATTAACTCCCCCATTTTGTTTGCTGGCTTTCAGTTTTTTTAGTGCTAACTTGGGCGCTTTGTTATGCCAAAGGAATCTCATTAACAATCTGTACACTTGGATATAGAAATCTTTTGAGAAAAAAATGGGAATCATAGAGAGAATGTAAGTAATCTTAGGAGCTAGAACCATTTTAATTGTTTCTAGCCTCTCCCACCATGTGAGATGTATCGGGGACCACCTTAACGCTGCCTTCCGAATTTGTTGCAATATCGTTAGTTCACTATGTGTTATCGTGTCATTCGGGCTTGTGCAGAAATAGATGCCTAAATATTTAAGTCCTTTGGGAACCTTTTGTATCTGAAATTGAGATAGATCTACCATAGACCCAAGATAGTTTAAGGGAAGGAGTTCCGTTTTGTGCCAATTAATTTTTGTATTCAGAAAGGGAGGAGTAGGTTGAGATCAGAGTAAAAAGGTTAGGAAGGGAAGTATCAGGGTTCGAAAGACAAAGGAGAACATCATCAGCATATGCAGACAATTTAAACGTGTCAGAGCCAAAAGTTACACCTTCAATAGAAGAATCAGTCCAGATGGCAGAGAGTAATGGTTCCAGAGCCAGGTTGAAAAGGAGCAAGTAGAGGAGACATCCTTAACGGGTACCACTAAACAAGGGAAATTGTATAGTCTGATTATTAATGTAAAGAAAAGCGGTTGGGGAGTGATATAAGTGCTGTATCCATGATAAGAAGGAAGGATCAATTCCAAACCATTGTAGCACACTGAATAAAAAGGGCCATTCGACACGATCAAAGGCCTTTTCTGCATCTAACGATACCACTACTGCTGGAAAATGAGCAGAAAACATTGTATTGTGAATATGAAAAAAAAGACGAGAATTATTGTTAACTTAATCCACTACAATCCCACTGCCTGAACTCGATTAGAGTCATAAACCTGCCACTACCTAGCCCCGTTTAAAATTCTCCATCATAATCTCGCCATCAATAAAACCCATTAAACCTCCATTGCTCAGTTCAGCTGTATCCTCTATGAATATTGCTTCAACACAGACTAAATCCCATTTACTATGTACCATAAAAGGCATCCCATTCCACTGCTTCGTTGAGACCCCCCTGGAGATAGTGTTCCACTGATATATGTATCTTTGCTCTGTTTTAAAAATTTTTAAATTACCTGGTGGTCCAGTGGTGGTCCCGGGAGCGATCTCCCGTTCTCGGCCCGTCAGCTGCCACTCATAAAGATGGCGCCGATGGCCCTTTGCCCTTACCATGTGACAGGGTATCCGTGCCATTGGCCAGCCCCTGTCACATGGTAGGAGCACTGGATGGCCGGCGCCATCTTTAAAGCAATGGCCCCCGGAGGCCGTAACCGCCTTTCAATCTCTAAAATCTGCTTTTCTCCGCAAGCCTTGCCTGTGACACCCCAATCCACTGCGCCCTTCGTGCTCGAAGTCGACGCTTCGTCTGAAGGAGATGGTGCAGTTCTAAGTCAACAATCTCCTACTGGTAATCTCCATCCATGTTCCTTCTTTTCGAAACAGTTTTCACCTATGGAACGAAACAATGGAATCAGAGACAAAGAGCTGTTGGCGATCAAGCTTGCCTTCGAGGAATGGCGTCCCTGGTTGGCGGGGTCTCAATACCCCATCATGGTATACACGGACCATAAAAACTTACAATATCTTCATCAAGCCCAGTGGCTGAATCCTCGCCAAGCCCAGTGGGCACTCTTTTTTACCCACTTCAATTTCACTCTGCGCTACCGTCCAGTGGCTAAGAATACCAAAGCGGATGCCCTCTCCCACACTTTCGCTCCTGAAGACATCATTGAACCTCCTCATCATATCATAGATCCTGAACAAGTCCTTCTGTCAGCCACCATCACCATGCGTCTAGGGAAAACCGTGGTTCCCCGCAGACTGCGCAACAAAATCCTCCAATGGGCCCAGGACTCCCGCACTGCGGGACACCCTTGCCGAGCCCGCACCCTTGCCTCGGTCCTACAATTCTACTAGTGGCCCACGGTTAAGACGGATGTCCAGGACTATGTTGACTCCTGTCAGGTTTGTGCTCAACAAAAACCCCTATCTGGTACCACCTGGGGTTTATTACAACCTCTACCAGCTCCCGCGGAACCATGGATGCATATTGCCACGGACTTTGTCATCGATTTACCACCCTTTGAAGGCAAGACAGTCATCTGGATGGTGGTGAACCGCTTTTCCAAGATGGTGCACTTCGTCGCTCTACCCGGGCTCCCCTCTGCTCCGCAGCTGGCACAGCTCTTCGTGCAACATGTTTTCTGGCTCCACGGCCTTCCAAAACACATTGTCTCCGAGTGGGGTACTCAATTTACTGCCCACTACTGGAAGGCCCCTCTGTAAGAAATTCAATATCTCCTTGGATTTTACTACGGCGTACCATCCGCAGGCTAACGGTCAGGCAGAGAGGACCAACTGGACCCTGAAGCAGTTCCTTCGCAGCTATGTTAACTTGCAACAGCATGATTGTGCTTCCCTGCTTCCTTGGGCAGAATTTGCACTAAACTCCCATATCTCCTCTGCCACTAAATCTTCACCTTTCCTGTTGGTTTACGGCCATCAGCCTCTTCTCCCACTGCTTATACCCTCTCCAACTGCTCAGTTGACAGCATGTGAATTGCACCATCTTTGGGAACAAACTCAGCAGGTCAGAGATCCAAGAAAACTGTGGATGCTCACCGGAGACCTACTCCATGCTTCCAAATCAGGGAAAAGGTTTGGCTGAGCACCAAATATTTCCACTTGAAACTCCCATCCATGCGCCTGGCACCCTGCTATATCGGCCCCTTTCTGGTACTCCGTCAACTGGGGCCTGTTACCTACCAGTTACGTCCCTCCTACCCTGAGGATCCACAGTTCTTTTCACACTTCCCTTCTGAAGCCCCTGCTGTTAACCTGGCCGTCACAAACTCCCCCCAAGCCTCAACCATTACTGGCCAAAGAAGACTGCATCTACCAAGTCCGCAATGTCCTCGATATCAGGAAAAGGGGCTGAAGATTGGAATACCTCCTATCCTGGGAGAGCTTTGGCCCAGAGGAGAATTCATGGGAACCGGCCGCCAATATACTGGATAAGAAGCTGCTTGAGCTGTTTCATCTCTCCCATCCAGAGAAACCCAAGCCTCTGGGGAGGGGCCCTAGAGGAAGGGGTATTGTTACATTTACCACCCGCACCGGCTGTGCCGGTCCTGCTCCCTTTGGTCTCCTACCTTGTGCCGCTGGCCGACTCACCCCCGGACCCCCCCCCCCCCCCCCCGCGCCTTCCTCTGACGGTCCTACTTCCATTCCATCGGTGCCGGGCCTCCATCAGGGCATGGGAAGCTGCTGGCCTCCCTGCCTGCGAGGTCCTCCCTCTAGGCACGCGCGCACGTGACTATGGACTCCCCTTAAAGGGCCAGAGGCAGGAAATCCCCACGGGTCCCGCAGGATTTCGTCACCACATTTGGCCTATTTATGCCTGCTTCTCCTTCACTCCCTGACTTGGCAACGAATCTCCTGCCTTGAGTGGTGATTCTGGTGCCTTCCTGAGTCAGTTCCTGCCCTTCACTCCTGGATCCGCTTCTGGTCCTGCCTTCTGCTCCTTCTCCCGCCTTCAGCTCCTTTTCCAGCTTTCGACTCCTCGCCCATCGCTCCTTCTTCCCTCGGACGGACCTTTTGGCTTTTGACCTCAGACCGGACTTGTCTCTGATTGCTTGCCGCCTGCCCAAGTCTATGGATCAGACCTCTCTCTGCTTGCTTGCCGCCTGCCCAGGACTTCGGTTGGACCTCTTGCTGTTTGCTTGCGGCTTCCCCAGGACCTCAAACCAAGACTTCCTCCCACCTGGCGACACCACCTCCAGTACTTCATTGGAACTTCAGTTCAGGGGCCCACCTGTCCAGCCAGTCCCAGCACCCAAAGGCTCAACCTGCAGGGAACGGGATTGGTATTGCTGAAGCTCCAGCCATCCCCTGTCTTCCGTCAGCCTTGCCTCCTGTCGTTGGGAACCTGCAGCAGGTCTTCCTCCCAGGTAGTGTCAACCCCAACACAGGCCAAGGGTCCACATTTCTGTCACGGTCACAACAATGACCTCATTGTAGCTGTGATCATCCATATAACACTCTATGTTGGCCACTGGCATTACCTGACCTTCACACCCTCCCTGTGCCCCCATATGCAATAGCTTACATAACTGTAAAGACAGTCAACTTACACCATGGTGGTGGGAGGCACGATATTTGAATTTCTGCTGCAGCTGCCACCAGGCCCTGCACAGCACGTGGTAATTAGTTCTTCTGCTATGAATGGGGAACAGGTGGACTTCATCTGCCACCACCAGGGACGCCAGAAGAGCCTCTTCCCTGGTGGTGAAATTAGGCTGTCTCCCCCTCATGGCCATCTTACAGGCACGACCTCGTGTTTCCATGTGCGTGCGCGAACATAGCGCTCCATTGCTTGGCGTTTGCAGGAACACAAGCAGGGATGCATGCAAGGCCACCCACTGAGCACAAGGGTCACGCGTGACTGAAACATGCGCATATTATGGATAGCTCGCGTGCAAAAGTGCAAGCTTTGCAAAATATGTTCTCCTTGAAACATGCTGTGCCATTCACGCGTTTATAACCACATGTGCATGTTTTAAAATCTTCCTTTAAGTGTACACTCCCTTGGAATTTTGTAACCCCAAATGCATGACTTTATTAGTTTTACATATTGTAAAGTAACTGCCAAGCACCTGACACTCATTTTGTCTAACCTATCTGGAGCATCTATTATGTGTCAGATCTTAGTATCTTCTGCTAAAAGATAAATATTTGCCAACAATCCCAGTGCAATATTAAACACAGAAACATAGAAACACAATGGCAGAAAAAGACCTAATAGCTCATCTAGTAGGGATTTGCAGCCAAAACGTTTTCGTTGCATTCATGATACGTATTCATGGGGGGGTCAATTCCGTTTCATGCGGAAGTATGGAGAATTCCATAAGTTGTCGATCTGTCAATACATTACTACGGCGAGTTAAATTCCTGTCCCAGCTAAAATTAAAATTAACTACAACCCCCCACCCTCCTGACCCCCCCAAGACTTACCAAAACTCCCTGGTGGTCCAGCGGCGAGTCCAGAAACCATCCCTGCATTCTCACACCCACGTTTGCTGGTTTCATCCTGACGCCGATAGTCTGTGTCACAGGGGCTACCAGTGCCATTGGTCAGTCCCTGTCACATGGTCACCGGCGCCATCTTGTGCACCTACCATGTGACAGGGGCTGACCAATGGCACCGGTAGCCCCTGTGACATAGTATGGGCAAAGGCTATCGGTGCCATTTTGAGTCCTGGCATCGGACAGCAGGTCGCTCCGGGACCCCCGTTGGACCCACAGGGACTTTTGGCCAGCTTGGGAGGGCCTCCTGACCCCCACAAGACTTGCCAAAAGTCCAGCGGGGTTCCGGGAGTGACCTCGTGCACGCCGCTCATCAGATGCCAATACTCAAAATGGCGCCGATCGCCTTTGCCCTCACTATGTGTGACATAGTGAGGGCAAAGGCGATCGGCGCCATTTTGAGACTCAAAATCGCCATCCGATGCCAATACTCAAAATGTGTGACATAGTGAGGGCAAAGGCGATCGGCGCCATTTTGAGTATTGGCATCGGACGGCCGGTGTGCACGAGGTCGCTCCCGGACCCCCGCTGGACTTTTGGCAAGTCTTGTGAGGGTCAGGAGGCCCCCCAAAGCTGGCCAAAAGTCCCTGTGGGTCCAACGGGGGTCCCGGAGCGACCTGCCGTCCGATGCCAGGACTCAAAATGGCGCCGATAGCCTTTGCCCATACTATGTCACAGGGGCTACCGGTGCCATTGGTCAGCCCCTGTCACATGGTAGGAGCACAAGATGGCACCGGTGACCATGTGACAGGGACTGACCAATGGCACCGGTAGACCCTGTGACACAGGCTATCGGCGCCGTGATGAAACCGGCAAACGTGGGTGTGAGAATGCAGGGTTGGCTTCTGGACTCGCCGCTGGACCACCAGGGAGTTTTGGTAAGTCTTGGGGGGGTCAGGAGGGTGGGGGGTTTAAATTTTTATTTAGGAGGCCGAATAAAACAGAAATCTGTTTAATACGTGGGGCGTCGCGATGCGTTTCGCCTCCCCACGTATTTAACAGATAGGACAAAATAAGTTGCGGATTACAAATACGTGGAAAACGGATGCACACCTCTATCATCTAGTCCACCCATCCATACTAATTATTCAGCTCTATAATTCCTACCACTTCTTCGAATACCCCCTGTGCTTATCCCATGCTTTCTTGAATTCAGATACTGTCCTTTTCTCCATCATTTTTTTTATAAATATTTTGAAGAGAACCAGCCCTAGCATTGATCCCTTTAGAACTCCACTGATATCCCCTTTTCCTTGGATAAACTCCATTTACCAATTCCCCTCTGTTATATAACACTGGATTTTATCCCAGGCAACCTCAAGTAATCTCTTTATGCCCAATTCCATTGATGTGGTTACTACTTCATAAGGGTACTTGAAGGTAATATGCAGTGAAGACTACTCTATATTAAGTTAGTGGACAGATTAGGAAATGGGGTGAACTTGATCATCTGATTTCCTGAGCAAAACCTTCTGGCTTTAGGATAAATCTATCATTTGCCTGGACCTGATATTTCAGAATAAACAGAGCCGGTCATGGAAAAACAGTGTGTGCAGTTGCAGTTCTCCCAGACAGTCCCATTTATTTATCAGCCCACAATCTGTGAATAACCAGCAATATAAATGTAGCAGCTGTAAAGACAGGCTTGTTGTGAGACCAAAAGGTTACAGTGATTGACTGGAAAGACAGAAATTAGAGATGAATATGGAGGCGTAAACAGAGAAACTAAATCCTGTATAAAAAGTCACACTATTAGAAATATTGTGGAATCAACATATAAAATAGCCCAAAATATTATAAGGAAGCTTTACTTCCACACAACAAGACTGTATTAAAACAACAGTGAGTAAGCTGGCACGATGTTACCTCAAAACATAAGAATGTGCTGACAAAAATCTTGCAATTTTAGGACTTAGAAAGCCATAAACAGATTGTTTGTAAGTGTGTAAGAAATAATGTGTTCCTTTCACAAAGCATACCCTTGATGTACTAGGCAGTGCTAAAACATCAGTCAGTGTCAGAATCCCTGACTGTCAACACTGCAGGATTTTTTGGAGTGGTAGCAGGGAAGCCACGTCTGAGAGACAGCAACAGCATGAGCCATGCTCAGTAGGGCTTGCTTTAGCTGTACCAGCATTTATCAGCTTCAGGGGCATCATAGGACAACAACTCTCCCTTTAACTGAGACAGCAATGATGCTAAATACTAGAGTTGACAGGAAGAATATTCTCATGTGGCTGCCACCATATGAAGGGACGTATAATGTATTTTTAATAGCATAGCACATATTTTTACTATGTAACCCTTTACTTTGAAGTGGCATATTTCTTCAAGGGCACACAAAACTGATTTCTTTTCTCTGGGGCTAGCTTCATGGATATCCTTCTTTCCCACCTCTGTCTCCAAGGAATGGCCGAGGTAGGGTGGGGTTTTTCTTTCTATGTTCCATGATACTGTAGTGCTGCAGGGACAAAGTCACCAGACACAGAGCTGGGTGTTCAAATTATACTTTATTGATTTGGCAAAAAGGCAAATCAATGTCCAGTTTAAAATAATGAGATTACAGCTGGCTGTCTTCTGCCTGCAGTATAAGTGTCTCTGTCCCAGGTTCCTTGGTGAAATCTTACCACTCTTGCTCTGAGTGCATAAGAAGTCTGATACTTCAGGAAAATTCTATTTTGCATGGGGTCCCCAAAGAGTATTCAGAGCATTTCTACCTGAGTCCCCAGTTGTTTGTCCTTTTACCCAGCCTGTGCTTGTGTCCCTGGGGGGAATTCCAGTGATGGGTCTCCAATTCTGGTCTTCTTCCTTTTTCTCCAAGCCAGTGACCTTGCAGAGGGAAAGATCTGCTGCTGCACAGAGATTAGGCTCCACAGCCCAGTCTCCACTGGAGAGAAGGGTTGACAAAAACTTCCTCTCAAAACAAAGGGGAATCTTTACTCAAAAATGTCCAAAAATCATCTGGGTGACACTGTAACTGCAGCTCTTCTCTGTTCTAGAAGGGTACTGACAGTTCTTCAGTTTCCTGGCCTCCAGATCCAGGGGAAGGCCATCTCCAGGAGTACCAGGCTACAACCCAGCAAATCAACTCTCAAAGTAGCCAGAAATACTAACAAAGTCTCTTCCTCTAACTTGAGGTGTATCCAACATGCAGAGAGTTGACAGGAAGGAATATCCTCCAAAAATATACTAAGTGGGGAATGTAGGCTGCACTAAACTGAAATCATTCTAACACAGCTCCTCTCTCTACAAAATCCCAACTCAAATGCCATACCTTCTCGTATCTGAATCCCTATTTATAAGAAAGGTCCACTAACTCAGGCAGCCTCCGGAGGAACTGCTGAACTGTGGTATCCCTTCTAGCTAGGTGGCAAGGAACTAGGGACATCTAGTGACCTGCCTGTAGGTGGGCCACAAATAGCAGAGGACTTTTTTTTTTTTTTTAACATGAGAATTGTTTTAGTGAGTACTTCTATTTTTATGGGACTTTGTAACTGAGCTTTTTTTTTGTTTTTTTTAACCATACTATATAATAATGTGAAAAAAAGGTTCACTTCCAAAAGGTTAAATGATTACAAGGATATGATATAACTCTTGTATATAAGGAACTCCTTAATATAAATAAAACCGCTCACACTCCTAGGACTTGTGCCATGTCTGTTTGTTTGGATTTATTGGACAAGAGTTTTGTCAGCATATTCTTATGCTGTGTGCAACAGGGTAACACCCAACTTGCCAGCTTAACTACTGTTGCTCTTATACCATATAAAATAGATGTTAATTAAAGTGCAGCAGGCTGGGATTCTCCTCTGACCTATATTCTTACATTGTCTTTTTTTTCTTGTCTATGGCTTTGGGATAGCATCATGGCACAGGCTGGTGATTGGTAATGTAAATGGGGAGTGGTTGTTTGGGTTTATGTATGAATGATATGTGTGCGGGGGATATAAATAAAACAGCTTTCACACAAGAGTATGATTTCATTAGATATTTATTGTAGAGTCAGTTTTTGTATTCTTATATGGTATTGTATAATTTTTTTGTATTCACTTTGGAAAATTATGTACAATTCCTAGCTTTGTTGCATACTTTTGCACCCCTCTTCTGTTAAATAAAGAAAAATAAAGTGCAGCAATATTAGAATCTTAAACAGTATAGAACTGATACGGAAAAGGTACAATAACTTATTAAATTTACCTGGCTATCTTTGAATAGCCACACTTACTTGGCTAATTATAAAGCAGCTAAATATACCCATGCAAAATTTGAGTAGGTAGATTTTGGATTACTTTTTGTGTGGACTGAGTTACCTGACTAAATTAAGCCATTTATCAAGGAATATCACACTAAGCAGCTAAGTTCAAAAGCCTGCCCCAGGAACGCCTCTGTGGCAACCCCATCCAAATTTGTGCAGTTTGAGATTTTAGCCACATAAAATTAGCCAAAAGGGTTAATTTTGCAGGCTAAAAACCAATTTTAGCATGGTAGATCTTTTGAATATCAATCCCTATGCGAACAAACTATTGTGCAGATGGACACCAATGCTATTCTGCATTTCTACTGTCCCTTTAGATTCAAATAATAAAAAAGTAATAAAAGTTAATCCTGTAATAATTTGCTCACTTGTATTGTGTCCTAATTTTCAGATCTTTGACTAAGCATAAGTAAAGGCCTCTTTTGTTTTAAAGTGAGCACTGTTGAGAGAGTTCATAAATAAATTCTGAATATGGTAGAATAATATTCTTGTTTATCAAAACTACAACAGACATCTGTATTTGAACAGAATGTTTGAATCTAATTAAATGGAAGTCTTATTTATAAACAAAAGGCTCTTTCCAGCAGATTCAACACAAACAGAAGGTCCTTCTTGACTCTGAGAGATAAAGATTTGATGTTCCAGCAGGTTGCTGTTGGAATAGCAAAAATCAAGCAATGCATATGTATGCCTGAATACATAAAGATGGGTGAACACTTGACAACTTAAAAAACAAAGTCTCAGAGCTATTTATATAATGCTGCTTGTTTGACTCAGCTGAACAGCATTAAATAAATCATGAATAAAAACTGAGATGCAGATATTGAGATTAGACTTCCAGGAACTATATTTATAATATTAGCTGAATACATTGGGTGAAAACTTTGCGGATCAGATCTGGGAGACATATCCACTTATCATAGATTTCATGAATTTCCCCAGTATTTTATGACTTTGTTTAGATTTAGGTATGGATCATTCAGGATTCCATTCACTCAAATATCTATCATCTCAAAAACCCAGTAGTATAAATGCAATAATACACCAGGCTATCTTTCCACCCCCAACACCAAAATAATAATAATAATAAAGATCTCTACATTCTGAGGAGAAACCTGCTGTATTGCCAGCAGCAGAGTGCCAGGTCCACTAGTGCTCTTTTATTCCTTTGTATTGACTAGTTGACACCCATCAGCACTCAGCCTATTTTGCAGGCACCAGGACAAGAAGACAGCTCAACTGATCTCTTCTGGCACTGTATAAATAATGCAAGTGTTACCACATGACTCCACTGAAAAACAAGGCATGGGCATTCATTTCCATCCAAATAGAAAAATATGTTTTAGTTTGGGACAACTGAACTGAACGGGAGCTATCCCTTAAAAATCTGGATCCTTTCAGCTCATTTGGTTTGGTTCCATTAAAGCCTATGGGGGAAGCAAAGCAATGCAATTTTTGGACTAGAAGCCAGAAACAATGGAACCAGTTGGGGAAGGAATAAGGAAAAACAGGACCAATCAGGTTTCAGCAATTTGTCAAACAGCTGCATGCCATAACTCCATCAATTTTTTTAGATGAAACTATGAGCACTTTGAGCATTGACCATTTTGTTCAATTATTTCTATGTTGGATTTCAGAAAGAGAAGGCAGAGATTGTAAAGCTCCTTACTTCAAAACTTTGAGTAAAAGAAAAGATTAGAAAAAACATAATTTACAGGAGAAAGAAAAGTGTGCTTTTCGAGTCACTCACTGACACTACGCCTATTATTGTTTAGAGTGCTACCAAGTAGCAGGAGAAAGTCTGTAATCTCTGTAAGAAGGTTACAGTGTTTATTATCAAGGTAAAACTACACTGCAGCTAATACTGTGCCAGTGGCTGAAGGAAAGATATATTGCTTTGAGACTGAATAACTGCCAAGTGTCTCACCTGAAAGAGATAATGCTCCAGGGACGATCCGGGTAACTATCCGGGTAACTATAGACCAGTGAGCCTGACTTCAGTGCCGGGAAAAATAGTGGAAACTATTCTCAAGATCAAAATCGTAGAGCATATAGAAAGACATGATTTAATGGAACACAGTCAACATGGATTTACCCAAGGGAAGTCTTGCCTAACAAATCTGCTTCATTTTTTTGAAGGGGTTAATAAACATGTGGATAAAGGTGAACTGGTAGATGTAGTTTATTTGGATTTTCAGAAGGCGTTTGTCAAAGTCCCTCATGAGAGGCTTTTAAGAAAATAAAAAGTCATGGGATAGGAGGTGATGTCCTTTTGTGGATTACAAACTGGTTAAAAGACAGGAAACAGAGAGTAGGATTAAATGGTCAATTTTCTCAGTGGAAAAGGGTAAACAGCGGAGTGCTTCAGGGATCTGTACTTGGACCGATGCTTTTCAATATATATATATATAAATGATGTGGAAAGGAATATGATGAGTGAGGTTATCAAATTTGTGGATGTTACAAAATTATTCAGAGTAGTTAAATCACAAGTGGATTGTGATACATTACAGGAGGACCTTGCAAGACTGGAAGATTGGGCATCCAAATGGCAGATGAAATTTAATGTGGACAAATGCAAGGTGTTGCATATAGGGAAAAATAACCCTTGCTGTAGTTACATGATGTTAGGTTCCATATTAGGAGCTACCACCCAGGAAAAAGATCTAGGCATCATAATGGATACTTTAAAATCTTCGGCTCAGTGTACTGCAGCAGTCAAAAAAGAAAACAGAATGTTAGAAATTATTAGGGAGGGAATGGTTAATAAAACTGAAAATGTCATAATGCCTCTATATCGCTCCATGGTGGGACCGCACCTGGAATACTGTGTACAATTCTGGTCGCCGCATCTCAAAAAAGATATAGTTGCAATGGAGAAGGTACAGAGAAGGGCTACCAAAATGATAAAGGGGATGGAACAGCTCCCCTATGAAGAAAGGCTGAAGAGATTAGGGCTGTTCAGCTTAGAGAAGAGACGGCTGAGGGGGGATATGATAGAGGTCTTTAAGATCATGAGAGGTCTTGAATGGGTAGATGTGAATCGGTTATTTACACTTTCGAATAATAGAAGGACTAGGGGGCATTCCATGAAGTTAGCAAGTAGCACATTTAAGACTAACCAGAGAAAATTATTTTTCACTCAATGCACAATAAAGCTCTGGAATTTGTTGTCAGAGGACGTGGTTAGCGCAGTTAGTGTAGCTGGGTTCAAAATAGGTTTGGATAAGTTCTTGGAGGAGAAGTCCATTAACGGCTATTAATCAAATTTACTTAGGGAATAGCCACTGCTATTAATTGCATCAGTAGCATGGGATCTTCTTAGTGTTTGGGTAATTGCCAGGTTCTTATGGTCTGGTTTGGCCTCTGTTGGAAACAGGATGCTGGGCTTGATGGACCCTTGGTCTGACCCAGCATGGCAATTTCTTATCTTCTTATCTTCTCTTCAGATTTATAAAGACCAGAGGTGGATCAGTCATTGAGTTTTCTCCTGTTGGCAGATTAAAGATACTTTTTGTTTGAGTGTAGTTAGCCCTGAACCAGCTTACAGCAAAATGCGGACTATGCCAGCTTTTTTTACTGCCTTATGTTTTCAAGAGAACTTAGACTGCTTCATGAATCCTGATTGAGCATTTGGCAAGACAGGGATGTTGGATTTAATAATCTCTGGGCTATTTTGGACTACTACTTTTAAAGGTAATCTGATCTAATGCCACTTGTTGTACCTTGTGAAACATTTTCATATATCTTTATGCCCATTTGCAAATGTTTGTGAATCTATTTTTTTTTTTTTTTAAAAAGCTTTTTGAAAATATTTTCTCAGAAGGATTTTTTCCAGTTATAGAGAGATTGTAGCCATGGACTATAGCATATTGTGATGGAAGTCTGAGATATTGATGGGTGTTCTTAGTTTTTCCCTTCTGTTGTTGGAGCTGTTTGGTGGAGATTGGGATTGATGCTAGTCTCAGCCTTAAATTGTTAAAGATATTTTTTTATTTATGCAGTTTCAAATATTATACAAGAATAATCTTGACTCAGCAAAAGAAAGAAGGTACAAGTGTACAATAGCCACATAAAAAAAATAAATTACAGGAATACAATCATTCCATCTTTCACAAAGTCTACAATAAGGGATTCAATTACACAATTCCAGGAATGCAAAAGTAAGAAGAAATTACAGCGCTATGAAAAAGCGGAGGTAATTATACATTGAGAATATTCTAGCTGGTTTTTTGGGAATTAATCAGAAGCAGTTTTGTTAACTTCAGTTCATTGTACCAACTTACACTTAAAAAGAGAGACAATTAAGAAGGGAGGAAAAAAATGTACAAAAGATCTTCAAATTTAACATAACATTTACAAGGAAAGTTTAATAAGAAAAAAGCCCTTATTTGTAGAACTCTTGGTCTAAGTAATAAGAGCTGTCTCCTCTTCTTTGTTTGTCTAGAAACATTCAGATGTAGAAAAGTTTCAAAGCAATGTTTGAGAAATAGCCTCAGGACCCAGTCTCAGTCAGGTTCCAGAACAAAAGAGACTACCATTGTAGCAGGATCCATGTGGTCACTGCCTGAAGTCTCAGAAATGTCCAACTTAGAAGGAATTAATGGTTCCATACATTGGGAGCCAAGTTGGACCTCATTACCCTTCTTAAGGGAAGGCAAATAAGATTTGGACAATGGGGGAACCTCCTGCTCCAGTACCTTAAGAACTTCCAGTAAGTATCTTTTAAACAAATTGCTAAAGAGTTTTTATCTGTCTATCTGTCTATATAAATATATATCTTTATTCATTTTATAACAATTACAAAACACATTCAATTACAACTTACAATAAGAACGACACCCACCCCATAATAGTTAAATATTTTAACAGTGATTTTGTTTACATATTTTGTTGTTCATTGGAAAGTATTTTTCATTTTTCCTTAACATAAACCTCTCTCTGCTGGATTTCCCTAAATTTCCATTCAAATAGCAGGAGGACTAAATGCACAGCTTTACCAAACAAATGCCAAAACGTTTTGGCCTAAGTAGCTTGCTGAGTTTTTGTCAGTTGCCACTCTTGCAGCTTCTGCCTCTCCTGCTCCTCCTGCTCTTCCTCTCTCCTGGTTGTACTGGGGTGTTTTAGCCCCACAAATAAAACCTTTTAAACAGGAAAAGCCATCTCCTCCCCTGTCCATCTCTGGATGACTTGGGATCTTGCAGCCTTGCTGCTGCTGCTGCTGCTTTCTCTGCCTGACCAGTTCCTTATTCCTTGCCTCTCATCTAGTTTAATGCATTTCGGTATTGTTGGACCACTGCTACTGCCCAGCTGCTCCTCCTACCTTTCCTCTCTCTTGGTAATACTGAAGTGTTTTGGCTCCAAAATGAAAAACAAGAAAGGAAAAGGAAAGAAAAGAAGAACATGTGATCGGACGCTGCAATCTGTCAATGATTGCACCAGTTTCATTTCCAGAGATGCAATATCTTGAGCTATCCATCCTCTCTTGCCCTCCTCCCACCCAGGAGAGCTGGGATTGATTGCTCATGTCCTTTAGAACCAGCCATTTTGTGATTACAGGTATGGTTAAAATCAGAGCAGAGCAGATACAGGACAGGAAAGTGTAGATTTTTCTCCCTCCCTGGTGAGGCCTCCCTTAATGGAGGGAGGTTCACTGTGTACTAGGGATGTGAATCGTTTATCTGACGAATGAAAATATTGGACAATATTTTCAGTCTTTTCAGATATCGGGGGGTCCCCGATAGCAATAGGAAACCCAACGATTAATTTCGTGGGGTTCTCTTAGGGGGAGGAGCAGGAAAAAAGGGCACTTAAAAATAACCCCCAAACCCACCCTGACCCTTTAAATTTAATTATTTCGAATCCTCCACCCTCCTGACCCCCCCGCAAACCTTTTCAAAGTACCTGGTAGTCCAGTGGGGGTCCCGGGAGATATCTCCCGCTCTCAGCCGTCGGCTGCCATTAATCAAGATGTCACCGATTGCCCTTACCATGTGACAGGGGCTATCGGTGCCATTGGCCGGCCCCTGTCACATGGTAGGAGCACTGGATCGTCCACACCATTTTTAAAGATGTGGTAAGAACCTGTGACAACATGAAAACCAGTCTAGGAAGATTTTGACTAAGTATATCTCTCTTGTTGTGAGGAGGATTTTTAAGCCACCCCTCCTCACTGGGAACTTTGCTGGACCAGCAGATTCCTAACCTCTGATTTTTAAATCTGAGGAGTCACCTTTAAGAAGAACTAAAGGGATCACATAAGAACCTGGAGAACCCATCTGGATCTCCAATAACATGGAACCAGGATACAGGACTGGTGTTCAGGAAGATGCTGGAGCATCAGGTAGGACCTTTGCTATGCTAGAAGGGGACCTCCGATATAGGAATCCTGGTTAAGCTGCTGGGAGAACTTTACGATAAATTTTAAAAGGGCTGAGCGGGCATTCATTTGCATTCAGGTCCCGGTGCACGCACGTGGATGCACCAATTTTATAACATCCGTGTGTTGCCTTGCGAATGCTATAAAATCAGCTACCATGCGCACATGCACGCCTGATTTCACATCGGCGTGCAAGTGCTGATTGGCTCGCGGAATAGGGGGAATTTTTTTTACACACGCGTGCCGACGCAATCAGCCCTTTCCCCAGTTCCCT
The DNA here is from genome assembly GCF_901001135.1 of Rhinatrema bivittatum. NCBI lineage: Eukaryota > Metazoa > Chordata > Amphibia > Gymnophiona > Rhinatrematidae > Rhinatrema > Rhinatrema bivittatum. Next base: position 698,467,170 of record NC_042616.1, read on the forward strand.
AACTGCTTAACTACCCTTCCTCCCTTCTCCCCTCTCTGCCCCGATCTCTAATCCCCATCTTATTAATCTAATTTGTTTTGTTTTTTTACTTACTTCCTCTCCAAAACTGAAGTAAGTAGTGGGAAATACGCGCTTGACTGGGCCGCTCTAAAAATACGCTCAGCGAGTGTGCGGCCCGGCCACACGTGCATTTCCTGGGATTTGCATGCACCGGACTTTTAAAATTGGCCCCTTAGTGCACTGTTCACATCACCAATTGGGAAGCTTGACCAGTTTGCTAAGGAAAAGGACACCTGCCCAGACTAAAACACCCTAACTGTACAAAGAATCAATTGTAACTGCACCTTTATTTAAAGCTGGACTTTAATTTGACTTTATCCAATCAGTACATTATTATTTACCACCTAGTGCTTGGTCTTGCCTGTTTTGTTACAGTAGCTCCCTCCAGGGGATGCCACAGCTAACAACACACACAAGGGAAATCACACCGCTGTCTGGGCCATAGAGGAGAGTCTCCCCCTGTAAAAAGAATCCCCCAGGGATTCGAGCATGAGATGGAGTCAGCTGGAGCAGCCCTGAAGGTTATAAATTAGACGTTTGCCCTAAGGGAATCATTACTCCCCAAATAGGGTTACAAACAAAAGAAAACCTTTTCCTCCCTTGCTCCTTTCTGGATGCCTTGGAATCTTGGAGCTTTGCTGCTTCTGCCTGTCACCTGGCCAGGTTCAGTGCCTTTTTGTGCTGTTGCACCACTGTCAATCCCTGGCCTGCTTCTCTGAGCCTATGTCTTTCTTGGCTCACAGGGCCTTCTAGTGTTGAAGCCACTCCTCTTCCTGTCTTACTCTACACTCTGTGACTTTGGATTTTTTTTTTTTTTTTTTTAATATGCCACCTTTCAGGGGCTTCAAAGCAGATTACATTTAGGTACTTCTTTGTCCCCAGTGGGCTTGCAATCTAAGTTTTGCGCCTAAGGCAGTAGAAAGTAAACTGGCTTGCCCAAGGTCACAAAGAGCAGCAGTAGGATTTGACCCCCCTGGCTTCCCTGGTTCACAGCCTGCTGCTTTAACCACTAGGTTATTCTTCTTGCTTGCCACCTCCTCCTTGCTCAGGAGGAGCTCGTGGGCGTCCACAGTTATGCATGTGGTTCCCAGCATGCACACGTGGACGAGCCAATTTTATGATATGCGCATGCTGGCGCGTGCATGTTATAAAATCTCAGGGCTGCTGGACTGGGAGGGAACTTTCCTATCCCTAACCCTACCCTTCGTACCACTTCCACTCTCCTCCCCGACCCCTAACCTAACCTTAACTATCCCCATTTGTTTTGGGGTTTTTTTCTTACTGCTCCGTTGGAGCAGAAGCAACTTCCGTGCACCTGTTCGCTCCTGGCATGCTCTTCCCCAGGACAGCAGCTAATCTTACATATCTGGATAAGTCTGAAAAGTGCTACTTAAACAGACAAGTACAGCTTTTCAGTTGTTTCCTTTTAAGAGTTGTTATTTACCTGCATAAATTGGAGCTTATCCAGATAAGTGCTTCTACTTTTACAGATAAGTCTGAACTTGCGAGGCTTTCAGTTTTTACATACGAGAGTATGTATGTGCACACATGTACTCGTATTTTATAACCTATGTCCGTCATTTGCGTACAGGTTATAAAATATAGTAGTAAAACACTGTGGGGCAGATTTTATAAATCTGCGCACACGCGTACTTTTGTTCGCGCACCAGGCGCGAACAAGAGTACGCGGGATTTCAATAGATACGCGCGTAGCCGCGCATATCCATTAAAATCCGGGGTCGGCGCGCGCAAGGATGCCCAAAATCGGCAGCCTGCGCGCGCCGAGCTGCGCAGCCTGCCTCCGTTCCCTCCGAGGCCGTTCCAAAATCGGAGCGGCCTCGGAGGGAACTTTCCTTCGCCCTCCCCTCACCTTCCCCTCCCTTCCCTTCCCCTACCTAACCTACCCCCCCCCCCCCCCCCGGCCCTATCTAAACCTCCCCACTACCTCTATCACGAAAGTTATGCCTGCTCGAAGCAGGCGTAACTTTGCGCGCGCCGGGCCAGCTGCCGCGCTCCATGTTCCGGTCCTGGGGCTGGTCCAGGGGCCGCTGTCATGCCCCCAGAACGCCCCCGGGCCGGAACCATGCCCCCGGACACGCCCCGAAACACCCCTCCATGCAAGCCCCGGGACTTACGCGCGTCCCGGGGCTTGCGCGTGCCACTGAGCCTATGCAAAATAGGCTCGGCATGCGCAGGGGGGGTTTGGGGTAGGTTTTTGGGGGGTACACGCGTATCTTACACGCGTACCCCTTTGAAAATCTACCCCAGTGTGCCCATATACTCATGTATATGGGCACATGTGAACAGTTTTGAATGTTATCTCTGTTAGGGGTGTGCATTCGTTTGCAATGTATTGGCAATCTACAACATATAGGGCCATATTCGTTATATTCGTGGGGAAGCGAAACATATCATGATTCCCATGAATACAATGAATCTTCACTGAATTATTCGGCCGTCTAAAGGAGCGAATTTAAACAAAACCCCCACCCTCCTGACCCCCCCCCCCCCAAGACTTACCAAAACTCCCTGGTGGTCCAGTGGGGATCCGGGAGCAATCTCCTGCACTCGGGCAGTCAGCTGCCAGTATTCAAAATGGTGCCGATAGCCCCTGTGACATAGTAAGGGCAAAGGCTATCGGCACCATTTTGGTTACTGGCAGCCGACAGCCCGAGTGCAGGAGTTCGCTCCTGGACCCCCGCTGGACCACCAGGGACTTTTGGCAAGTCTTTGGGGGGGGGAGGGCTCCTGACCTCCTGCCATTGGTTGGCCCCTGTCACATGGTAGGAGCACAAGATGGCGCTGGCCGTCCATTGCTCCTACCATATGACAGGGGCCGACCAATGGCACCGGTAGCCCCTGTGACATAGTAGGGTCAAAGGCTATCGGCGTCATTTTGAATACCGGCAACCGATGGCGTGAGTGCAGTAGATGGCTCCCGGACCCCTGCTGGACCACCAGGGAGTTTTGATAAGTCTTGGGGGGGTCAGGAGGGTGGAGGGTTGTAGTTAATTCAATTTTAGCCCGGAAATGAATAAGAATGGAACTCATGAATGGATCGGGGCCCCCCCTTGACAAATGCAACGTATCTGCCCCCCCATGAATACGAATACTGAATGTAACGTATGCGGTCCCTCTGCACATCCCTAATCTCTGTGTCTTGAGTTGATCTTGCAACTGTTTGTGATGCTTTGCACCTCTCATGGTGCCCTAGGCTGCTTATGCCACTGTAGGTGTTATTTTTTTCCTGTTCTTAATATCTTGGAATGCTGTTCCCTCTGTTGCTGATCTCTGCCAGCAAGTGTTATTAAACTTGGATAGAAAATCCCAATGTTAGAAACTAAAATAGGATGCATTGCTTCTCCCATTGACCATAATAGAACCAAAACAAAATGGCAAATGAACCAAAATAGCAAAAAAAAAAAAAAAAACATCTCTACTTTGTAGCTTGAACCTGCAAGGTGAGCTGAAAAAAAAGAAAGAACAAGCAAAAATATGTAAAGAGAAAACAAACGAAAATCACTAGAAAAAACAATGGACTGGGAAAAAGAAGGAGCAAAACACAGAAGAGTGAGCCAGAGAAAGAAAGAAAAGAAAATGAGTCAATAAGGGAAAGAGAGAAATGTATAAGCATAATAGAGGTACCTCGAAGGAGATAAACAGATTGGAATGAGAAAGAAACAATAGTGAAATGAAACAGAAGAAAAATGAAATACAGAAATGCAAAAAATGGAAAAAATGAGCAAGAAATAAAAATGAACGAAGGAAAGATCCTTTCGCTCTCCTGGCGCACGGAACTTAATCCTGCTCCATTGAGCACTAAGTTCTTAAAAAAATTTAGGATAGTTAGGGAAGGTCTAGGGGTCAGGGAGGAGAGGGGAAAAGGGAGGAATGCTAGATAGGGGGATAGGAAAATTCCGTCCCAATCCGCTCCTTAATTGGAGCGGACTGGGAGAGAACTGGGGTAGGCCTACTCGTGTCGCCGCATGGTATTTACAAATATTTCCCCCCTGCATGCACAAGTCGCGACCTGCTTTCACACGCATGTGCCGATACAAAATCAGGCGTGCATGTGCGCGGGTATTGTAATTTATAGCGCGCACAGCAATGCGTGCATGTTATAAAATTGGTGCGTCCCTTTGAAAATCTCCCTTATAATATACCATACCCATCCCCTCTAATTTCTTTGCCAATGGGCTTACATATACATTAAACATTACCACAGATAATGCAGACCCTTGTGGTACACTAGAGTAAATTTTAACTCTGGAAGAGCACTGGTATCGTTCAGACAAAAATGAATCAAACCACCTTATTACAGTCCCCAAAAGTCTTATCTCTTGAAGTTGAAAAAGCATCAGATTGTAGTCTATTGTGTCAAAGGCAAAGCTTATATCCATTTGGACCAACACCCTGCCTCACCACAATCAAGAGTAACATATAATACCTCTAGTAAGGAAAGTACTATAGCAGTTCCACACTATAAGCTTTCCTAAAGCCATATTGATACAGGGGCGGATTTTAAAAGCCCTGCTTGCGTAAATCCGTCTGGATTTACGCGAGCAGGGCCTTGCGCGCCGGCGCGCCTATTTTCCATAGGCCTGCCGGCGTGCGCAGAGCCCCGGGACTCGCGTAAATCCCGGGGTTTTTTGTCGGGGGCGGGGGCGGGGCCGATCGATGCGGCGTTTTGGGAGCGGGACGCGGCGTTTCGGGGGGGCCCGGGGGTGTGGTTTCAGCCTGGGGCGGTCCGGGGGCGTGGCCGCACCCTCCAGAACCGCCCCCGGGTCACGTCTCAGCGCACCAGCGGGCCGCTGGCGCGCGTGGATTTACGTCTCCCTCCGGGAGGCATAAATCCGTGGACAAAGGTGGGGGGGGGGGTTTAGATAGGGCCGGGGGGTGGGTTAGGTAGAGGAAGGGAGGGGAAGGTGAGGGGAGGGCGAAAGAGAGTTCCCTCCGAGGCCGCTCCTATTTAAAATCGGCAGCCTTGCGTGCGCCGATCCAGGATTTTATAAGATACGCGCGGCTACGCGCGTATCTTATTAAATCCAGCGTACTTTTGTTTGCGCCTGGTGCGCCAACAAAAGTACGCGAACGCGCAGTTTTTTTTAAATCTACCCCACATTGCCAGGCCTTCATTTTATCTAAGTACTCATCCACCTGTACTAAAACATATTTCTCAGTAATTTTACTCAATGTTTTTAAGTTAGAAACTGGACGTTAATTAGTAATATCATCTACCTGAGATGTAGCTTTCCTTTCCTTTTCCATGAACAAGTATACGTCCAAAAAGGCAATGGTCTTTGCCACGTGCCTAACCTTCTTCCCTAGATTTTGGAAATCCTTCTGTACTGCATGAATATCATTTCTATCGAGGTCATTGGTCCTCAGATGGATGATATCATTTATATCAGAGTCCCTATTTTCTTTTATAATTACATTGACTATCTGGTAGTGGTTTGCATTTTTACTAGCTTAGGGTCCTGGAAGGCATTTAACCATTGTCTCACCATCAGAATGAGCTCCCAAATTGGTTCCTCTGATGATTGAGTCTCCCAGCAGAAGAAGCTTTCTTTTATGACATTTGATAATGTTAAAGGTTGTCTGGGTCTATTGAATGACTACTTCCCTTTCAGACATCACTTCATATTCTATTGATGGGGTGTCTTCATTTTTCAATGCAGAAAAAGTGTTATGTAAGGTTAACAGTGGGGAGAGTAGGTGTCTCTTTATCACAGGCCTTAACCTGTCAGAACCCACTGTACCCAATTATTCTTCAGTTTCTGAATCCTGGATGTCTGACTTCTCTGTAGGAATGGGGAGGATATGCAGGCTGCTGCAAAGTTGAGAAAATTTATTTATTTACTTATTTCACCATTTTCTATTCCTTAATTCCAACATGTTCAAAACAGATTACTAAAAGCATACACAAGTATAAGTATAAGTACAAGTACAAGTATAAGTATAAAATAATTATAATGTTAACAAGTATACAATGCAAATAATGTCAATAAAAATAACATAGTCCTGAATAAATAAGACTGCTTTTACTTTCTTACGAAACTTCAAATAATCCTTCTCACTACATACATCATATGGTAAGGAATTCCATAATTCAGGCACTTCAATAGATAATGTATTATTCCTTGATTCCTGTAATTTAAATTCAGAAAAGGAAGGAACCTCTAAAACATTTTGATTCTGTGATCTCAAAGAGTGTGATGAAACATTTTTATTCAATCTAGATTTCAAACAAAAATCTTCATTATATAGGGCCTTATTTTCTAAGGCTAACGCATGCTTGCGCTACCAGCGCAAGCGTGCGATAGCTAGAAAGCTTAGCGCAGGCCTGCGCTAGCTACATCAGGGCGGAGTCGGCCCGGAAGAGGAGGAGTTGGGGTGTCACCTGGGCCAACTCCGTAACAATGGCGATGACAGCGAAAAGGTAAGGAGCCTTTTCGCTACCTATTTCGCAGCGAATAACTACACCTTTTATGGTGTAGTTATTCGGCGCAACGCCGGTGCAATCGCTGCCGGCTAGCACAGGACCACCCCCGCTTCCCCCCCCCCCCCCCCCCCGGCCCCCATTAGCACCAGGATTCACTAAGCCTTGCGGCATTAGTGAATCCAGGCCATAGTGATTTATGAGTTAACGATAATACCTTAAATTTAATCCTTTTGTACATGGGGAGCCAATGTAACTCCTTTTTAAAGGAAATGACATTAGAACCCCACGTCAGACCAGTGTGCTGCAATGGTCAAAAAAGCAAACAGAATGTTAGGAATTATTAGGAAGGGAATGGTGAATAAAATGGAAAATGGCATAATGCCTCTATATCGCTCCATGGTGAGACCGCATCTTGAATACTGTGTACAATTCTGGTCGCTGCATCTCAAAAAAGATATAGTTGCACTGGAGAAGGTACAGAGAAGGGCGACCAAAATGATAAATGGGATAGAACAGCTCCCCTATGAGGAAAGGCTGAAGAGGTTAGGGCTGTTCAGCCTGGAGAAGAGACGACTGAGGGGGATATGATAGAGGTGTTTAAAATCATGAGAGGTCTAAAACGGGTAAATGTGAATTGGTTATTTACTCTTTGAATAATAGAAGGACTAGGGGGCACTCCATGAAGTTAGCATATAGCACATTTAAAACTAATCGGAGAAAGTTCTTTTTCACTCAACACACAATTAAACTCTGGAATTTGTTGCCAGGGGATGTCGTTAGTGCAGTTATTGTAGCTGGGTTTAAAAAAGGTGGATAAGGTCTTGGAGGAGAATTCCATTTCCTGCTATTAATCAAGTTGACTTAGAAAATAGCCACTGCTATTAATTGCATCAGTAGCATGGGATATACTTAGTTTTTGGGTTCTTGCCAGGTACTTGTAACCTAGATTGGCCACTGTAGGAAATAGGATGCTGGGCTTGATGGATCCTTGGTCTGATCCAGCATGGCAATTTCTTATGTTCTTATATTCTTATTTTCTACCCTTTCAACTCTTCATTCCCCTCCCTATATGCAGTATACAACCCCTATCCCCTCTATACATTCCGTCCATCTTCATGTCCCCTCTACCCCCTTTCTTTCTTTCCCCCCACTTCATCCCCAGTCATTTCTCTCAATACCATCTCAGTTATCCAACAACCTCTATTTAAGTCTCTCTATTTAAGCCTCGTTCATTGTATAGTTTATTTAATTTTATTTTATTCACTGTTTTCCTATAAGTTCTATGTAAAGCCTCTGTTTTGCTGATTTTGAAGTTCTAATGTAAACTGAACTGATGTTATCCTATGAAGTCCGGTATATAAAAACCACAAATAAATAAATTATATTCTTAAAGGACAAATTAGGTGCCTCAGAGTCTTGTTCGAGCAGAGCCCACTGTAAACCATTTATTCCTGAGTTTCTGAATCCTCTGTGGGATTTGGGAGAGATATTCTGGATGCTGCAAGATGGTAAAGGCAAAATTAAATTGGAAGGGACATAGAAATGTTAGACATACAGATGCAAAGAAGAAAAGTCATGGAGCACCAGATAAAATGAAGAGAAATACAAGAATAAGAAGGAAGCTGGAGGCAGAGACAGAAGGGAAACCATGAGGAATTAACTATTCAAGTGGAAAATTAATGAGAAAAAACAGCATAAGTGGGATAAAATATTTTTATTGCTTTATTTGAAAGTGTTTAAAAATCTAACCAAAAATAGAAAAAATCTACAATAGGCACTACAGATGGTTTTCAATTAAAATAACAGAATCTACTGCAGTCCAAGAATTGTACATGTAAGTAAATGCAAGATAATCATGGTTGCAAGTTAAAATAAGCATTTTAGAAGAAAAGAAAAAAAGAAAGTGCAAAGATGACCCTGAGGAACTGTGAAACTGGGCCTCAAACATAGGGCCTGATTCACTAAATTGCATATTGAAAATGTTTTAGCATGCATTTGCAACACTTTTTGTGTACCTGCTACAATCCCATTTAACATCATATTCATTACATTCAGTGTATGCAGAGTATGTGATCCCTAAAAAAAAGGTCAACAACATTTTAAGGTGCATGTTAGCGGGAAACAGCAGTTGAGTATTAATAATCCCTGGGTGCCATGGTTTTTAGCCCCTGTGAATTATTTATCACATGCTCATTGCTCTTTTTTTTTTCAGCTCCACTTCCTCCATCCTCTAAGATATAAAATGGAGGCAAGCACATGAGGTCTGATTCGCTAAGGGCCAAATTTTATAACATGCACGCGGGCATAAATTTGTTCACGGAACCTGGCACGAACAAATCTAGGCCTGATTTTATAACATGCACGCATGTTATAAAATCCAGGGTCAGCGCATGCAAGGGGGTGCACAATTATTCAACCTGCGCGATCTGAGCCGAGCAGCCTGCCTCCGTACCCTCTGAGGCTGTTCTAAAATCGGAGCAGCCTCGAAGGGAGCTTTCCTTCTGCCTCCCCCCACCTTCCCCTCCCTTCCCCTATCTAACCCACCCCCCAGACCTACCTAAATCCCCCTTAACCTTTATCGAAGAAGTTACGCCTGCCTCTGGGCAGGCGTAACTTGCGCGCGCCTGATCTCCATCCCCCGGAACGGCGGCTGTGCCGGAGGCCTCGGCCCCGCTCCCGGCATGCCCCCGGGCCATGCCACGCCCATGGCCACGCCCCCATAATGCCCCCTTTTGCAAGACCCGGGACTTATGCGTGTCCCGGACTTGCGCGTGCCGCTGAGCCTATGCAAGATAGGCTCGGCACATGCAGGGGGAGGCAGTGGTAGGTTTTCGGGGATTGCGCGCGTATCTTACACGCACAACCCTTTGAAAATCTACCCCTAAGGCTTTTCTCCTCTTCTGTTTCTATGGGAATAAAATTTAATGAATCAGACCCATGGTTTTGCTTTCAGTCCTGTGCAGTGAGAGGAAGAGCTACTGAACACAAGCATGAAGGAGTTAATTTAGGTGAAAAAGAAGAAAATTTTGAATGAGGTGTGTTTCCTATGCTGCTTTCCTTTACATTATTTGATGTTAGTCTGCTACTGCTGCGATTGTGAGGGTATCTGTCTTGTTGGCATCAGTCTGTATTAAGTTTTCTCGGTCTCAAATCCCTGCAAACTTTCAGTTTGAGGGATTTTCCATCCCTGTTCCTTTAAGTGCTCATAACCTGGGGGTCATAGTTAATGGAAAAATGGGGGGGAAAAAACTCAGACAGCACACCCACCTGATGTCAACCTTACAATTCTTAGCGGTGAAGTGGCCGGAAGTGAAGTAAGTGGAACGCCCTGAAGCAGCAGTTCAAACTACAAAACGTGGCCATGTCGGCGTTTTTGGTTTCATAGAAGTTTACACAAACTGGCGTTTTTGGTTCATCAGAAGCCTACACAAGCCCGGAAAATAGAAGTGCCGAAAATAGTTTAAATATTGTCAAGATTGTTAAGGTTTTTTGAAAGAACTGTGCGCTCTAGAGTTTTGATCAGAAATAAGTTAGCAATGGTTAAATGGACACACATATAGAAGGGATTTTTTTTCTAGTGATGGCAGTTTCAAATGGCTATATGCATTGGGCCTGATTTTAAAAAGCATTTACTTGAGTAAAAACCAGGTTTACTGGAGTAAATTCACTTTACTTGAGTAAGTGGGTTTTTGAAAATTGCTACAATTTATGCCATTGACTTGTCTATAGGATTTACTCACATAAGTGCACTTTACTTGAGTAAATGGCTTTTGAAAATTGCTACAATAGTAGCTACATTTACGCATGTAACTCCTTTTGAAAATTACCCCCATTATGCACTGCTAAGAATTGTCAGGTTGACATCATGTGGGTGCACTCTCTGAAGTGTTTTCCCCTATTTTTTCATTGATTTTGATAATTATATATGGGGCTAGATGTGGGTTCTGACATGATAAAGCATAATAGTAGAAGATAAAAATTTAAAAATCTTCAAAAAAAAATTTTTCCTATAAAAAAGTGGGGTGTATGTTTATTGAGGATAGTATTACTCGCATCTTTCTGGGCTCCTTTCACCATTGCTGTGGATGAGGAAATGACATCCTCTTGTCTTGATTTATAAACCTAATTCATTTCTTTTATCCATCTGATCTATATAGCAAGTTGCTTGAAATTCTTGGAATGACTGGCACCTCTTCAAGTTTTTGATTTTTTTTTACTATAGATACAGAATTGGGGAAAACAACCTTGCTAAATCAGGAAATAAGTTCTGCTGACAAAATAACATTTTTTACATGAAATTTTAGTTGCTTCAGAAAGCTGATGAGACAATTTGTTAATTTTTTTCTTAAATGTTTCTATTCTTTTAATTCCTGCAGGTTCAATTTAGTTTCTTTGCTTGTTAAAACAGGGTTTATCCTTATGTAATCATCAAAAATGTCTATTTCTCCAATGTGATCTGAAATCCCCAGTCTCAATAGTGCATAGTAGGAACTTAGGTCAAAAAATTAAAATGATCCCTACCCACTAAGTTCATGGATAACAAAAGCTAGATCAACTTATTTCAAGTGTCTGTTTATTCTTCTGCTAATTTTCTCATATAGTTTTAGAATCTGTGCAAATTAAGAGCCACTACTTTTTATATCTATGTGTATTCAGGATTAGATTCACAGCCAGATTTTCACCTTTATTCTGATAAGATCTGGACTACAAGAAAGCATCTTAACAACCCTGGGCCCACTGCATTTAATCTTGACCCACCGCTGACAAGAAAATTAGATGACATGGGGCAGACTGAGACTAAAAAAAGAGTTTCAGTGAAGCAGGTTAGAAAAGAAATGGATAAAAAATGGTAAAAGTCAGAAAGGAAAAAAATAAAGTAGAGAAACCTAGTAAAAAGGAATCAAGAAAAACAGAGCATGGAGACTGGGAAAATATTGAACAGAAATGCTTATATAACATATGTAAAGGGACACTGTCAAAGGTAGTAAATTTGGAATCTGAAAATCACTTTTTTGTTTTTTACAACTGTTGTACAACTATTAGGAGCATACGTGTAAAATAAATATATATATTTTAAAATTTGTTTTTCATTTCATTTGATGTTTAGTTTGGTTCAATTTATTTCTACCAAAATAAATACTAAAGAATACAACAGAAAACAAAAGAAAAGAAAAATAATTTACCATATTTCCCCTCCCCTCCCCAGAGCAATCAAAATAAAACAATTAAATACCCTCACACATTGGACCTTCCCCTATCCCCACTCTCAATGAGGCTTACTCTATCTGTGCAGTTCCAGTAGTCCAAACAGGAGAGAAATAATTCCCAGTTACTCCTGCCAGCTGTGTTCCAATTTAAAAGTGGAACCAGCTGGCCCTGAGGCTGGCACTATTTTGATAAATAGCTATATAACAAAATGGCGCCAACCTCAGGGTCAGCTGGTGCCATTTTCAAATAGGGTCCTTGTAGGCAGAAGCGACTGAGGTTCACGCCATCTCCATTTGGAATACTGGAATCCCATGGACAGGGTAGGTTGCAGTGAGATTGGGAAATAGGGTTAGGCCCGAGTGGCAGTTAATTGTTTTCTATTGGCAGTTCTGTGAGGAGGGGATGGCATTGGTTGTGGCAGATGAAAGAGACTGAACCATGGCACAAGGATTGAATTATGAAACAAAATGAAACACCCAATAAATTTCATTAGGTTTTTCTTTTTGTTACATTTTCAAATGATGCATAATGAAATACAATATTTTGTTGCATTTTTGTGTTATTTACACAAATGCTATAGTAAGTAAGTGGAACAATTAATATATGCAAGTAACATAGTAAACAACAGAAGATATAGATCACTTGGCTCATCCCATCAGCCCAGCTATTATTTTTCTTTCTGGTTTTCTACCACTTTTGATAGATTAGCATAGAACTTCCCAAGAGCAAATCAACACCAGCTCTTCCTCCATACTCCCCTTTCCTCAGCCCAAACCCTAATTGATCTCTCAACTAGGGATGTGAATCGTTTTAGGATGATTAAAATTATCGTCCGATAATTTTAATATCGTCTTAAACCGTTATGGAACACAATACAATACAGATTCTAACGATTTATCGTTATAAATCGTTAGAATCGTGAGCCGGCACACTAAAACCCCCTAAAACCCACCCCCGACCCTTTAAATTAAATCCCCCACCCTCCCGAACCCCCCCCCAAATAACTTAAATAACCTGCGGGTCCAGCGGCGGTCCGGAACGGCAGCGGTCCGGAACGGGCTCCTGCTCTGAATCTTGTCGTCTTCAGCCGGCGCCATTTTCCAAAATGGCGCCGAAAAATGGCGGCGGCCATAGACGAAAAAGATTGGATGGCAGGAGGTCCTTCCGGACCCCCGCTGGACTTTTGGCAAGTCTCGTGGGGGTCAGGAGGCCCCCCACAAGCTGGCCAAAAGTTCCTGGAGGTCCAGCGGGGGTCAGGGAGCGATTTCCCGCCGCGAATCGTTTTCGTACGGAAAATGGCGCCGGCCATACGCGTATGGCCGGCGCCATTTTCCATACGGAAAATGGCGCCGGCAGGAGATCGACTGCAGGAGGTCGTTCAGCGAGGGTTCCGGCGCCTCGCTGAACGACCTCCTGCAGTCGATCTCCTGCCGGCGCCATTTTCCGTACGAAAACGATTTGCGGCGGGAAATCGCTCCCTGACCCCCGCTGGACCTCCAGGAACTTTTGGCCAGCTTGTGGGGGGCCTCCTGACCCCCACGAGACTTGCCAAAAGTCCAGCGGGGGTCCAGAAGGACCTCCTGCCGTCCAATCTTTTTCGTCTATGGCCGCCGCCATTTTTCGGTGCCATTTTGGAAAATGGCGCCGGCTGAAGACGACAAGATTCAGAGCAGGAGCCCGTTCCGGACCGCTGCCGTTCCGGACCGCCGCTGGACCCGCAGGTTATTTAAGTTATTTGGGGGGGGGGTTCGGGAGGGTGGGGGATTTAATTTAAAGGGTCGGGGGTGGGTTTTAGGGGGTTTTAATGTGCCGGTTTTTCGATTTTTCGATTTTTCGATTTTTAACGATTTTTAACGATTTTTCACGATATTTTACCCCCCCAAACGGCAACAATACGATTCCCTCCCCCTCCCAGCCGAAATCGATCGTTAAGACGATCGAGGACACGATTCACATCCCTACTCTCAACCTTTTTTCCCATCACTGACCCCCATATCTATTCCAAACATGTCCAAAACATCTTACAGTACTGGTCAAACTGCAGAAATGGGATTGACACTTTGGGCTGAACTAGTTCTTGAGTTCCTGTTAATATTATTTTGTCAGGTGTTCCTGTTGCACCAGAGTTGTAAAGAAATGTCAGTCATTTTAGGATGGCACTCCAGGGCTTTAAACCTTATAATTTTCAGTAAAAGGCTAAAAATAGTTGGAAAGATAGAGAGAGCCTGCCTAGAAAAAAAGTTCCAACATGTTCATTCAGCTCTTTCTATGAAATGAGGCAAAGAGGATCAAGAAAATGTAACATCTTTGAATAGCTGGAAAGAGGTGCTGAGAGTTTAAAGGATAAGGAATCCTGAGACCAAAAAGGAAAGAGAGATAATCTTACACAGAGACTGGAAGTCCAATGGAATAAACTGTGTTGCACTTCACGAAAGCATCAACACAAGAGAAAATTTCAAATAACTCCCTCAATGCAAATTTGCAAAATTTTGCACTCTGCCAATTTTTCAAGCTCTAACTATTCTGAAGTACAACACAAAAAAAATAATAAGCAGCATAATTATGCAAAATTGCTCATTACCTATGTTCTCACAGCTAAATTTCACACACAAAAAATGTTTACAAAAACACATTTTTTGTAAAACTGAACTTTCTACTTGGGGCAGTATAATTAAAGTCCATGATTTAGGGAAAGCTATCATAAAAAATGTCTTGCCAATGTGATTTATATATTATTTAAAAGGACTGGTAACACATGAAATGTTTCCTGCATTACCAGTACCTAGCATTTCAGTGCAGTGGCCCCTTGGTGTCATCATTTAGAGTCTACATCAGAGGTTCATGGATTAAGCTGTGTCAGTACGCTGCAATGATACTGCAAAGCTGCTGACATATATTTTATTTAACTGTTTCACCCCAATAAGAGACAAGAAGTGTAAAAAGACTGATTTGTAGGGATGTGAATCGTTTTTTGACGAATTAAAATATCGTCCGATATATTTTAAATCGTCAAAAATCGTTAGAGGCGATATTTAATAGAAATTCCCCCGATTTATCGTCAAAAATCGTAAATCGAGGGAAGGGGGAGGGGAGGGGGAGGGCGGGAAAACCGGCACACTAAAACATCCCTAAAACCCACCCCGACCCTTTAAAATAAATCCCCCACCCTCCTGAACCCCCCCAAAATGTCTTAAATTACCTGGGGTCCAGTGGGGGGGGGTCCCGTTGTGATCTTCCACTCTCGGGCCACGAGTGCGTTGATAGAAAATGGCACCGGCGCTACCTTTGCCCTGTCATATGACAGGGCAAAGGTAGCGCCGGCGCCATTTTGGTTCCTGTCCCCGACGTCATGAGCGTAGAAGATCGCTCCGGACCCCCGCTGGACCCCCAGGGACTTTTGGCCAGCTTGGGGGGGCCTCCTGACCCCCACAAGACTTGCTAGAAGTCCAGTGGGGGTCCGGGAACGACCTCCTGCACTCGAATTGTGTTGCCGTAATGAAAAATGGCGCCGGCCATATGGCCGGCACCATTTTCCCGTACGGCAATATGGCCATATGGCCGGCGCCATTTTGTGGGGGTCAGGAGGCCCCCCCAAGCTGGCCAAAAGTCCCTGGGGGTCCAGCGGGGGTCCGGTAGCGATCTTCTACGTTCGTGACGTCGGGGACAGGAACCAAAATGGCGCCGGCGCTACCTTTGCCCTGTCATATGACAGGGCAAAGGTAGCACCAGCAGCATTTTCTATCAACGCACTCGTGGCCCGAGAGTGGAAGATCACAATGGGACCCCCCCCCCACTGGACCCCAGGTAATTTAAGACATTTTGGGGGGGTTCGGGAGGGTGGGGGATTTATTTTAAAGGGTCGGGGTGGGTTTTAGGGATGTTTTAGTGTGCCGGTTTTCCCGCCCTCCCCCGATTTACGATTTACACAATATTTTAAAAAACAAAACCATGGCGATCCGATTCCCTCCCCCCCCCCAGCCGAAATCGATCGTTAAGACGATCGATCACACGATACACATCTCTACTGATTTGTTTTTTGTGCATATGTTTCTGTGCCATTTTCATCAAGCAAAAAAACTTTGCTTGGGACCTACAGTACATACCTTGTATCCAGTATATACATTTATTAAGTGAATTCAGGTGGTATAAGGAATAAACCAAAGGGCCTTGAAGAGAGGGGGGTTTTTTTCCTTCCCTCCCCACCCCTCCCCCAATTTGAAAAAGCTTATGTTTTCTTTTATTTGTTGTAACTGAGTCGGCATTTAAACGTGTAACTCTGCTGTACCTCTAATTTCTGGGATAAGCTCAAAATTGTCTGCACTAACTACAATGTAACTGTTATGTTTACAATCATGAGTCAAGGCAAACTTCTACGTCTATCCTGAATCCAAACTAGATCAGTACTTTTTCATTTTTGCTATTTTTTGTGGCTATTTTTTTTTTTTTTTTTAGAATCTCAAAAGTGGGAGCATGAAGAGAAGCGGGTCACCTTGCTGATGGCTGAAAGGAATCAGTAAGTTGTGCTTGGGAAATTTTTTTTAAAGTATTTATGGGGAGAATAAAACTGTTGGAATATATTATTTAGAGTGTTTGTGCTTTTAATAGTTAGTAAGGCAGCTAATAAACAGAAGTAATGGTGTGTTTATTTTTAGTCAGTCAGTAAGGCAGCTAATAAACAGAAGTTAGTATGTTTATTTTTTAAATAGTCAGTCAGTAAGGCAGCTAATAAGCAGAAGTTAGTGTGTTTGTATTTCCCAACTCTCCCACCCACCCATAGCTCATCCTTTAATTTATAGGCAGGTGCCACTTTCACACTAAAAAGAAATCAGCCTTTTAACTTCACTTCATGAATTTCCCATACTGTAGGCCACTACCAGACATAAAGTGAATACACTAATACATTTAAAGGACGCTAATTAGACACATTCCTACCTCCATAGCAACCTAAAACTTAACTAGGAACTGAAAAAATTTGAAATGAAGGCAGCAGTCCAACAGCAAGAGGGGGCCTCCCAATCTTTTGCATTGAGTGTCACATGTATGGACGAATTTTGATACTGTTTCCCCTTATGAAATTAACAAACTCATTAGAAATATGAATCTGGCATCACATCCGATTGATAGTATTCCCATCACCACTTTAAAAAATGTGGTTGATGATATTTCAACCCCCATTGCAAAAATTATTAATTTATCCCTTCAAGAGGATAACTATGCTCAGTTACTAAAAAGTGCAATTGTAAAACCAATTAAAAAAAAAAAAAACAACGCTTGATCCCCTAGAATTTAATAATTACAGACCGAAATCCAACCTCTTCTTATGTTCTTATGTTCTTATGGACAAAATCATTTCTTAGTGCTGCTATACTTGTCAGCAGCATTTGATACGGTAAACCATTCCATCTTTCTAGACAGACTTAGAGAAATTGGGATAACAGAACATACACATAAATGGTTTGAATCATATATTTCTAATTGGTTCTTTCAGATAAAAATTAATAACACTTAAATTGACAGAGATGTATCTAGCAATGATTAAAAAGCTATTAAACAGTATGAAATTGAGTCTAAATGTTGAGAAAACTGAAATTATATTTCTAGATCGGAGAACCAGCAATAACAATAACAAATCCTCATTTTTTACATTAGAAGACAACCAGACAAATATTGAAATTAGATGTCATGCACAAAATTTAGGGGTGATAATTGACTCTGAACTCAGTCTAAATAAACACATCAATTTGAAACTTAAAAAAGGCTATCATAAGTTACAAACTCTTAAACGATTAAAACCCTTACTGGATCAAAATAACTTCCGAACAGTTCTTCAAGTTTTACTGTTCTCCAGTATTGATTACTGTAATGCTCTATTCTTAAGATTACCAAAAAGTAGAGCCCTACAAGTTCTTCAAAACACAGCAGCTCATCTACTAACCAACACAAAAAAATATGATCATATCACACCAGTTTGATCTTGCTACATTGGCTCCCCATACAATATCGTATAGAATACAAAACCCTCTGTATACTACACAGAACAATATATGGCGAAGGCACCGAATGGCTTAATGCCTCTATCAGATTGCATTCCCCCCAAAGAAATCTAAGGTCAAGTAATAAAGCTTTCCTATCCATTCTTTCAGTTAAATCGGCACAATTAATGCAGGTCAGAAGTAGGGCGATATCTCTCACAGGACCAAAGATATGGAATGAACTTCCTGAAAATATCAGATTGTAGCAGAATGATAAAATGTTTAAAAAAGACCTAAAAACTTGGCTTTTTCATAAAGCCTATGAGGAATACAACCAACAGGAGTAGATGATGTATCCAGTTACAACTTTATGTTTAGTATTAGGTTTTATTGTCCTGCCTTTTTCTCAGTTTTTTTAACTATTTTTTACATTTGATGCCTTGTTATATTTCATTATTTTTACAAATATGCTTTTATGTCTTTTGTGATTTGAAGTGTATCTCATAATTAAGAATTGTTCCTTTAAGTTTTCTTGGCTTTTATGATATTGTTTTATGTTTATTTTATGATACTGTAAACTGTTGTGATGGAACCTCTCTAAACAAAGGTATATAAAATGTTATAAATAAATAAAATAAAGTATTATTTTTTACCCACCAGTGAGAAGTTGTACATGTGCGTCCGATGCAAAGAGCTTCTGTCTCTCAGAGAACAAGTCCAATCTCTGGAGGCTAGAGTGGCAAACCTGGAGGAGCTGAGGCAGACAGAGAGGTATATAGATGAGACCTTCAGGGACATAGTAGCCAAGTCCCAACTTCAGACTGGCAGCCCTGGTGCTGCCTTGGAGGAAGAAGGTCTCATGATTGGAGAGCATCATCAGGTGCAGCAGGAAAGGATCCTGTAGCAAGGACCTGCTCTTCAGGTGGTGCATTGTCCTTTCGCATCTAGGATATATCTCCCAGGACTACTGCCCAGGAGGGAAGGGTTAGGTCGGCTGTCATAGTTGGTGATTCAATTATTAGGAATGTAGATAGCTGGGTGGCTGGTGGGCATGAGGATCACCTGGTAACATACCTACCTGGTGCGAAGGTGGCAGACCTCACGCGTTTTTTAACCAGCTTGCAATCCACAAGAGGACATTGCCTCCTATTCCATGACTTTTTAGTTTTCTTAGAAGCCTCTCATGAAGGACTTTGTCATCCGAAGGGATGGGCTCCACCTTAGCTAGGTGCTGGCACTAACCTTTAAAAAGGAGAGAGAGCAGCTTTTAAACTAGAACAAAGGGGAAAGCTGACAGTCGCTCAGCAGTGCATGGTTCGGAGAGAGGTATCTTCAAAGGATACTAATGATTCATTAGAATTAGGGCATCCTTTTATTATTATTCTTATTATTGGAACATTGAGGTTCCAATAATAAGAAAAGTAGTCCAAGTGCCTGTAATTAAAAACTCACCTGAGCTAAAAACTTCCAATTTATCCCTATCAATTAAAAAGCAGAATGAAAATACAAACAAAAAACACACTTTGAAATGTTTGTATGCTAATGCCAGAAGTCTAAGAAATAAGATGGGAGAATTAGAATGTATAGCAGTGAATGATGACATAGACTTAATTGGCATCTCAGAGACATGGTGGAAGGAGAACAACCAATGGGACAGTGCTATACCGGGGTACAAATTATATCGCAATGACAGAGAGGAGCATCTGGGAGGCGATGGGGTGCTTTATGTCTAGGATGGCATCTCTGCATGAGATTACATGCACAATCAAATCTTTATGGGTAGAAATCCCTTGTGTGTTGGGGAAGAGTATAGTGATGGAAGTATACTACCATCCACCTGGCCAAGATGGTGAGACTGAAAGTGAAATGCTAAGAGAAATTAGAGAAACTAACCAAATTAGTAGTGCAGTAACATAGAAACATAGAAATGATGGCAGAAAAAGACCAATTGGCCCATCTAGTCTGCCCAGCAAGCTTCTACACTTATTTTCCCATACTTATCTGTTTCATCAACCAACAACTTCAGGGCCCTTGTTGGTAATTGCTTGATTCAAATTTCCCGCCATTCCATCATTGATGCAGAGAGCAATGTTGGAGCTGCATCAAAGGTGATCACAAGGCCTGTGGTTAAGGGTAGTAACCGCCACATCAAGCAATTTACCCCAATGCTTGTTTACCCAGACTGCAAGTTCGATGCCTTGTTGGATGTTGTCTGAATGTAAATCCTGTTTTCCACATTTCCCCCTGCCATAGAAGCAGAGAGCAATGCTGTATATGTTTTCAAAGTGATGTATCAGGCTTAATTGGTTTAGGGTAGTAACCGCCATAATAAGCAGCTACCCCCACGCATATTTGTTTACTCAGATTGTGGAGTTCAGTCCTTTTTGTTTCTTATCTGAATGTAAATACTCTTTTCCACATTTTCCCTTGCCATTGAAGCAGAGAGCAATGTTGGGGTTGCATTAACCGTGCAAAGACTTTTTGAGTAAGGGTAGTAATCACCAGTAGTAGCCAACATTCCAGCAAGCCACCCCCATGGCGCTACTCTTCATTCCCATCCTCTAGCCTTTATTGATCCACAGTGTTTATCCCATGCCCCTTTGAAATCCTTCACAGTTTTAGTCTTCATCACTTCCTCCGGAAGGGCTTTCCATGCATCCACCACCTTCTCCATGAAGAAATACTTCCTGACATTGGTTCCTAGTCTTCCTCCCTGGAGTTTCAAATCGTGACCCCTAGTTTTACTGATTTTTTTCCATCGTAAAAGGTTTATTGTTGACCATGGATCATTAAAACCTTTCAAGTATCTGAAAGTCTGTATCATATCACCCCTGCACCTCCTCTCCTCCAGGGTGTACATATTTAGGTTCTTCAATCTCCCCTCATAAGTCATTTTATGAAGACCATCCACCTTTTTGATCGCCCTTCTCTGGACCACCTCCATCCTGTCTCTGTCCCTTTGGAGTTACGGTCTCCAGAACTGAACACAGTACTCCAGGTGAGGCCTCTCCAAGGCCCTGTACAAGGGGATCATCACTTCCTTTCTCTTACTAGATATTCCTCTCTCTATGCAGCCCAGCAATAATGGGAGTAATTATTCCTCTCTCTATGCAGCCCAGTAATAAGGGGAGTTTTCAATTACGCCAATATTGACTGGGTAAAAGTAACATCAGGACATTCTAGAGAGATAAAGTTCCTGGATGGAATAAATGACAGTTTTATTGAGCAATTGGTTCAGGAACCAGCGAAAGAGGGAGCAATTTTCGATCTAATTCTCAGTGGAGACAGGATTTAGTGAGAGAGCTAACAGAAGTGGGGCCGCTTAGCAATAGTGATCATAATATGATCAAATTTGAATTATTGACTGGAAGGGGGACAGTAAGAAAATCCATGGCTCTAGTGCTAAACTTTCAAAAGGGAAACTTTGATAAAATGAAAAAAATAGTTAAAAAAAAACTGAAAGGAGCAGCTACAAAGGTAAAAAGTGTGCAAGAGGCATGGACATTGTTAAAAAATACCATCCTAGAAGCACAGACCAGATGTATTCCACACATTAAGAAATGAGGAAGGAAGGCAAAACAATTACCAGCTTAGTTAAAAGGTGAGGTGAAAAAGGCTATGTTAGCCAAAAGATCTTCATTCAAAAATTGGAAGTAGGATCCAACAGAAGAAAATAGGATACAGCATAGGTGTTGGCAAGTTAAATGTAAGCCATTGGTAAGACAGGTTAAGAAATCATTTGAAAAGAAGTTGGCTATAGAGGCAAAAACTCACAGTAAAAACCTTTTTAAATATATCTGAAGCAGAAAGCCTGCAAGAAGATAAGGCTATTGCGGAAAGATTAAACAATTTTTTTGCGTCGCGTTTACTGAAGAGTATGTTGGAGAGATACCCATTCCGGAGAAGGTTTTCATGGGTAATGATTCAGATGGACTGAATCAAATCACGGTAAACCTAGAAGATGTGGTAGGCATGATTGACAAACTGAAGATAGTAAATCACCTGGACTGGATGGTATACACCCTAGGGTTCTGAAGGAACTCAATAATGAAATTTCAGATCTATTAGTAAAAATTTGTAACCTATCATTAAAATCATCCATTGTACCTGAAGACTGGAGGGTTGTTAATGTAACCCTAATATTTAAAAAGGACTCCAGGGGCAATCCAGAAAAAACAGACCAGTTAACCTGACTTCAGTGCCAGGAAAAATAGTGGAACGTGTTCTAAAGATCAAAATCACAGAACATATAGAAAGGTGTGGTTTAATGGACCAAAGTCAGCATGGCTTTACCCAAGGCAAGTTTTGCCTCACAAATCTGCTTCACTTTTTGAAGGGGTTAATAAACATGTAGATAAAGGTGAACTGGTAGATGTATTGGATTTGGATTTTCAGAAGGCATTTGACAAAGTTCCTCATGAGAGGCTTTTAGGAAAATAAAAAGTCATGGGATAGGTGGCGATGACCTTTCGTGGATTACAAACTTGTTAAAAGACAGGAAACAGAGAGTAGGATTAAATGGAAATTTTTCTCAGTGAAGGGGGGCGAGCAGTGTAGTGCCTCAGGGATTTGTATTGGGACCCGTGCTTTTCAATATATTTATAAATGATCTGGAGAGGAATAAAACGAGTGAGGTAATCAAATTTGCAGATGCTACAAAATTATTCAGAGTAGTTAAATCACAAGTGGATTGTGATAAATTGCAGAAGGAACTTGTAAGACTGGAAAATTGGGCATCCAAATGGCAAATGAAATTTAATGTGGATAAGTGCAAGGTGATGCATATAGAGAAAAATAACCCATGCTTTAGTATATGATGTAGGTTCCTTATTAGGAACTACCACCCAGGAAATAGATCTAGGCATCATAGTTTGATAATAGGGATGTGCAAAGCCCGAACCTTTTGGTTTGGGCTTCGTTTTCGGCCCGCTGTGGAAAATATTGTATTTCCTGCGGTTCAGGTCTTTGTAATTCGGGGGAACCTGAATTTTGGGTTAGTGCGCGCTAACTCCCCATTAGTGCGCACTACTCCCATTAGTGCGGGCTAACATTTTGACGTTAGCGTGCACTAATGGGAATTAGCGCTCACTATCTCCCGTTAGTGCGCACTAACCTGAAACCAAATTTTTCTCGAAATTTTGGGGAAAATTTGTTCGGGTTTCAAGGTCCCCGAACCAGGGCGCTCAATACGAGTACCCATTTTAACATATGTTTTATTGCATTGGCCTTATAACCTTTCAGCATGTCTTCTTCAGTATAATCATCAATGTCCCGACAAATCCAGGTGTGAGTCCATAACTTGCAAATAGATCAGTGTTTTATCACGATTCTCAATGCTTTAACAAAACTTGTACTTGTCTCAAGTTCTTATCTATTGTTTTGTTAAAACATTGAGAATCGTGATAAAATATTGTTCTGTTTGCATATTATCGCTATATAGACTAATATGTGGATTTCAGGGGACACTGATGATTATACTGAAGAAGTCATATTGAAAGTTTATAGTGTGTGTATGCTTTCGAGTATGATGGTCTCCTGATCTGCTTTAACTGGGGTGTATATTAGGGATGTGAATCGTTTTAGGACGATTAAAATTATCGTCCGATAATTTTAATATCGTCTTAAACCGTTATGGAACACAATACAATACAGATTCTAACGATTTATCGTTATAAATCGTTAGAATCGTGAGCCGGCACACTAAAACCCCCTAAAACCCACCCCCAACCCTTTAAATTAAATCCCCCACCCTCCCGAACCCCCCCCAAATAACTTAAATAACCTGCGGGTCCAGCGGCGGTCCGGAACGGCAGCGGTCCGGAACGGGCTCCTGCTCTGAATCTTGTCGTCTTCAGCCGGCGCCATTTTCCAAAATGGCGCCGAAAAATGGCGGCGGCCATAGACGAAAAAGATTGGACGGCAGGAGGTCCTTCCGGACCCCCGCTGGACTTTTGGCAAGTCTCGTGGGGGTCAGGAGGCCCCCCACAAGCTGGCCAAAAGTTCCTGGAGGTCCAGCGGGGGTCAGGGAGCGATTTCCCGCCGCGAATCGTTTTCGTACGGAAAATGGCGCCGGCAGGAGATCGACTGCAGGAGGTCGTTCAGCGAGGGTTCCGGCGCCTCGCTGAACGACCTCCTGCAGTCGATCTCCTGCCGGCGCCATTTTCCGTATGGAAAATGGCGCCGGCCATACGCGTATGGCCGGCGCCATTTTCCGTACGAAAACGATTCGCGGCGGGAAATCGCTCCCTGACCCCCGCTGGACCTCCAGGAACTTTTGGCCAGCTTGTGGGGGGCCTCCTGACCCCCACGAGACTTGCCAAAAGTCCAGCGGGGGTCCGGAAGGACCTCCTGCCGTCCAATCTTTTTCGTCTATGGCCGCCGCCATTTTTCGGCGCCATTTTGGAAAATGGCGCCGGCTGAAGACGACAAGATTCAGAGCAGGAGCCCGTTCCGGACCGCTGCCGTTCCGGACCGCCGCTGGACCCGCAGGTTATTTAAGTTATTTGGGGGGGGGTTCGGGAGGGTGGGGGATTTAATTTAAAGGGTCGGGGGTGGGTTTTAGGGGGTTTTAATGTGCCGGTTTTTCGATTTTTCGATTTTTAACGATTTTTCACGATATTTTACCCCCCCAAACGGCAACAATACGATTCCCTCCCCCTCCCAGCCGAAATCGATCGTTTAGACGATCGAGGACACGATTCACATCCCTAGTGTATATTATTATTATTTTGAGTGGTCCATATTCAAGAACCCACTGAGCATGTAAGATATCCAAATAAAGTTATCTAGATAACATCCAGATAAAAGTGCTGCTGAATATATCTAGATAAATATATATATATAGATATATATATATAAATATATAGATAAATATATAGATAAATATATAGATAAATATATAGATAAATATATCTAGATAAAGATATTGCAACTCGCTCCTTTTTGGTCTCCCTACCTCATCCATCAAACCCCTCCAGATGATTCAAAACTCTGCAGCTAGAATCCTTACCAATACAAATAAAAGAGACCATATAACCCCCATACTAAAACTCCTCCACTTGCTGCCTATTAAGCAAAGGATTCTCTATAAAGTATACACAGCAATTCATAAATCTATTTACAACATATCCCCACTCCACTTAAGTACCCAACTTCGTTTTCACTCTTCATCTAGACCTATCAGAGGAGCTTATAAAGGCACACTCTATGTTCCTTCAACAATATCCTTACATCAGAAACGTACCATCTCTTTAGCAGGACCCGTCCAATGGAACATGCTCCCGCCAGACATCCGCCTTGAGATCTGCTTCGCTTCCTTCAAAAAGAAAATTAAAACCTGGCTCTTTAGCCAAGCTTTTCCAGAACTTTGATTATTTTTTACCTCCAGCTATCAAGATTTTCTCACCATCGCAATCCCTTCTGCAGATCACATTTATCTTAGACAATTACGCCTTATTTTATGATTTGGTTTCTCAAAGAGACTATACAATTTTCTCAATGTTATTTTTCGAACCTGTTTTCCATGTTTTCCAAGTTCTATAACCTTGTTATATGTACCGCCTCTTGGCGTAATTTTTATGTTTCAATGTAAACCGATGTGATCTGTATTTTAATACAGGAACACCGGTATATAAAAATCTAAAAATAAATAAATAAATAAAGTTAACCAGATAATTTTAGGCCTGCTATTTGGCTGACTAGAGTTATCCTCTGAGTGGCTAAAGTTAAACCATGCCCCAGTACTGCTCCTAGCACTGCTCCTAGCACTGCTCCCGGCATGTCCTCTTTTTCTCTAGCTAAATTTTCTGCATGCAAAGATTTACTTTGACAAAATTTAGTAAGTGGGGAGTGAGGGGAATTGAAACAGTAAGATTTGTCCAGCTAATTCCCAGAGTTAGCTATACAAATGTTTTGAATATCAACCTCATAGTTAATAGATCTTATTCCATTAATCCCTGCATCTTCAGATACAGGAATATGGTACAATATGTTCATAGGATTTTTGTTCATTTCAGTATTTATGTAACTCTCTATACCATGGCATTTTACAATAAATTTCCTCCAGGTATAAGAAGTTCCTGCTCCCAAAGAGCTTATAGTCTAAGAGAGACCCTGAGGCAATAGGACATAAAGTGATCTGCCAAGCATCACAAGGAGTGACAGAAGGAGAAGCAGGGTTTGAACACTGCTCTTTGCTCTAACGGCTTGTCTGGCCCCTCTTCCTGTATCCATTTACATCAATAAATTCAGTGGCAGGAAAATATAACTTGTAAGAAAGTAGGTTTTGTTTGCTTAAAAGAATTCAACGATTCTAACAGATTTCACATCAAAGAAAAAAAAAATAAGAGTTTTATGGTGAAAATGTTGTCATCTTGCCCTCCAGTGGTAACACAAAGTATTGCAGTGCAAAACCACTGTAACAGTTTTGTAATATATGAACTAATGCCATTTGTACGAAATGCAAATAGAATTTTTGCTGTAAATATACTTTAAATTAGCATATGTATTATCTTGTGTTGAAAACAATGAAGACAAAGGTTTGTGTTTTAATCACAGCTTATATTTTGTGATCATTACCACTCTCTATATCTCATTTAAGGTGGCATCCACTGTGTACATTTTTTGAACATCTTAATTGGCATTCATGGAAAACCAAGTGCATGCCTGGGATAGAGTCCTTGAAAAGATAATGTCCGATGGCAAATGGGTGGGAGTTCCTGATTCATTTCTTCTCTGGGATTTTAGTTGTGAACGGAAACAACTATTGATACTGAATAGGGATGTGAATCGTGTCCTCGATCGTCTTAACGATCGATTTCGGCTGGGAGGGGGAGGGAATCGTATTGTTGCCGTTTGGGGGGGTAAAATATCGTGAAAAATCGTGAAAAATCGTGAAAAAATCGAAAAAATCGAAAAATCGCAAAACCGGCACATTAAAACCCCCTAAAACCCACCCCCGACCCTTTAAATTAAATCCCCCACCCTCCCGAACCCCCCCCCAAATGACTTAAATAACCTGCGGGTCCAGCGGCGGTCCGGAACGGCAGCGGTCCGGAACGGGCTCCTGCTCCTGAATCTTGTTGTCTTCAGCCGGCGCCATTTTCCAAAATGGCGCCGAAAAATGGCGGCGGCCATAGACGAACACGATTGGACGGCAGGAGGTCCTTCCGGACCCCCGCTGGACTTTTGGCAAGTCTCGTGGGGGGTCAGGAGGCCCCCCACAAGCTGGCCAAAAGTTCCTGGAGGTCCAGCGGGGGTCAGGGAGCGATTTCCCGCCGCGAATCGTTTTCGTACGGAAAATGGCGCCAGCCATACGCGTATGGCCAGCGCCATTTTCCGTACGGAAAATGGCGCCGGCAGGAGATCAACTGCAGGAGGTCGTTCAGCGAGGGTTCCGGCGCCTCGCTGAACAACCTCCTGCAGTCGATCTCCTGCAGGCGCCATTTTCCGTACGGAAAATGGCGCCGGCCATACGCGTATGGCCGGCGCCATTTTCCGTACGAAAACGATTCGCGGCGGGAAATCGCTCCCTGACCCCCGCTGGACCTCCAGGAACTTTTGGCCAGCTTGTGGGGGGCCTCCTGACCCCCACGAGACTTGCCAAAAGTCCAGCGGGGTTCGGAAGGACCTCCTGCCGTCCAATCGTGTTCGTCTATGGCCGCCGCCATTTTTCGGCGCCATTTTGGAAAATGGCGCCGGCTGAAGACAACAAGATTCAGGAGCAGGAGCCCGTTCCGGACCGCTGCCGTTCCGGACCGCCGCTGGACCCGCAGGTTATTTAAGTCATTTGGGGGGGGTTCGGGAGGGTGGGGGATTTAATTTAAAGGGTTGGGGGTGGGTTTTAGGGGGTTTTAGTGTGCCGGCTCACGATTCTAACGATTTATAACGATAAATCGTTAGAATCTCTATTGTATTGTGTTCCATAACGGTTTAAGACGATATTAAAATTATCGGACGATAATTTTAATCGTCCTAAAACGATTCACATCCCTAATACTGAATTATTGTGCTCAGTGAAGTATACAATGGATTAAAGATAAGGACACATTTGGAAAGGTTGACAGTTTTTCAGATGCTTGGGGAATTATGATTTTGTGGCATTGCATGGGCTCTGATTTTTTTTCCTTTTATTTATTATTTTTGCCATGAAAAAAGTCTCTCTCTTCATCTTACTGGGGTAAGTGACAACTAGAGTCGGTCTTCTCACTTCATCAACAGATCAATAGTACACCCCCAAAAATTGGTTTTTTTTAACTCACTTTATTCTAGCTGATACAATTCGGACTATTTAGAAACCTAGTGTCAGCATTAGAAAAGCAAACTCCCAGGAAAGTGATCACTAGAGTTTCCAGTAGGAGTCCAAGCTGCTTGATTCACGTCAGCCACAGTAAAAGGATTTTTAAAATAATTTTCTGAGCGGCTGCACTGAATCATTTTTTTTTTCTCAGCCACTTTTAAGCACAGCAACAGCTACTTAAAGGTTATAATCTTTTCAGTCAGATCATTTTTTAATTTAATATTTATTACAATTTTATATTACATCAAAAGCATAGTCTTGGAAAGCAATAATAAGTCTAACAGCTTGTTAACATAAAAAGAAAAGATAAATAATTCAAACCATCAATTACTTCAAGAAAAAAGGAAATCTGAACCTGCATAATAATCAAGCCCAACGAATTGAGAATGGGAGAGACACAATCAACTGTAGGTGGTGAAACCCAATACATAATACATGAGATCAAAAACGCTTCCAAGGGTGCACTCCACTTGAGACAGATTCTTCACAATCTTCCAAGAATTTTTTCAACTGAGAAAGGTCATGAAAAACAGAGCATACTCCTCGACACTGAAATAAATATTAAAGGGAAATGTAAGGTGGCATCCACAGACTGAAGGGATATCAACTTCTCCTCACATCCCTGCAGGCAATAATCATGTAATAACATTTTAGAATCTTGAGATTGCAGTTTCAAAACTGAAGGCACACAAATCATTAACACAACCAGTCAGCGAAGCTTCCATCCTAGCAGCAACTGCACCAATCTCCTGGAGAGAAACTTAATTAGGAGCAACTGGGGTCAAGAGAGCCAACTTTTGCAAATGATTGTGGGTGCTGAACTCAACACAAATTACAGATCCACCAGCAGAAAAAAAAAAAAAAAAAATAGAACATAGTGGGTTGTGAGTGTGACTGAATAGCCTATATTTAAATGTTCAGAGAGGAACAGGTAATGTGGACATGGGGAAGACTCATGTGGCCCAAAACGAAGGCCTGGGAAGCACTCAAAGCACCACAATTCATTCTTCTCCCCAATGCCACCAGGTTCCTCCTAACCCCTCCTTAGCCAGCTGCCACCTCTGCAGGCTTGGTTCATCCATCCTTCCACTGGTTTCCACCTCCTCATCATATATTAGGCTTGCCTTCATTGGCAGACTCAGCCCACATCACTATTTGTGATTCCCCCTGCTCCACGGGCTTGTACCACTTCCCTGTTCTGCACTCCCTGAGCCCAGGCACCTTTTTTTCTGGACCTGCTCCTGACTCTCCACCCCCTGCAGCATTTTGTACGGCACTGACAGATAGCAGGCCAGAGTCAGTCCCATTGCTGCAGAGTCCACATAAGCCACTCCTCCACCCGTATGTCCTGAGCCCTAGCAGATCAGCAGTCACTATCTCCCCAGCACGTATTGCTTCCTGTCCTCAGTTTGGAAACCCCACAGACTACTGCTGTGTCTTATGGGATGTAACAGGGGAATGTTTTTTCTATTTTTGGGAACAATGTTCATCTCAGTTCAAGTCCTGACCAGAGTTGTCCATTTTTGAGAGAGAGATTTTGAGCCTATGATGTTGCATGTCACCACAACCTCCTCCTTCTTTCCTATCCTTCCAGTAAAAGACCTTATTTACCATGGTGACTGCAGGGCTGGAAGCAAAGGGCAGGTATCACTGCCCCTGCCCAACTAGCACAGAAATCTTCACCAAACCTCAAATAAACAATTTTCCAACATTTCTATCTGTTCTTTGAATCTATCCTCTCTGCCTCACTCCTTCCTTTTTCTTTTAAAGTGTATTTTCTGGTCTTGCTCTCATTTCTCATTTACCCCAGTCCAGCCACCAGCTGTCACGGTCCCTGGATAGAACACACTTTAGAAGAAGCCATCCATCTCCTCAGTCCCTCCCACCTGGAGGGTCTGGTTTAGATTCCTGAACACTCCTTAGCCCAGCCATTTTAGTACACAGGAGGATCAGTTTGAGAAAGCACTGTAACAGTGGGGATGTCTAAGTTTTACACTCTGGGGAGGCCTCCATGCTTCATGCAGATGGAGTTTCATTTAGAAGTGATACCTCATTTGCACTCCCTGCCAGAGAGTCCTAATTTACAGAGAGGTAGATTTTTAAGCCTGATACCCTTTTGGGGATAAAGGGATCTCACCAGGGGACCAAAGACCTATGAGCCTGCTCTAAACAGTAAGGGGTAGATTTTCAAAGGGGTACGCGTGTACCCCCCGAAAACCTACCCCAAACCACCCCTGCGCACGCTGAGCCTATTCTGCATAGGCTCGGCGGCGCGCGCAAGCCCCAGGACGTGCGTAAGTCCGGGGCTTGCATGGAGGGGCGTGTCGGGGGGGGCGTGCCGCGAGTGACGCGGCGTTTCGGGGGCGGGCCGCGAGTGACGCGGCGTTTCGGAGGGAACAGGCAGCGCGCGCTGGGCTCGGCTCGCGCAGGTTGCACAAATGTGCACCCCCTTGCACGCGCCGACCCCGGATTTTATAAGATACGTGCGGCTACGCGCATATCTTATAAAATCCAGCGTACTTTTGTTCGCGCCTGGTGCACGAACAAAAGTACGCCTGCGCGTACATTTATAAAATCTACCCCTAAGTGGGCAAGCACCAGTGATGGATCCTGCTGCGAGAGACAGTGAGGGCAGAAGATGTATCCAATTTAACTTTTGAAGTATTTTTTGGACTTGAATAGAGTGGGGAGGCTTTTGGATTCCCCCCTCCCCACTGGGATTGCAGTGCTGAGAACTAGCCTGAACCCACTTGACTTTTTCCCATGAGAAATCCCCCCCAGAAACAACAAGAAAGGATGGGAAAATGAGTTCAGGAGACCCCAACCAGATCACTATAACTATGGGACCCGAACAGGCTGGGAGTCCAAGGAGAAGCTGACATAAGATAAGATTTTGCTGTGAAGTTGGGGACCCCTACACTAGGATTCCCAGATTGCTGCTGGCTGAGCTTTGTCCTGTCTACCCAGACAGGTAGAGCCCCATGGGAAACCTACCTACCTAGAACTATACTTGTACCAGCAAGTCAGATGTAACTTCAACATTACTGACTAACAGAGATGTGCATTTGTTGATCACGAATTAGGCAATTTCAACAAAATTGCCTAATTCGCCCTGGTTCGGGGGACCTGAACCCCGAAACGGATTTTCCCTGAACTTCGGGAAAAATTCATTTTTCGGGTTAGTGCGGGGGGGGGGGGGGGGGGCACATTTATTTAAAAAAAAAAAACCACCCCAACCCTTCAAATTTACTTTATTACAACACCCCCCCCCCCCACCACCACCACCACCACCACCATCCTGATCCCTCCCCAAGACTTACTAAAAGCCCTGGTAGTCCAGCGGCGTCCCGCAAGTGATCTCTTCCTCTCGGGCCATCTGGCCATCAGGCCTGCCAGGAATCAAAATGGTGCCAGTGGCCCTTTGCCCTCACCATGTGACAGGGGCTACCGGTGCCATTGGTCAGCCCCTGTCACATGGAAGGAGCAATGGATGGCCTGAGTCATTTTCTAAGATTTTCTAAGATGGCGCCGGCCGTCCATTGCTCCTTTCTGGTAAGTCAAACTGATGTGATATCTCGATCGAATGTCGGTATATAAAATAAAATAAATAAAATAAATAAATAAATAAGTCTACATTATTATTATTCTAACTGACAGCCATTCTGTTACCATTAAGGCCTGGGTGTGCCTAATATAAGTTAGTAGGGATGTGAATCGTTTTTTGACGATTTAAAATATCGTCCGATATATTTTAAATCGTCAAAAATCATTAGAGTCAATATTTAATAGGAATTCCCCCGATTTATCATCAAAAATCGTAAATCGGGGGGAGGGGAAGGGGGAGGGCGGGAAAACCGGCACACTAAAACATCCCTAAAACCCACCCCGACCCTTTAAAATAAATCCCCCCCTCCCGAACCCCCCCCCAAATGTCTTAAATTACCTGGGGTCCAGTGGGGGGGTCCCGTTGTGATCTTCCACTCTCGGGCCACGGGTGCGTTGATAGAAAATGGCGCCGGCGCTACCTTTGCCCTGTCATATGGTGAAGCTCCAGCCAGCCCCTGCATCAGTCAGCCTTGCCTCCCAACAGAGGGGACCTGTAGGGGTTCGCCCTCTCAGGTAGTGCCAACTCCCTCTCGGGTAAGGGGTCCACATTTTCACGCATTAGTGTAACAATGGGCCTTGCATTTGAGGTGGACTGTCAGCATTCTAGAAAGGAGGGGTCACTAGGGATCAGGGTACCAAGGGGGTAGACTATGACATTGGAGGAGGAATTTTCAAGGATTATAATTTATGGGTGTTGTGCTTACCACTCTGCAGCCGCACCAACCCTGCTCGCCGTGGCTTTCAGCCACACGCGGTCGGCCGTCTGCCTCAGGGCCACTAACTGACACCCTGGGCCCTCCTCCTATGATGCCAGGCTGCCGAAGGCCCACGGAATGCCGCCGTCCTCCCGACATGCTGGGCCCACCCTCTAGGCGCAGGGATCCCTCTTAAAGGGACAGGCACGGGAAATGCTGGGAAGCTTCACCGGATGATGTAATCACTCCTGACCTATTTAGGCCCACTCCACCTGCTCCTCCCTGACTTGGCAACAGGTCTGTTTGGCTTCGTTTCTGGTGCCATGCTTGCTTCAGCATTCCTTCTTCCTGAGTGCTTGTTCCTGTGTCCTATGTTCTGCTTCCTGCCTTCCTCATACCTGCTCCTGTCTCCCTGCCCAATTCCAGCTCCTTCTCCCTTGAACGGATGTTCTGGCTTCTGACTCTGGACCGGCTTTCGACAACTCTTCTGGCTTCTGACTCTGGACCGGCTTCCGACGACTCTCTGGCTTCTGACCTTGTACCGGCTATTGACGACCCTCAGGCTTCCAACCTCGGACTGAATATCGACCTTTCTACTGTCTTCACAGGGGCCCACCTAAGACCAGCCGGCCCCATACACCCATAGGCTCAACCTGCGGGGAACAGGGTTGGTATTGGTGAAGCTCCAGCCAGCCCCTGCATCAGTCAGCCTCGCCTCCCGACAGAGGGGACCTGTAGGGGTTCGCCCTCTCAGGTAGTGCCAACTCCCTCTCGGGCAAGGGGTCCACATTTTCACGCATTAGTGTAACAATGGGCCATGCATTTGAGGTGGACTGTCAGCATTCTAGAAAGGGGGGGCCACATCTTTAGGGGGAAGTTATCAGTAGAGTGGAAGGGGAGGGCCTACAAAATGGGTCATATCTTTGGGAAACCATTGTGGGATTCTGTAGTCACTAGATGGGTCAACTTAACTCCAGCCTGATCGCATTGGGGGATGGGTTCAGTGATGGGGCATCAAGGGTCCATTTGTGCAATCAGCAGTGGGGATCAAGGTGGTTAGGTGAGTAGAGGGTCATTGACTGAATCAGCAGTGGGGGCTTGGGGTGAGCCACTGAGGTCGTTCCAAGGGGGAGTTCCTATCACTTCCTTGAAAACCATCACAGGAATCCCCTGTATTTCTGGGGAGGCTATTGAAGATCCCAATGGCAGGAAATTATGCATTCTGAATAAATAAAAAATGTATAGTAAGTTTCCTGTTTTACTGGGACAATGTTAACACACAAACGGGCAAATTTTAAAGCGAAGGCACGCATAAAAAAAATGGGAGATGCGGGCATGGCTGGGCTGCGCTTGTGCCGCTGGCTTTTTGAAAGGGCCACGGCCACGCGTGTGTCTCCCAAAATGCGTGGAAGAGCTGGCTTTAAAAAAGGGGATGGCTGGGGGCAGGATCTGGGCAGAGAGTGGGTGGGCTGTGGGCTGGGCGGGACAGCACCATTAGTCACTGTCCCAGTGAAGCATGCACTGGCAGCTGGCCGGCCTGCTCAAGTTACTACTGCTCGGGACAGCAGGTAAGTAAGCGAAAAATCAACCTAGATAGAGGGTTTGTAGGGGTCGGGTAGGGGAAAAGGCAGGCAGGGTGGTAGGGGGTTAAGGAAGTTCCCTTCCAGTCCATTCATTTATTGGAGTGGACTGGGAGGGAACTGGGGAAAGACCCTTTCGCGTCACTGAGTGCATGGAGCAAAATCCCCCTCTTGTGCACAAGAGTCGGCACTTACGTACATATGCCCCGGGCCGATATAAAATCAGGCACGCATATGCGCACGGGTAATGGATTTTATGATATGCACGCATTGGCGTGCGCATGTTATAAAATCGGCACATCCATGTTCGCATGCCAGGAACTGCGCACACATGGATGCTTGCGCGCGGGTCTGAAAATTCAACTTATGGGAATTAATGCTGGGAGTACATCTAATATTAATGCCTAATAAGCCTATGAGAATACATTGTAGTGCAAACTGGCTCATTGGCATGCATGCTATTTTATCACATAGAATTAATAATGTGCATGCAAATAATGTATGATCAACATGGGCATTAGGCAATTCCTACATTAATGACTGTTAAAATGTTAATCTAAAGCTCATTAATACACAGACTTCTTAAACCGGCTGAATGACCAAGAAGCATATGTATTGAAATTAAGGATGTGCTTTCATTTGAATTGATATAGACAATGTCAACAACATTGTCCATGTCATTTCAAATAGTTCTTTAAAAAAAATGATAGAAAAACTCACAAGTCTTTGTTTCATTTTCTACATTTTTTGTATATATTATTGCAAACAGTTTGCACTATTTGCAAATTGAGTGCATAGATTCCCCCCAACAAACTTCTTAACCCAGTGGTCTCTAGAAATCCCCAGTCCCACCACCCCTGGAGGTGATTGAAGTTGCTCTAGAAACGTAATATTGGTGGAAACCCCCCCCCCCATTCAAATGCACTGTCCTTAATCCCTTCCTTGTCTTTAAAAAATAGCCCCCCTTCCAGCTACAATATCCCTATTGCCCACCCAAGCCCACCCTCCAGACTTCCCCCAGATTTATTGAAATCATCTTGGTGGTCTACTGGGAGCCTGGGAGTGACCTCTCCACGTCTGGGCCTGGTGGCCACCATTTTTTTTTAAATGCCTGCTCTTTGACTCTATCATGTGACAGGGATTACCCAGTGGCAATGGTAGCCCCTGTCACATGATAGAGGCAAAGGGCCAGCCACCACCATTTTGAAAAATAGCAGTTGCTGAGTCTAAGAATGGAGGGTTCATGCCCAGGCCCCCATTAGATCAGGGTTCTCAACCCAGTTCTTCAGGCACACCTAACCAGTCAGGTTTTCAAGATTTCTACAAAGAATATGCATGGAATAGATTTGCATTCAGTGGAGACAGTGCATGCAAATCCATATTCATTGTGAATATCCTGAAAACCTGATTGGCTAGGTATGCCCCGAGGACTGGGTTGAGAATCACTGCACTAGACGACCAGAGCAGTTTCAGCAAGTCTTGGGGGGGCAGGAGGGGGGGCTAAGGTGGGAAATGGGCTCTTACAGTTGGGGGTGGGCCTATTTCTTAAACAAAGGAAGGGGGGTTTCCACAAATATTACATTTCTGGAGGAACTTTGGCTGCTTCCAGGGGTGACAGA
Source organism: Rhinatrema bivittatum (assembly GCF_901001135.1). Taxonomy (NCBI): domain Eukaryota; kingdom Metazoa; phylum Chordata; class Amphibia; order Gymnophiona; family Rhinatrematidae; genus Rhinatrema; species Rhinatrema bivittatum. The sequence continues at coordinate 698,502,652 of NC_042616.1, forward strand.
TAGTGTGGGACAGGAGATCTCTGGAGACCCCCAGGGTCTTACTTTAGGTTTTTTTTTTCCTATTTTCCTTTTTTTTTTTTTTAGTTATTTGAAAATAGCACGCACTATTTTCTGAAACCAAAAATGAAAAGAAAAGAAAACACAAATGAAAAAAAAATTGTGTCTAATTAAAATGACAGACAAAAGTAAAAGAAAGTTTTTGCTGTACACACCCCTAATTGAAATATCATGCAATGAAGGTCATATTCATCTTGTCTTAAAATTGTTTTGTTAGCACGATACATTTTAAGCTGATTTTATGCAAAAATAGAGCATGATAAAGTTTTGCCATTTATCCTATGAAGTGGTTCCTAAAAGAAACTCAATGTGATAAATATCATATAGGTGCAGGAAGATGAAATATTTATCACACATGCGATATTTAGAAATGATAAATACTGTGGCTTTATTTGCATTTGCCCAGTGCCAAAACTAACACCATTAGCCCCTCCCCACCTACAGTCCCTCAGAAATGTGTAAAAGGTAGACTCTATGGAGCAAAAATAGATCTTTGAGGAGGGTGGTAGCTATGGATATTGACATAGAAGGATTGCCTTTGCTCATATTTAGGTGAATTTTAAAAGGTCCGCACGCATAAAATCTGAGGGTTATGTGCGTGGCCGGGAACCTGCGCGTGCCACGCGCACTTTCAAAAGGGCCTGGCCACATGCATAACCCCCGATACGTGCCAAAGTGCCGGGCCAGTAGAAAGGGGCGGGCTGGGGTGAGGAGTCTGAGCGGGGAGGGGCTGGGAGGGGGCCAAACCAGGACAGCGCCATTAGACGCTGTCCAGGGAAAACACACACCGGCAGCCAGTCAGTATGTGGAGCTTACGCCTGCCCCTTAGAACGCGTAAGTAAAAAAAACAAAAAAAGTTAGAAAAGTTAGGGAGGGTTTAGGGGTCGGAGAGGAGAGGAGAGGAGAGAGGAAAAGGCAGGAAGGCCAGGTAGGGGTGTAGGAAAGTTGCTTCCCAGTCTGCTCCATCCCAGAAAGTCCCACCCCCACTCCTTCCACATGTGAGCCAGAAAACATTTTAGCCAGATAAAAAATTATCAGGATATCTCAGGATTGGTCAGTGCAGTGGGATTTTCAAATCCCACCATTCGTACAGCTAAGTCTTAATGTAGCAAGGGAAATGGCACTAAACAGCCTCCACATATAAATAATTAAAGAAATTATCATGAGGGCAATTTTTAGAGAGTGCTGTGTTTCCCTTTAAACATCGGCTGGCCGGCCAGTGCTGTGGGGATCTTACCCTGGATACTTTGCAGGGGCAACATACGCAGGGTAAAAAATGCGCTGGGCTTTCAAAATGAAATCCCAGTGTATATTTCTGTCAGCCCACCCCCAACTCCATGCCTTTTCCAGAGCAGGCACTTTCCCCACAAAGTGTGAAGGGCAAGATTTTTTAAGGGGGAGGGAGGGGTTTCCATGGGGATATTCCAGTTTACTCCCAGAAATACCTTTGAAAATTGCCATTGCAACTTCAAAATGCATAGATCATTATAATCTAAGTATCAACTATTACCTGAGTATATATTAAATATATATTGCAATCAATTTTTATTGTTATTTTGGCTCAGATACCTATGCACTGAGCCAAAATGTACAAACTTACAGTCAGCCATTTTGCTTGCAAGATGCCCTTTCAGCATAAGTCAACATAGCATAATATAATGGTTAAAGAGAAGAAAGATTATCTTTAAAAATAGATGGGAAAAAAACCCCCAACATGGCAATCCTCCCTTTCAACAAAAAGTACTGAAAGCAAAGGACACAAGCATGTTTTTTGCTATTCTAGCAATAAGTTCACAGAAATGCAAACTGTCGGTGTTTACTCTGCAAATGTGAAACCATCATAGTCATTTTGTTATTGAATTGCACAGCATTATTATCTGTGCTTATAGGCTGCAAGGCTTTCCTTTTAGGCTTTGGCTCTGCTAGGAAATACTGCCTCTCCAGGAGCTTTTCATGTTGCAATCTCAAATTTGGCAGAGCATTTCATTTCACTTTGTGCTCTGAAGTAAGATCAAAGCCTCTCACAAAAAAAAACAAAAAACGTGTTCAATGTACTTAATATTTCTCACTTTCTCTTCAGCTAATGCATTTGCATTACAACACAAACTGATAATCGCATTTTAGCAAACTACTTACAGAAAATATCATCTTCCACACATTTCCAGCAAAAAGAGTTCAAAGCAGGTTACAACAAAATTCAGGTTCTCCAATGGAGATTCAAATATTACAGAGTGTGTGAAGTCCAAGCATGATAGAGAGTAAATGCAGTAAGGATGATTTAGGTACAAAGAGTGATTGATTATGCGATATAAAGGATAAAGGCATATTAGAAAGGATTCAAAGGTACAATTGCAGAGATATAGGGAAATCAGTGCAAATAAGATGCAAAAAAAGGAAAATAAATATATTGGGGCATGCTGCAGACTCCAAGAAGGAATTTTAAGGTTCCAGCTGTGGGCTAAAGGCTGGCTGTAATAAACAGCTAGGGTTTCAATTTCTTTCTGAAGATGAGCAAGTCTGGGGTTTGCCTGATGTCTACAGGTAGGTAATTCTAGAGCAGTGGTTCTCAACCTTTTTTTGGCCGGGACACACCTGACAGATGGTTCTCACATGCGTGACACTGAACATGTGACCATCACGGGGCTAAATGTAAACCTGCACTCTGCATCCACAGGAATCCCCTCAACCCCAGAGCAATGAGTGCAGAGCAGATCTAGGGCATTACCCGGTACAACTCTCCATACAAAAAAGATATCCTGGTTCTGATGACATCCCAGTAAAAGCAAAACAAACTCTCTTTACTACCAGGCACAATAGCCTTCCTTATGAAAAGACAGTAATTTACCACTAATGTATATCCTATTGAGAAAGCACAACAAATAAGATTGATACAAATGCCTACATGCTAGTAAAATACCTCACCTCAGTCACACACCCTTCATCAAGTACAGAAAATCACAAATTATAAATATGGAGACAGAAACTGTCACTCTGCATGCAGTGCAAACCTGGAGAAATGAAAAGAGAAATATAGCACCTAACATAGTCCAAGGATCTGCAATAATGCACACAAACTAACCCGCACAAAGTTACACCTGTATTATGGAACACACTCAACAGTAACAACCCTATCTAAGAAATACAACTATTAAACCAGGCCCTAAACACTAATACATTTCCTATTGGGAAAACAGAATAAGCCAAGCTGCTATAGAGCCACACACAGAAATAATAGTAAAGCTATACTAAAAATGTTACAAAACAGCTGCTGAACAGAATAACATCCAACAATTAAAAACTCATAAAAATTATTAAAACATGTCCAAATATCAATAAAATATTTCAAAACAGCAGACATCGCATAATACCTAATAATTAAAATGGCAGTCAATGGCAGATACCTATGCACTGAATCAATCAAGAAAAATATATTTAAAAAGCCACCTTTACTTACCCTCTCCAGCTACTCTCCTACTCCTTTCCCTTCCAGGCCAATAGCACTCACCAGAAGCAGCAGTGGCTGCTGAAGCTCTGTCCTCACAGTCCTCTTCCTCAGCGCCCATAACCAGTCACACACACACACACACACAAATTAGACCCCATGACCAGTCTTGGTCTCTCTCACACCAGTCATCTTCCTGACCAGTCTCTCTCTCTCACACACAGAAACACATCACCTCCCCAACCAGTCTCTCTCTCAATCACACTCATGGTCTCTTATATACAAGATCTCAATCACACACAAATGCTCTCGCTCCCATTCACACCAGCTTTTACCCATGCACACACACCCACACACACAAGCTCTCACCCAAGAACCCATTCACACCAGCTCTCACCCTGGCACCCATTCACACACACACACACACACACAAGCTCTCACACAGGCACCCACAAACACAAGCCCTCACCCATGCATCCATTCACACCCCCACACACATGCTCTCACCCAAGCACCCATTCACACCAGCACTCACCCATGCATCCATTCACACCCACACACACAAGCTCTCACCCATGCATCCATTCACACCCACAGACACAAGCTCTCACCCAAGCTTCCATTCACATCAACACACACAAGCTCTCTCCCAAGCACCCATTCACACCAGCTCTGACCCTGGCACCCATTCACACCCACACACACAAGCTCTCACCCAGGCACCCACAAACACAAGCTCTCACCCATGCATCCATTCACATGCACACATACATGCTCTCACCCAAGCACCCATTCACACCAGCTCTCACCCATGCATCCATTCACACCCACACACACACACAAGCTCTCACCCAAGCACCAATTCACACTAGCTCTCACCCATGCATCCATTCACACCCAAACCCACAAGCTCTCACCCATGCATCCATTTACACCCACAGACACAAGCTCTCACCCATGCATCCATTCAAACCCACAGACACAAGCTCTCACTCAGGCACCCATTCACACCTTCAGGCACAAGCTCTCACCCAGGCTCCCATTCACACCCACACACACAAGCTCTCATCCAAGCACCCATTCACACCAGGTCTCACCCTAGCACACATTCACACCCACAAGCTCTCACCCAGGAACCCACACACACACAAGCTCTCACCCATGCATCCATTCACACTCACAGACACAAGCTCTCACCCATGCATCCATTCACACCCACAGACAAAAGCTCTCACTCAGGCACGCATTCTCACCCTCAGACACAAGCTCTCACCCAGGCTTCCATTCACACCCACACACACAAGCTCTCACCCAAGCACCCGTTCACACCAGCTCTCACCTAGGCTTCTATTCACACCCACACACACAAGCTCTCACCCAAGCACCCATTCATACCAGTTCTCACCCCGGCACCCATTCATACCCACAAGCTCTCATCCAGGCACCACACACACAAGCTCTCATCCATGCATCCATTCACACCCACAGACACATGCTCTCACCCAAGCACCCATTCACACCAGCTCTCACCCAGGCTTCCATTCACACCCACACACACAAGCACCCATTCATACCAGCTCTTACTCTGGCACCCATTCACACCCACACACACAAGCTCTCACCCATGCATCCATTCACACCCACAGACACAAGCTCTCACCTAGGCTTCCATTCACACCCACACACACAAGCTCTCACCCAAGCACCCATTCACACCAGCTCTCACCCATGCATCCATTTACACCCACAGACACAAGCTCTCACCCATACATCCATTCAAACCCACAGACACAAGCTCTCACTCAGGCACCCATTCACACCTTCAGGCACAAGCTCTCACCCAGGCTCCCATTCACACCCACACAAACAAGCTCTCATCCAAGCACCCATTCACACCAGGTCTCACCCTAGCACCCATTCACACCCACAAGCTCTCACCCAGGAACCCACACACACAAGCTCTCACCCATGCATCCATTCACACTCATAGACACAAGCTCTCACCCATGCATCCATTCACACCCACAGACAAAAGCTCTCACTCAGGCACGCATTCTCACCCTCAGACACAAGCTCTCACCCAGGCTTCCATTCACACCCACACACACAAGCTCTCACCCAAGCACCCATTCACACCAGCTCTCACCCAGGCTTCCTTTCACACCCACACACACAAGCTCTCACCCAAGCACCCATTCACACCAGCTCTCACCCTGGCACCCATTCACACCCCACACACAAGTTCTTACCCAGGCACACACACACACAAGCTCTCACCCAGGCACTCATACACACACAGACATACCATCTCTCACCAAAAACTTATTCTTCCTTCACTGCAAGGATAAGCTCCAGTTCCGCTACCACGGCTTTATTCTGGTGGGCCTTCTTTTTTCGCCACCACGGGATTGGGCTCCCATGGTGACCTTGGTCGGGGTCAGGTTTCCTCTTCGCCGCCACGATAAGTAAGCTTGAGGTAGTGAGCACAATGAGAAGATGAGTCTCTATATGGTGAGTCAATTCGTGAGGTAAAGTGATGCTTCACCCTTTATTACCCTGAAGGCTATGGCCAGGATTTTGAAAATGGAGTGATAGTATGTTTATAATTATTTATAAATCTAAATTATTAATTTCAATAACATATATACCAAAGCAGTTTACAATGTTGCTAAATATATTTCAAAACAAATTACATTATAATAAAGTAATACATCAAATAAAACATCAAACATAAAAATAAAATAATAATTAAATTCTAAAAATCAGATACTCAAAATCAAATTAGGGACAAATTATAAACAACAAAAGATTAATCCATGTCAATTAAAGGGATGAGAAAAAAGCAAAGCTTTTAAAACTTTCTGAAATGAAAAATAATTAGGCTTCTGCTTTAGGTGTATCGGTAATTTATTCCAAAGAAAAGGGGCCATTTAAGAAAAAGAAGATTGATGAGTGGTCTCTGACCTGATAATAATGAGAGTAGGTACTATGAATAGCTCTAGCTACAAAGAGTGACGTGACCAAGATGGAACATAAGGAATGCACTGGTCAGACAAATAACTGGAAGATATTCAGGGCAAACATTTATAAACTGTAACAAGAATTTTAAAATGTATTCCAAATGCATCAATGTAATTTCATTAAAAGTGGAGTAACATGACTGAATTTCTTCTTACTGACAACTAATATAAAGTAATCATATTTTTGGAACCTCCACTGTATAACACACAAAACTTATGACTTTATTATTTCCTCCAACTATATTTGATCAGAGTTCATTTTTAATCAGATCGAGGACTCATTCAGGTTATCTAATGTTAGATGTTTTATGAGAGCATTATCAATTAAAATATAATGATCATTTAGGTGATTTAGAATGATATAGGCAGTTTCACAGCTTATTGACTGGAAGTTTGAAAATTTAATTCAGAGCAATTAGAACTATCTACCCACAAACTAAAGATAACATCAGACCTCTTAATTAAAAGTTAATTTTTGTTTTCTCACCATGCTGATAAACAGCAGTTACTTTCTTTGTGAAGGTATTAGTGTCTTTGTGCAGGACTGGTGGCTTAGCTGAGTGTAGGCACTGAGTCAGTGTTTCTCTACCGCAGAGATCAGGCTGAGGTGCTGGCAGACTTTTTCTGGTCTCCCAGGGTGTGGTCTATTGATTGGTGAGAGCTTTTGGATGGCATGTTCTCTTGGATGGTAGAAGCCCTTTGTTCATTTTTTTCACCTACTTTATAACATGCCATCTACATAATGCTTACACAGTCAATGCATATGGTTGAGAAACAACACAGTTCTCTGACTGGGAGTTTCACACATTATTTTTTATAAAAGCGGAGAGTTTATATTAGCATAGAGACCTGCATAGTCTCAAACTGCAATTAGAGATAAGTATCATCCAATCAATATCAAAGACCTTTGTTTCATCAGAGTCAACTAGCACCCATGCCAGGATAGGGTTTAAAACCTATGCATTCCTCCTTCAAGGGTTGCATTTCTCAGTTTCAGCACAAATAGAAGAATGTCCATCATGCTTTGCTGTGTCTTCCATTTTCTTTCATTAGAGAGAAGACCTCCTTTAAGATATACTCAGAAATGTTGGTCTGAATTCTCTCTACATTACCAAATAATAAGTTAGATATGGTAAAGTGGAAGAGTAGTCTAGTTATTAGAGCAGTGAGCTGCAAACCAGAGAAACCAGGTTGAAATCCTGTTTCTGCTGCTTCTTGTGAGCTTGGGCAAATCACTTTACTCTCTGTTGTCTTACTTAGATTGTGAGCCTTCTGGGAAAACGGAGGTCAATATTAGTAGGCCGTTTAGTGCTGTATCAGTAAAAAGTAAAAAATAAATCAAAGGACCCACAGCTCCCACCGGTTTGTAAATTGCAACATCCAACCTAGCACACCTCAAATACTAATTAGCAGGCAGACTGTCTTCCCCACACACACTTTTCCCATCTTCACTTAAAAAATTTCTATTGACTCCGCCCCCCCCCCCCCCCCGGACTTTGATCTCCCCTCCCCCAGTTGCAAACTATGTGTAATACTTTGAAGCACTGGAAGTGTAAACTGAGTGTATCAGATGCACTGGAGCTGCTGGAAGCAGGTGAGTGAGAACCTTGCTCTCGGCTGAAATTGTGAAGATGAGAAAAGGCTACGGAGGTACGGGGGAGACAGTCAGCCCTATAATTAGTATTTGAGGATCACTAGGCTAGATATTGCAATTTACAAGCAGATGGGAGCCACAGGCCCTTTAATTTTTTTCCTTTTTATTTTATTTTATTTTATTTTTTATTGATACAGTGCTACTTACCCAGATATCTTTTAAATATATCTGGATAAGTAGCAAGTTATATGACATACAAAATCAGATAACTTTATACCTCTTTAGAGCCATTGTGGGTGGTTTATGAACACTCTCTAAGCATTTTTCTTTCCATGTCTCTTGTTTTCCTGTATGGTAATTTGTGTGCATGACTATAAGTTTGCCTTTATGTGCCGTCTTTATCTGCCAGTTGCACTAGTGCCTCAATTCAGCCCTATATATATTTTATTTATTTTTATTTAAAATGTTTTATTCACCACTTCTCTAGTTTTACATTAAAACTGTCTGAAACAGTATACAAGTAAACAAATATAATATTATACAAAAATAAAAAAACAAACATAAAAAGAAAACATTGGGGGGAGACTGCTGCAAGAGAGGACAGTTCCAGTGGGATTGGCATCAGCGGAAGCCTATTCACCCTCGCATAGCTGAGTCCAAAACACCTTTATTTAAGGCAGGTTGTGGAGCACAGCCACTGGCATACAACCAAAGCTGTGTGCCAAAGGGGTGAACCCCTTGCTGCAGATTGTTTTCCTGCTGCTCACTGTGAGAACATCTCGCCTCATTTTCATAAGAAGATAAGAAATTGCCATGCTGGGTCAGACCAAAGGTCCATCAAGCCCAGCATCCTGTTTCCAACAGAGGCCAAACCAGGCCACAAGAACCTGGCTATTACCCAAACACCAAGAAGATCCCAATCTACTGATGCAATTAATAGCAGTGGTTATTACCTAAGTAAACTTGACTAATAGCAGTTAATGGACAAGAACTTATCCAAACCTTTTTTGAAACCAGCTACACTAACTGCACTAACCATATCCTCTGGCAACAAATTCCAGAGCTTAATTGTGCATTGAGTGAAAAAGAATTTTCTCCGATTAGTCTTAAATGTGCTACTTGCTAACTTCATGGAATGCCCCCTGGGTCTTCTATTATTCAAAAGTGTAAATAACCGAGTCACATCTATTTGTTCAAGACCTCTCATGATCTTAAAGACCTCTATCGTATCCCCCCTCAGCTGTCTCTTCTCCAAGCTGAACAGCCCAAATCTCTTCAGCCTTTCCTCATAGGGGAGCTGTTCCATTCCCTTTATCATTTTGGTTGCCCTTCTCTGTACCTTCTCCATCGCAACTATATCTTTTTTGAGATGCGGTGACCAGAATTGTACACAGTATTCAAGGTGTGGTCTCACCATGGAGCGATAAAGAGGTATTATGACATTTTCCGTTCTATTAACCATTCCCTTCCTAATAATTCCTAACATTCTATTTGCTTTTTTGACTGCTGCAGCACACTGAGCTGATTATTTCAAAGTGTTATCCACTATGATGCCTAGATCTTTTTCCTGGGTGGTAGCTCTTAATATGGAACCTAACATTGTATAACTACAGCAAGGGTTATTATTCCCTAGTGCAACACCTTGCACTTGCCACATTAAATTTTATCTGCCATGGATGCCCAATCTTCCAGTCTTGCAAGGTCCTCCTATAATGTATCACAATCCCTTTGTGATTTAACTACTCTGAATAATTTTGTATCATCTGTAAATTTGATAACCTCGCTTGTTGTATTCCTTTCCAGATCATTTATAAATATAGAGGTAGATCTTAAAAAAGTACGCGCGTGCGTACTTTTGTTCGCGCAACCGGCGCAAACAAATGTTTGCCGGATTTTATAAGATACGCGCGTAGCCGCGTGTATCTTATAAAATCCAGGGTCGGCGAGCGCAAGGCTGCGCAAAATCGGCAGCCTGCGTGCGCCGAGCCATGCAGCCTGCCTCCGTTCCCGCCGAGGCCGCTCCGAAATTGGAGTGGCCTTGGAGGGAACTTTCCTTCCATGTCTCCCCACATTCCCCTCCCTTCCCCTATCTAACCCACCCCCCATTGTTGTACAAGTTACGCCTGCTTGAGGCAGGGGTAATTTGTGCGTGCCGCCTCGCCATCCCCCCGCACAGGCCGCAGTGCCGGGGGACTCGGGACTGCCCTCCCGGCCCACCCCTGAACCATTGCCATGCCCCCGGACCTGCCTCGGACCGCCCCTGACCACGGACATGCCCCCGGACACACACCCGGACTGCCGACATGCCCCTGGACACTCTCCCTCCTGCCTTTTTACGAAGCCCCGGGACTTACGCACTTCCCGGGGCTTTGTGCGTGCCGGACGCCTATGCAAAATAGGCATGCCGGCATGCGAGTGCCCTGCGCACGTAAATCCGGCAGGATTTACATGCACAGGGCTTTTAAAATCTACCCCATATTGAACAGCACCGGTCCAAGTACTGATCCCTGAGGCACTCCACTGTTTACCCTTTTCCACTGAGAAAATTGACCATTTAATCTTACTCTCTGTTTCCTGAATTTTAACCAGTTTGTAATCCATGAAAGGACATTGCCTCCTGTTCCATTACTTTTTAGTTTTCTTAGAAGCCTCTCATGATGGACTTTGTCAAATGCCTTTTGAAAATCCAAATACTCTACATCTACTGATTCACCTTTATCCACATGTTTATTAACCCCTTCAAAAAAATGAAGCAGATTTGTTAGGCAAGACTTCCCTTGGGTAAATCCACGTTGACTGTGTTCCATTAAACCATGTCTTTCTTTTATTACGGTACCAGTGTTTGTATTAATATAAAAGGCTTTGACTATTGTTGGCATAAGTGCCTCCGGTATCTGTAAGATTTGTAAAACATAGGATCTAAAAAGTTCAATAGGACTTAGTTTACTAGTAATTGGAAAATTTAAGATCCTTAAATTCAATATCCTGGAGTAATTTTCTATGTTCTCTAACTTCCTCAACATCTCAGTCTCCCCTTTTATCTGGTGTACTTGTATTTTTTCTATTTGTGATATTCTTTTTTCCATATCTTTCATATCTTTCTGTTGTGCTACCATTACCTCTGCATTACTTTTCACTACTGAATTAGTCTCATTCACTGCCTGTGTTAAATTATTAATAGAAGAGTCCAATGTAGACAAAAATGTCCATAAAGTTTCTAAGGTTATGTTTGTAGGTCTCACAGTCAATTCATGTAATATTTTCTCCTCATTTGCAACTTCCTTTTTTTCTTTAGAACCTTTTCCAGATGTTTGATCTCGTTCCGATTTTTTATCTGCACTTGTGGAGGGCACAACCTTTACATTTAGGATTTCCAGCTCACCTTCAGTTATCACTTCACTTTCTTCCATCCTCCCAGTTTCTCCTTGGGGATTTATTGGCATATTAAGGGATGATATCCCTTCTCTGCCAGGCGGTGTTGGAGTGTGCGGAGCCCCTGGACTTAAAGAGATGTCCTCGGCCAATGGGGATATAATATGCTCCATATCCGTCCCCATAGCGGCCCCCTCAACAGGGGTATATTGTGGGTAGGGATGTGAATCGTTTTAGGACGATTAAAATTATCGTCCGATAATTTTAATATCGTCTTAAACCGTTATGGAACACAATACAATACAGATTCTAACGATTTATCGTTATAAATCGTTAGAATCGTGAGCCGGCACACTAAAACCCCCTAAAACCCACCCCCGACCCTTTAAATTAAATCCCCCACCCTCCCGAACCCCCCCCAAATAACTTAAATAACCTGCGGGTCCAGCGGCGGTCCGGAACGGCAGCGGTCCGGAACGGGCTCCTGCTCCTGCATCTTGTCGTCTTCGGCCGGCGCCATTTTCCAAAATGGCGCCGAAAAATGGCGGCGGCCATAGACGAAAAAGATTGGACGGCAGGAGGTCCTTCCGGACCCCCGCTGGACTTTTGGCAAGTCTCGTGGGGGTCAGGAGGTCGTTCAGCGAGGCGCCGGAACCCTCGCTGAACGACCTCCTGCAGTCGATCTCCTGCCGGCGCCATTTTCCGTACGCGTATGGCCGGCGCCATTTTCCGTACGAAAACGATTCGCGGCGGGAAATCGCTCCCTGACCCCCGCTGGACCTCCAGGAACTTTTGGCCAGCTTGTGGGGGGCCTCCTGACCCCCACGAGACTTGCCAAAAGTCCAGCGGGGGTCCGGAAGGACCTCCTGCCGTCCAATCTTTTTCGTCTATGGCCGCCGCCATTTTTCGGCGCCATTTTGGAAAATGGCGCCGGCCGAAGACGACAAGATGCAGGAGCAGGAGCCCGTTCCGGACCGCTGCCGTTCCGGACCGCCGCTGGACCCGCAGGTTATTTAAGTTATTTGGGGGTGGGGGATTTAATTTAAAGGGTCGGGGGTGGGTTTTAGGGGGTTTTAATGTGCCGGTTTTTCGATTTTTCGATTTTTCGATTTTTTAACGATTTTCACGATTTTTCACGATATTTTACCCCCCCAAACGGCAACAATACGATTCCCTCCCCCTCCCAGCCGAAATCGATCGTTAAGACGATCGAGGACACGATTCACATCCTTAATTGTGGGGAATTAAGCCAATCTGTCACAGTCCTTTGAGCAGAGTTCGCTATTGGTGTACTTGAACTTGGCCTGATTTTGGCCTTACGTTTCGTATGCGGCATAAATATCTTAAAGCAAAACCCTGTTCCAGGCAGGCAGAGGCTGTGCTTACTTATAATCAAATACACTACTCTTTAATGGAGGTTAAGGAATTATATATGAATATACCTTTTCTTTCTTGCAGCTGTTTCCACCAGTTTTTCAAAAGCAAATACTATAAACTTTCATCAAAAGCAAAATTTTTTTTTTAAAAGAATTACCTGCATATCCTGCGAATCCGGTCGGAGCCGGTCAGAGCCGCGCGCCCCTTGGGCGCGCGGCTTCGGCAGCGCACCATCGGCAGCTACGCGCCGTTAGGAAGTCAATTTATATGAAATTTTTCGGCCCCTCCTGTTGACGTTGCAGCTGCTGGTTGGCAACAAGAAAAACAAACTAAAAAATCTGAAGAGAAAATGAATAATGCTGAGTTATCATTAGACTTATCAGAACTCCTAGAAAAATCTCAGGACGAATTAGTAATTGAAAAGAGAGGAAATATGCTAATTACATTGGCTTTCATTTCAGACAAAGAAAACATATTAAGATACTTTTTCCGAAATAGATTGAAAACTTTCTACGGTTACAAGATCTGGATATATCCAGATATAGTTAAGTCAACGCAACTTAGGAGGAAAAGATTTCTCGCTCTGAGACAATCTGTACTTGAGAGAGGAGGGCAGTTTTTGCTTCGATACCCTTGCAAATGTATAGTTAAAATGAAAGGACAGACTTATCATTACACCGATCCAGAACATTTCAGTACACTTGTGGGATTAGATAAGTCGGGGGAGAAATAGAAAATAAGGGAATTAGCTTACTTTTTCTTATTAGCTTACAATAAGCTTTTCATTTGAAATTTGCTCCATAATGTACACTTACTCTTTATTTTCTTGCAATATATTACAGAAAATGGAAGATACATATAATGTTTAGTCCGGAACCCCCGCTGAACGACCTCCTGCAGTCGAACTCCTGCCGGCGCCATTTTCCGTACGGAAAACGATTCGCGGCAAGAAATCGCTTCCTGAACCCCGCTGGACTCCCAGGAACTTTTGGCCAGCTTGGGGGGGCCTCCTGACCCCCACAAGACTTGCCAAAAGTCCAGCAGGGGTCCGGAACGACCTCCTGCGTCGAATCGTTTTTGTCTATGGCCGCCGCCATTTTGCGGCGGCCATTTTGCAAAATGGCGCCGGCTGAAGACAACAGGATTCAATTGAGGGGGCCGTTCCGGACCGCCGCCGTTCTGGACCACCGCTGGATCCCCAGGTAATTTAAAGCATTTGGGGGGTTCGGGAGGGTGGGGGATTTAATTTAAAGGGTCGGGGGTGGGTTTTAGGGGGTTTTAGTGTGCCGGTTTTCCTGCCCTCCCCCTTCCCCCGATTTACGATTTTTTAACGATAAATCGGGGGAATTGGTATTGTATCGTGGCCCTAACGATTTTTGACGATTTAAAATATATCGGACGATATTTTAAATCGTCAAAAAACGATTCACATCCCTAGGATGCATATAATACGGTCCAGTTGATTTGCTACTCTTTAGTTTGTCAATCTGGTCTACTACATCTTCCAGGTTCACAATGATGTGGTTCAGTTCGTCTGACTCATCACCCTTGAAAATCATCTCCGGAACTGGTATCTCCCCAACATCCTCATTAGTAAACATGGAAGCAAAGAATTCATTTAGTCTTTCTGTAATGGCCTTATCTTCCCTCAGAGCCCCTTTAACCCCTCTGTCATCTAACGGTCCAACCGACTCCCTCACAGGTTTCTTGCTTCGGATATATTTTAAAAATATTTTATTATGAGTTTTTGCCTCTACGGCCAACTTCATTTGTAATTCTCTCTTCACCTGTCATATCAATGTTTTACAATTAGCTTGACAATGCTTATGCTTTATCCTATTTTCTTCAAATGAATCCTTCCAATTTTTGAAGGATTTTTTTTGGCTAAAATAGCCTCTTTCACCTCATCTTTTAACCATGCTGGTAATCATTTTGCCTTCCTTCCACCTTTCTCATTGCATGGAATACATCTGGACTGCGCATCTAGGATTGTATTTTAAACAATGTCCATGCCTGTTGAACACTTTAGCCTTTGCAGCTGCAGCTTTCAGGTTTGTTTGTTTTTTTAACTATTATCCTCATTTTATCAAAGTTTCCCTTTTGAAAATTTAGTGTTAGTGTTATCGTCTCCCTTCCAGTTATTTAAATTTGTTCATGTTTTGATCACTATTGTCAAGTGGCCCCACCACCGTGACTTCTCTCACCAAATCCTGCATTCTACTAAGAATTACATCTAAAATAACTCCCTCTCTTGTTGGTTCCTGAACCAATTACTCCATGAAGCAGTCGTTTATTACATCTAGGAACTTTATGTCTCTAGCAAGTCCTGATATTACATTTACCCAGTCAATATTGGGGTAATTGAAATCTCCCATTATTATTGCACTGCCAAATTGGTTAGCTTCCCTGATTTCTCTTAGTATTTCATCATCTGTCTGAGCATTTTGTCCAGGTGGACAAACACACATGGGATGTCCCAACACACATGGGATGTCCCAACACACATGGGATTTCTACCCATATAGATTCTACTGAGCATTTAGTCTCTTGTATGATCTTTATCCTGTTGGACTCTATACCCTCCTGGACATAAAGTGCCACACTCCCACCAAGTTGATCCTCCCTCTCATTGCGATATAATTTGTAACCTGATATAGCTCTGTCCCATTGGTAATCCTCCTTCCATCAGGCCTCTGTGATGCCAATTATGGCAATCTCATCATTTACTGCTATACACTCTAACTCTCCCATCTTACTTCTTAGACTTCTGGCATTGGCATACAGACATTACAAAGTATGTTTTTTGTTTGTCTTAACCTGCTTTTGAGTTCTTAGGGATAATTTGGAAATATTTAGCTCAGGTGATTTTTTACATATAGGTGCATGGACTATGTTTACTTTTATTAGAACCTCTCTGTTGGGATGCTCTAACTCTCCTGTTTCATTAGTATCCTTCAAGGATACATTTCTCTGAACCATGCACTGCTGAGTGATTGTCAGCTTTCCCCTTGTTCTAGTTTAAAAGCTGCTCTATCTCCTTTTTGAAAGTCAGTGCCAGCAGCTTGGTTCCACTCTGGTTAACGTGGAGCCCATCCTTTCGGAAAAGTCTTCCCTTCCCCCAAAGTTTCCCCAGTTCCTTACAAAACTGAATCCCTCTTCTCTGCACCATCGTCTCATCCACATATTAAAACTCTGGCGCTCTGCCTGCCTCTGGGGACCTATATGTGGAACAGGAAGCATTTCAGAGAATGCCACCCTGGAGGTTCTGGATTTCAGCATCCTACCTAAAATCCTAAATTTGGCTTCCAGGACTTCTCTCCCACATTTTCCTATGTTGTTGGTGCCCACATGTACCACGACAGCCGGCTCCTCCCTAGCACTGTCCATAATCCTATCTAGGTGACGCATGAGGTCTGCCTCCTTTGCACCAGGCAGGCAAGATACCAGGTGGTTCTCTCCACCAGCCACCCTGCTATCTACATTTCTAATAATTAAATCACCAACTATGATGGCCAGCCTAACCCTTCCCTCTTGGGCAGTAGCCCTGGGAGACTTTTAAAACTGGGCCGTTATTGAGGACATTATAGAATATTTTGCTAATGTTACTGTTAAGAAAGATCCCTCTATAGTTATTTGGGTTAGTGGTATCCCTATGTTTATAGATTGGTGTAATTAATTTTTCTGTCTTGGTGAAGTGGCCAGAGGTAGAATCAGGTTAAATAGTTTTATTATTGCTTCTTGCATTTGTACATTTCATTTAGTATCCTGGCCCTTGAAAAAAGGCTGCTGCATGCTCTAGAATGGTCACAGGAAAAAAGGAGTAGGAGGAAACGCATATTAAAATGAACAATAATTACACCATAAAAGAAGGCAGGATATGAAGAACAGAGAAGACATACAATGTAACCAAGAAAAACCAAAGGTAAGCATTGTTAGAAATTACCATTGGGCACATAGAAGCATCATGTGCCTTTCACTGCATGCAACAGCAGATGGCACCCAAAGCACAGAAAGAAAATTGCTACAATAAAAACCACACATGCAAGCACAATAGAGAGGGACAATAGGAGGAAATATGCGCTCTGGAAAAGATGGACCAAATGTAACACACAAACAAAATAGAAGAATATTTCAGATGCCATACAGAGAGACTACATGAAACAACACTTGAAGATGCACAGGTAATGAACAACAATAAACAGGGCTTAATTTGTAGACAAAAAAGAAGCAAACTTATGGAGCAGTTGAAAGTAGTGAGGAAAAGATTGGGGCCAAGCCAGGGTATGAACTGTGAGAAGGGTGGGGCTATGTCAAGTGTGAACTCTTTCTCCCCCATCACAATCCAGGTAAACTTGCACTGTCTTGCAGGCCGATGCAGAAAGGAGCATTAAGCCGAATGTACAGTTTTACCAGCAGTAGAACACACATTTTGTGAGTGTAAACCTTACTGCTGATGCAGCAAGGAGTTTTATGCTCACAAAATGTGCATTCAAAAATATGAGGTCAGTTTAGCACCCTTTCATGGATATTCTGTGCTAAGGAGGGCATTAAGTATTTCCTCCTAATGCAAAGAGGTATGCTGGCTGAACTCACATAACAACATAAGTAATTGCCATACTGGGTCAGACCAAGACTCTATCAAGCCCAACATCCTGTTTCCAATAGTGGCCAATCCAGGCTAAAGTACCTAGCAAATACCCAAAAACTAAGTAGATCCCATGATACCTACAAGTACAAGTACTTACAAGTACAAGTACCTACAAGTACAAGTACCTACAAGTACAGATACCTACAAGTACAAGTACCTACAAGTACAGATCCCATGATACCTACAAGTACAAATACTTACAAGTACAAGTACCTACAAGTACAAGTACCTACAAGTACAGATACCTACAAGTACAAGTACCTACAAGTACAGATCCCATGATACCTACAACTTAAAGATAAACACATCAGAATTCTCCCAAGTACTACTTGCACACGGTGTCCCACAAGGATCTTCCCTATCCTCAACCCTATTCAATATATACCTCCTCCCACTCTGCAAATTCCTCTCAGAATCAAACCTAACTTATTTCGTATACGCCGACAACATACAAATATTACTCCCCATAAACAAATCCATCGAATACACCCTGGACAGATGGAATAATCTTAGCTCGAATATAACTCAACTGCTGTTGCAACTATCACTCTGCCTCAATGTGACGGGGTCTATGTCCCAAACCAGAACCGTCAGGTAAAGACCCAGGAACCAAAGATTCAGGAGAAGGGGGGAAGGAAAATAGGGCAACACCCGGCTAGAGACGTCCCTTGGTTCCTTCCCCCTGAGGTTGTAGATCCAGAGGAGCCACAGGTGTGGGAAATTAAGGGTGGAGCTGGTGAGACCAATCCATGGTTTCAGGGGGAGGGCCAAAGTGAGGAGGGGCCGTTCCGGGCCAACCAGCTGCGAGTGGAGGAGGAGTCTCTGGAGGATAAAAAGGACGGCCTGGGAGAACAGTCTCAGTTTCCTGCTGGGGACTGAGGAGGAAGAAACGGGCTGCCTGGCTGCTCTGGGAAACTTGGACACTGGATATCTTCGACGGTGTGAAGGACTGCAACCACTATCACAAGGAAGGTGAGCACGGGGACTTCTGTTGGTTTGGACTTACGATAAAGACACTTTGCCTAGAGAACTGCCAAGCGGGTGGTTGTATCCTGGGACGAGAAAAACCATCCCAAGAGATACGGTGGGTGGTGGCAGTTAGGCCCAGCAGGGCCAGACTTTTGACCATTGGATTTGTTGTTAAAGATGGACATTTGAAACTAGACTTCAGAAACTGAGTTGCTAGCTCAGTGGGGAAGGCATCTGCCTCCCATCCAGGTGGAGGCGGTTCAAACCCCACCTGAGGACTTTGTAAAGAAAAGTAACTTTAACAACTATTTGAGTTCCTGAGTGACCAGGGCAGCTCATTCAGGGATTGGACCCTGGAATGGATACAATTAACAAGGTGTGGACCGGCAAAAGTGTCACACTCAACCAATCCAAAACTGAAATCCTTCATATCCCTGATGACCACACCTCTCAGCAACAACACCACAAAAAACCCAGGAATGCAACTCACAACATCAACAAGAAACCTAGGTGTGACTATCAACAACCAACTCAATCTCAAACACCACATTTCCAACATGATAAAAGATGGATACTGCAAACAGTGAAAAAACTCAAACCCCTTCTTCATGCTCAGGATTTTCAAACAGTACTACAATCAATAATCTTTTCAAAACTCGACTACTGCAACACACTACTTCTGGGCCTCCCTGAATCCTACATCAAACCTCTTCAAGTTCTGCAAAACGCTGCTGCCAGAACAATCACAAACATAAAAAATGCAATCACATCACACCCACACTAAAAGAACTTCACTGGCTGCCCATTAGACAGAGGATCCAATATAAAACCCTCTCCCTCATCCACAAAAAAATAAACAACGAAATGAACTGGCTAAATACCGCAATACTCCCACACTCCACACAGAGAAACCTCAGGTCCTCAGACACTGGCCTCCTCTCGGTTTCCAACTCCAGAACAGCACACCTCACCTCCACCTGCAAACGAGTCATATCAGTAGCGGGCCCAGCACTGTGGAACTCACTCCCACCCCCTCTCAGAAATGAACCTTCCACCCAAGCGTTCAAAAAACAACTCAAAACATGGCTCTTCAGAAAAGCCTTCCCACCAGATACTTAACCCACTCCCTGAGCTCAACACTTCCCTAAAAAAAGGAAACCTCCCCGCCAGACACTTAGCTCCCTCCATGCCCTCACCCACTCCAGCACACCCATTCACACTGGCCCACACCCCACCTAGGGAACCCCCCACTACCTCTCTTATTTGTCCCTCCCCATCCCTGCCTCCCCCAGCTAACCTCACGAAGCCTCTACCAAATCCCCCAGCCAATCCTACTCTCCCAAGCAATGTCGTCATATCAATTTGAAATGTTTCTCTCTAGCCCTAATATAAGTTACCTCATTACAATGTAAAATGTTATGTTATATAAATGACCTTGTTACAATGTATATAAGTGTTATGTTATTTAAGTGACCTTGTTACAATGAAAAATGTTATAAGCTACAAATAACATTAATATTACTTTGTAATGAGGTAATTTTAAATGCTATCCCCTTAATATATCATATTTGTTACTATTTCCACCCATTTCTTTAGATCATAGATAAGTTACCTTATTACAATGTAAAACAGGGCAGACCTTGCCCTATTCACTCAGTTTTATGTAAACCGATGTGATATCTCGATCAAATGTCGGTATATAAAAGCAAATAAATAAATAAATACCGATGCTAGTAATAGTGGCTATTTTCTAAGTCAACTTGATTAATAGCATTAATGGACTTCTCCTCCAAGAACTTATCCAAACCATTTTTAAACCCAGCTACACTAACTGCACTAACCACATCCTCTGGCAACAAATTCCAGAGCTTAACTGTGCATTGAGTGAAAAATAATTCTATCCAATTAGTTTTAAATGTGCTACTTGATAACTTCATTGAGAGCCCCCTAGTCCTTCTATTATCTGAAAGTGTAAATAACCGATTCACATCTACTTGTGCAAGACCTCTCTATGTCTACCTTTGCCCTCACTATGTCACAGGGGCCGACGGTCGGCCTCTGTGACATAGTGAGGGCAAAGGTAGCGCCGGCGCCATTTTGAATACTGACAATACGGCCCGAGAGCAGGAGGTCATTCCAGACCCCCGCTGGACTTTTGGCAAGTCTTGTGAGGGTCAGGAAGCCCCCCCAAGCTGGCCAAAAGTCCCTGGGGGTCCAGCGGGGGTCCAGGAGCGATCTCCTGCACTCGTGCCATCGGGTGCCAGGAATCAAAATGGCGCAGATAGCCTTGCCCTTACTATGTCACAGGGGCTACCGGTGCCATTGGTCAGCCCCTGTCACATGGTAGGAGCACAAGATGGCGCTGATGGCCATGTGACAGCGGCTGACCAATAGCACCGGCAGCCTTTGTGACATGGTAGGTCAAAGGCTATCGGCGCCATTTTGAAACTGGTTCGAGGGTGTGAGAGTGCAGGGAATGGGTCCCGGCCCCCCCCCCCTGCTGGACCACCAGGGAGTTTTGGTAAGTCTTGGGGGGGTTCAGGAGGGTGGGGGGTTGTAGTAAATTTAATTTTAGCTGGGTACCGAATAGGATTAGACTTAAAACCGTATTGGGGCGCCATACGGACGTATGCAACGTATTTGCCCCCCCCCCCCCCAACGAATACGTATCCCGAATGCAACGTATGGCGTCCCTCTGCACATCCCTACTGTATGCCCTTCCAGCAACCTGTCATCTGCAGATGAGAGTGAACCTATGTGTGACCCGGCAGTTTAAGGCATGTAAACCCCTGCCCTGTATGATTTGAACATTTAATGAGGATATATGTGGCTGCAATTAGAGTGCTTATAAACACTAATACATTTAAAGGACGTTAGACACATTCCTACTCCCATAGCAACCTAAAACTAGGAACTGATCAAAATTGAGATGAAGGCAGCAGTCCAGCAGCAAGAGGGGGGCTTCCCAGTCTTTTGCATCGAGTGTCACATGTATGATTTTTTACCCACCAGTGAGAAGTTGTACATGTGCATGCGATGCAAAGAGCTCCTGGCTCTCAGAGAACGAGTCCGATCTCTGGGGGCTAGAGTGGCAGACCTGGAGGAGCTGAGGCAGATAGAGAGGTATATAGATGAGACCTTCAGGGACATAGTAGTCAAGTCCCAACTTTAGACTGGCAGCCCTGGTGCTGCCTTGGAGGAAGGAGGTCTCATGATGGGAAAGCATCAACCAGGTGCAGCAAGAAAGGATCCTGTAGCAAGGACCTGCTCTCCAGGTGATGCATTGTCCTTTCGCACTGAGGATATTTCCCCTACTGCCCAGGAGGGAAGGGTTAGGTCGGCCGTCATAGTTGGTGATTCAATTATTAGGAATGTAGATAACTGGGTGGCTGGTGGGCGTGAGGATCGCCTAGTAACATGCCTACCTGGTGCGAAGGTGGCGGACCTCACGCGTCACCTAGATAGGATTTTAGACAGTGCTGGGGAGGAGCCGGCTGTCGTGGTACATGTGGGCACCAACGACATATGAAAATGTGGGAGGGAGGTTCTGGAAGCCAAATTTAGGCTCTTAGGTAGAAAGCTTAAATCCAGAACCTCCCTGTTCCACATGCAGGTCACCAGAGGCAGGCAGAGCTCCGGAGTCTCAATGCGTGGATGAGACGATGGTGCAAGGAAGAGGGATTCAGTTTTGTTAGGAACTGGGGAACCTTTTGGGGAAGGGGGAGACTCTTCCGAAGGGATGGGCTACACCTTAACCAGGGTGGAACCAGACTGCTGGCGCTAACCTTTAAAAAGGAGATAGAGCAGCTTTTAAACTAGAACAAAGGGGAAAGCCAACAGTCGCTCAGCAGCGCATGATTCGGAGAGAGGTATCTTCAAAGGATACTAATGATGCATTAGAATTAGGGCATCCTGACAGTGAGGTTCCAATAATTAAAAAAAATAGTCCAAGTGCCTGTAACTAAAAACTCACCTGAGCTAAAAAATTCTAACTTATCCCTATCAATTAAAAAGCAGAATGAAAATACAAACAAAAAGCAAACTTTGAAATGTTTGTATGCTAATGCCAGAAGCCTAAGAAGTAAGATGGGAGAATTAGAATGTATAGCAGTGAATGACACAGAATAAGCAGCCAGATGTCCGATCTGGATTTATTTATTGAACAGAGACAGGAATGTGCAAACAAGCCCAACTCAGGTCGAGTTTCACACTCTTTCAATGGGGCTGCATCAGGGGCTACAACATACAATAAATAACATATACTAATAAATGAATTAACTCAGCTCTCCAAAACTGGGAATCATGCCTGACCACCATAAACAAACTCCTCACTGGCATGCACCTTGCTCTCAACCCCCAAAAGACGGAACTCCTAATCATTTCCACTAACTATCCCTTCCTTCTCCTCCCCCATCTTACTCTTCCTCCTCCTTCCACCCACACATCTGTAACCTTGGTGTTCCTCTTGATAATCAACTCTCCTTCAAACCCTACATCAAAGCTATCTTAAGTGACTGTTATTTCAAACTACAAACTATCAGAAATCTCAGACCCCTCCTGCACTTCTCTGACTTTCGCACTGTTCTTCAATCTATCATTTTGTCCAAAATTGATTATTGTAATGCTCTCCTCCTTGGCCTCCCCTCCAACCACACCAAACCTTTACAGCTCTTACAGAACACTGCTGCATGTATCCTTACTAACACTAGAAAAAGATCACATCACTCCTACACTCATTGAACTCCACTGGCTACCAGTCCAATCACGTATCCTGTTCAAAACTCTATCCCTCATCCACAAGAGTATCACTAATGAAAACTTCAATTGGCTCAGCCCCCCCCCCCCCCCCCGCCTCACTCCTCCACTAGATCCACACATCCTGCCCTCCAAGGAACACTCCGCTCCCCCTCTATCAAACCCTACAAGCTAAAATATACAATGAATAGAGCCATCTCCCTCGCCGCCCCCACTCTCTGGAACTCCCTCCCTCCAGATATCCGCACAGAAACATCCACCCCAAAATTCAAAAAGAAACTAAAAACTTTGCTTTTTCAACAAGCCTACTTTCCCAGTACTCCCTCCACTTGATATATGAAAGCCACTTGTCCATATCACTCTCGTCTCCATTGTAAATATATTGTACATTATTTCTCTTTTATTAATTTGATTACTTTCTCTGTTGTAATACCTGTTTAGCTTTTTAATTTTAGTTTCTGTTCCATGTAAAGGCTCCGCCTGTTAGTTCTGAGTTAAATGTACACCGATACGATGTGCAAACGGCTGTCTATATAAAAAACAAATGAATAAAAATATAAAAACATAATTAAAACAAACATATAAAATGGTAACATGGATATGTGTGGTGTGACATATCCATGTTACCATTTTATATGTCCATTTTATATGTTTGTTTGCCCCTGATGCAGCCCCATTGAAAGAGGGCGAAACTCGGCCTGAGTCGGGCTTGTTTGCACATTCCTGACTAATCCACTCCACCCCTCACACAGACCCTTTCCTCCCCACTCCCCCCCGTGTATATTGAATGTACATATATTGAATGTACATATTAGAATGTATACAGAATGTAAATAACTCCTGCCTTTTGTAAATAATCCTCCTTATTCCCCCTACTCTCTTCCCAGCATACTCATTCAGTTCCAAGTTACTGCCCTGCCCCCTTCCCTCCCCTCCCCCTAGTTATAATATCAGTTACAATGTAAAGCCCTGTTGGCTGAATTTGCTGTTATCTGGAAACCGATGTGATGTCTCGTGCGAATGTCGGTATAGAAAAATGTTAAATAAATAAAATAAATACAGATCAGACATCTGGCTGCTTATTCTGTATTGTTGCCCCCTTTGTTAGGCAGCCTCCCTTGCTGTTTCTTCAGTCTAGCAGTGAATGATGACATAGACTTGGGACAGTGCTATACCGGGGTACAAATTATATCGCAATGACAGAGAGGAGCACCCGGGAGGAGGTGTGGTGCTTTATGTCTGGGATGGCATGGAGTCCAACAGGATAAACATCCTGCATGAGACTAAATACAAAATTGAATCTTTATGGGTAGAAATCCCTTGTATGTCGGGGAAGATTATAGTAATAAGAGTATACTACCGTCCACCTGGTCAAGATGGTGAGACAGACAGTGAAATGCTAAGAGAAATTAGGGAAGCTAACCAAATTGGTAGTGCAGTAATAATGGGAGACTTCAATTACCCCAATATTGACTGGGTAAATGTATGATCAGGACACGCTAGAGAGATAACGTTCCTGGATGAAATAAATGATAGCTTTATGGAGCAATTGGTTCAGGAACCAACGAGAGGGAGCAATTTTAGATCTAATTCTCAGTGGAGCACAGGACTTGGTGAGAGAGGTAACGGTGGTGGGGCCAC
Source organism: Rhinatrema bivittatum (assembly GCF_901001135.1). Classification (NCBI taxonomy): domain Eukaryota; kingdom Metazoa; phylum Chordata; class Amphibia; order Gymnophiona; family Rhinatrematidae; genus Rhinatrema; species Rhinatrema bivittatum. The sequence goes on from NC_042616.1 coordinate 698,527,527, forward strand.
TTGGCAATAGTGATCATAATATGATCAAATTTGATTTAATGACTGGAAGAGGAACAGTGTGCTAATCCACAGCTTTCGTGCTAAACTTTCAAAAGGGAAACTTTGATAAAATGAGAAAAATTGTTAGAAAAAAACTGAAAGGAGCAGCTACAAAAGTAAAAAGTGTCCAAGAGGTGTGGTCATTGTTAAAAAAAATACCATTCTAGAAGCACAGTCCAGATGTATTCCCCACATTAAAGGTGGAAAGAAGGCAAAACGATTACCGGCATGGTTAAAAGGGGAGGTGAAAGAAGCTATTTTAGCCAAAAGATCTTCATTCAAAAATTGGAAGAAGGATCCAACAGAAGAAAAAAGGATAAAGCATAAACATTGGCAAGTTAAATGTAAGACATTGATAAGACAGGCTAAGAGAATTTGAAAAGAAGTTGGCTGTAGAGGCAAAAACTCACAGTAAAAACTTTTTAAAATATATCCGAAGCAGAAAGCCTGTGAGGGAGTCAGTTGGACCACTAGATGATCGAGGGGTTAAAGGGGCAGTTAGAGAAGATATGGCCATCGAAGAAAGATTAAATGATTTCTTTGCTTCGGTGTTTACAGAAGAGGATGTTGGGGAGGTACCCGTAATGGAGAAGGTTTTCATGGGTAATGATTCACATGGACTGAATCAAATCAAGGTGAACCTAGAAGATGTGGTAGACCTGATTGACAAACTGAAGAGTAGTAAATCACCTGGACCGGATGGTATACACCCCAGAGTTCTGAAGTAACTAAAAAATGAAATTTCAGACCTATTAGTAACAATTTGTAACATATCATTAAAATAATCCATTGTACCTGAAGACTAGAGGATAGCAAATGTAACCCCAATATTTAAAAAGGGCTCCAGGGGCGATCCGGGAAACTACAGACCGGATAGCCTGACTTCAGTGCCAGGAAAAATAGTGGAAAGTGTTCTAAACATCAAAATCACAGAACATATAGAAAGACATGGTTTAATGGAACAAAGTCAGCATGGCTTTACCCAAGGCAAGTCTTGCCTCACAAATCTGCTTCACTTTTTTGAAGGAGTTAATAAACATGTGGATAAAGGTGAACCGGTAGATGTAGTATACTTGGATTTTCAGAAGGCATTTGACAAAGTTTCTCATGAGAGGCTTCTAGGAAAAGTAAAAAGTCATGGGATAGGTGGCGATGTCCTTTCGTGGATTGCAAACTGGCTAAAAGACAGGAAACAGAGAGTAGGATTAAATGGACAATTTTCTCAGTGGAAGGGAGTGGACAGTGGAGTGCCTCAGAGATCTGTATTGGGACCTTTACTTTTCAATATATTTATAAATGATCTGGAAAGAAATATGGTGAGTGAGATGATCAAATTTGCAGATGACACAAAATTGTTCAGAGTAGTTATCACAATTAGATTGTGATAAATTGCAGGAAGACCTTGTGAGACTGGAAAATTGGGCATCCAAATGGCAGATGAAATTTAATGTGGATAAGTGCAAGGTGATGCATATAGGGAAAAATAACCCATGCTATAGTTACACAATGTTGGGTTCCATATTAGGTGCTATAACCCAAGAAAGAGATCTAGGCATCATAGTGGATAACACATTGAACTCGTCGGTTCAGTGTGCTGTGGCAGTCAAAAAAGCAAACAGAATGTTGGGAATTATTAGAAAGGGAATGGTGAATAAAAAGGAAAATATCATAATGCCTCTGTATCACTCCATGGTGATCCGCACCTTGAATATTGTGTACAATTCTGGTTGCCGCATCTCAAAAAAGATATAATTGCGATGGAGAAGGTACAGAGAAGGGCTACCAAAATGATGAGGGGAATGGAACGGCTCCCCTATGAGGAAAGACTAAAGAGGTTAGGAAATTTCAGCTTGGAGAAGAGATGGCTAAGGGGGGAAATGATAGAGATGTTTAAATTCATGAGAGGTCTAGAACGGGTAGATGTGAATCGGTTATTTACTCTTTCAGAAATAGAAAGACTAGGGGGCACTCCATGAAGTTAGCATGAGGCACATTTAAAACTAATCGGAGAAAGTTCTTTTTTACTCAACGCACAATTAAACTCTGGAATTTGTTGCCAGAGGATGTGGTTAGTGCAGTTAGTATAGCTGTGTTTAAAAAAGGATTGGACAAGTTCTTGGAGGAGAAGTCCATTACCTGCTATTAAGTTCACTTAGAGAATAGCCACTACCATTAGCAATGGTAACATGAAATAGACTTAGTTTTTGGGTACTTGCCAGGTTCTTATGGCCTGGATTGGCCATTGTTGGAAACAGGATGCTGGGCTTGATGGACCCTTGGTCTGACCCAGGATGGCATTTTCTTAATTTCTTATGTTTTTAACTATACTGTGACGGTCACATGTCTGAGATCACTGCCTTCAATCACCTCCAAGTGATTCTCCCTGTCTTTTCGCACCTCATTTGTGATACATTTCTTAGCTTGTTGTAGGAGGGTGCATGCACTGAGAAAGCAGACTGCTACCTTTGAAGGAGATGTGCACATGTAGCAAAGGAGCAAGTAAAAAAGGTAGACCAGTCGACTTAGTTCTTAAGGTAAGTATCTGAAGGAGATCAGGTTAAATAATATAGACAATGATGGACTTAAGTCCCAACTCCTTTCCAGCTCTATCCCTGTAAATGCCTCTGCTGAGTCCAAGTAAACTTATGTGCGATCAGGCAATAGTCATGTATGTTTGCCTGCATATTGGACATATAAGGGGCAATATTCAGCAGCTGAGCGGCTCAGCTAGTTACTCTTTGAAATGCCCTGGAAAATTGTCCTCTAAAAGTGCCTGGATATTTTCCATCTGTCTGAATTTCAGAGGGTGGGGAGAGTAAAATAGCACAAACACTTTTGAAAATACTAAGTGTATGTGCTTTTGGTCTCCTGAGCTAAATATGGTTAAAGAAATCCATTTTACTGTGGATACAATTATGCACATTCAGGCACAATTTAAAATTGCAGCATCTCTCCACTAGCATGCCGATATGCACTTTTATGGGTGCACATTCGTTCCTTTTTTTTTTTTTTCCAAAATAATTTTTATTGATAGGAAGGCGATACACTGGTGCAGGAATACAACGTAACAAAAGTTGAGCAATAACTTGTGCTTATTACAAACACTATGTCAAACGAACAGCATATATCATTTAAAGTGTCCCTCTTGTGCGTATTTTGTCGAGAGCTTTAATGGCTTTTATGTGCATATGCAGGCTGATTTTAAAACATGCTCGCACAAGGGGAAAAAACAGCTTTTCCAAATAGTCCACCAGTTTGCCCAGTTCATATCGAGGTCTTCAAGACCCTCCCCCCCACTTGACCCTGAAACCTCACATTGTGCTAAAAGCCTTAAAACCTGAGATCTCCAGACGGGTCGTATGACATAGTAAGGGCAAAGGTAGCACCGGCGCCATTTTGAATATTGGCAATACGGCCCGCGTGCAGGAGGTCACTCCCGGACCCCCACTGGACTTTTGGCAAGTCTTGTGGGGGTCAGGAGGCCCCCCCCCAAGCTGGCCAAAAGTCCCTCGGGGTCCAGCGGGGGTCTGGGGGCGATCTCCTGCATGCGTGACGTCAGGAGCCAGGAACCAAAATGGTGCCGGCGCAACCTTTGCCCTGTCACATGATAAGGGCAAAGGGCCACCGGCGCCATTTCTCTTAACACAGCCGTGGCCAGAGAGCGGGAGATCACGCCGGGACCCCCCCATACACTGGACCCCAGGTAATTTAAAACATTTTGGGGGGGTTTGGGAGGGTGGGGGATTTGTTTTAAAGGTTCGGGGTGGGTTTTAGGGTTTTTTTGGTGTGCTGGTTTTCCCGCCCTCCGATTTTTAATGATTTAAAAAAAAACAAAACACGACGATCAGATTTCCCTCCCCCCCCCAGCCAAAATCGATCGTTAAGACGATCGATCACATGATTCACACCCCTACAAAATATCATCCAAATAGACCACTATGCAGACATAAAGTAGATCTTGAAATATTTCATTAATGAAGTGCTGGAATACTGCAGGAGCATTGGTTAATCCAAAGGGCATAACCAGATATTCATAATGGCCATTTCTGGTGTTAAAAGCCGTTTTCCACTCATCACCCTCACGAATCCTGACTAGGTTATATGCTCCTCGAAGATCTAATTTGGAAAATATCCGGGCTCCCTGTAAGCAGTCAAAGAGCTCAGCAATTAGAGGCAATGGGTATCGGTCCTTGATGGTGATAGCATTTAACCCACGGAAATTGATACATGGATGCAGAGTCCCATCTTTTTTCCCAACAAAGAAGAATCCAGCTCCAGCTGGAGATGTGGATCGTCGAATGAACCTCTTCTGCAGATTGTCTTGAATATATTCAGTCATAGCATGGGTCTCCAAGGCGGACAATGGGTAGACCCTACCACGAGGTGGGATAGCTCCAGGAACCAGATTAATGGCACAATCAAATTCTCGATGCAGAGGCAAGGTATCGGCGGCTTTTTTGGAGAAGACATCAGCAAACTGACCATAATGAGACGGCAAACCCTCAAGGAGAGAGGTGCAGATATAACTACAGGAGGGAGTTGCTCCCTTAAGGCAGGCCTCCTGGCAAGCAGGACACCAGTGAGTAAGTTTTAAAAACGTCCAGTCGAACTGAGGATTGTGATGTTGCCACCAAGGAATACCAAGAGCAAATGGATGAATGGCTCTCTGGATGACATAGAATGTGATTCATTCAGAGTGGTTAGGTGCATTGTGGCAAACCAGAGGAACCGTCTGAGTTATTCTCCCCGGCAGGGGGTCTCCATGGATGGAGGATATAATCAACAGCCTTGGGCATGGATGAAGACGAATGCATAGTTGTTCCACTACATCTTGCAGGATGAAGCTTCCGCCAGCCCCAGAATCTACTAAAGCCAGTGTAGAAAATTGGTGACCTTCGAGAAGCAGGGACACGATAAGAGTAAGTGGGGGAACTGGAGAAGTGATGGCTAGGGTTACTCCCCCAGTGGAGCCTAGGCTTGGGAGGTTCCCGGACGCATAGGACAATGAGCAATGAAATGGTCTGATCCTCCACAATATAAGCAAAGACCTGCCTTACAACGCCTTTGCCATTCCTCTGGAGAGAGCAGGCCTCATCCTAGCTGCATCGGTTCTTTGGTGGTCCCCTCTGTGGCAGAAGAAGTTCGAGAGATGGGAGAAAAAGGACGTGAAGGGGTAGAGCTCGCCAAGCACCTCCTTGTACCCGAACCTTCACGAGCCCTTTCCTGTAGGCGACGGTCTATCCTGGTTACAAGTTCAAAAAGGGAATCCAACGAGCATGGTAGTTCCCGGGCTGCCATTTCATCCTTAATTCTGGCTGACAATTCTTCCAAATATATGGTCCGGAGACAACTCTCCTCCCAATGGAGTTCTGAGGCTAGAGTTCTGAATTCAATAGTGTACTCTGCAAGCGCACGTCCTCCTTGGTGAAGTTGCAGAAGACTGGAACCCACAACTACTTGTTTTCCTGGATCATCAAATACTGTTCGAAACAGTTCCAAGAAGTTACGAAGGTTTTGCAGCACTGGATCTGACCGTCTCCAATAGGGAGAAGCCCAAGCCAGGGCCTTACCCTCCAACAGGGATAAGATGTTGGAGGGTAAGGCCCTGGCTTGTAAGATCATCCAGAAAGAGGGAAGCCTGGAGACGGAAGTGCATGCTGCATTGTTCGAGGAATCCCTGGCACAGGCGGGGTTCGCCTGAATAGCGTGGAGGAGTTGGTAATGGAATTGCTAGTCGAGTATTTCCCTGCATCACGGACGGTGAAGGTAAAGGTGGAGGAACTGCATGAACCACTACTACAGAATCTAGATGGGCGTTGAGTCACTCCATGGAAGACGCCATGGATTCTAATATTCGTTGTTGCTCCATAAATTTCTGGGCCAGTCCAGGAATGGCCTGCAGGGCTGAGGCCTCTGCCAGGTCCATGGCCTTGGTATTCTGTTATGAAACTGAAGGTGGACCCTTAATCCGAGGTAGAGTTGACGCTACCTAAGGGAGAATAAACTCTTAGGTCCCCACCGTCGGAAGGCAAGACGTTGAACAGTTACTGCTCCACTGGAAGCCCACAGTCCCCCAGGAGGAGCTCATAGGGACCCGAGCCGCTTGGACAGACTTCCTGAAGACTGAAGATAGGTTTGGACGCAGGCGCCTCCTGCAGGTCGTGGGATCCAGGCCGCTGGCACCTCCAGCAGGTCGTAATGCAATCCAGAAGTCAAATCCAAGGAAAGGTCGGAAGCCAGTCTGGTGGTCAAAGCCAGTCCAGTGGTCGAAGCCAGGAGAAGGGTCGGAAGCCGGTCCAGTGGTCGAAGCCACAAGAGTCTGTCCAACAAGAGGAGAAGCAGGAACTGGGAACAGAAGGACAAGACTAAAGAGAACAAGAAGTGGAGACCAGAAGCAAGAAACAGGAACTCGAACCTCAGGAACAACACCAACCAGGAGCCAGGATACCAAGGTAAGGTCTGAGGAGCAGACCTTGCCTTTAAATAGTGAACCAGCAGGGGAGGTTCCCCAGAAGAGCTTTAGTAATATCCAATAGTGGTCCCTTTAAGAATCCTGCTTAGCCGCATGCTCGGCTCTAAGCAGACTCGGCAGGAGCGGAGTCAGTGGCAGAAGGATGTCGGCAGGGACACAGCCAGACCTCAGCAGCAGTCACAGCCACGAGTCGAGTGTTGGAGCTGGCTGCCTGCTCCTGTGGGCACCCTGGGAGTGTCCCGACACCGTGGGTGAGTGGCTGGCCCCGGTCATGGACTGCCGCGACAGGTGGCCATAACAATAGCATGATTACCTCCATCATATGGTGGTCCTTCAAAAGATCTATAGCCTTCTTGAACTTATCTCTGTAGAGATTCTCTCCAGTATAAGTTATGTCAGCAAACCGTCTGTGCATCTCTTCACAAAGGACCAATGCACACAGCCATGAGGTCTGTCTTCATCAATAACCAATGCAGAGGCTCTTCGTGCTGCTTCAAAAGTATCATATTTTGAGCCTAGAACCATTACTGAATGGCTTTTGAGACTGGTGGTTGGTTAATTCATATGCCCTTTCCAAAGTGTGGAAGTATTGGAACATGTAGGTCTGGCTAATATGCACTGTGGGCCTGGACATAGCATTCTGAATGTGTCTTCTCTCAAAAAGGTCAAAGGCCTGAAACTATGCCAATGGGGCACCAAGACTTGTGCCTTAGAATCTTGGCCCTTTTCAAGATGGATTTGGCCACCAGAAACTTGTGCAGCAATTGGAGTCAGTCAAATCCCTTAGCCACCTGGATGTGATATTTGGTGCCTGCCTTCCTTCCAACTGGGAGTACTGCATATGAAATGGTAGAGAAGATGGACAAGCACTGCCACCAATTCATTAAGGATATTCAGATACTTAAGGACTTTGAATAGGGGTAATTTGATTCTTCCTTGACCTACAACTCAATAGGAATTGCCTTGGCTGTTACCTGTGCAAAATTAGAAAAGGAAAAGTCATCTGGAGAGGACGTATTCCTTGCTCATGGAGAAAGTAGATTTAAGTGGAAATCAGGTGAGTATTCCTTTTTGGAACCATGCTCCTCTGACCTATAAGAGGAGCTCCATAGCTACTCAGAGTTGCTATTAAAAATAGATGAAATCCGAGCCTGTGCCCATCATCGCAAAGGGTTTCAAATTGCTTTTCTTCCTGGTGTTAATAGGTGGCCTATCAATTAGAGCAATGGGCTAAGAATCAAGCAAGCCGAGGTTTAAATCCCTTTCCCCCAATAACACGGTTTGTGACCATAGGCAAATCATTTTATCTCCCATTGCTTCAGGTACACTTTTAAAGGTGAATTTTCAAAATGTTGTGCATATAAACATTAACCTATACACACGTAAATACCATTTACTTACATATATGCTATTTTATAAACCTCAAACTTATACATGTGTAAAGAAGACATTCCAAAGCAGGATCAACATTTACATGTGGAAGTTATTATTTACAAAAGACTTACATGTGCAGACTTGGCAACTTATTCATGTATATTTACATCTGCTCATTATCTGGCATAAATCTGAAGAACCAAGAGAGTCTCAACCTAGAGGAGGACTGGACAAATTGGTGGACTAATTGGTAAAACTGGTGTACTTACATGAATTATAAAGTGACTTACCCAGGGTGAGTGCTACTTAAATCTCATGTGTAAAATCTCCACACATACACTGTTAAAATATAAAGTTTAAAAAATGCATGTACAGCAGTTCAGCACCAATTAACCAGTTAAGTTCTAACTTATCCACCTAAATAGTGGGTCTGCCGCCACTTAGTTGGATAAATCTTAAAGATAGCTGGATAAGTCTCAGATAGATCTACTTATCTGTATAATTCTTAAAAGTGCTACTTATCTGGCTAAGTAAACTAGCTGAATAAGTCTTGAATAGCGCTACTTATCAAGCTATCTTACTTAACCAGTTAAGTAGTGCTGTTTAAGACTTATTCAGCTAACATCAATATCTAGTCACACATGTTTTTTTTTACATATGTGCAAATATTGAAGGGAAGAATTGTATCTATTTTATAACCCATGCGTATCATATAAAATACTCAGGTAGAACTGTGTGTAAACACACACATGTATTTGGGCGTGTGCACAGGTCTTTGAAAATTATCTTCCATGATTGTTAGCTTTTTTGTGCAGGGACTTATTGTACTTGAATTTTAATGATTTAAACTGGCATTGGAGAGTGCTTCCTTCAGCAAATTCCTGCTTTTAGTCATCGATGTGGCTCCATGTTCCTTGGTCTTCAGTGCTACCTTTGACACTAATCTTCAGGATGAGTCAGTAGCTTTACTGTGCATAGCTTGGTGACATCCTTGAGCAGATTTTGTAATGGGACACATTATGATCATCACTTAGACATTTGCAGCAGGTCTTATGATAAGAACATAAGAACATGCCATACTGGGTCAGACCAAGGGTCCATCAAGCCCAGCATCCTGTTTCCAACAGTGATCAATCCAGACCATAAGAACCTGGCAAGTACCCAAAAACTAAGTCTGTTCCATGTTACTGTTGCTAGTAATAGCAGTGGCTGTTTTCTAAGTCAACTTAATTAATAGCAGGTAATGTGCTTCTCCTCTAAGAACTTATTCAATCCTTTTTTAAACACAGCTATGATAACTGCACTAATCACATCCTCTGGCAACAAATTCCAGAGTTTAATTGTGCGATGAGTGAAAAAGAACTTTCTCTGATTAGTTTTAAATGTGCTATATGTTAACTTCATGGAGTGCCCCCTAGTCTTTCTATTATCCGAAAGAGTAAATAACCGATTCACATCTTCTGCCCAGTCTAGAAAATGTTTGAAGCCAGTGCTCTTCTTTTCTGCCATTGTTCAAAAAAACAACATGAAATCAAAGAAAGAAATTGTCTTTGGTAAAAGACAGCTAGAAGAAATAAAGAGGGAATTATTTATGTTTCTTCAATAATCAAAGCAACTTTCTAAGCAGTGGTCTGTCAGAAGCCATAGCCTAAATGGGCCTGCTGACTGACTCAGTGAAAAAATAAGGAAACTTGAAAATGCTGAAAAACCTAACTAGCTCTGCTGGCAGGAAAAAAAAAAAAAAGCACTAAGGCAGAATGCAATCAAAAGAGAGAGAGAAATGAAAAAAAATCACCTCCAAAGCCAATGCAGAGAAAAAAAATTGCATTAGTAGAAAACCACATTCATTGTTTGCAACAGAAAATGACAAACTGAGGCATGCTGCATAGCCATGAGAGAAGGAGAGCTGCCATCAATGCCCTGAGAGATTTTCCAAATTTCCTAGAAAGATCTGGAAAATATCCAGGTACCCAAACGGGGTGTGTGATTACAGTGACTTGCTGACCCAGAGGTCTGGACTTGGTGATCAGGAACAAGAAGTTAAACTGGACTAGAAAAGGCTAAGGAAGTCAGGTCAAAACAGATAGCCCTTACACAGGGCAAACGCCAAGAGGGCTGTTAGACCCTGATGTTATTCCCTTGAAGGGAATGTATGTGTACGGCATAGCTGATTGGGAAAATGACACCTTGATTTTCACCGGAGCAATGGCAGGACTCTTAATGGGCTTCACAAGATAAAGGTTTGGACATTCATTTTTAAATGGTTCCTTGGAGAAAGTCAGAGGGAGAGTACAATTCTTTCACGTTGTTTTACGTGCAAAGAAAAAATTTTAAATGTATACATGACTCACATACATGAATCATTCGATGATGGTATATGATTATATTTGAGTGGAATACACAGCCTGTTTAGTGGCGCATATACCACAACATATGATACAGGAGACAGTCATATAGGCAAGATAACCATTCAAGTTCTTTGTTGGTTATAATTGAATTTTAACAAATTTGACTAATTTTGTTTCATTTATGGACCCCTGAAATGAATGGAGGATGCATTTTAATTTAAATAAAAATTTTCATCCCATTCATGTTTAACTTTCACAGAAAACTATACATACATGCTCGCCACACTTTGTGACCCATAGATGGAAGGGAGTCTTGCCTTCCAGTCCCAGCATCTCACATACATAAAGGAGACTGATAGCTAGGCTGCATGAACAGGGGTGTGGAGGCAGAGGCACTCATAGTCGGGATGTAGCGTAGGAAAGAATTACCACTCCAGAGAGTAGTGTAGGTATAAGCAGTTAGCATTTCCTACCCCACCTCAGAATGCCAAAGCAACATTGTTTCCACAGAACTTATGCTCCTGACACAGGCCATTGATAAAACCACTGCAAGAGAGACCTTCATCCCCTTCCCAGCAAAGGAGACACCAGCAGACATTTCTGTAACACGTTATCTAACAGAGCTCAGAGAACTTGGATACAGATGTGCTAGTATATTGGGCAAACAAGTCCATAGTCTGGCAAGGCCTGGATAAGATGGCTCAGCATTATCTTTTCTGCCCACCAACCAGCATACACAGCAGATGTGTCTTCTCAATGGCAGGAGACATCATGAGCCCTCATCATTCAAAGCTGGTAACAAAGTTGATGAAAAAGCTGGTCTTTTAAAAAATCAATCTGCCTGTGCTGGACTTTCCAGAATTTCCATGAAAATAGCAATATAAATGAAAGTACCTTGGATATCTTGCTGCCACTCTGCCTAGCTGCCTGACCCAGATGCTCCACCTTGGGGGTCTTGCTGCCATTTTGCCTACCTGCCATGCCCCAATGTACCAACTTGAGGGTTTTGATGCCTCCATGCTTGCTGCTTTTATCCCTTGCTGTATAAGCCTGACACTTTTACTGCCCCACCTGATCCTGACTCTTTCATGATTCCTTGGAGAAGGCTTGCCACTTTGGTTATCATTTTGCCACTTTGTGGTTTCTTTGGGGATATTCATGCCATTGTTGGTGCTACCTTTATAACCTTGGCCTGTTCATATAACTATGGTTGGTTCCTTTTGGTCTATTTTTTTATTGGGGGGGGGGGGGTTTGATGGTTTTGTGCTTTTTGTGATTCCCTGTGCCTTGGGGATTTGTTGTCTTTCTGCTATTTACAATTCCCAGTATGCTTAAGCCTTGGGGGTTTTGAAAACATTCTGCTTTTTGTGATTTCCCATATTATTCATCTTAAGCATTTTCAAGCCTTTAAGTTGTTTGCAATTTATCATACTTCATGCCTTGGGGTCTTACTGCCACTCTGCCTTGCTGCCATGCCCCTAATGTTATTTACTTGGGGGTTTTGCGTTAATTCAGCCTAGCTGCCGTGCCCCTGATGTTACACTTTGGGGGTCTTGCTGCCACTTTGACTTGCTGTTATGCCTCTCATACTATATTTTGGGGGTTTTGCTAATACTCAGCTTAGCTGCCATGCCCCTGATGCTACACATTAAGGGATTTGCTGCCACTCAACCTTGCTGCCATTCCCCATACTCTACAACTAGGAGGCCTTGCTGCCACTTTTCTTTGATAATATACCCCTCATGCTACACATTGGGGGGGGGAGGCCTTCTGCCACTCTGCCTTGCTGTCATACCCCAGACCTTTCACCTTAGGGTGTTCTTGTCACTGTGGGTGGCTGCTTTGAAACTCTCATGGTGCCTTAGAGTCTTCATGATTCTCTTAGTGCTGCTTTCTTCCTGTAACGTACCTGGGTTTTCTTCTGATTTGTTCCCCTTTCTTGGTACCTTAGATTGTTCATGTCACTCTTGGTGCCACTTTCCCCTTCTTGTGCTGTCTTTTGGGATTCATGCCACTGTTATCGATGTCCTCTTTTTAAGCCTTGGTGTTCTGGACACTCTTGATGCTGCTTTCCTTCCTTGATGGTGCCTTGGAGAACTCCTGCAACTGCTGGTATCCTTTTGCCTCCATATAGTACCTTAAGCTATTCATGCCAATTTTTGTGCTAATTTGTCACAATCTTGATTCCTTGGAGTTTTGTTCCTCCATGATGTTGTCTGGCCAAGTTTCATTAGAATTGATTAGAAAACCCCAATTTTGAAGCTCAAGATATATTGCATTATTTCTCCCATTGACTTTAATGGAAAATTAAAAAAAAGACATGAAACAAAGAAATGAAACTTATATTTTGTCATTTGAAACTATTGAAACAATTAGAGATGACCCAAAATATGAATAAATGAACCAAAAACAAAACATTTCCCTCTGCACATGCCTATCAGACGTATGTGCACAGCGTCCCTTGCATAAATCATCCAAAGGGGCAATGTACACAGGTATTTTTTTAAAAGATAAATTTAAAAACAAATCTTGCCAAGAAATCCTATTACGCTAATAAAATTTCCAAGGCTAATGGTAACCCTAATATTTTGTTCAATATTGTAAAATCTTTAACCACCCTTCATAATGAGAATTTGATCACCCATGATTCATCATCTTGTAATAAAATTGCAACATATTTTCAAATCAAAAGTCACTACTATATCTAACGAATTTGCACAGTTACCTTTCCCTACTTATAATAACTCTGGATCTAGTTACAAATGGTCAGAATTCACTCCTGTCTCAGAAAATACTATTCAAACTATTATAAGAAAACAAAATCCCTCGAATTCACCTGATAATCCAAGTTCTGGTGCTTTTTTTAAAGCCCTCAGTCCTCATGCTAGTAACTTTCTTAGTCTATTAGTCAATCAATCTTTAAAAACAGGGCAGTTCCCACATTGTCTGAAAAAAATGTCTATCTTACCTATCATTAAAAATAAATCAAAAGATGCAACCAACCTCACTAATCTCAGACCAATTGCTTCTCTATCCTCTTTAGCAAAACTCATTGAGTCAGTAGTCCTGCACCAACTTTCAGACTACTTATCAGAACATGACATTCTTCACGCAAATAAACACGGGTTCCGCAAAGGACATTCCACTGAAACTCTCTTGTTAGCTTCTTTTGATGCTTTATTCCAAGCTTTTGACTCCTATACAGATCATATTATAGTTTTTCTGGACATTTCCGCGGCCTTTGACATGGTTGACCATCAGATTCTTATTTCCGGGCTTGAATCCATAGGTATCTCAAACACAGTTTTACAGTGGCTCTCTTCTTTCCTTACAGGACGTACTCAACAAGTTAACATTGATGATTTACATTTCATGGTTCCATATAATACATCCTGGTCAGCTACTCTCTCCTTGGTTTCCTTATATTTAAAGACTATCAACACATGGCTTTCACACAATCGCTTAAAATTAAATCCATCTAAAACAGAAATAGTCCATCTCACTTCCATTTCATAGTCCCCTTCTCATTTTCTGTTTAATGGTACATCTATTCCAATCTCTATTTATGCAAAAAATGTAGGAGTAATTATTAATACAGATTTATCCATGAAGCAACATATTCCTTCTACAAACTACAACTTCTAAAGCGCCTTCAACCACTATTCTTTCTCCGTGATTTTCGTACAGTTCTTCAATCTCTTATTTACTTGGGTCTTGATTACTGTATTTCCCTCTATTTAGGTCTTCCCGATAATTCCATCCATTCATTACAATTAGTTCAGAATGCCGCAGTACGTATCTTATCAGGTACTTCCATCAGAAATCACTTCACTCCAGTTCTACAGGCTTATCATTGGTTACCAATAAAATTTTGAATACAATATAAAATCCTTACCATTATCTACTCCCTCATTTATAACTCCTCTTCTACTTGGCTCTGCTCTTTACTCCACATTTACAAACCCACCAGACATCTGAGATCCCTAACAAAAAACCTTTTGGACATCCCTTCACCTCGACTAGCAAGATTAGATATTACAAGGAAAAGGGCTTTTTCAGTAGCAGGTCCCTCCTTTTGGAATGCATTACCTGATTCACTGTGATTATTATCTAACCCATTACACTTCAAGAAATCCTTAAAAACATACTTGTTTCATATTGCTTTCAAAATTGCACCAATCAAACACTAATTACTTCATATCAATAATTTCAATTCTGAAATTTCTCTTCCCGTTAGTCTTTATATACATTTTGAAATTACCCCTTTTCCTCAAATTCCCCTTTCCCATACATTCGCAGTGGCTACAAGATGGCACCTGATTTTTGATTATGATACGTTTGATTTAATTAGATTTTGATAATTTATTAACTTTTATTTTACTATTATGAGATTTATGTAATTTATTAGTTTTTATTTTTATGATTTTTATATTTAAGTAAACCGTTTTGACTAAACTTTGTTTGTAAAAGCGTTATAGAAATCCTTTTAATTAAATAAATAAATAAATAAATAAGACCCAGTAAACTGTCTCCAACAGTGACCTGATCCACTCTCTTGTACTTTCCCAGCAGATCCTATTCAGAAAATCTATTTTATGTTGCTCACTCCCTGAAGGGATAGAGGCATCCACATTTATTTTTCCATTCACTTAAAAATTACATAGGTGTGGAGTGGATAATTTTCAAACACTCTGCATAGGCTAAAGTCTGCAGATACTTTTTACCCATAGAGTTTAACCTATATTTTCAAAGCAGATGTATGTGCATAAAATCAATTTTGAAAATTTGAGTGTTCTCAGAACTGGTGCTGACATATACTCACAAAGTTACACTTGCTTGGGAACTCGCATAACTTTGTCCATGTGGATAAATCATGTTCTCACCCCAACTCCACCTCCACCATCGCTTCCCCCCCTCCACCTCGGAAAGCAGAGTTCCTTACCTGTTCTCTGAGCACAGCAGGATGTCAGTCCTCACACATGGGTGACATCATCTGATGAAGCCCGCAAAAAAATTTTGATCTCAAAGATTCTAGAGCTTTCAGTACGCTCTACTCTGCCTCAGGGTAGGGCCAGGGCAAGGGTATTAGGTACCCTAGGCGAACCTTCTGCTTTGGCCCACCCCCTCCTCCCCCCAGTCCAGGGCTTGGATCCTGTCCTGACATAAAAATGACATCATTGTTTAATGTAAAGCATTCTTACATGCTTGTTATGGTTATACTGTAAACCGAAATGATATGTAATTTACATGCTTGTTATGGTTATACTGTAAACCGAAATGATATGTATACTGTAAACCGAAATGATATGTAATTTACATGAATATCGGTATATAAAAGTGCTAAATAAATCATTCAAAGACAGGCCCCCTCTCTTACACACACTTAGGTTCCTTGTCTCATTTGCACATGCACCCTTACACAGGGTCCCTCCCTCTCTCTCACTAACACCATTTTTCTCTCAAATACACACAATCCCTCTGACTCACATACTGACTGCCTAGTTTGCCTATTGGGACATGCCGGCCCTGCCTGAGAAACAAGGATGTGGCTACAGCTGCACATGTTGAGTCCCTCAGTCCATGATATAACAAATACATGGAAAAAATCAACTCCAAGGGGAAGCATGGACTCAGAGAACACCTGTTACAGGTAAGCAACTCTGCTTTCTTCAAGGACAACCAGGATGACAGTCCTCACACATAGGTAAATCCCAAGCTAGTGTAATGCTAGTATGGGGCAAGAAGCCCATTGAGCCACACAAAAAAGAACACAGTCAGAGCTTCTGAATAGTAAACTCTGACTAGCACTGGTAGGCCTAGGTCCCAGAGGGTACATGCAATCATAAGAACTTAATCCTGCACCCCATGCACTTGACACAATTCCAACTGCAGACATAAAAAAAGTAGTGAACACTGTATCACCAACACTTGCAAAGATCGTTAATCTATCCCTAGAGGAAGGATCCATGCCTGACGCACTAAAAGGAGCTATTGTAAAACCTATTTTAAAAAAGAAAAACAGTGACCCACTGAACCTGAGTAACTACAGACCACTATCAAACCTACCCTTAATCGCAAAGTTAATAGAAAAAACTATACAAAAGCAACTAGCAGAACACCTAGATAACAATAACATCCTTTATCCATCACAACATGGCTTTCGAAAACACTATAGCACAGAGACACTTCTGCTTGCACTTACAGATAACATCATGAGGGGATTTGATAACGGTAAACATTACATTCTATTGATGCTTGACCTGTCAGCAGCATTTGACACTGTAAATCATGACATACTCTTAAATAGACTAGAAGAAATAGGCCTAAACAACAAAACTATCAAGTGGTTCAGATCATATCTCAATGACAGATATTTTCAGGTACAAATTAAAGACGCTATATAAAAAAAAATAAACCTTCAAACGGGAGTACCCCAAGGATCTTCCCTCGCCACAACACTTTTCAACATATACTTACTACCACTATGCCACCTGCTAGCTGGTCTGGGAATCACACACTATATATACGCTGATGATATCCAATTAATTTTACCCATTGACGATACAATTGAGAAAACATTAAACTTAGCCAACAAGTATCTAGATATCATCAAACAGCTACTAAAGGGAAAGGGAAAGAAAAGGAGTGTTGCAGGCTGGGGAAGGGCTGGCAGCAAGAAAATTTGTCTCCCTCATAATGATGTGGGAGACATTCACGAAAGCCCAAATTTTCAAAGCTCGGTACACACAAAAACCAGGGGGCATGTGTGTGGCCAGGGTGTGCACATACTGAGCACATTTTAAAAATGGGCTGGCCTCTTCCGGCGATGACGTCAGGGGAGACGGAAGCACTCGGGTAGAGCTCCGTGGCGCCGCTCCCCGAAATTGCCTACAAATATATGCTCTTCCCCGTCAAACCGCGATTGTGCCGAAACAGGAGGCCCCTAAAAGTGCTGGCTACCAGCCCACGAAGTTACCCGCTGGCCGGGTACGAGCAAGTGCTGCGCTCCTGCTTCGCGGGTCTGCCGGGAGAACAAAGTAAGATGGCAGGTGTTCTCCTCCTTTAAACGTCGTGCCGCGTGGGTCCGCAGGCTGCCTAAAAAATTGCTAAAAGGCTGCCTAAAAGATTGCTCCCTTGTTGACCCTGGCTCCCATTGACCTCAGCATCCCCCGAGCAGCGGCAGTCTTCTTGTGAAGCGGCGTTGGGCTGGTTGGGTTTGAGCGAACGCTGCACTCCTGCTCTTGGGGTGGCCCGTTCCCTTTTCAATGGGCTCCAGAGAAAATGAAATACTTGGGTGTATGGGTTCCTCGAAATCTAGACAAGCTCTATGAGTTGAATATTACCCCATGTCTCCTTAAGCTCCGGGCGCAGCTGCAGTTGTGGACTCCTTTACCGCTTTCTCTATTTGATAGGAGTGCTCTTATCAAAATGGTGCTGGTGCCACGGCTTCTTTATTTACTGCATATGATCCCTTGCTGACTGAAGGCTGGAGACCTTCGCCAATTACGCACCAGTTTACAACGGTTCTTGTGGAAGGGGAAGTGGGCCCGGCTGGCATATACGGTTTTGGAACACCCCCGGGAACAAGGTGGAATTAACTTGCCTGATTTTAGACTCTATAATATGGCGTGTCATTTACGCTATGTGGGAGAATGGATCACAGAAACCTATTCTTATTGTATGCCTGGGATGTTAAATAAGATGTCCCGGTCTAGCTCCCCTTTAAGTCTTATTCAGCTGTGCCCGGGGTTACGGTGTTCCATAGCTTACCCTAAAATACTCCTTGACCCCTGTATATGAGCCTGGCGCTGGTTGCGGTGACAATGGGGACTACGGGGTATTGCCTCTCTCTTCTTGCCCTTTGTGAGGAATGCAAATTTTGTTCCAGGGCTAGATAGCAAGGCTGTTTTCCAGGTGTGGGTGGATAATGGAGTGGTGTATCTCTTAACTTGTGCAAGCCGTAGCTTCTGGGCACCCCACCCCTCCCACCCTTGACCACAAAGATGCACAGTAAGGTAAATCATTGTCCTTTATTGAGTGGAAGAAACGGCCATAGCCAATTAACATTACTTTAAAACATTAACAATCAGCAATACTTGAACAAGCTTAACATTTGGCAATACATCTAGCCTATGCCCTCACCGGTAAAACTACATGCTCTTACCCACCCCTCTATTTGTTGGAGGCAGAAGCCCTCCAGCCTTCCGCTCCATGAAGGTGGTACGACATTAGCATCCCGCTCCGTGAATGTCACTCCAGCCTTCCGCTCCGTGAAGGTGGAACACCCACCACTGGCATCCTGCTCCATGAATGCCCCTGTGGCTACTGCCGCTCCGTGCTGTGTTCTGCTACCTCCTTCCACCCCTGGCTTTGCGGGCCCTGGTTATTGTTTATGCCAGGCCTTCATTGGGCCACCCCCAGACCGGCCATCATCTCGGTCTGCGCCATGCTTTGCATATAGCCATCCCCAAGCTTTCCCCCTATGCAAAGTCTTTGGTGCTCAGCTCCTCCCCTTCCCCCTCCCCCGACACCAAAATCTTCCCCCTATGCAGCAAAAAATCTCCTTATGCACTGGTGAGGGCCCTGCCATAGTAGGAAAAGGAAACAGTAACACCTTATTTGTTTCCTACCCCCACTAATCAGCTAGCGCTGCTGTGGCCATTTGCAGGGAGAGTATGAAGATATCCATGCCCACATCGGATAGGTGAACCCCATCCGGCCTATACATGCCTGCACAGGTAGGTGAAATATCATCATGACTGATGACGAGACTCCCTACTGCCCTCACCCAAGTTCCCACTTCCTTATTTAATTTACGCCTGCTTTTTTTCAATGACTTTATGTGACTTCGCACCTCCCCATACCAATCGAGGGATAAATTAGACCAAACCAATACCACAGATGGCCAAAGAGCCTTAACTGTAGTCAAATCCTTCTTGATAGCAATTATAAGGTCAATGTTTTTGACTGAGACCAAATCATTACCTCCTAAATGAAAGATGATAATGTCTGGCCGTGGAAGTTGCGTGGTGTATTGCAGGATAGATGGCATCAGTTGGACCCACCTCATCCCTTGGTTGCCTAGCCAGAATATGCTGGCCTTGTTCTGAGGTATGCCCATCTGATCACTGGAGATCTTTTTTCTGGCTCTAATGTGAGCCCAATAAACGTATGAGTGCCCCAGGATCCATATCACCTTCGCGACTGCCGATGAAGAGTTTATGTTAGATAAGAATAACAACGGTTATGGGGAGCTGGATAGATGGTGATGCGCCATGTTAAGTATTTCCTAGGGAACCTGTTTTATGGGCCATATGAATGCCTTGTATTTACCTGATTTCCAGCACCCTACTGCTTTGATTTGATCCATCGCTGGCAAACGATGCTGCACCTATTCCTCCCCTATCCTTGCTAATCCCTTGTGCAGTATACTAATAAACTGGTAACACGATAAAGCAGCTCCATCTTGGTGTTTTAGTAAGGGGCCTCTCCTCCATGGGAATTAGATATTCCCTCGTGGCCCTTACTGGGCATATGGCCTCTATACGAGCAGGATATAATGTAACCCATTGACCTATTGCCCGTTGGTCATTTTTTGCTCGTCTGATGAAAATCTGCACAGCCTCCCTAACTACCCTTATATTCTCTATCGGGAGACCTCCATCAGAGGGCCTGGTGGTCACTTTTGCCTGTGGGATCAGCTCGCTGCTCCTAAAGGCTCCGAAGAACATTAATGAAAAGGCAAGGGTCTACAGCTTTACCTCAAAAGCATCCCAAACTAATCTAGGGAGCTCCTCCACCAGGGCTTGCAGCACCATAGGTGTGTTAGGCCTTCTATTGTCTGTTCTAGCTGGTTCTTGTCTCTGCCAACCCTTCAAAAGCTTTCTAGAAAGGAGCTGCTAATGCCGCCGATGCCCCACAATTTAGCAACAAATCAGATGGCAGCTAAGTGCTGCCCTGCCTGTGCTCTGGAAACACCAGAGTTCTTGAGGTGGATTGAGAACTCGGTTACTGTTCTCTCTGTAATTCATCCAGGATACTGTGTGTCATGTGTTTGACTAAAATTTTGGAATAAGCTCCATCCCCTTGAATAGGCTCTCCATGTTCTCTCTGCCAGAGCCGGTCTCAGCATAAAGTCAATCCCGGGCACCCCAATTCCCAAATCCATGGTGGAATGTGCGATGGTTGATCCTCTGCCTCCAGGGCCAGGAATCTGAAACAAGACCACTGAAAACGGGAAAGTGCATCAGCAATGCTGTTATCCACCCCAGGTACATGTTTAGCCTTAAAGACCAGGTTAATGTGCAAGCAGAGCAATACTAAGTCCCGCAGTAGCCTAAGGACCCTGGGTGAGTGAGCAGTGAGAGAGTTTATGGCCTGTACCATCGCCATTTTGTCGGACCAGAAACCCACTCTCATATTCTGGAAACATGACCTCCACATGTGTATGGCCGCAACTATGGGGAATAACTCGAGAAAGGTGATATCTCTGAGAACGCCCAAGGCTTCCCACTGTGATAGCCACCGCTCCGCACACCATCTCCCGGCCAGGTAGGTCCCAAAATCTACGCTGCCAGCCACGTCGGTGTAGAGCTGTAATTCCCGATTGGTCACTAATGGGTCCCTCCATACTGTCCTCCCATTATACTCCCTTAAGAATGTCTGCCAGACTCTCAGGTCCTCTCTTAGCTCCTGGGTGATTCTAATAAAATGATGGCTCTTTTGGATACCCGATGTAGATTGGGACAGTCTTCTAAGGAATGGGTGACCCATGGGCATGATTTTGCAAGCAAAATTAAGATGATCGATGAGCGACTGCATTTGTTTCAAAGTGACCTTCCTTGATTTTTCAGTGACTAAGATGGTGGCATGTAATGCTTCTAGTTTTTTGGGAGGGAGGAGTGTCACCATTTGTAGTGTGTCGATTTTGATTCCGAGAAAGGACAATATTTGAGCTGGCCCTTCTGTTTTTTGGTGGGCTAGTGGAATACCTAAATTGTCAGCCTTACTGATGAATGCCTTAAGGGCTTGGGCACATGCCTGTATGACCCTATGGCCTGTGAACAAAAAATCATCCAAACAGTGGATTAGTTTTCCTCTCCCGATGTCCTGCTCCACCGCCCATTGTACAAATGTGCTGAACTTCTCAAAGTAGGCGCAAGATATGGAGCAGCCCATCAGGAGGCATTTATCAAAGTAATATTTCCTCTGAAATTGGAACCCCAACAAATGAAAACAGCTTGGGTATATTGGTAGCAAATGGAAGGCTGATTCGATGTCTGCCTTGGCCAACTATACTCCTTGTCCCCAATGCCTCACCATATCTAATGCTTGGTCAAATGATGCTTTAGCTACTGAGCATGCTTCGGGGTTCAGATAGTCGTTAACTGATCCACCCTCCGGGAAGGACAAATGATGAATCATTCTGAATTCACCTGGATCTTTTTTGGGTACCACCCCCAGTGGGGAAATCCTAAAGTTGGGTAGTGGTTTTTCTTCGAATGGGCTTTCAACCATACCCATGGAGCATTCTTTTTTAATTTTTTGAGCTATGACCTCCTCCTTGCTCCTTGCTGATAGTAGATTATTAGCCTCTGTAGAGGTTTCGGGGCCCACAAATGGTATGTGGAAACCTTGAGAAAATCCTTCATAAAGCCACCTTGCCTCTTCGGGCTGATAATCCTTTAGTATGTTATGCAAACCATGTAGGTTGATAGGCATCAGGAGCCCTACCAAATCTATTGCTGCTCTGACTGTTGGATGTTACCACCCCTTGCATATCTGCAAAAACCAGCGTTGTACAGCCAGCAGATGGGAACGCCACCCCTAAATCTCGCGGGTTGCATGATCCACTGCCGTTGGCGAAAGGGCTGCCCCTGACGAAATGGGGGCCTCCCAGGAAAAGTCTGGTGGCGAGGTGCTGACCATGTACTAGGCTGGTACGCGTTTCCTGAGAAGTCAGGGATGACTTCCTGCACTGGTCTGTACGGGGTGATTTTAGAGAGCCACAAATCAATATCCTTGCGATCCCAGTCCAAGCTAGGGTTCACTGCCATATTTCTTCTGAACTGTTCGTCGTATTCTAACCAAGCCGTACCCCCATAAGTGCGGTATGCACTGCAAATAACATCTTGGTAAGTGAACAGGAAGCAACACTTTTCTGGAAGTTTTCCCCCTATAATACTAAACAAAATTCTAAAACCCACTGACCAATTAGCTAAAGTTCTGGCTATGAAGGGTTTATCCCTCGCTGTTAGCTTGCATGCTTCATGGCACTTTGGCTCAGCTCCTTCCCCATCCCTCCTAAGCAACTCGAATATGTCGACATACTCGCTGTGCTATATTTTCACTTTTATTGTTTCGGAGACATGCGCAGTGAGAGAGCCCACAGTACATGTGTATTGTGTCGCATTGGTAACTTTAGTGGAAGCGTTTAATACGTGCTCTTGCCCTGTGGTCCCCACATGACTCTCTGCTGTTCCTGCTGCTGTTGTCCTGGGATCCACCCCAGTTTGTGTTATAGATAATGGGAAGGCCTCCCCCATGGCTTGCCCTGAAGGCCCCAGTCCCCATGTATCGACTTTCTTGGGCGCGTTATAGGGTTGTGGCAATACTGCGCTCCCAACACCCTGTCCAGTAAAGTTATCGAAAAAGGCTTTCATGGCAGAGAAAATATCAGTTGTACCCCCTTGGGTCCCCAGCCACACTTCGCTGCCATTACCGCTCAGTGCATTAAACATTTGTGGCAGGTAACTGAGCTGTTTTTGAGGAACCTGCGCATTAGCCTGGCCCACGCTTAAAACAGAGTACTCACAGTTCTGTCCTTCTTGTGAGTGCTGGTTTAGCTCGTTGACGATAGAGTGATGTGGTGGAATATGGGTGTTGACAGCTGCACTTTGATGTGGGCCAATGGTTACCTTGTTATAATGTGAGGGAAACAGACTGCTGGTTTGAGTTAGCCCTGCCAGCAGTGACTTCACCCTGTCGGTGCCATGGATCACCGCTGCCACCAGTGCCTGCTCCATGACCTGTCGCAGATTGTTTTCTGTTAGTGCTTTATGACGCCTGACCTACTCCCTAATGTACCTGAGCTCTGAGACGCCACCTTCTTGTCTCGTTGGCTCCTGGTCGGGGTTTAAACAAGCCACGATACCCCATTGGCCGCCCGTCCCCCACCTAGTCAGGGCACCCCATAGGCCCCCCCGTCCCCCTCCTTCTCCCCCCCTCCTCCGGTGCTGGCTGCAGCACGTCTGCCCAGTTACACGGCCCTTGCCTCAAGAGGCTGGGCCTCCTTTCACTTGTTAGATCCAGACTCTCACAGTATCCAGAACTTTGCTGCTTTGGCTCGCACGTTTCGCTTACCCACCAAATCATTTTATGCATACCTGCAAGCCCGCCACTACCTTCAATCTTTTTCCTGGACTGTGGAAGAATTGACAAAGGAAATTGAGTTTGCTAATACTCTCTTTGATATAGCCTGCTTAACTAACACGATTACTGGTTGGAAAAAACTGGGACAATCTCAAGGCTTGGCAGGCCGCTTGCAGCATCTCACCAATCACTGGACAACTATGTTGGGTACCCTGCTTGCTCCGACTTACTTGTGAATGGGAGTATATTTGAAGTGGTTAAGGGGGAGAAAGGATAGGGAGGGGTTTGACTGCAGGGAATAAAAGAAAAACCAGGAAGCACGCTCACAGTGCGATTGACTGTTGTAATGTCATTATATATACATCGCTTTGAATGTATGAGTTTTTTTATGTGTATTCAGTTACCTATATCCCTTGTTGGGATATGTCTTCCTGTTAATAAAAATTATTTTGAAAAAAAAAAAAGGGCTGGCCATGCGCGTATCTCCCGATATGCACTGAAGTCTTGGGATCCTTGAAAGGGGCGGGCCAGGGGCAGGGACTGGGCAGGGCGGGGGCCAACCAGGACAGCGGCCATTAGGCCCTGTCCCAGAGAAGCGCACGCCAGCAGCCAGCCGGCACAACTTACTTCTGCTCAGAGGAGCAGGTAAGTTTTAAAATAAAAAAAAATAGAGCAGTTAGGTGGAGTTTAAGGGATGGGTGGAGAGGTGAAAAGGGAGGTAGTTAGGGGGTTAGAGAACTGGGCAAAATCCCAATCATGTCGCCATGCATTCTTTAAAAAATTGCCCCCTGCGCATGTGAGTCGCAACCCACCTGCACATGCGCATGCTGATATTAAAATTGGGCGCGCATGTGCGCACAGGTATTGGTATTTTATAACATGCGCATAGCGATGCGTGCATGTTATAAAATCAGCGCATGGTTTAAAATCTACCCCTTAGTGAGCACATAAGCAGCAGTACAACAGCAGAATGTGTGTGTATATGTCTGAGAGAGAGAGAGAGAGAGACTGTGTGTCTGAGCCAATGGTTGACAGTGTAATTGCCTCATTGCTTGGCAATTGGTTTAAGAGCATGTTGGTTGGCAGACCACAAATCCAGGACATATATATATATACACATGAAAGATTTAACCAAACAGGTGTGGGACCAACCAGATGAATGGATGGAAGGGGGACTGCAGTTCAGTTTGCTCATCCCTGGTCTAGGGTGTGCTCTACTTCTCAGTTATTTAGAAAAAAATGTGGAATTTATGATAAAGTTTGGTTACAGGTCACATGATGGACATCTCAAGGGTTGGCTTGGCATTCTTTTGGGAGCTGTTGAAACATGTGCTGTACAGAAAGGGGTCAATTTTCAAACCCCGGCACGCATAAATCCCTGGACACGTGTAAGTCCTGGGGCTTGAAAAAGGGGTGGTTCGGAGGGCGGGGTGGTCAGGGGGCGGGGTGAGGCTAGAGGCGCCCAGCACAGTGGCAGGAGCAAAGGTAAAATATTAAAATTCGGGCTAGTTAGGATAGGGATAGGGGGAGGGCAGGATAGGGGAATGGGGAGGTTAGGTTAGGGGGTTAGGAAGTTCCCTCTCAGTCCACTCCTTAACTGGAGAGGACTGGGAGGGAACTGGGGAAGGCCCCGATGCATCACCACGCGTAATTGCAAAAGTGGACCACCCCATGTGTGCGCCGACCCAGCATTTTATAACGTGCATGCATGCAGGTTTTGAAAATCTACCCTAAAACTCACAAGGGTGTCAGACATATAATCCGTGGGCTTATTTTCAATAAAATCCCCCTGGCCAATATTTTCCTACAATCCGCCCCATCTAGAATCTTTGGGATCAAAGTTCTGTGATGGGCTCCATCGGATGATGTCATTCGTGTGTGAAGACTGCCATCCTGCTTGTCTTTGAAGAATGATTCTTTGTAATGCACATAAAAGTACACACAAAATCACTTTTGCACATTCTTTTGTGTGCACAACCTTCCAGGTAATTTTTAAAAGGCTGTTTAAGCGTGTAAAACCTGTTTAGATTGCCATGAGGCAATTTACTGTATATTGACTTGTAAATGCAGTACCTTGCCCAGCAGAGTGAGATGCAGAGAGTATTTTTATGCCTTTTGTTTTGCTTTGTCTGTACAGCAGTACACTATGGAAATGTTAGCATGGTAATACAATTTGCATATCATTGTTTTCATATGACAGATTACCCCTGACCTTCTGAGGCATATCATGGATAACTTAAATTGCAGCAAATTGAATATACACTTGACCACACTACTCTAGAGGTTTGATATAGATTTTATTGATTTTTTTTGTCAAGGATAATTAAATAAGGGCAGTAAGGTGCAGATTTCTATTTATTAAAAGTCAGTTCCCTCAGCTTTCAGCCTATTAAATTCTACACACTGTCATTCATGGTCAGTTAGGGTACAGCACTGGGAAAGTCCCAATGGGCTTGCAGAAACTGCTCAGAGAATGCTGTTTTTGAGAAACATGCACTAGACAAAAAAAAACATCTTTTTAACATAAAGATTATTTTCCCCCTCCATTCTCTGCCAAAATTTCAGTGTCTCATGAAAGGCCATCATCAGCTACTAAAGGGAATCTGTTCTACAAAATCAGCATAAGAATAAAAGAAATGACAAAACACTTGATTGAGCAGACTGTGAAATAAGGGGAGAAGAGAAACTTGTGATGGTTTGTGTGACTAAATATGATGCATTTCAAAAATCCTTGAGCACTAATATCTCCTTGGTGGTATAAAAATCCTAACAAAAAAAGGCAAATTTTAATGTTTCTTTGGCCATCAACTATTTGTTTTTTACGAGAAAAGCATTGATTTTTCTATTTATTTATTTAATTTATTATCCCACTTTTCCCATAGCATCAAAGTAATCACAAAATATTAGCCAGCAGATCCCAAACAATCGACCAACCTCCACCTACAAATCCCAAGAACCCACCAACCAATTTCCACCCACCAATCCCATACATCAAACAAATATCACAAACAACATTTCAAAATGAACATATGTAGGTAAATTCACTTTGAGATTTGGTGTCTCTAATGCACATATTTGCTGACTTTCTTATGTGGGATGTTGCAAAATTACCCCTACATGGTTGCCAGTAGATAGTATAACTCAATTTTACTCACTACCAACCTGGGAGGAGAGAGAAATGGCAAATTTTATCTTACAATGGCTCATTAATGTGTTTACAGTAGAGTATGGGCCACAAAGTTTAGACAGTCTAGGTTTACAGCATTACCAGCTACATTACTACTGTGCCCTTCATACCCAGCAGAATTATTTTAAATATTAACAGCTGCAAAAGATCATTAGTGCTTCAAGTAGAAGCATGAAAATAGTTTAAAGCAAACAACTTTTTGTATTAAAGTTCTAGTACTGCTCCTTTCACTAGACATTGGACATCTTTTCTAAGATGTAGGAATAAGTGGATCGAGTGCATCTTTTACACAGTATTATCAGGCCAGCCATTATAAAAAAACAAATCAGAACCACAAATTGTTTTGGGATTTTAATTTTAAAATAAAAACCTGGATTTGCCTTTACCAACTGATTTAGAGCTAGCTGGGCACATTGATAATAATGTGCTCCTCTAATTCCATTTAATGAGCTCCACTTATTATTAAAGCTCTTTCTGTAAGACTTGTTTATTGTTCACTGATCATTATCTGCATCAGCGTAACTCAGAAGGATTAATTTACTGTTTGTTCTACAACAACTTGTTGCATCAGTACGTGCAAATGAAATAAAACCATTTCCTAGTGATGCTTAAGATATCATCATTTTCCATGCAGTGCCCTCTGGAGAGTATTTGAGTTGAAATATGTGGCCTCTGTGATGATGATCCAGAGAATGCCGTGAAAATCTGAAAAGAAAAACAAAAAAACCAGGATGTGCTTTCATCATACACAGGAATCAGCCTCTCTCTAGTGACGTTAAACAAATTAATTAGATGTTCGTGGCTTTAGCTCTTCATCTTAGTTAATGAGAAAAATCATACAGTGCTTTTAGCGACAGGAAATTGTTAATGAGTCCCATGGGTTACACCTGTTTTTCTGCAGCGGTAATAGCAAAGACCATATACAGTACAGCATGCACACATACTAGATTAAAACTGTTTCTTTCAGATTTTGTTAATGAATAAAACACATAATCTCTTTGACCTGCAGAACACAGAAACACTATACTAGAATATTTTTTAATGTTATGTTTGTTACAATAATGTAAGTTTCCATGATAGATAGAAATTTACCAATTACTAATGGCCTTTTCAGTAATTTTTGCTTAATGTGTGCATAGCAAATATCCTTGACTCAGCCCATACGTTAAAAACTTCACTGTCTCAGAAAATGGCCTCCTGCTTCCCTCCCTTTCCTCACTGCTGGAGTAAAGAGCGCTCATTCCACACACTCTGTTAAGTTAAAAGGAAGTGATATGATAGACTCTGGGAGCAAGGAGCACCACACACAAACCCAGTCTCATGTTCACCATCACACACATATATAGATCTTCCATACACACACATGTACTTTCCCTCTCTTATTTACGCACACAGACACATGCACACAGACAAATATGCCTATGTCATACAAACACACATGATAACCTCCCCCATCTGACTGAAATATACACACAGCAGCATAAATACTGCTTACCACTTGATTTCCCTCTCTCCATCTCATATGCAGAGTTTCCTTCCTTGATTTAGACATATACAGAGGCTCTCTCCCCTCTTACTCATACTTATACACACACGCACAGACACATACAAGCAAATTTTCTCATGCTCACAGACACACACAGACCCAGACTGAGCAGTTTTATGAGGGCCAGGAAGGTGGTTTATACAAATCATGAAATAAAGAAATAAATATTTTGTCTGACCCACCCACACACAACCACCACTGAGCATTACACAAACGTAGTTTCCCTCTCTCACACAAGCACACATGACAACCTCCCTATATGACTCAAACACATGGAAGCACTCAACTGCCGAATCTCATGTATGCACACACTTTTTTATGCCCACACATTGTGTTATGAATCTGGTACCAAACGTGGACCCTTGGCCCGAGGTGGTTGTGGCGTTACCTGTGGGGGAGACCCACGCATTTCTCCGAAACAATAAAAGCGAAAATATGGTGCAGCGAGTATGTCAACATATTCGAGTTGCTTAGGAGGGACGGGGAAGGAGCCGAGCCAAAGTGCCATGAAGCATGCAAGCTAACAGCTAGGGATAAACCCTTCATAGCCAGAACTTTAGCTAATTGGTCGGCGGGTTTTAGAATTTTGTCTAGTATTATAGGGGGAAAACACCCAGAAAAGTGTTGCTCCCTGTTCATGGCTTTCTGAGTGTCAAGCTCATACCAAATGCATGTTATAATAAGTCTAATACAAGTTCAGATATTGAGAGGAATAATATACTACTATAAGTCTTTCTATTAAACTCCCTGGTTACAAAGAGGTCTCTTTGTAGGCCAATACCATATTTATTTATTTAAGGTTTTTTTATACCGGCATTCATGAAATCGTTCACATCATGTCGGTTTACAAAAAAACAGGGGTGCGAAGAATACAACCAAAAACATAAATAAACGTGATGAAGAGATGCAGTTACAATTAACAGGGGCTGATGAACTGGGGTTGTAAGAAATAAAGAGAGATAGAGGAGGTTAATTATATACAAGTGTACAATATAAATATGGAGTCCAATATATACAGCTTCTGTGCAGAGAATTTATTGATGGTGCGTGTTAGGTGGAGTTCGGGAAGGCTTGCCTGAAAAGCCATGTCTTGAGTCTTTTCCTAAAGGTTAGGAGGCATGGCTCATTTCTGAGATCTGGGGGGATGGAATTCCATAACGGTGGGCCTGCTGTGGAAAGGGCTCGGTCTCTTAAGGTGCTGTGATTAGTGGTTTTGGTGGGTGGAACAAGGAGGCATCCTCTCTAGGCTTCCCTGGTCGGTCTTGTGGATTTGTATAAACGGAGAGGAATTTGTAGGTCGATTATGGTATGTTGGTGAATGATTTTGTATATCAAGGTGATGGATTTGTAAATGACTCTGAAATGAATTGGTAACCAGTGGAGGTCTTTTAGGACTGGGGAGATGTGGTCTCTTTTCCTGGTGTTTGTTAGTAGACGGGCTGCTGCGTTTTGAACCATTTGGAGCGGTTTTGTATATGAGGAAGGGAGGCCAAGTAAAGTAGAGTTGCAGTAGTCTAATTTAGAGAAAATGAGGGCTTGGAGGATGGTTCTGAAGTCTTTGGTGTGGGTCTTATCCTTTTTAAAACTTGCAGTTTATAGAAGCAGTCTTTGGTAGTTTTATTGATGTGGGCTTTGAAGTTCAGTTTATTGTCGATTAGCACACCTAGATTCCTCACATGAGTGGTTTGTAGGTTGGTTGGGAGACAAGCTGTGAGATTGTTATCAGGAGTTATGAGTAATACAAAAGTTAAAAATAAATAAATAAATAGTTGATGGAGGCACATATCTAGTGCCGCCACTACCGCCTGGGATATTTTCTCCTCCAAGGAATTTGTGGGTTGATCGTCTTCATCAGGGTGTGCAGCAGTCATTTTGGCGTCTGGAGGTCTTGTCCGGTCTTTATCTTTCCGCACTGTCCGGGACGCCATGAGGTAAAAATAAGATCTTGCACAGCCGCGCTGGAGTGGTAACGATGGTAGGTCTCTCAAAAAATCACTGAGAAATCTCATAGTAGAAGGATAGTGGAGGATTTACTCAGGGTGATGGCCGGAGCTCAGTCGCTTAGCTGTCGCTGAGCTCACCACATCACGTGTCTCCTATGTGCTCTTTTTACCCCCCTCAATCATTTAATAGTTCTACCAACTCCCTCACAGATTTCTTTCTTTGGATATATTTGAAAAATGTTTATTATTAGCTTTGTTTCTACAGCAAGCTTCTTTTCAAATTCTCTTTTTCCCTGCTTTATCAGTGTATTTCATCTATTTTGCCAGTGCTCATGCTTTTTCCTATTTTCTTCATTTGAAACAACTTTTCATTTTTTGAAAGAAGTTTTCCTGGCTGTAACCGCCTCTTTCTCCTCACCTTTCAACTGTGCTGGGAATTGTTTGGCTTTCATTCTGCCTTTTTTAATGCGTGGAATGCATCTGCTCCGTGCTTTCGATGGTATTTTTAAACAAGGTTCATGCCAGATGTAAATCTATTAACCTTTGAAACTACAGACCCTGCCTCCGGCTTGCCCCTTTTTCCGTAGGTCTTACTTCTGCGTGTACTGGGAGATATGTGCGTGGCTGGGGCCTTTGAAAATAGGCGCAGTGCGCGCACGGCCCGGCCTCGCGCTTAGGCCTTTTAAAATCCAGCCTTTAGTTTATGTAAATCTCTGTTTCTCATGTTATCACAGTCTCTATTTGAAATTTAAATCCTACAGCAGCAGTTTTCCTTAATGTCCTCCCTGCAGTTATTAAGTCAAATTTGATCACCTTATGATCACTATTGCCAAGTAGCCCCACTATCTTTACCCTCTTGCACCAAATCCTGCATTCCATTAAATATTCAGTCTAAAATCTCCTCAGTTCCTGGATCATCTGCTTCATGAAGTAGTCATTTATTTCATCAATAAACTTGACCTCCCTAGCATGTCCTGATGTGATATTTACCCAGTCAATTTTCAAGAAATTGAAATCTCTATTTAGAAATATATAACCTGTTATTTCATAAATTCTCTGTGGTTAACAAAAAATTGCATAAAATATTATAAAACATAAATCGGGTAATTAACACTGATATACATATCTAGACATAATACAAAACTAAAAAATAAATAGATTAAACCTTGAGACATGAGCTAGTAAAAATCAACGAAGTTGTAAGATGCTGTAGTAACTAATCAACTGTGCTACTCTTCAAGGTGGCTTAATAATGGATCAAGTGAGCTTCTCAGGTTCAAATGGGGAAGCTAGTTATTAAAGTCCTGGTTGAACAGGTAAGCATTTAATTGCTTACTGAAATGGACTAATGATGAGTCATTCCTGAGCTTCTTAAGAAGAGAATTCCAGAGAAGTGTTGCCAAATTTATTAGCTTCCCTAATTCCTGTTAGCATTTCATTGTCCGTCTGTTCATTCTGGCCAGGCAAATGGTAGTATACTCCCACTGCTATACTCTTCCCCATCACACATGGAATTTCTATCCCTAAAAATTCCACAGTACATTTAATCTCCTGCAGAATTTTTATCCTGTTTGATTCTATGCCACTCAATGTATAATGTCACATCCCCAGCCTAATATTGCACTGTTCCATAAGTTATCCTCCTTCCACCAGATCTCCGAGATCCCAATTATGATTGCCTCATCATGCAGTGCTATACATTCTAACTTTCTCATCTTATTTTTAGACTTCTGGCATTTTCATGCAGACATTTTGAGGAATATTTTTTGTTTGTATTTACAACTTTCCTAGCAGTCTCTTTATACTTATAGGCACCTGAGCTACTTTTGCCTTTATTGGAGTCTCTCTAGCAGGATGCTCTAACTTCCCTGTTTTGTTGGTATCATTTGAAGATACCTCCCTTCAAACAATGTGCTGCTGAGCAACCATCAGCTTCCCCCATATTCTAGTTTAAAAGCTGCTCTATCTCCTTTTTAAATATTAGTGCCAGCAGCCTGGTTCACCCTGGTTAAGGTGGAGCCCATTCTTTCAGAATAGGCTCCCCTTCCCCAAAATGTTGCAATTGCTGACAAATCTAAAGTCCTCTTCCCTGCATCATTGTCTCATTCCATGCATTGAGCCTCCAGAGCTCTGCATGCCTGTAGGGTCCTATGTGTGGAAAGGGGAATATTTCCAAGAAATCTACTTTGGATGTTCTAGATTTCAGCTTTCTACTAAAATCCTAAAATTTGCTTCCAGAACCTCCCTCCCACGCTTTCCTATATTGTTGGTACACACATGTATCATAATAACTGGCTCCTATCTAGCACTGTCTAAAATCCTCTCTAAGTGATGCATGAGGACTGCCATCATAGCACCAGGCAGACAAGTTACCAAGCAATCCTCATGTCCACCAGCCACCCAGGTATCTACATTTCTAATGTTGAATTTCCAACTATAATGGCTATCCTAGCCTTTCCTTCCTGGGCACAAGCCTTTGGAAACCCATCCTTGGTGCAAGAGGATACTGCAACACCTGGAAGGCAGATCCTAGCTGCAGGATCACTTTCTGCTTCACCAAGATAATGCTTTCCTTCCAGATGACCTTGCTCCTCTAAGACAGCACAGTGGCTGCCATTATGGAGTTGGGACTTTACTATTATATCCCTGAAGGTCTCCTCTATACCTCTATCTCAGCTTATCCAGGCCTGCTATTCTAGCTTTCAGGCATCAGATTCATTCTTTGAGAGGCAGGAGCTCTTTGAATTAAGTGCAGACATACAACTTCTTACCAACTGGTAGATATCATACATGTAGAACTTTGATGCAAAAGACTGAAAGATTCCTATCTTGCTCCTGATCTACTTTCTGCATCTTAATATTATTGAATTGTTAGTTAAGGTTGCTCAGGGAATAGGGATGCCTAGTTAATGTAAAGTATTTTAAATTTATTTGGTGTATTTTATGTTAGTTTGCAATGACCTGCAAGAGGACAAAGGTTAATCTATTGATAAGGGATGGGTTATTCCCTTGTTAAATCTAAATCCCTGATCAATTCTTGTTATGAAAAATGTCCCTTTTGACTTCTTAATTGGGATAAAAGTCTATAAATCAAGGAATATACTTGGTAGGGTGGAAGGAGGGGAGAGAAAGACACTGAAACTTAACCTAGCTTTTTTTTAAAGCAAATGAGCATAATTGAACCTATCTTTTTTTTTTTTTTTTTTTTTTTTTTTTAAATCAGACATGCAGAATATCAATTTACCTCTCCAACTCTCTTTTCCTCTAAACTTTAAGTCCCAAAATTTATAAGTAAAGCAATACTTACAAATCCTCATCCATCAGAAGCAAAATCTTGATTTCTCAATACTCAGGATTGAGGGTAACTGAGTTCTTGTCTTGCTATATATTTGTACTTCAAAGGTAAATTGCTTCTAACAATGCAATTAGTTTCCCAGAGTGCCAGGCTCAGCTATTGTCCCTTTCTAACAATATTTTTGTGCTCACCTATTCAGATCAATATAACAGCTCTCTCGCACCTTTTCAAAGCAAAGAACCTTTTTTTTGTTTAATCAAATACATATTGAAATTGAACCTAGCTTACTCTTTTAAATCAAACACACAAAATATGAATGTAACCCACAATCTCGCTTTTCCCCCAAGTTTTAAGTCACAAAATTTCCCAGCAAAGCAATGCTTACAAATGCTCTTCAGTCACCAGCAAAATCACCTTCTGCTCTCAATACTTCCTCAGGATTCCAGTTGGAAGCTTTGTTTGGTTTATTGTTCATGCAGGTATTTGATTCAGGATCCCATGGAAATGGTTGAATTATTTTGTTCCTTTGTTGATGGGTCAGCATGGTTTGGTTTTTTTTTTAAGTGATTTTCACTGACATGTTCATCAGACAGACCCCTCTCCGAGAAATGCTTTTTTTTTTTAAAGCAATAATGTCTGTTTTGGGACTTAGGTAAATGCTTACTTTGCCAATCTATGATGCAGAATATACCTTGGACTTGTTAGTTGTTAGTTGAGACCCTTCTGCTTACTCTGTCAAGATTTCTGATTTTCAGTTTCCTTGATCCCTTGCTTGGTTCGCAGGTTGATTCCTTTTGACTGCACTTTGAATTCTCTGACTTCTCACGCTTTCCGTGCAGTTTCTTACACACTGTGGCATGGTGTAGTGGATGTTTCTAAATTTTAATCCTGTTGGCAGCATTTAAGTGATGACCTAAATAGGAAACTTTTAAATGATTCTCTGGTAGCTGCTTTGGCAACGGCTGCACCCCTGAGGAGGGTTCCTTTGGTGAAAAAGTGATAAATTTCCTGATTTGCTTCCAAAATGTTCTCCTTCCTGCCTCCCTTCCCCTAACCCATCCCCTTGATAAGTGCTTCCCCCTTGGCCCCTTCTTGAGAGTCTTCCCTCCTGATCTTAGCCTGTGTCCCGGCCCTCTCTCTCCTGCCTTTTCCCCCATGGCCTCTTTCCTCTTGCCCCATTTCCCCTAACCCTTTGCCCCCTTCCTTAGTATGGTCTACGTGGCCCCTTCATGCCTTTCCTCTTGATATCTGTCCTGTATTCCCCCCCCCCCCCCTCTCTCCTACCCTCTTTTACCAATGGCCTCTTCCTTCCTGTCTGCTTCCCCTTATCCATAGACCTTTCATGAGTGCTACCCCTTCCCATTTTTCACAGTAACTTCCCTCCTACCCTTCCCATCCCTGTACTCGCTCTCCTTCTCTTCCCCATGGCCCCTTCCTAAGCACTTCCCTCCTCTCCCCCTTTGCCCCATGTGACCCTTCCCCCATCTTCAACCTCCTTCCCTCCCCCTATGGTCCCTTCTAGTGCTGGGCCCCTTCCCCTTATATTGCTGTAGAAAAGTTCTGATAGTCACTTTCTTCCTTAGGGGCCGATGCAATATGGTGCGCTGAGCCGAGCGCTCTTTTAATGCGCAGTTGGACGCGGGTAGACTAGGCGCTAATCAATCCCCCAATGCAATAAGGGGTTTAGCGCCTATTCAACGCGCGTCTAACGCGGAGTGAATGTAATGGCGCTCTTCACATGCATGTGAATGAGGCTATTAGGCATTCACTCCCGATGCAAAAAGAAAAATGTGCGTCTCCAACGCACATTTAACTGTCATCTATTAATGCTTGCCAGGAGCAGACATTAATAGCTGTGCACATCAAGAAAAAGAAGAAAAAGAAAAGAAATAAAAGAAAAAAAAATTGACTATTGGGCCCATCACCAAAACCGACGCCGAGTTTAACGGCGTCGGTTTTCGTGACCGCCGTACGGCAGTAAGGGAAACTGACGCCGATAAACTCAGCATTGGTCCAATGAATGCATTTGTTTCTTAAAGGCTCATCCCCTTCCATTATATCAATTATTTAGCCTGTGGTAAACAGATAAGGACTGATTCTGTTTCCCGGTTCCAGCAGCCAAAGCTGAGAGACCGAGTTATTTTCCTCGCCTCCTAAAGCCTAAGCTGTTTCTTGTTTTTTAAGATGCTATTTCCGCACTGTTTCATTTGTGGCCTCAGTTCCCCCCCGTTTTTGCACATTTACAGAGATCATCCTGGCGAACACCCAGCTTTACACTATTATCTTTATTTTCCCGTTTTCAGATGTGGACCCTTGCATGAAAAGTGCTGGTATGTTGTCAGTGGGGGGAAGAGAAGGACTAATGCATGCGGCTTCTCGGCTGGAGCTACGAGTAAGAAAAAAAAAAAAGGGTAACGTCTGCTTTCCAGCTCCGGCTCTCACGATGCCAAGGCGGGGGCGGAGTTTATCGGCGTCTGTTTCCCTTTCTGCCGTACGGCAGTCACGAAAACCGACGCCGGGTCTATCTGCATCGGTTTTCGTGGCCAGCGTACGGCAGCCACGAAAACCTTTTGGGTTCACGTTAGCAAGGATTCGCTAGGGTCGCATCCTTGCTAACGCAACCCCCTAATTTTAATGGTGCCCCCCCCCCTTTGGGGCGCCATGCGCGCATTAAGAGAGCGGGCGCTGACTGTTCAGCGCCCACTTTCTAGGCGATCTTATTGCATCGGTCCCTTAGACAGTCAGGCCCTCAGCTTCTTCAGATTTTAATCAGCACAGCCCTGCTCCTTGGCCATGTCAGTGCATGACCAGGCTTTCAGAGCAGTGGCATTCTCTTGCAGGCCTCTCCTCATGGCTGGAGCTGGCTCTCGCTGGCTCTCGCTGGCAGCCCTGATACTAGCTCTTCTCACCGTGGGACTGGGGTTTTAGCAGGAGTGCACTCTTTTCTCTCTGCGCCAACTGGACTCATGTAGCAACTCACCCTGCTCCTTCCTCTTCAGCAGTGAGGGTCTGGGCTCTTCTGCACTGAAGAGTGCTCAATGCTGCAGTCAGGTACAGGAAGCAGCTTAAGTGCAGAGCCTGCAATTTTTCTCAGCAACTGCACTTCACATGGACCCCGTGTGATGGTTCTCACAGACCCCTAGAGCAGTGGTTCTCAACCTTTTTCCCATCGTGACACACCTGACAGACCACGCTCACATGTGTGACACACTGCTCATTACAAGTCACGGTAAAAATATAAAATAAAGGTCCAGTATTATTTTTATGGTTAAGAATGACACAAGGGAAAGATAAGTACTCTGTCTGAACCAAAATTGCATAAATAGTAACCATACCATACCAAAACAACACCAGTTTCCAGCACTCAAACAGTAACCACCTTACAAGGCAAAACTGAAAATGTTACACCAGGCCTTAAAACTCCAATATTCCTCCTATTAGGAAAATGGACAAGCCAGGCTGCTATAGAGTCCTACACAGAAACTACACGCCAGCAGAATACCTCACCTGAATCACATGTGCAGACCCTCACCTAACAAAGAATAAAGAGACCATAAAGCATAAATAGAAACATGCAGACAAAAACTGAACTGGAAACCACAACAAGCCAGAGAGCGCAGTGTAACAAAGGAAAAAGAGAAACTTCACTAGTCTTCAAAACAAATCAAGAAATATAAAATCAAAGCAGTAAAGCCATACTAACAAAAAGAACAGCTTTAAAAATAGCTGATGAATGGAATATCTAATAATTAAAAACTCATATAAAAATTTCTAGATACCAATAAAATATTTCAAAATAGCAGACACAAAGACCTAATAATGAAAAATAATAAGGATAAAAAAATGCTTTGTTCTGCATACCTGGGAACGTTTGATGTCCAGGTGCCCTGAGATTATTTTGAATTTGCAGGAGGAGGGATGGTCTGCTTGCAACTTTCTCCTCTCTCTGTCACACACAAGTGCTCTCTCTCACACTGGCTGTCAATCACACACATATACACATGCTTTTTCTCTCTCACTTATACACATAGGGGCGGATTTTCATACTCCGCGAATAGGCCTACTTTTGTTTGCGCTCCAGGCGCAAACAAAAGTAGCCACGCCCCCGTACCTGCCCCCAAAACGCTGCCGACACGCCCCGAAAACGCCGCGACGACTGGGACTGCCCCCCCGACACGCCCCCCTCGGAGAACCCCGGGACTTACGCGAGTCCCGGGGCTCTGCGCGCGCCGGTAGGCCTATGTAAAATAGGCTTACCGGCGCGCAGGGCCCTGCTCGCCTAAATCCGCCCGGATTTGGGCGGATTTAGGCGAGCAGGGCTCTTAAAATCCGCCCCATACTGTCTTTCTCTCACTTACCCACAGGCTTTCAATCACATACTCACATGCTCTCTCACCTACACCGTCTCTCAATCACACACAGACACACAAGCTCTCTCTCTCACTTACACATACAGGCTCTCAATGATACACTTACATTCATGCTATCTCTCTCACACACAGGATCTCAGTCACACACAGGCTCTCAATCACACACACACATACTCTATTTCACACAAAGAGGTTTTCAATCACTCACATACATGCTGTCTCTCACTCACACTCACAGCATCTCAAACGCATATGCTTGCTCATTCACTCACTCACTCTCTCTCTCTCTCTCCCCCCAACAAACTAGCAGCAGCAGCAGCCTCCTCCACTTCCAGCCCTCACGGCCTCAAGAAAGGAGTCCCATTGGCTGCGGGGGCTGATGTTGCTCCTCTTTTGCTTCGCGCCATGCCGCTCTTCTTCGGGCCGTGCCTCTCTTCTTTGGGCCAATGCTGCACTCAGTAGCACGGTCTCTTCTTTCCTCGCATGCAGCCGCTGCATACAAAGTCTTCTTCCGGGCTGTC
Organism: Rhinatrema bivittatum; assembly: GCF_901001135.1. NCBI lineage: Eukaryota > Metazoa > Chordata > Amphibia > Gymnophiona > Rhinatrematidae > Rhinatrema > Rhinatrema bivittatum. Next base: position 698,565,993 of record NC_042616.1, read on the forward strand.
GGGAGGGGGGGAGGGGAGAGGAGCGGGAAGAGGAGACCATGCCTGTGCTGCTGACTCCAACTCTCCTGCCGCGTTCTGCCCAGGCCATCAGCATTTTAAGCCCGGGCAGAGGATGCATTACTATTTCTCTGGGGCAGGGGGAGCAGCTGGGTCAGCGGGGGACCGGGAAGTGTGGCGAAAACACCGGTTGAGAACCGCTGCCCTCGAGGTTCACAAACCACTGCGCTAAATAGTTATTGCTTGAAAAGGAAATAGTGAATCCCTTTCCTATTCATCTTCTTATGGGCATGTGTCTGCCTTCGGTATTTAAAAATTATTTGGTGCTTAAAGCAACGTTAGAAGCCTTTCAGTCTACTCTGTCCTCATATCCCAATGTCCTAGCTTAGGAGCCTATACAGAGAGTTAAACCTCTTCCTTGAAGATCATTTCCTTTTTTAGCTTCCAAAGTCAGAGAGAACTCTGAGCTTAATACCGAAACATTTATTGAATGATAAACAGTTTGACACTCACTGTGGATGGCATGGTATTGAAGATAATTGCATAGACAGCGGACTGATACAGGACCGATTCAGCTGTGATAAGAAACTCTGAGAGCTCAGTCAAGGCAGACATCTACAGCCATGGAGGAAGTTGTAACTGTCAGTAGATAGCAGAAAGCAGCAGTTGGAAGGAAAAGAAGCAAAGAAGCAAGGTGAAAAAAGCCTGCAGAGAATATAGGCGAGCAGCAAGCTTGACAGTTCAGTTTGGAACTGGCTCTTGACAGCAGGAAGTAAGGTCTCCCAGAGGTTCCAAGGGGCAACAGACCAATAGGAAGAAGCAAGAGGCCATAGACAGGGGAGGGAGCAAACAGGAATAGATCCAATCAGAAGCTCAGCAACTTTTAAACAATAACAAATAAGGAGGTTTTGTTCTAAAACATATGTAACATAATCTTCCCAGCCACTCAGAAATGAATCTTCCCCAGCCCACTGACAACCACCCAATGGTTCCCCTTGTAAAATATCTGTAAATATTTATTCCTCAATGCCACCCCTCCCTCTATCTATCTTCTCATATTCACATGTTAAATGTTCTCTCTAAATTACCATGCAAAATTAACCTTTCAAAGTTATTATGTATATTTATCTTCCTAACCTTATCATTTAAGTTACTATGTTACAATGTAAAATAAGCAGCCTCTGCATAATTTATGTTTACAGGTACCTAGTGGTCCAGTGGGGGTCCCTAGAGCAATCTCCCGCTCCCGGGCCGTCGGCTGCCACTAATCAAAATGACGCCGATGGCCCTTTGCCCTTACCATGTGACAGGGTATCCGTGCCATTGGCTGGACCCTGTCACATGGTAGGAGCACTGGATGGCCGGCACCATCTTGTGCTCCTACCATGTGACAGGGGCTGACCAATGGCACCGGTAGCCTCTGTGACATAGTAAGGGCAAAGGCTATCGGAGCCATTTTGATTACAGGCAGCCGATGGCCCGAGTGCAGGAGATCGCTCCCGGACCCCCAGGGGCTTTTGGCAAGTCTTGGGGGACCCTCCTGACCCCCACAAGACTTGCCAAAAGTCCAGCAGGGGTCCAGGAGTGACCTCCTGCACTCGGACCGTCGGCTGTCAGTATTCAAAAAGGCGCCGATAGCCTTTGCCCTTACTATGTCACAGGGGCTACCAGAGCCATTGGTCAGCCCCTGTCACATGGTAGGAGCACAAGATGGCGCCAGCCATCCAGTGCTCCTACCATGTGACAGGGTCCGGCCAATGGCATGGATAACCTGTCACATGGTAAGGGCAAAGGGCCATTGGCGCCATTTTGATTAGTGGCAGCCGACAGCCCAGGAGGGGGAGATCGCTCTAGGGACCCCCACTGGACCACCAGGTACCTGTAAAAAGTTTTGGGGGGGGTCGGGAGGGTGGGGGAAGCTAAGGGATTAGTTTTAAAGGGTCAGGGTGGATTTAGGGGTTATTTTTGTGTGCCGTTTTTCCCGCCCTCCCCCAAAATGATAAGAGAACCCCCACGATCAATATCGTGGGGGTTTCCTATCATTTTGGGGGAGCCCTCGATTTCTGATGATTTTGAAAATATCATCCGATATTTTCAATCGTCCAAAGCCCGATTCACATCCCTAATACTTACTACTCATCAAACAAACGATTGGTTACAGAGATGGCATTCATAGACATGCATTAATATTTATCAAGTAAATTTTCTAGTACGTATTAAAAATTGATCTAGTATTTAAAGTAAAGGGTATGGGAAAATAAAATGAAATGATAGCTTACACATCTTAATCAAAGTTTTATCAAACCTCCACAAATTAATCACAGGACAACAAAACCATTGGCTAACAGAACACATTGAACTGCATGCTCCTAAAAGGAACCTTCGCTCAATGAATAAAGGCCTCCTCAAAATTCCTCACGCAAAAATCATGCATCTAATATCAACCCAAGAGAGAGCTATATCCATCGCCAGCCCATCTCTATGGAACTCCGTACCCCTAAATCTAAGAACTCAGTTTGACACCAAAACTTTCAAAAAAGACTTAAAAACATGGCTTTTTACCAGAGCTTTCTCAGATGATCTCAACTACCAACATCAACAAACTCCCAACCAAACAACTACAAAGAAAACAGAGACACCACCCTATCAACTTATGATGGAACAATAAAACCACGAACTCTACAACAGACATCAAAGATTTTTTTTCCCCTTATAATCTAACCCTTCCATTACCTCCCCAATGCTACCCAACTTTACCTTTAATTTGTATTTGCTAAATCTCTAATGTCACTCTCCTAATGTAAACCGTTATGATGGCAAAACTGGATATACAGTATACAAAACATGTTAAAATACATAATTAAGTAAATAATCTGAGGGTTGTTTTGAGAATCTTACATTCTCTCATTTGATTTATTCTTCATGATTCGATTATTATCTTTTATCCTTCTTGTCTTTGTGGATCCTTGTGTTCTGATGTTTTTAAGTTAGTTTATAAGTGTTTTTGAATAACCATGTTTTTAGTTCACATTTAAATCTCTTTCTATCTGGTAAAATACATAATGTCTCAGGCAGAGAATTCCAGAGCTTTGGACCTGTTATGGAAAACATTTGGTCTCTTATTTGTGTCAGATGTGTGCTCCCTATTGAGGGAATAGTCAATAGTCCTTTATTTTGAGATCTTAGTGTTCGCTGTGAATCGTAAGGTTTGTGGTGACACTCCTAACAAGCCGGTTATTGGAATGAATGATGTTGAATATTATTGTTAATATTTTATAGTAGATTCTGGCTTGTACTGGTAACCAATGCAGTGATATAAGCAGGGGTGTTATGTGATTATATTTCCTAGATCCTAATAATCTTGCTGCAGTATTTTGTAATAGTTGTAGTGATTTTAGGTGACATGCTGGAAGACCTAGTAGTAAGGAGTTACAGTAGTCTAGGTTTGAGAAGATTAGAGTTTGCAATAAAGTACAGAAGTCTGCCAAAGTTAATAATAGTTTCAACTGGTGTAGAATATGCAACTTGGCATAACCTGTCTTGATTAATTTACTGATGTGCATTTTCATTGTAAGGTTCCCATCTAGCTGTATGCCTAAATCCCATACTTGATTTGAGGGATTGATTTGAAAATGACCTAGGTTAAGGGCAGGTGGTTTAACTATGAATGAGTTTCTACTCAGCCAAATGATTTCAGTCTTTTTAGGGTTTATTGTTAGTTTAAGTTGCAAAGGTTCTTGTTGTATAATTTTCATATAGGTCAAGAATATCGAAGTTGTATTTTCATAAAATCTGGAGAGTGGGGTGTAAAACTGTGTGTCATCAGCATATAAGAAGAATGTTATTCCTAGGTCGTCAGTAATTTACATAGTGGGAGCATATAAATATTGAATAGTGTTGCTGAGAATGCTGAGCCTTGAGGGAACGTGTATCATACTTGAAAGTAACAGATATATGGTTGCCCATTTTGACTTGGAATGTTCTGTTAGATAGAAATGAAGAGAACCATCTGATAACCCTTCCGTGAATCTCAGTGTTTCTCATCTAATAGTACAACAGGTTATGGTCCACAGTGTCAAAAGCAGCAATTAAGTCAATTATCACAAGACAATAAGATTCATCTGTATCAAGCCCTCATAAAACTGAGTCCATTAGTGAAAGGAGTAATGTCTCAGTCGAGTGATGTTTCCTAAATCCAAATTGATTTCTTTAACTGTTCATGGTAACAAGCATCTCAGGTACTGTTTGGGGTCTGATGAAAGGAGAGCACAATATGGATGAAGTGTACCATAGCTTGTTTAATTGTAGACCATTTCAAAAACGATTGAATCAGTGTGCTCCCAACTTGCCTTTAAGAATGATGTTAGTAGAAAATGTGGACACACACTCAGCAAAGCCTTGGTCCCACGCCATATAGGGTGCTGGGTTGTAGGACTGAAGCAGGATGTCTCTTTGCACATGTGAACTTGGATCGTGAGCAGTTGTAGTGCATCAATGTATGTGTGGATCACTGTGGTGGTGATTAACATCCACGGTAAAGTGGTCTCTGTTAGGTGCAAAGTCTACTTCCTGGACAGGCTGAGTCATCTTGACATCTATTTATTTCCTTTGGCTGTTGGTGTGAGAATGAGTTACCATGCTCATGGGTGAGTGCTAGGATATAGTCTCTGGTAGGGATGTGAATCGTTTTCCATATCGTCTTAACGATAGAAATCGTGTGGCAGAGCAAGAAAATCGTCTTAGGCACGATTTTTTAGTTAAAAAATCGTTAAAAATCGTTTTTTCCGATTAGTGCGCACTAACTCGAGTTAGTGCGCACTAACTGAAAATGATACAATTTGACACTTTTCAGGTCAGTTAAGGTCAGTTTAGGAATGAATATGTATTCCTATTGGCTGCCCTCGTATTTATTCATGTTACCAAGTTTCCTACTGACAGTATATGGGGGATGGGAAATGGAAACAGTTGGTAGCTTGACAAAACAAGTAATGTGATCAGTCAATGTGACTAGAACTTGTGCCCTAACCCTGATACCAGGGGTATTGTGATCTTCCTGCACACAGTGCCCTATCCCTATTAATACCAGGAGTGTTGTGATCTTCCTGCACACAGTGCCCTATCCCTAATACCAGGGGTGTTGTGATCTTCCTGCACACAGTGCCCTATTCCTGATACTGGGGGTGTTGTGATCTTCCTGCACACAGTGCCCTATTCCTGATACCGGGGGTGTTGTGATCTTCTTGCACACATCCCGATATCAGGGATAGGGCACTGCATGCAGGAAGATCACAACACTCCTGGTATTAATAGGGATAGGGCACTGCATGCAGGAAGATCACAACACCCATGGTATCAGGGATAGGGCACTGTGTGCAGGAAGATCACAATACCCCGGAGGAGTGAGGGTCAGGCAGCTCCCCCCTGTCTGTGAAGCCAGCCTCTCACTAGTAATGCAGGGAGGGAGCTGTCTCAGACTTCACCATCCTCCCCCCCCCCCTTACCCACACACCATTCACTAGCTGGGACATGGGGGAAGTCAGGAGTGAGGGACAGGCAGCTCCCCCCTGTCTGTGAAGCCAGTCTCTCACTAGTAATGCAGGGAGGGAGCTGTCTCAGACTTCACCATCCTCCCCCCCCCCCTCACCCACACACCATTCACTAGCTGGGACATGGGGGAAGTCAGGAGTAAGGGTCAGGCAGCTCCCCCCTGTCTGTGAAGCCAGCCTCTCACTAGTAATGCAGGGAGGGAGCTGTCTCAGACTTCACCATCCTCCCCCCCCCCTCCCTCACCCACACACCATTCACTAGCTGGGACATGGGGGAAGTCAGGAGTGAGGGTCAGGCAGCTCCCCCCTGTCTGCGAAGCCAGCCTCTCACTAGTAATGAAGGGAGGGAGCTGTCTCAGACTTCACCATCCTCCCCCCCCCCCTCACCCACACACCATTCACTAGCTGGGACATGGGGGAAGTCAGGAGTGAGGGTCAGGCAGCTCCCCCCTGTCTGTGAAGCCAGCCTCTCACTAGTAATGCAGGGAGGGAGCTGTCTCAGACTTCACCATCCTCCCCCCCCCCCCTCACCCACACACCATTCACTAGCTGGGACATGGGGGAAGTCAGGAGTGAGGGTCAGGCAGCTCCCCCCTGTCTGTGAAGCCAGCCACTCACTAGTAATGCAGGGAGGGAGCTGTCTCAGACTTCACCATCCTCCCCCCCCCCCCCCCCTCACCCACACACCATTCACTAGCTGGGACATGGGGGAAGTCAGGAGTGAGGGTCAGGCAGCTCCCCCCCCTGTCTGTGAAGCCAGCCTCTCACTAGTAATGCAGGGAGGGAGCTGTCTCAGACTTCACCATCCTCCCCCCCCCCCCCCTCACCCACACACCATTCACTAGCTGGGACATGGGGGAAGTCAGGAGTGAGGGTCAGGCAGCTCCCCCCTGTCTGTGAAGCCAGCCTCTCACTAGTAATGCAGGGAGGGAGCTGTCTCAGACTTCACCATCCTCCCCCCCCCCCCCCTCACCCACACACCATTCACTAGCTGGGACATGGGGGAAGTCAGGAGTGAGGGTCAGGCAGCTCCCCCCTGTCTGTGAAGCCAGCCTCTCACTAGTAATGCAGGGAGGGAACTGTCTCAGACTTCACCATCCTCCCCCCCCCCCCCTCACCCACACACCATTCACTAGCTGGGACATGGGGGAAGTCAGGAGTGAGGGTCAGGCAGCTCCCCCCTGTCTGCGAAGCCAGCCTCTCACTAGTAATGCAGGGAGGGAGCTGTCTCAGACTTCACCATCCTCCCCCCCCCCCCCTCACCCACACACCATTCACTAGCTGGGACATGGGGGAAGTCAGGAGTGAGGGTCAGGCAGCTCCCCCCTGTCTGTGAAGCCAGCCTCTCACTAGTAATGCAGGGAGGGAGCTGTCTCAGACTTCACCATCCTCCCCCCCCCCCCCCCTCACCCACACACCATTCACTAGCTGGGACATGGGGGAAGTCAGGAGTGAGGGTCAGGCAGCTCCCCCCTGTCTGTGAAGCCAGCCTCTCACTAGTAATGCAGGGAGGGAGCTGTCTCAGACTGATATCAGGGTTAGGGCACTGTGTGCAGGAAGATCACAACACTCCTGGTATTAATAGGGATAGGGCACTGTAAGAGATGACTGTAGTAGATTGAATAAAGATCTGATGTTTCTGCTCTCCTCACACCAAACAAAAACAACACACAAGCAGAGAAGCCCTTCTTACAAAGCTGAGCTAGTGAGTTAAGTAGGAGGAAAAGTAAACATACTGGTGCCAGTGTGGCTACTTAAAAAATACACTTACCAACAATCAATTACATATATTTGAACTGTGTACAGTTCCAGCCAGGACCACCTTTCTAAAATGCACAGTGATTGGCAAATTCAACATGCACTAGCATTTCAGGTGCCTGCTAACAAAAATAATAAACAAACAAGTTCTAGTCACGTGAGTGCTGATCATTACATTACTTTTTTTGTCAAGCTTCCAACTGTTTCCATTTCACATCCCCCCAACCATATTGGTAACATCAATAGATAAGAGCACAGCCAGCCAATAGGAATACATACATACATATTCATTCCTAAGTGACCTTTACTGACCTGGGAAGTGTGAACACTTTGTTTCATTTTCTGTTGGTGTTCGTTAGTTTCCAGTTCCATTTCCCATCCCCCCAACCATCACCTCAGTGGTAACCTTGGTAATATCAATAGATAAGAGGGCAGCCAGCCAATAGGAACACATATTCATTCCTAACTGACCTTCAGTGACCTGGAAAGTGTTTATTTGTATCATTTTCAGTTAGTGCGCACTAAATCGAGTTAGTGCGCACTAACTCCCCGTTAGTGCGCACTAACTCGATTTAACGATTTTTAACGATAAATCGTTAGAATTTCTATTGTATCGTGTTCTATAACGATTTAAGACGATATAAACATTATCGGACGATAATTTTAATCGTTGAAAAACGATTCACATCCCTAGTCTCTGGTACGCTGAACAGAATCCTCTGTGAAAACCTGATCAGTCTGGATCTCCCTGCTTTCCTATCCTGCCGCAGTTTCAAGGCTCTTAGCTAGGACGTTTGCAGCAGCAGCTTTCCTTTCTTGATGCAGCATTTCTAATTCAGCATCTAGCTTGGTTTTCCTGTGTGCAGCTGCTGCTGTGGCAAAAGTAGCAGCTTTCTGTTCCTCTGCCTTTAACTCGGCTTTCTTGTGTGTGGAAGCTTCAGTGGAGGCAGTAGCTGCCGCTGATGTACACTCTTCTTCGATTCTGGTTCTAGTTAACTATAGTGGTCTCTTGTTTACTGAAAAAAGCATGTGCCAGCTTCTGCTTCTCTGCGTGCCCTGGTAGAAGAACTGACAGAGCATTTGGAAATGCTTATACAGAGAGTTAAACCTCTTCCTTGAATACCTCTTCCTTTTTTAGCTTCCAAAGACAGAGAGAACTCAGATCTTAATACCAAAATATTAATTAAATGATAAACAGTTTGACACTCACTGCGGATGGCATGGTATTGAAGATAACTGCACTGACAGTGGACTGATACAGGACCGATTCAGCTGTGATAGGAAACTCTGAGAGCTCAGTCAAAGCAGACAACTGCAGATGTAGGGGAAGTTGTATCTGCCAGTAGTTAGCAGAAACCAGCAGTAGGAGGGAAAGGAAGCAAGGTGAAAAGAGCCATGTTTCTAAGAGTCTGCAGAGAGTCAAGAGCCATTTCCAAACTGAACTTTCAGCAGTAAGTAAGGACTTCCAGGGATTCCAAGGGGCAACAGAACAAAAGGAAGAAGCAAAAGAACATAGACAGTGGGGGAGCAAACAGGAACAGATCCAATCAGAAGCTCAGCAACTTTTAAACAATAACCAATAAGGAGTCTAACATGTCCTAAAGCAAAGCTTATTCTTGAGGTAAGCAGCTTGGAATCTATCTGTCTCTTGGGATTCTGCCAGGTACTTGTGACCTGGCTTGGCCACTGTTGGAAACAGGATCCTAGCAAGTTTTATGTTCTTAGTTCAATGACATAAATTGGTGCAGGCAGCAGTGTACTAAAACATATTTACACATACATTCAAACATGCAAACATTTTAAAGCTTTCCTCAAATAAATGCCCATTTAGAATATGTTATTTTCAGAATTAACAAAGAAGTGGTTAATTTTAAATCTTGGCATGGGAAAGGTATTTGGACAGTTAGTTTAATTGCTATGTGAAGGAGAGCTGAACTCATTCCCTGAATTGCAAAGGGATTTTGATTTATTGAGGTTGCAATGTTTTGGGTGAATTCAGCTTAGAGATTCTATAACAGATTATAAATCAGATCTAAGTGCTCTTCTGGGTAAGTGGAACATTAAGCAAATATATTTTAAATTCTGGCCTCTACTAAACAGATATCTTGTTTCTACAAATTATTGAAATCTTGTGTGAAAATCAGTTATGTTTTAGATCAGAAAAAGACTAGGGAAAGGATATGAATATGGAATTAAACCCTAATTTTGGGACTAAATTCTGAAATACAGAAGGCCTGTAATCGGTGCATGCTGCAGGCAATATAGATCCAAGAGGAAAAGATTGTTGGCTAGAGAAGACATCACCAAACATGTCCTTAAAGCATGGGTGGCCAATTCTGGTCCTTCAGAATATCTTTAATGAATATGAGATAATTTGCATGCACTGCCCCCTAGTATGAGAGGAATTGTTGCAATTGATATTTGAATACTGTCAGAGCAGCAAGGTGAGCTCCATCTGTTTTTCTGTTTTGCGTTCACCATAAATAAAAGTGCACATAAGGAAACAGTCAGAGTCTGCTTCCTTTGTTTTCCTGGCTGTTTCCCAAGCCACTACCATCCAAGTTGCCACAAATGGTGTCAGAAGTGGGTATCTTTCCTAAGCAGGAAGCACAGGTATAAGCCCACAGCCATAGCAGAAAAGAAAAAAACCCTGCAGAGGTTTTTTTTCCCCTGGGGCCTCCCAGATCCACTCCCCCAACTGAAGCTACAACAGACCAAGGGGGTTAAGACCTGCCTGTGGAGTCAGGTATCAAGCAATGAATCAGGGGCAGACAGGCCAGCATATTGTTTTTGGGGTTTTTTTCCCTCTCCTTTCCCAGATAGATACCCCATCTGGAAGCAGCCCAGGAAGCAGAGAAGATAGAGCAAGTGAGCCAGGTCCCTAGTTCAAGGCAGCTCAATTGTAGAATGCCATATAAATGCAAACTGACCAGGAGTAGGCACTGCGAGAGCAACTTAGGCAGAAAAATAGTTAGTATAAGCCCTGCAGACTGCTGAATCAGGATAACCCAGGTGAATCCATTACCTCACATCCTGTTTAAAATAAAGGCAGATGAGAACCCGGACATTTTCCTGAAACATTTTTGAGAGGACCGCCCGCCTAAACGGCTTGTCCCAAAGCCAACTGGACTACATACATATCTAATTTTCTAATGGGGAGAAGTCAAGCGGCATTCCAAGCAACCAACGCAGATGGGAGGGCTACCTATGTGGAAGTCAAGGTTGCTATTCTGGAGAGAGCTGGATATACCTCAGAAACATACCGGCAGCAGTTCCACCAGCCAGGGGAGCCCTCAAAATATGTTTCATTGCCTGAAGGATGACAGCTGGAAGTAGGTACAGCTGGAGGCAAAGACTGGCCTCGAAGTAGCCCAACAGGTGCTTCTACAGCAGTTCTTAGACAAGCTTGCCTGGCCTATGTGGATTTTGGTCTGTTGACACAGAGGGCTCACACTGAAAAGACTTCTATAAGTGGCACACGCCTTTCACCAGGCACATATAATGTCCAATGTGGTACAGAAAGGAAGCCCATACAAACTCCCTGGCAAAGCACAGAGAGGGGAGGTCCTCAGCAATGTCCCTCAAAGTGAGATAACTCGTCTTCTGGGGCTAGAACCCAGGCCATAGTCTTGTCCACAAGCTTTAACAATGATCAGAGAGGTCATTTGGCAAGGGACTTGACTTGAGAGCCCTGAAATTATGGATGTCTGTTTAGTGACCCAGCCCCCATTAGAAAGTAAAATTCATAGGAACAAAGGGAAAACTTCAAACCAGGAAATACCCTTACCTTGAAAGAAGAAAAGTTCTTCAGAATATTCAAGCCACCCCAAGAATGAAACTTCAGTGCCCTCTGTGTGGGAAATGGACAGCAGGAGGACAGCTACTACCATCCAAGTTGCCACACCTCCCCTTCGCCTCTGAGTCTCATAATGCTACTTATGCACTACCTATGCTTAGAAGAGCAGAGTCATGCATTTGAGCCATTGCATCCAAAAACTCCTTATGTGTTGGGAGGTTGGGGGGGGGGGGGTGAAAAAGACTAGGAGAGAAACCTCAGAGTGATAGTGTCTGATGATTTGAATGTGGTGAAGCAATGAGACAAGATTGTAGCTGAGGCCAGAGGAATGCTTGATTGCATAGAGAGAACCATAACCAGGAGAAAAAAAGGAGGTACTAATGCTCCTGCTCAGTTCTGGAGACCTCATCTCAAAAAGAATAAAGACAAAATGGAAGCAGAGACAGGTAACCACAATGGTGTTGGGTCTGCACAGAAAGCCATAAGATTGAGGCTGAAGGATCTTAATATGTATACCCTGGAACAGAGAAGAGACAAGGGAGATTATGATACAGACCTGAAAGGAATTAATGATGCGCAGGCATCAAATCTTTTCTGATGGAAAGGAAGCTGTAAAACTAGAGGCCGTGATATGAAACTCCAAGGGGAAAGACTCAGGAACAATGTCAGGAAATATTTCTTCACAGAAAGGGTGATGGATGCATGGAATGCCCTTCTGGAAAAGGTGGCAAAGATGAGAACGGTAATAGAATTCAAAAGGGTGTGAGACAAACACAGAGGATCCATGGTGGCTTGAGAATGGAAATGAAGAATTGGGGTAACTTTTTGGCTACACCTATAGTTTACGTTTCAGCTTGGGGGTGGCCTGCACAATGCGGCAGTTGCTACCTCCCTAAAACTAAACTAAAAAAAAAAAAAGATAAATACATTAAAAAATTGCTGTGCAGAATGGATGAAACATTTTGGTTTTTATCTGCCAGCATTCCCTATGTTACTATGTTATCAACATAACTAAAAAAATGGTCTGTCCCTCCCGTTTTTACCATATTTGCTATTTTTTCTACTATTTGCAGCTTTGCATTCCTGACTACTTTCTCAGCTTCTCTTAGCTTGCTCAGATATTGTCACCTGTCTTCCTCTTTCTGTAATCTCTTGTAGTTTATGAACTTTAAACTTTTCTCCTTACCTTTTCAGTTACTTCTTTAGAAAACCATAGCAGTTTCTTTGTCCTCTTTCCTTTATTTACTTTCCTAACAAAAAGTTTAGTTACCCTTACAATACCTCCTTTTAATTTTGCCCACAGCTCTTCTACTTCCTCTAGACGTTCCCATTCAGGTAATGACTTCTTGAGATAATGTTCCATTTTAACATAAAACATAGTTTTCCTAAAGTCCAGGATCCTCAACTTTGAATGAACCTTCATTGCCTGTTCTCTAACACTGAACCACACTATCTGGTGATCACTGGATCCCAGATGATTGTCCACTAGGGATGTGCAGAGCAAAATTTTATGTTCATATTTTTTATGTCCGAAAGGGGGTCCCACTTGCGGCCAATATGGACATAAAAAAAATCCAATGAGTTGGGTATATGTACATATGTGCAAAAAAAAAAATTAAACCCCCTCACCCTCCTTAATCCCCCCCCCAGACTTACCACAACTCCCTGGTGATCGAGCGAGGAGTGAGGACGTCATTTCTGCAATCCTTGGCGAGAAGCATGTGACGTCGGTGGCACGTCGAGTGACGCGGCGTCACGTGATTCCCGGCTCGTTCGCGCCGGATGGCTCGTTCGGCCCAAAAAGAACTTTTGGCCAGCTTGGGGGGGCCTCCTGACCCCCCCAAGCTGGCCAAAAGTTCTTTTTGGGCCGAACGAGCCGTCCGGCGCGAACTTGCCGGGAATCACGTGACGTCGGCGTCACGTGATTCCCGGCTTGTTCGCGCCGAACGAGCTGTCCGGCGCGAACTTGCCGGGAATCACGTGACGTCGCGTCTGAGTGACGCGGCGCCACGTGATTCCCGGCTCGTTCGCGCCGGACGGCTCGTTCGGCCCAAAAAGAACTTTTGGCCAGCTTGGGGGGGTCAGGAGGCCCCCCCAAGCTGGCCAAAAGTTCTTTTTGGGCCGAACGAGCCGTCCGGCGCGAACGAGCCGGGAATCACGTGACGCCGGCGTCACTCGACGTGCCGCCGACGTCACATGCTTCTCGCCAAGGATTGCAGAAATGGCGTCCTCACTCCTCGCTCGATCACCAGGGAGTTGTGGTAAGTCGGGGGGGGGGGGATTAAGGAGGGTGAGGGGGTTTATATTTTTATTTTGGCTCAACAATCGCGATTTCCCACATATCGAACATATCTATGTTCGATATGTGGGAAATCCGATCGTTTATGTCGAATCAATTTTTTAAGTAAAAAAAAAATATGAGTTGCGTTTTACTAATGCGGTCAATCCGAATGCACACCCCTATTGTCCACTACAGCATCACTGATCACACTCCAGTGCTGATTGAGTATTAGTTTCAGGATAGTCTTCATAGTCAGAAGTGTTGGTCCCTAAACCAGCCTTAAGAATCTGGACACTGCTGAATCTATTAAAAATGGTATAATTGATTTCTTTAAGAGAAATGAGACCCCAGGAATAGAGTGGTTTGGGATATGGTGAAGCTTTAGTTAGGGGAAACCAGATTTCAGTCAGAAAATCACTTTTTAGGGCCAATGCTAAACAAAAGATGCAGCTTAGAGGCTTCACGGAGAGGGTGGTGGATACCTGGAATGCCCTTCCAGAGGAAATGGTGAAGATGAAAACATGGCATAAACATTGTGGATCCCTACAGGCTAGAGGATGGAAATGAAGGAAAAGGTGCATGGGGTAACTTGCTGGTGCAGCGGTTACTACCCTTAATCGATAAGCCTTGATACTTTTGATGCAAATGCAACACTGCTCTCCGCTTCAACAGCAGGGAGAAAGGGAGGGCCCCGACTTTTACAGTCTGGGAAACTGATAAGCATGGGGGTAACCTGCACAGAGCAGCAATTACTATCCTTAACAAAAGGCAAGGGTTTACTATCCTTAACCAATAAGCCTTGATGCTTTTGAAGCAACTACATTATCACTCTCTACTGACTCTGAATGTTATGGTCTGGGGTACCGATATGAAGACATAAGTGAAAAAGTACAGGACTCTTTCTAAGACCATGTCCATAAGCAAAACATGTAAGTACTTTCTGAATTTTCAAAAAGGCGTATCGAATAACTGCACGGAGCGGCAATTGCTTCTTTAAGAGAAACATGGGGTAACCTGCATGGTGTGGTAGATAACACCATAAGAAGCTTGCTGGGCAGGCTGGATGGACCATTTGGTCCTTTTCTGCTGTCATTACTATGTTACTATGTATATTACTATCTGGGTCATTTATCATTTCGCGTTAGAGCCCTAATGCGCGAGATAATGGCGTAACACACGCGATAAATACTGCATTGCAAAATGTGTATGCAAATTTAAAATTATTTGAGTGGGAGGAGTTTGGACAAAGTAAATGGAAATAAGGTTCTGGTAGCACCACGTGCAATAGAGTAGCGCACACTATTGTGGGATTTAACACCATAAATAACAACCTTTTTTTTTTTTTCGGTACAGTGAAAAAAGTATTTATCATGGCCAATATCATGGATTGCATTGCAGTGATTATCGTGTGCCATAAAAAGACCAATAATGTACACACCTACCAGGCCCAATAAGAACACCTGTTCTTACCTGGTTTAGCTTCCTAAAGCCATAATGTTTGTGACAAGTTTAATTATCGGGGGATACTGGATTCTTCGGGAGGCTCGCCTCAGATAACAACAACCTCAAGAACAGGCAAGGCCAGTTCCAAGCCCTCCTAGGGAAGTCCCTGCATCACAGACAGAGCCACAGGCCCTGCAGGGTTGGGGCCTAGGGCAGCGCCTGGCATGCAGGTGGCCACGGCGCTGGAGATACAGGCAGTGTATCTTTCCTCCACAAACATCCTTGCTAAGCATGCCAGAGGACTATGTGGTTTGTAGGTATCACCTCAGCTCTTGGGCTATCCTGGAATTATATGAAGAAATCTGATGGGATTTGGATCCGGTCACCACAAGGTCTCATGCTGTGCCTGGCCTCACCAAACCTTTGACCACCCTGCATTTCATGGCAACCGGCTCCTTCCAAATGACAGTAGGGGTCATGGGTGGAATGTCCCAAACCACATTTTCTCGTTGTCTGGACTAAGTCATCACAGCAGTCTCTGACTGCATTAATCGCTACATAGCATTTCCTTGGGACAGGCAGAACTTGATGGACTTGAAGAGAGGCTTTTATGTCTACACAAACTTTCCCAATGTTTTGGGAGCTATCGACTGCACTCACATGGCCCTCATTCCAACCCGTGACAGGGAGGAGATGTACTGCAACAGAAAGCTCTTCCACTCCATCAACGTACAAGTAGTCTGTGACGCTCGAATGCACATCCTAGATGTGGTGGCCAGGTACCCAGGAGCTGTGCACAATTCCTTTAAACTTAGGCAATCAGGCTTCTTTGAAAATTTTGAAGACAGCCTGTATGGTGAAGGTTGGCTCATAGGTAATAGAGACGCTTCTTTCTATATTCCATCTCTAGCTATGTGTTTCTGGCAAACGGAACTGAAATGGGGGTTGGCGGGGGGGGGAAGCATCGCTGCCATGACAAATGGCTTGTACAGTAACATCTGCAGGCCATTGGGCCAGGGCCTGCCTTTTTCTCCCCATGCTGTGCACTAGCATTGTTTGCCAGCACAAGACTTGCAGGCCTCTGCAGCATGGGGAGAAAAAGGCATCATAGAAATCAATGGGAAGGTGTGTTTGAACCTCTTGGCTTCAATTCAGCCGTCACAGGTAGTCTTACTCAGATATGGAGATGTCAGTGTGCTGCAAGGACCATGGCTGTTAGGACTCAATGATAAGCATGTGGTGCAGCTGCATGTACCCAAAAAAAATGCATAGTATTTTACTTTTAGCTAGAGCTAGTATCTCTTACTGTGCTAGTGCAATCTATGACCACCCTGAAAGGACACAGGCTGATCACTCCAGTGGCGTAGCGAGGGGTGGGCGGGGTGGGCAGCCGCCCCGGGCGCCGGGTCTAAGGGGGCGCCAAAAAGCTATTTAAATAAAAAAAGAAATGTATTTTAAGCCCAGATGTAAGTGTTGTTGAATACTGGCAGATCGTCTTTTTTTTTTGTTTTGTTTTGTTATGAGAGATTTATAGTAATGGTCAGGGGCGGATTGACCTATCGGGGGATCGGGCATCCCCCGGTGGGCCGGTCTACCTGGTCACGTGGTCTCGACCGCGTGGCTCTTCTTCAGCCCAGCCTCAACGCCTTCGCCAAACCGGCAGAGGCCGAGGCTCTGCACTGCTCTGGCGCTGCCAGCACGCAGCCGCTGCCTTATATTCCCGCTGGCGGGCCGACAGGCAGGGGGTGGAGCCAGAGCCCCTGCGCCCGCCCCCAGGGAGGTGGGGAGCCGCACCTGAGGGAGGAGGAGCCCCGCAACCCTGAGCCCCCAGGTCAGAAATCCTTGTGGGGATTATTGTTGCTTGGTTTTATGGTTGCTTTTTTTTTTTAAGGGGCTCGTATTAGGGAAAGGGTTTCTTTCTTGTCTGCCTCCGGCAAAATGAATAATTAAGCAGAATCGGAAGTTGTGCTTTAGCTGTGTTATTCAGCCATTTCTCTCTGCACTGTGAATGGCTCCAAGCAATAAAACGTCAGAAGGCAACAGCAGCTAGGGTCAGACCCTGGGAGTAAAATCCCACAGAATCCTCCCATTGATGCTGCAACGGAAATATTCGGGAGAATCAATGAATTTCCTGCTTTAAAACGGCCTGTAAAATAAATAAAGTTTACAGGCTTTCCTTGTAATTTTGCAGCCCGACAAAATCTGGAATCAAAGAGTTTTCTACCTTTCTCCTGCTGCTGTTCCATATGAAAAACTGACACAGGACTACAGAAGAGTGTGCTTTTTTATTTAATTATGTTGCATAAGTCGCATTACCAGCCTCAACGCCTTCGCCAAGCCGGCAGGGGCCGAAGAAATACAAATCGAGGCCGGCGGGGGCCGAAGAAAAGAAGATCAGCCAGCGGTGCGCGGGCCGAAGAAATGAAGTTGGGAACCTCCCAGCCAGCCCCCGCTGGAGAAATTAAAATAGAGGCTGGCGGCGGCCGAAGAAAAGAAGATGGGCGCCTCCCAGCCAGCCTCAAGCGGGGGCTGGGAGGGAGGCGCCCATCTTCTTTTCTTCGGCCTCCGCCGACTTTGATTTTAATTTCTTCGGCCTCCGCCGGAGACAGCCGGCCCCCGAAGGCCGGCGGGGGCCGAATAAATTAAAATCGAGGCCGGCAGCGGCGGAGGCCGAAGCAAAGAAGATGGGCGCCTCCCAGCCAGCCTCAAGCGGGGGCCGACTGGGCGGCGCCCATCTTCTTTTCTTCGGCCCCTGCTGGCCTCGATTTTAATGTCTTCGGTCCCCGCCGGAGACCAAGAGGGCCAAAGACATTAAAATCGAGGCCGGCGGGGGCCGAAGAAGTGAACACCGTTCTGCTAACCGCCGCCGGAGACCAGCTGTTCAACCTTGGATCGGAAGGGTGCTTCTGTGTGTATGTGAGAAAGGAGCGGTGTGTGTGTATGAGAAAGGAATGGTGCTTCTGTATGTGTATATACGGTATGTATGTGAGAGAGGAATCTGCCAGTTAAAAAAAAAAAATTTGTGCTGGTAGTGCAACTTTTGAAAAGTTGGATGAAAGATTAAATTACTGAATGTTAAGCATCCCTCTTCTAGAAAATAAAATTTAGCAAAGTGGGTAGAGACAAATACTAAAGCAAAAAAAATTAAACTATTTAAAATGTTCATCTCAGCAAAATCACAAATTTAAGATACTGATGCCAGGTTTTGTTTTTTTTTTAGCATAATTTAAGCATGAAGACTAGAATAGTTCCAATCTGAAATGGTTTTGCTATTTTTTTTAAGCCTTTAGAAAATGTATATTTTTAAATGACTAAGACTGGAATCTTGATGGAGGGAGGGGGCGCCGAAGAAGTCTCTTGCCCCGGGCGCCAAATTGTCTAGCTACGCCACTGGATCACTCCTGTACCAAACTATTTGCAGATAGTTCCATTTCTGTGCTTTCATGCTTGCAGGCTCTTGCTCATCGACATGCCAGTTACAACTTACGGGGCATCAGGAAGAGCTACTGTCCTCTATGCTGTGCCTCATGTGGTGTAACTCTTTTACAGTTAGTTGTGAGCAGAGCAGGAATGCTCCTACACTCTCAATGATCTGCTCTGTGTATAACATTATGGCTAGAAAAACTGTTGTCAGCTGATGACTTCATGAGCCTACAAGCAGCCTCCATAGTAAACGGGACAGAGGGCTGAATGTATAGGCCTACTGCTCCCAGAGGTCTCATGTGATTGCCATGATGGCTGATGGCTTTTCTGTGTTTGTCTCTTGCCAGACACCCATTTAATGCTACCCAAGCCCTTGAGGGGCCCATGTCAGTACCTCAAAGGTGTCATGCATGCCTCTGACAGATGTGTTTAACGTGGCCAGGTATAGATAATCTGTGCCCAGGAAGGACTCAGACTACCTCATTAGCAGTTTGGGACAAGCAGCAACAGACATCAATATTGTTTGATGACACACATTCCAGGAACATATGCATTGGCCATGTGTAGGTGCAGGAAGTGCTGCAGGTAGTGCATATGCAAAAGATAAGTGAGTGTGTGACTTGGTGAGTGATGTGCTGTGTTAAGTCTCTGTCAATCTCTGTGTCTGGGGGTGGTGTTGCACTCAGAGTTTCCTCCCTTGCCACAGTAATACATCCCTCAGAGCAAGCAGTGTGTATGCATTCATTTTGCACTCTTGAAATTGGGCACCTCTGAGTGTTGAGGATATGGGCTACAGTACGAATGATCTCATGCCTTGTAGTCAAACATTTCCTCAAGCATGCTCACAGTTTATACCTAGTGTTGAGAGAGGGGCAGAGGTGTGAAAGTTGCCAGCATGACATGTCAAATATGCAGTCTTACATGTAAGTGTTAGCTGACATTTGCCTGTCATACACATTGTCCCTTCCCCACATACAGACGCTTTTCCACCTAGTACTTGGAGTCGGCCTAAATGTCCAGTTATTAGGAGCGTTGAAGGCTACCCAGAGCTTAAGCTGTCCCAGGGGCTTGCAACTTTAGGGAGGGAGGTAGTGGGTATTAAGAAACTGCCCACTGAATGTGGGGATGCTGTGATGGATGGAACATGGAGTAGCAAGGACCATGCAATGCCATCAATGTTGCAGATTCAAATAAATGGTTTGCATGCTGATGGTTTAGTGGCAGCATGCAGTGATGTAGCCAGTGCAGGGGGTGGGGGTGTGTGTGTGTGTGTGAGGGGTTGGTTTTCTTAGCATATGCCTGAGGCCTGGCAGAAGTCCTATTTAAGAGTCCCTTTTTGCAGTCACTGGCCTGTTTAGACTCCTGACAGTTGATGCTATCATTCACAGTTGACATACAGGCTGCCACCCCAGCCCACATCATTTTCCACTGTCTGTCCTCTGTATATGCTAGCAGAGTAGGATTACCTTCTTTCTGGCATATGTAGGTCAATAGTTTTCCTGTGCAGACATTGAGTTTGTACACCCATATATGGTGTACACTTTAGGGGCTTCACTTGTACACTAAGCTACCTTTCCCTTCCACACCACTGTATACTTGCTGAGTGTTGGAACAGAGTGTCAGCTGCTGTCTGACAATTATGGAGGAGAGAGTAGTGTCTTGAGCAGAATGTCCATAGGTGAAGAACTAAGGGCTTAGAGGGCTGCTGCTTGGGACTGGAATTCCACTGATTGACTGCCTTCCCTGTAGTGGGTTACCTTTGGGATCTGAATGCTACCTGTAAGGTCCTCCTTACCATAAACATTTTATACAGATTCTCAAGGGGTGCCGGCCAGTTTGTGGAAGTCTGCCTAGTGCCAAGCAGCAGCAGCACTCTAGGCCCTCTGCTCTTCGCTTGTGGACATCCTACACAAGACACTATTCCCCTCACTCCTCCTCCTCCTCCTCCCTAGTTGTCACACAGCAGCTGACACTCTGTTCCAACACTCATCAAGTAGACGTCATATTTGGTTTTTATGTGAAAGCTACAAATATTAGTTTATAGATAGCCTTTGAGTCATGATACAAGTGAGGGGGCCGAAGATCAAGTCTTGTGTGATGAAGACTCTGATGAAGACTAATTTCCCCTTAACACTACACAAGCTCTACATGTACACAATATACTGTGTTGGCCAGCTAGCTACTTTCCATCTTACATACAAGCCCATATGAGCAGGAGTTAGCTAAGAGTATGCAGCGTGAAGAAGGCCACAAGAGGCAATACCAAAGGTCACCAGTAAAAAAAACACTTCTTTATCTCTTAGTGTCTTCCTTAGGAGCATACACTGAGTGTTCCGTTGTATGGTCTAGCCTGCTAGATAAGTGAGTAATTGGAATGCGCAAGGGTATTCTAGCATGCAAGGTTATGTGGAGGGCCAACCTTGTACCTAGTGAACCGTTAACACAAAAACCATACAATGAAAGGAGCCAACCAAGAAGTGTATTTTTCCAACCAGTAACCACTTTATTAGGGAAGACATGTAGTCCACTGTTTGAAATCAAGTCAAAGTCTTAGGTAATCACAATCTGCAAGGACAAGATATGAAATAGCACAAAGCATTGCACATTTAATGAACATCACTTTGTGTGTTGACCTGTACATATTTTGTTTGAAATGGCATCATCAAATGTACAGGCTTAGCATCTTATCCTTTTTGAACAATCATGATTACTACTAAGAATGTGGCAACCCCCAATAGCTACATACACCTTTCATGTTGTAGCTGAGAGCACTCTTGCTATGTGAATGCTAGGAAAAGGCCCCAGACAGTCCATGCTGAAAGAGTACACTCAAGGGGACAGCCTAAGGGGCAAGGCAGCAGATTTCAGCAAGAATGTACCAGGACCTATGAGTGCAGCAAGAAGGCACCAGAACCAGGACCGCAGCAGGACCGGAAGGAGACCCAGTAACATGGAGGTGGCAGCAGCAGAAGCTGAGAAGAGACACCAGCATCATGGAGGCAGCAGCAGCAACTGAGATGAGATACCAGCAGCCAGAGCAGGAGATGAGACATGAGAAGAGGCAGCAGCTGGACGGTGACTGGAACTGCTTCAAGGAGGATGGAAAATGGGCAGAGCATTGAGGGGGGCTATCAATGTAGGCTGCTGGACCACAATGGCTGACAGTAGACCATCCCTTCTGCATGCTGGTACAGCAACTCTGGAGTGGACAGGCCCAGCAGCATTCTTCCATCAAGATGCACAGCTACTCTGTGGTACAACTGTTCTTTTTTTGTCATTCGATGGCACCACCTTTTCTAGTTTATGGCCCCCTTGCCACATCTTGGCTTTCCACTTTTGGGGGGGGGGGGGGGGCATGATTTCTGGGGCCCTATGCCTCAGGCATCTGTCATCATGGGGACTGCTGCAGGGTGTGGACGCCAGTGATGCCGAGGATGACTTGGCTTGGGCATTCGTTGCAGGTTCTTGAGAGCACATTTGTCATTCTATTGAAAGCTGCAGCCAGCATTGTCACGTTCTACGTGTTCGCAGCTGTTTGCTCTCGCAGGATCTGGTTCTGCCTGACAGCCCGCCTAAGGCACACTAGCTCTGCCCCATATGTGTTGGAGGTGTACCCCATGCCTCTTCCAGCTGGTCATGCATGGGCTACTCTTACGCCGGGGCTGGTGCCAATGATGGTGGGGGTGTTGGTGCTGCGATGGTGAGGTCCTGAAATTTGGGCCACCAATGGGGCATGACAGACTTATGGACTGCTCCTGCTGAGGGCGTGGTGCTTTGGGCTGGCACTGTGATATGCTGGGTTAAGGTAGTGCAGATTCTGTAGCCCTCCAGTCAAGGCTCTGTTCCTCCATAAAGCCAGACAGGTTGAGAGACACAATGAGTGGGGCTGGATGAACCCACGGGTTGCTGCATTGCCAATGGCTCCTGTGCCTATGCCTGCTGCTGCTCCTCCTCCTCACTGACCTGGGTCTGAGCATCCATTAGAAAGGGCCTGTGCAAAGGTGGTGGTGCGCTGCTGTTCCCTGGGGCTTCCTGGCTGAGACCGTCAGCTTCGTGGGCGAGAGCTGTGGAAACAAAACAAATACCAATGACAGCCAGTATCCTTTATTCATTTGGAATCAGAGGTGTACTTTGCTTCTTAGCATTGTGAGAATCTTATGCCAAATGATGTGCACACCCGTTGCTGCCTGCCCATTTACAGGTGAGGTGAACTTACTGGCTGCAGCTTTCGTGCTGTCCAGATGCTCAGCCCTGCCCTCAAAGACATCCAGACCCAGCCTTTCCATGAGGCACTCTTCCTTGGGGGTTAGGACGCTGGGACTCTTCCTCTGGTTTGCCTTTGATATTTATTTCTTACCTCCACCTTGGCTTTCAGCTACACCTGGATGTCCCGGTACCTGTGCGCCACCTGCTCCCCACTTTGTAGGACTTTGCTGCGCATGGTGATAGCCTGGGTTATGTCACGCCAGATCTGGTCCTTGGCTGCCTTTGTCTTGGCCATCCGGTTGCTGAAGAGCATGGCATAATGGTGCAGGACCCCTGCAATGACCATCTTGCTCTCCTGCATGCTGAACTTGAGAGCCCTGAGATGAGGGCATCCTGCTGCCTGGCTGCCAGAAGGGAGTGCCCCATCTGCTTCCAGAGAGATGGCCTCCCTCCCACTCCCCTCTTCCCTGCCTTGCAAACTCCCTTCCCCTCTGCCCTCTATCCCTAGCCTGCCATCCTCCTGCCTATTCTCTTCCCCCTATTCCTACCCCTCCTTCCCTCATCCTCCCACACTCCATCCTCTCCCTAACTTCCACTCCACCACTCACCTCCTTACTCCTCCCTCCACAGAAAATGACTGACAAAAGTTAAAAAAAAACTCACAAACACAGATAGACAAAGGTCAATGTACACAGAAGGAAAAACACTAAAGAACAGAATGCACTCAGAAATCTCAACAACTAACGCCTAATCCACTAACCACCACTCACCTCCTCTAACCCATGCCTCAACACACAAAGCAGCAGCTGCAAGAAATCTGTATATATAAACTGGCAAAAACACACCCCGCCCTAAATTACTCCAACCACGTAAAATGATGCAGCATATGCCGACGCAACGCCGCAAGCGGTATTTACTAATGCGATGAGGCAAGCTGTTAATTTGCATAACCACACCCCCTTTTTGTATTGCAGGTGCTAGTTTTGCTATATAGCAATTTAATGAATCTAAACATATGACAGATATTCTTCCAAGCCCGTTAGGGTGAGACTTGTGCATGTAAGTGAACTTCACCACATTCTTTTCAAGAGGGCTGAAATTAGTTTAAAAAGAGCTAAGCAGATACACTAGTCATAAGGCAATAAAGCATATTAAATTAAAAAAAACAACTAATTGGCTAAGAAACTAGTTAAAACAAAAAGCCTGACAGAAAGTGGCTCAACTATTATAACAGTGATATATGTAAATGTTTTGCCTCCTATTATACAAATCTGTATACATTGAACATGAGCGGAAAGTAATGGAGGATTTTTGTGTCTCTGGTAGTGTTAACTCAGATGTGAGTACCTTGGATATAAAAATAACCAGTCAAGAAATGGAATAGACAATTAAATTGTTGTATATGGAGAAAAGCCAAGTGATGATAGTTTTAGATTAGCCTTCTAAAGAAACTCGTATTCTCTCCCCTAAGTTGGCAGAAGTGTTTAATGTGCTACTAGGAGCTCAGTTCCCTAATACAGTACTATGCTGATGACGAACATCATAGTTATCCCCAAGGCTGGTAAAGGCTCTAGGCGCTGTTTCTCTTATAGACCTATTAAATTACTAAGTGGCAAGGTTAAAATATAAGCAACATTTTAGCTACTAGACTCAAAGATATAGGACCCCAATTGATTCATTAAGACTAGACAGATTTGTAATGGAGAGGCAAGGTACTGATAATGTAAGAACTATATATCTAATACATATGGCCAAAACTGACACCTCAGTCAAGATCTTAATGGCCTTAGATGCTGAAAAAGTATTTGATCAAATGGAATGAAGCTACCTATTTCATAAACTGGAACAATTTGGTTTAGAGAGGGGGTTTTTTTTGGGTTTTTTTTTTTTTACAATGGGTTAAAAGTTTGTATTATGAGCCTACTGTACAAGTCAGGGTGAACGGGAACCTTAGGATTGAGTGACAAGGCAGGAAAATCCTCTCTCTCCACTACATTTTGTCCTTACACTTGAGCCACTAGCTGCCAAAATTTCAGCAGATGGTAACATTAAAGAGATAACCAGTAGAAAAGGAACTGAACATAAAACTTGCTTTATTTGCAGATGACATACAGTGCATTCAGAAAATATTCAGACCGCTTCAATTTTTCCACATTATGTTACAGCCTTATTCTAAAATGGATAATATGCATTTTTTAAGACTGCTACAACAGATAAAATACCTCAAATCCTCCCAATTTCAGGACAGCTTTGCAAGCACTGATTTACGCTGCTCTGCACTACTGTAATTTGCTTACCTCACTATACCATAAGTCTGCTAACAAGTCCAGAATGCAGCTGCTCGGTTTCTTAGTGAAGCTAAATACCATGAACACATTACTCCTATATTAAAACTTCTGGCTATCCATTCATCAATGAATACAATATATGTGCATGTGTGCGTGGGTTCCAACTTGAGCGGGGGGGGGGGGGGGGGTTGTAAAAAAAAAAATAAAATAAAATAAAATGCAGCAATGTGATCAGGCCTTTGCACATTTCCCTCCTAGTCCGTTCCAACAAAGGAGCGGACAGGGAGGGAACACCCCTATCCCCCTAACCTTCCTCCCTTTTCCCCTCTCTCTACCTTGACTCCTAAACCCACCCTATCCTATTTTTTTTTGTTTTTGTTTTAGAACTTACTTGCTCGACGGGAGGAGTAGATTCCACAGCCAAACAGCCTCTCAGCCAGCACCCGACCAGACCCTGCTCCTTCCCCGGTCTGACCCTTTTAAAACCCCCAGCCCTTCTGCACGTACCAGGAGATACATGCAT
The DNA here is from genome assembly GCF_901001135.1 of Rhinatrema bivittatum. NCBI lineage: Eukaryota > Metazoa > Chordata > Amphibia > Gymnophiona > Rhinatrematidae > Rhinatrema > Rhinatrema bivittatum. The sequence continues at coordinate 698,591,254 of NC_042616.1, forward strand.
GGCCGGGCTGTTTTGAAAATACGCGCAGCACAGCCATGCGCGTATCTCCCAGGATTTCCGCGCGCAGGTATATTAAAATCCCCCCGCATGAAGGTAAGATCAATTATTCAGCCTACGGGAAGAAAATCTTAGCTTTTGAGAACTGAACAGGGCTTTTCTCATCCAGTTGCAGTGATGGATTCAGATTGGATAAGAGGTAGTTTATTAACAAAGCCAGATGTTCCAGGAGACACATTAACATTTTCAGAGACTACTGACTAGAATTGCAATTTGCTCAACAAGGTAAGTCCAAATATAGAGAAAGGTGAATTTTGTATCTAAGGGTGCTGCAACTAGTACTAACCATATCACAATGACAGACCAAATGAGAGTAATCTGTGTTTAAACTGAATAGTTCCCACTACAAAATCATCACCTGTACTCTAGCTATATCATTATGCAAGCATAGGAATCTTTTAAATCTTTACAGCAGAGTCAGTCTTCCTTGTCAACAGCAATAGTATCTTAAGTAGTGTTATTTTTAATTTTTGAGCTGTCGAGAGCCTTAAGGTCCAAGATGGGGGTGAAGGCCTCCCATTTTTCCTCCAGAATTACAAGGAGCATTTTATTCTAAATACTATTTTTTCTATTAGGGCATTCTCAATAGTTTTTGCTTCAAGCAAGGACAAGGTTTCTCTCCTCAATAGACTCATCTTGGTTTCAAAGATAACAGTGGGCAAACTGGAGGAATTTTGAGAAATTGCAATTTGTAACCCTCTGATGATGCAAAGGATCCACAAGTCACTTAACCAGAATTTGATGACCCGAGATTAGACCATTAAAACTAATATCTGAATAGAGACCGGAGGAAGTCCCGAAACCCTTCTGTCTCCAATTCAGGTAAAAACATTTTTTTTAAACCTTACTTGAGCTCAGCATTTACCGGCTGAGTACAGAGATGATCTCCGGCTGCGGGGGAAGAGGCATCTGCCGTCACTACCGCACTCTGCCTCCTGCACCTGCTGCCTTCAAGCTGAACTAGCAGTTAAGTCCACACGGGGAAACCCAGCTACCGGACAAAGGCACACTTTTGAGGGACCACAGAAATCGCCTCTGGAATTCTCAACCAGGGGAAGGACCTTTAGGTATCACTGCAGGAGAGCAGGGCTTTCTTTTCCTGAATTTAGAATTTCAAATTTCTCCTTTCAAAAAGTTCAAAGCAATCCCCCCTTAGGAAGATGCACGCCCAACATCTGCTGGATACGGAGAATACTGGCAGGCTGGGGTCAAAAGCTTGTTCCATCTCCATCTGCTGGAAGGGCAGCATAAACCCACTGGTCCTGAGTCCATCTGTCTCACACTAGGTAATTTGTTTAATTTAAAACTTATTTTTAATCCATTAGACTGCCTATATTTGAACATGTTCCTTCCTGCAATTTGCAATACACTTTGGTAAAAATTCCATTTGATATGTGCAACACCTCCAACAAGTAAAAAAGTATCATTACAAAATGTTAGCCTTATATATATTTCTTTTAGAGAATCTGTATGACTTTATTGTATAAAAGTGGCAGAATACACTTTCTCTCAAGGAAATGCAAAAATGTCCCTTCCAACTGTACATACACAAAGTAAATAAATTCAACATTACCAATTCTGTATTACAAAAATACAATTAAATTACATTACAAAATAGGTCAATAGATGTAGTTCAACAAAAAAAAAAGTCTAGTCATGTTTAAAACAGTTTATCCATAACTCTAGTATTTTTGGGTTTTGTGAAAAAAGTTTCTTCTCTCATGAAGCCAAAAGTCTTGTAGCAAGTCAGGTAATTAACTTGGAATAATTCTAGAACAAGGGCTTTCTTTGAGAGCATAAACAATAGTCTGTATAAAATAAATTAGTTTACAAAAAAAAAAATCTTCAGCTATTACATAATCGTTTTTACAGAAACCTCAGCAGCTGACCCAAAAGTAGATGATTAACAGAAGTTTGTTAAAAGGCTTCTAATCTTCAGTTCTGAACTCCAGTTCAACAAGTACCATTGGAGAAGAAAAAAAAAATCCTTGGTTCTCAAGAACAGCAAGATATTAAGGGTGCAGTTTAATATGAAACTATTCAGATACTAGAACAAAATTTATAATCCCATAAATTTTATATTTTAACCTGGGTCAAAAAAATGTATGAAAAATACATATATTTGAAAGAATTATATCAGTGTGTATATATTTACAGAAACACATACAACACAGGCAAATGTTACCACTGAATTTGAAATGTTTTCCCACATGCTAATAAGCCATGTCCAACAAGAAGCATAATCTCATACCAACTCTTATAGCACAATAGGGACTCTATTCAAATTTCACATTTTGTGTTTCCTGAGTCTCACAAAATAAAATCTCTTTAACATAGAAATATATGTATACTTTCAGTATTTCCTTGGCTTTAAAATTAATGGATTACACAGGATTTACTAAACTTTAAGAATATTCAGAAAAATAGAAATGTTTAATTTTAAAGCTTACATTAACGGAAAAAGCGCCATAAAAGACAAAAGGCCACCTTGATGTTGGACTCATAATGCTATTACTCCAGCACTGAGGAAGGGATGATCATCTCGATCCTCTGAAGACTTCGTTTACATACATACACCTACCCCCCCCCCCCCCTTGCAATCTGCAACATTTTTAAATAGGGGAAAAATCATAAAATGCAAGATTGCAAGGGAAAAGCACTGAAGGGTGAACTATTTCGGATCTGCTCATTTCCATTTCTATGTTGTTCACGCCAACCCATTGTGCCTATCTTCTATAGCTTACATTTTGTTCCATACATTACAGTGTAAATCAAAGTAAATTGCATTAAGAGCACTTCGGTCACATAATGTAGGAAATCTAAATTTATGTGCGATTACATAAGAATGGTTCTAGAATACTTGACCTTCATTCAGTTATAAAAATACCCTCAATTCAATTTGCAGTCTTTCCCAAAAAAGGCAAATCATTAGCAACATAAAACACTAAGGTGCAGATGTACTGAAGGGTTTTCCCCATTTAGTGTTAATGGAAAAATCTTTATGGAATAAGGCCCTAAGTGTCTCTTGACAGTTAAAAGCAAAAATCAAGAAAAGGACACAATCCACTTGCTACTCTTCAACAGTAAAGATGTAAATAATTGAACAGTCTTAAAGCTGATAAAATGAAATATAATGAACTGTCAAGCTATTTTCCATAGTAGGTCTAAGCAAAAGAAAAGTGCACATTACAAGGTCAGACAAGCACATGAAGAGATACACAAGTCTGGCCGAATTCCAATTTACATTTTAAATTCCTAATTCTCTCTACTGGGACATTACTTAACATATTTGCTCTGTAACTTTAAGGACTGCCAAGGGGTTTGGGCCAGTGTCCTGTATAACTCACAGTTTGGAAAGGTAAGATAGGAACAGACTAACAGGCTCAATGAGGAGGAGTATAGGGAGGGTTTCTTCCCACCATTTTTGATACAGCCTGAGATTCTCTTAAACCTAGATTTAAGCAGCAGCAAGAACACATAGAAAAGTTTTATTTCTTCCATCCATCTCCATCTTCCAGAAAAAGAAAGGCATTTCCAGAACTATGACCAAAACACTGGTAGTAATGCTGAAGTGAGGTGTAAGATTTCTCATGATGATGGGCTGCAAGAGTTTACCCATGATGACAAGTCCTGGGCTAACGTGCTGCTGCAATGCTTAGTCTTATGATTTTTCAGCCTTCCTGAGAACTGAAGTAGATTCTTGGCTTTTTTCACCACAGTTTCCCCACTGGGCCCAATCTTGTCCACCATAAAAAAAAATAAATTTTTAGATAACAGGTTTATAACAACCTTATAGTTTTTAAATTAGAATCATACAATATTAATTCCACCCCCAGAAAATGCTAATGCCCTCTTGCTACAGAAAGCTGAGCCATTGACCACTGCTTCAGTGTCTCTAACAAGTGATGTCTTCAGTTCCATTTCACAAGCAATGATAGCGGCATTAAGTTCAACTTGAGCTCGATGCACAACATAAAACATGAGGCCTATACTTATCATAATCTGCAAAAGAAGAAAAAGGAACACACAGTTAACATTTTTGAATGTCACAGCAAAGCAGAAAAGAAAAAGACTACTATACAAGGTTAGCAACTTCCAATATTCCTTAAAGAACAGACTTTTTGGGCAATAGTTGTATATAAATGCTTCCATGTAGGAAGTGCAGATTCACAAGGCCTTTGGGATTCTCAGTTTCAAGTAAAGCAGTAGTCAGGTAAACATTAAGTTTGTGATATTGTGTGCAATATAGTACAACACTGGTTTATAACTCAGGGTAGTAGAAATGACAATTGCAAATATAAAAGTAAAAATGATATTCCCCTTAGTAAAACTTGGTATTACTAGTATTTAAGATAATTTTACAAACAGTAGAAAACAATCTTGGCTCCTTTGCCAAAAGACACTTGTTTCCCCACAGAGAAGACATTAAGGTCTCATACTTCTGATATATTCCTAAGGGCAATTATATAAGTGGGACATTCATAATAATACAATGTACAACTCTCGGTACTAACGGTCTTCCAATATGCTTCTAGATCCCACTGGGATATAAATAATAATTAATAAATAATAATAAAATAAATACTAGGGCTTAGCAAGTTAAGAGCCATTAACAGTGGAGTTGTATTGCTCTTATTTGATTTATATTCTGTCAGGCACTTCAAAGCAGTCTACATTCAGGTATTGAAGGTATCCTCTGAAAGCACTGCAAAACTCTACTGCACATCATATATGACTCAGCACTTAATTTCATCCTACTTCCCCCCTCCACTCATTTTCAGATTGGAAATTTCATAACCTGGAATTTGATGAAAGTGCTTAAGAAATAGCACTCCCAGGCATCTAAACATTGATGGCTGATGCTTGCCACTAGCTTGGCCCAAGGGGAGGAGCCACTGCTTCAGGAGGCTGGTGCCTGACAGAAGTTACCACTGCCACCCCCCCTTCAGGGAGCCCTGGCTGAGGTAACAAGCCATCTCTGCCAACTAGAACTATTCCCTGAACCCACAGAAGAGAACAGGCAAAAAAACATTGTTAATCAAATATTAAACAAATAAAAACACCCCACAAAAAAAACCCCCAAACAACACACACACACAAAACGAAGAAAAAAATGCATGAGCAAACAAGTAAAGAAGCACGCAGGAGCATGGATAGAGGAACATTTTCCACCATAGATCTATAGAAAGTGTGTGTGTGGATGTGCATGAGGTGGGGGCCTTAAATGGGGGGTGGATAGGATGTCAGTGTGCATGTGAAAAAGCGTGTGATAGGAGTGTGTATGTGAACGGTATAAGGCTGTGTTCAGTACAATGTGCAAGGTCTGTTGATCTGGACCGATATGGAGTTGTGTGTGGCAGATGTGAGAGTTTGGTGTGGTTTGTAAGTCTGATGCGTGTGGAGGGGTTGTGTGCATACGCATATATTGGAAGGTATAAGTGTATATAGGTGTTAGGTTGTGGGTTGGGAGAAGGCTGTCTGTCAGGATAGCATGTGGCAAGGTTGTGTGTGTAATGTGGGGTGTGGTTTTTGTGAGGAGCATAGCTTGTGTGTGTATAGGTGGGGGTAAGTGTGTATGGAGTGAAATTGAGACGCAGTCTCGTTTATTTTTGCTGTGAGAGTTCGGGGAGGGGGGGGAGCGGGATGTGTGCGCAGGTATGCTGGGTGTCAGAAGGGCGGTGCTTCACCTATTTTCCCCCATTTCTCTCTGCCTGTGTTGATCTATAGTAAAATGCCGGTAGGATGAAGTAGAGAGGCATTTGGAATGGATCACTGCTCAGCATTTTAACAATTCAAACAGCTTCTAAACGTTTCCCACAGACCATGAGAAAAATTTTTTTTTTTTTGAGGCGGATGCTCAGTGATGAAAATATTGATTTTTTTTTTTTTAAAACTCATCCAATATATATTCATATTTTTTCTGCATACCTTAGTTGGTGAATTTCCATCTTTTTTTTATGGAGAATAATTGTGCTTAGATAGACAAATGGATATTAAGCCGTTTTATCTAATTCCAATAAATGGTATATTGGAAAGAATTAAAATTAAAAAGTATACAAAAAATAGATTAAATTCTAACAAATGTGACAAGGAAAAAGATCATTTTTTGCCTTGGCTTCTAAAAATGTTAGCTGGCACCCAAGTTTTCTAAATAGTTTTCAACCCTTGAATAATAGTAATATTACACTGATTTCTGGTTCTCTGTATGATCAAATTTAAATCCCCAACTCTAATCCTCAAAGCTCTAAGAAAACAGAGCACATTATCTGAAGGACAGGACTCCTATGTACTGCTAGGCCTTTAAGATCTTCCTACGGAGACTCCTTAATTGTGCCATCACTTAAGGAAACCAAAAGGTTTGATACTTATCAGAAGGCCTTCTCAGGAGCACCCTCCCAGAACAGCTTCACCTAACTCAGGACTATCTCCCATGCAGGAAACAGGTGAAACCAGGACTATAATGGGCGATGCTTCTGACTGGCTGGACTTGGGGTCTTCCCTTGGCTGCAATGTTTAAGTGTCTTATCTCATGTCTTACACTCTATATTTCTTGACTATTATGAGGAATTGTGATATTTCTGTTTTTGATTTATTGCACAGCAATCTACTCAACCTTATTCTTCTCCCATAGAGTTTGGGAAACATAACTATATGTACACCAGTTAGTTATTCTATGTATTTATACAATGTATTACCTATAAGCATATAGCAATACTTTTATATGAGGATTTTTTCCCTTATAGTCCAACTATAAGGCCCTGATTGCATGGCCTTCCCTGCAGTTCTGGCTAACTGGGCGAATTCTCTTTCACATACATAGGTAATAAATCACAACACTAAAATGGCAACAAGCACACGAGCTTGGTTTGCACTGCAGAGGGAAGTTGAACCACGTACTATATAACTTAAGGCTGTAACTCAAGAGTTTACATGGAGGGCACTCCCAAAATGAGAAATGTGGAGTCTGTATCTAAACAGCCAGTACCCATACTCTGAAAACATTCCTCACAATTAGAAAACGGTCAATCTTTTTGTCTAGTTTGAAAACAAGATACCATATTCTTCACACAAAATATAAACTTAACATAAGTAGTGACATGCGGGGGTCAGACCGGTCCATCAAGCCCAGCTTTCTGTCTCTAACACTGGCTAGTCCAGGTCACAAGTACCCAGCAGATCCTCAATAGTTGATCTATTTCTTGCATCTCACTCCCAGGGATAAGCACTGGCTTTCCCAAGTCTACCTGGCTAATAACTGTTTATGGACTTTTCTCTGATAAACTTGTCCAATCTTCGGCTGCCTTGACCATATCCTCCAGCAACAGATGCCATAGCTTGATTGTGTGCTGTTATGGCAGAAAGAAAAGCAGCTAAGCACTTTAGAAGAGAGTAAAGAGGAAGGCAGTAGTTATTCATTTACTGTGTCCTGTATGTTCAGAAACATAATAAATTTTATAAGGAAGGATGAATGGTTTAAAAAAAAAAAAAAATTTCGCACAGGGTGCCACTGCCTAAAGAGAGGGGGCCTGGTGAGGCTGTGGCAGACCCCATCTTGCTGTGGCCCTAAGAGCTCACAGGGTTAAATAACCAAACATTTTGGCTCACAGCAACCTAAGTCCTTAAAGAAAACCGTATATTTAACCCAGACTGGTGACTCACAGGATGCTGGGCTTGATGAACCTTGGTCTGACCCAGAATGGGTGTAAATTTAACTCCTGCATATTCACTGTGGATATTCTGAAAACCCAACATGCTGTGAGGTCCCCAGGACAGGTTTGGGAAGCTCTGGCCTAAGCAGTTTTGCAGTGACCCACAAGCAATAAGATACTTGTTAAAACAAGGCATTAACATAGTGCTATAATGTGTATTTCTCAGAAAGTGAAAACTGTGCTTTCACAGAGAATGTTTTGAAAAACCACAGTTTTAAAACCTAATGCCATTTTCAAAGTTACATTTTATAAGGAAGTATGGTCCTTTAAACTCTTACCTGCAAGATAAAAATAAAATAGCCGCTAAAACTTTGTTCTTCGATGACATCTTCCATAGTACGCAAAGTAGTACCCAAGTAGGAATTTAGGAGCTGGGTGGGTAGCAGTCCAACAGAAGAAGCAACAAGATAGTTGGGTAATGATAGATCTGTAATCTAAAAACAGGTGCACAGTTACAATAGGTAATATGCTATTCAAGTTTAGATAATACATCTCATTTGTCTCAGTGAATCAAAAGCTCAAGACATTTTGTAGAGATTACTCGTCCAAACAGTCAAAAATGCTGAGGTTGCCATTGTAATTATCCAAAACAACAGCATTGTCTAAAGTTCTATTAGGACAGAAAGTAATATTTCAAGTCTTAAATTATCCTTGGCAACTATAACAATTTTACAATTTTTTTTAAATTCAGGTGATCAATGTTTGGTCAAAATTATTTTAAAAAGATTGAAAGTTTTAAACTATGTTATTTGAAAATGTAAGCTACTTAAAACATTTGATTACCATATTTTAAAATGATCTAGCATATTTTAGCCTTTTCTAGTTTTAGGACATGAAAGAAAAGCAAGTTTGCTTACCGTAAACGGTGTTTCCGTAGATAGCAGGATGAATTAGCCATGCTGTATGGGAACTGTCCATCAGGGCCCAGGAAGGCGGAGCTTTGTAGCAGAGTGTAGATCTTTGATCCTCTGCGGCTGCGCGTGGGTTCCCGCGCAGTATCAACGGTTCTCCTCAGTCTGTATTTAAGCTAGAGCGTATCGCGGACATGTCGACTGCCAGGGAGGCGGGTGGGTCAGCATGGCTAATTCATCCTGCTATCTACGGAAACACCGTTTACGGTAAGCAAACTTGCTTTTTCCCGTCGATAGCAGGGCTGAATTAGCCATGCTGTATGGGAGTCCCAAGCCTCCCTACACGCTGTTATCTTCCGGTAGCGTGAGTTGTTGTGGCAGTCGTAGATCACTTAGCGACTGTGTGTAAAATTGTGTGACCCAGAATTGCATCTCCCGCCGATTGTTTATCTATGCAGTAGTGAGATGTGAAGGTGTGCAGTGAAGACCAAGTGGCTGCTTTGCATATATCTACTGGCTGAACGTTGCGGAGATGTGCTACCGATGTCGCCACGGCTCTCAATTGGTGAGCCTTGGGTTGTGCAAGTAGCGGAGCTCCTTTTTTGGAATAGCAAAACTTGATGCATTGTACTATCCAGCTGGCTATGGTACGTTTAGCTACTGCTAAGCCTGGAGCATTTGGATTAAATGACACAAACAGTTGTGATGTCCTGTTCGGGGAGTGTGTTCTCCTTTTATAGTATGCCAATGCTCTTTTACAATCTAAGGTGTGTAACAAGCGTTCCCTGTCGTTAGCGTGTGGTTTGGGAAAAAATATCGGCAAATCTATAGTTTGATTGAGATGGAATGTGGAAATAACTTTTGGTAGGAACGAAGGGTGAGTTCGCAGGACAACTTTGTCGTGATGAAATTGTAAATACGGTTCATAGTGTACCAGTGCTTGTAGTTCACTGACCCGTCGTGCTGACGTTATGGCTACCAAAAACACTACCTTCCAGGTGAGAAACTTCAGGTGTGCCGATTCCAAGGGTTCGAATGGTGGTAGGGTTAGTTGTTCTAGGACTACATTAAGATTCCACGGTATCGGTGGTTTTACAACCGGTGGGCGTAAACGTAGAAGACCTTTAAAGAATCTGGATAGCAACGGGTGTTCCGCCACCGAGTGGCTATTCATTGGTTTATGATATGCCGCTATTGCACTGAGATGCACTCTGATCGACGAGGTTGCCAACCCCGAGTCATAGAGAGACTGTAGGTAATCCAGTAACGATGCTGGGGAACAGTCCGTAGGTGAGATACTCCTTTCGCTGCACCAGTTGTAGTAGCGCTTCCATTTGCACGAGTAACACCTTCTTGTGGACGGTTTCCGAGATTCGAGAAGAATGGTTTGTACCGTCTGAGATACCCCCTGCTCCGTTAAAGATGCCCGCTCAATCTCCATGCAGTTAGATGGAGGGAGGATAGAAGTGGGTGAATGAGCACTCCGTTTTCTTGTAGGAGAAGGTCTGGCCTGTCCGGAAAGCGGATTGGGGTCGTCACTGAGAGCAGTAACAGATAGCTGTACCACGGTTGTCGAGGCCACGCTGGCGCGATGAGTATGAGCTGACTGTGATCCGCTATACATTTTTGTATGGTTCTCGTTATTAATGGGATTGGCGGAAAGGCGTATAGGAGACTTGACGACCAAGGAATTAGGAAGGCGTCCTGCGTTAAGCGGGACGGGCTGGGTCGGACTGAGCAAAATTGCGGTAGTTGGGCATTTTCTTCCGTGGCAAAGAGGTCTATGGTTGGTGTTCCCCAACTGTTGAAGATCCCTTGTAGTACTTCGGGATTCAATTGCCATTCGTGTGGGTAGAAGACGCGGCTCAATCTGTCCGCTCTGGTGTTTGCTATACCCGGAAGATAGGTCGCCTGAAGATGCATGGAATGTCTGTGAGCATGAGAAAAGATCTGAAGAGTCTCCCTGCAAAGGGGCCATGATCCCGACCCGCCTTGTTTGTTTATGTAGAACATCGCCACCTGGTTGTCTGTGTAAACCATCACTCTTCGCCCCCGCAGATAATCTTGAAACGTGAGTAGGGCATTCCGGATTGCCCGGAGTTCTAGGAGGTTTATCTGCAGCTCCTGTTCTGAAGGGGACCAGAGGCCTTGCGTCTCCAGGTGGTCTAAATGCGCCCCCCATCCCTTCCGCGAAGCATCCGTCGTGAGGACTGCATTGTGAGGTGGGGGGTTTAGCGGTGCCCCTTTTTCGAGAGTGGGTTTCCTGAGCCACCAGTCGATATCTTGTCGCATCGGGTTGGTTACTTGAACCCGTTTGTGTAGTGGTTGAGAGTGTTGTGTCCATTGTCTCTTGAGACCCCACTGCAGGAGTCGCATGTGGAGTCTGGTATTGGGGACCGTAAATATCGCTGCTGCCATATGCCCCAGAATTTTCAAGATGGACCGGGCTGTGGTACATCTTATGTGTTGTAGAGCCCTGAGTAATGAGCACATCTGGAATCTCCTGTCCTCTGGCAGAAAAGCCCTGACTCGAATTGTGTCCAGTCGAGCTCCTATGAATTGTAGGATCTGCGAGGGTTGTAAGTGGGATTTTGGATAATTGATCATTAATCCTAGGCGTTGTAAGCATGTTATCGTTATGCCGAGATGCGACTTCAGGACGTTCGGGTCCGATGCTATTATTAACCAGTCGTCGAGGTAAGGAAATATGGTCAGACCCTGTAGACGAAGGTGGGCCACCACCACCACCATACACTTGGTAAATACCCTGGGGGCTGCTGAGAGTCCAAACGGCAGGACCTTGTATTGGTAATGTTTGTTGCGATACTGGAAACATAGGTACTGCCAACAGGATTTGTGGATAGGAATGTGCGTGTACGCATCCTTGAGGTCTAAAGAGCACATCCAATCCTTGGGTTGAATTAAAGGTAGGATGGATTTCAGAGATACCATCTTGAACTTCTCGCGTACCAAGCACTTGTTGAGCTCTCTGAGATCGAGGATGGGTCGATCGCCCCCCGTTTTCTTTGGAATGAGGAAGTATGGAGAATAGAAACCCTGGCCCTTCAGCGCCCGCGGGATTATACGGATGGCGTTCTGATGGAGAAGATTGGTTAACTCCTGGGCCAGTTGTGGATGTGTTAGGTGTCTCTGATTTAGGGGGCAATGAGGTGTGACGGGTTGGGATAGGAAATGTAACCAATATCCCTCCTTTACGATGTCGAGTACCCACTGATCCGTCGTGATGGCCTGCCATTCGGTCAGGCAAGCCGTTAACCTGCCCAGGGGATGTTCCGGTAAACTGGGTGTTGGTGGTGGCCGGGAGTTCAAAAAGACTGTGTGGTCTTTGCCGGAACTGCTGACTGTTGCGGCTGTTGTTGGCGTTGAGCGCGAGGCCGTCCCCTCCTCTGCTGTTGTTGCTGTGGAGGGTTGCTGGTTGGCTGCCGGTTGTACGGTAGATAGTTTTGCTGTCTAAAATTTTGATAGCTCCTGTACTGTTTTCTGGGAAACTGTTGTCGGCGCGTTGAGGAGAAAAATCGTTTCGCTGGCACTGGGGCAGCGAGTGACTGGACCGCCAGCGCTTGATCTTTTAGCTTACTCACAGTGTCCTGGAGGCGGTCTCCAAAAAGGTTCTCCCCCGTGCATGGCAAATTTGCGAGCTTCTCATGAAGGTCCTCTCTAATAGCACTAGCTTTGAGCCAGGCCAGACGTCTAGCTGCTATCGCCATGGCTGAAGCCCTGGATGAGTTTTCGAATCCCTCGTATACTGCCCTCAGCATATGTCGAGTGCACTCCTCCATATCCGAAATCACTGCCGGTGGTGACTCCCCTAAGGACGTGAACAGACCCTTAGTGGCTTGCAGGCACTCATACATATATTGTACCATATAAAAATTATGGTGTTGAATTCTCGCTGTCAGCATAGCGTTTTGGTAGACGCGCTTGGCAAAGTCATCCAAGGACTTATTGTCCTTCCCCGGTGGGGCGGATGCATGCGTCTTCGCTTTCTTAGATTTTTGTAAGGCGGATTCCACCACTATGGAGTCATGTGGTAGTTGTGGAGTCGCATACATTGAAGGCTTTTGGAGCTTAAATTTTAAATCAGTCTTTCTGGATACAGATTGTAGATTAAATGGTGTCTCCCATGATTTTTGCAGGACACCATGGAGTATTGCATGAGGTGGGAGAGCAGCCGGCTCTCCAGGCGCATCAAAAATCTTTAGCAATCCCAATGTTTCTGCCCTTGGTTCCGGTAGTTTTTGAACCTCTAACTTTAGGATATTTCCCATCTTTGCAATGAACTTGGGATAGGTGAGATCCTCCGGAGGGGAATAAGGTTCCGCTGGTTGCTCTGGAGGATCAGACGGGTATCCCGTTGAAGAGAGGGGCGAGGAATGCATAGATTCTGAAGCCCTTGTCGGAGACGGTGAGTGGATAACCGATCCCTGTGGAGATGGGGATCGGGAAGATGGTAGATCCCCCTGCGCATACTGTGGAGCCGGGCTAGTGTTGCCTGCCGGGCTCGTAGACTCTGGTGGTAGAGTGTATGTCGACTGTAATGTTTCAAAAAAACCGGCTAGGGAGTGTGTCAAGTCCCAAAAAGCTTTCGATGTATGGGGCGGCATCGATGGGGGTTTTTCCATCTGCGTGGATTGATATGGTACGTCTCCTGGTGGAGGACCATAAGTACCTTCCCCGTCCGAATCTTCACTCCACTCCTTCACTCCACTCCCTTCCTCCTTGATGAGTGGACTGTATACTCCTCGATCTGCTTGAAGATGATGAAGAAATTGGAATAATTCCCTGAGAAATCGAGCCCGATCTCTCAGATTTACTCTTATGGCGTGAAGACGAGGAAGAAGAGGATCTCCCTTCTTTATGATGAGAGGCATGATGTCGTTTTGCCGGACCCGGCTCTCTAGTGGTGGATCTGGAAGAGCCCGAATGATGCCGATGCCTTTTTTGAGTGGAAGACCGTGTACTGTCTCGGGATTTCCTGTCTGCATGCGTTTCTACACGCTGGTGACAATCTTGTCTTTTGTCCCTATGCGAGTCAGCACTCCGTGGAGGAGGGGATACCGCCCGTCCTATCAACTGCTTTGAAGTGTGATCCGAGGGCTCATGGTGAGTGCCCGTGGTACTCCGTGAGTTCCGCCCTGGATCTTTAAAAAGTCGATCCCCCTGGGAATTTTTGTCCTCTGTTAGGGATTCTGACCAGGGCTCCCGTTGTTTGGGTGCAAGTGATGACCCGGTGTCCGCTGCAGCGGTTTGGCGAGATGTAGGCCTTGGTGCTGCTGCTGATCTGGAGTGCGATGGTTGAGGCTGCGGCCCCGATTGAATTTTCGGCGACGGAGGTTCCCGCGCCGACTGGGACTCCGGCGCCGATCGAGATTTCGGCGCCGACTGAGATTTCGGAGCCGGGTGCGGTTTCGGCGCCGATTGTTGTTTCGGCGCCGAGTGGATCTTCGGCGCCGAGTGGATCTTCGGCGCCGAGTGAGATTTGGGCTCCGACTGGGGCTTCATTGAACGCTTCGGCGCCGCCTGTGACTTCTCCGGCGCCCTTTCGGCCCTCTTTTGAACCTTTTTCAGAGGTTCTGTGCCTCTATGTGGGTCCTCCCGTTGCGATAACAATAAGGCTCGGACCGGGTTGTCTTTGCTAGGCGCTAGGGTACTAGGCTCAGTCAACCTGAAAGGCCTCTGTTTCCCCACGTGCAGTGGCTCGGAATTAAGACCAGGTCCCTGGTCTCCTTTCTCCTTGGGCTTCCGCTTTGCTTCTCGGATTTTTGGCGACTGTGGGTCCCACGAAGTTGCTCTCTTACCCGGTTTTGATGTTTTGATTTTTGGGGCCGGAGAGGAGTGAGTTGTGGACACCTTGTCCTCCGCAGAGAGCGCCAGGCAACGGTAGCTCCTGTGTCGACGGGCCCTCGGGGACATTTTCGCACAATGTTCGCAGTCGGACTGGTCATGATCGCGTCCCAGGCAGCGGTAGCAGCGATCATGTCCGTCAGTGACGGACATGATCTTCCCGCACGGACACGGCTTGAACCCCGACTTCTGCGTTGACACTCTTTTTTTTTTTTTTTTCCTGAGGAGAAAAAGGCTCCGCATGCGCTCCCGCGCGCGGAAAAAAACAGACTGAGGAGAACCGTTGATACTGCGCGGGAACCCACGCGCAGCCGCAGAGGATCAAAGATCTACACTCTGCTACAAAGCTCCGCCTTCCTGGGCCCTGATGGACAGTTCCCATACAGCATGGCTAATTCAGCCCTGCTATCGACGGGAAATCTATTTTACTGTTTTGCATTGTTGCTGTTCTCAGAAACTATAAGAGGACACCTCTTGTAAAGTCTCTGAATAACTGTATAAGATCTTTGACAATAAGGAGACAAATAATCTTGGACTTTGAAATTAAGTTAGAAAGTGCCTGGTGAGAACTGATTAGTGGGGTATAAAAGGATTCATCCCAAACCCATCTTTTTCGTAAGCAGGACCGCAGAGAAGGTGAAAGGGAAAGGAAAGCATACATTTTGACAGAAAGCACCAAGATCTGCAATGCTTGACAATGTAGGGCACAGGAAATGTTTTCTCTCAACCACTCCTACAAAAAACCCCAAACACTACAAAGTGGCACACAGCCATGCACAAAAAGCAATGAAACACAGTATTACAACAGACTTAAAAACAACAAAAAAGAGCAATACTGATGGTTGCAAAGCAATCACAATTAAATATAAAATAAATTAAGATCAGGAGAAATCCACCAGATACTAAAATGGCTTACCCAAATGGTGTTATAAACAGCCATGCTTTACATATTTTCCTGAAAGTAATGGGATCTTTTAATAATTCTCCTATGGAATAGAATTCCAAAATGATGGATCTGCACAGGAAAAAGCTTTATGGTCACCAATTCAAATCTGTCCGAAACCTTAAGAAGAGTGAGTTGAGATGAACTAGTTTCCCGGAATATACCACCACATGCTAGACTGACGATAATATGGTGCACAGCCTATAAAAAAGTTATTTTAAATGGGATTCTTTAAACAAACTGGGAGCCAGTGTATTAAGCCTATAAAATAGGTGAAATACGATGGCAAGGTCTAGGCCCCGAAACCAGCTGTGCCGCAGTATTCTGCTCTAAGCAACAGCCTGGTACGCTATTTTCGGAGAGCTGTACAGTAATCCAAGTGCCATGCGATTAGAGCAGGGGTGGGCACATTACAAGTTATCGAGCACAAGAAGGGCTGAAGGATGGGGTGGGATGCTGTAAGGCAGGGCTAGCAAGTACTTGACAACAATCAAATCTCATTTCATGTGATAGATATTAATGCCTGTTTATATAAATACTACCTCTATAACCAGTCTATTTGTTGATCTATAGCGATGAAGTTTACTTTTAAATAAATAAAATATAAATTAATAAAAGTTTTTTTATACCGAAGTATAGCAAGCTGCCTTCACTCCGGTTTACAGATACAACTTCGTACATTTTGTCATCAACATATACAAACAACTTAGTACAATTTTGACAGCAACTTGTATAAACCGTTGGGATCTTTACATGGCATGATGGTATATAAAATGTCTAAATAAAATAAAAGTGACTCAACTAGTGTTGATGGCTATCACATGCAGTATATGAACTGTAAAGTATTGTAATAAAGGAAAAATGTATAGTCATTTTGATAAGTATGCAATAAAGTTATCTGATTCCAAGGGCAGCACAAATGAGCTAATGGCAGTGGCCTTGAAAAAGCACACCAGTTCAAACAGATCTTACTAACTATAAGGAACAGCTGTCAATATAAGAATTATAGGCAGTGGAGATAAAGTTTACCTTAATTGGCTGAAGCATAACCTACATTTTCATATTCATGTTTGGTTCTGGGTGGCCATGTGTTTCCCAGTTAGACTACTCAGTATTGTCCCATAAAGAGCTATCAATACATGGATGAGTGACAGAGTGGGGAATGCTGTGGACTGCAGAGATTCTCCGAGAGAGAGTGTAGGGACTGAAGCTTCACAGTAGTAAAGAGCGGTCATGTTTGTAAAGAGAGAGTTCAAAGAAAAGTATGCAAAGGGATTTGTTGTTTCTTATGTTATCAAAATAAATGGAAGTACTGCTTCAAAAGCAGATGGAATCTGAGGAATCTTGCTGCATGATACATATGGAGAGCAGAGGTAGTGCATCTTCCTTTCAAAAGTTATGACTTTTACCTACTCTTCAAATTTTAAGGGCCAAAAAGGTAGGTCAAAGAACCAGAAGCTCTTCACATACTTAGAGATTCTCATTAGTATAATTCTATTATTTGTGGCACCAAAGGATCTCACACACTGATGTTAATACAATAAAGGATTCTTATGTTTAATAGGCACAAAGTTCATGCTTTCTTCCTAATTCTAAAACCTTTGCACTGTGTTGAGTTTTATGACATTCTGAACTGTTTGCACAGAATTCTAATTGCTTTCTCCCCAAAACAGATTTCAGGATTAGAAAGCAACTTTGCGGGATTAAGAGACTGTCAGATGTTGAAGAAACTCCCAGTACTGGTCTGTTTGAACAGGCAAACTAGACAAACTTGATGGCAGAAGACGACCAAATGGCCTATGCTTCTTTGAAAGTCAACCATTACATGTTTTTGTGAGCCATCGAAAGTTCAGCACTTACAGACTGTGCTTTTCAGAAAGGTCCACAAACAGTAGAGTTTTCCTTTCCTTCACTTTATTTGAACTGTGCAAATTAAGACCTTTAAAACACAATCCTTGAGTTAGGAATTAGTTTTCATTTGAAACAAAATTTCCTATTTCTTTTTATTTTGTTTATAAAACAAAAAATTAATACAATTTAATTCCTTCTCATTTCCTCTCAAAATGTTTTACCCCATTTCTACTACAATTCTCCTTGGGGGGGGGGGGGGGGGTGAGGAGAGGAACAGACCCTCTCCCACATTCAGGGGTCCTGTGACGACACTTTAGGGGCAGAAGCAATCTGCAGTCACTCCTGGCTTTCAGATGCAATCAATAAATGGTACTGGCCAACCTAAAACCACTTTAAATTTCTGCTGCACAAAATGGACTGAGGAATTGCTTCTTCCTCATGATGATCACACAAATAAGATAAGGGGCTCGGGAGATAGGGAGCAGGGAAGAGGGCCTGACAGGTTTTTCCTTTCATGTGGGAGGGATGGGGTGGAGGAGAAAGCCAAGCCCAAAACATTTTTCATTTCTTATATTGTTTGCTTTATTTAAAATAAAACAAGACAATGAAAACGAAACTAGGAATAAAAACAAAATGAAGAAAAAAAAAGTTTGTGACACCTATTGAGAACAGCAAGAAAGCTCAACTCATAGACCCACTCTCCCTCTTTCCTTCCACTCCATCCCCACCCTCAACTGATAGTGAGAAGAGGTCTGCAAGGCAGCTCAGAGTATTACTAGCACATGCTCAGTGTCCCAGGGCAGCCCCAACCTCTCCTCCTGCCTGTTTAAACTGGGGAGTATTACTTCTGGGCCACCTGATATTGTCATGGGGGTGCCTAGTATTGTCCTTGTTTAATGTTTTTACAGTTCCCTTGGTGGGGTTTATACAGAGTCATCAGGTTCAATGTCATGTTTATGCAGATGACAACTATATGTCCATATGGGTGAAGTTCTAACAACTGGGTTGGCACGATAGTTTAACAGAAGTGGCATTCTGGCTTAGTTGTCCCACAGTGAAGTTAGTGCTCTGTTTTGGCTGCATTTTACAGGTTAGTCTGTGAGGTAGGCAGTTGAAGGCCCGACCAGTATTTGAGGGCACAGAATTAAACAGAAATGGTTCATAGTTTGGGAGTTCTACTGGATGCTAATTTAACTATGGAACCTCATATTAGGAGAGCGATAAGATCTGCTTCTATGTGTTTGTAAAAAAACATCATTTGTAGTTTTATTTGCCAAGGAAGTAGTTAGCGTTTATGCAATAAACATGACTGGACTTTAAATCTTTACTCCATATGCTGCCTATGAAATGGACAAAATGCTTGCAGCTCCTCCAGAATACTGGAGTAAGACTGCTGACTGGAGCTAAGGGAACAGACTATAACATGCCTATTTTGGAAGGACTATATTGGCTATCAATCATTTGGAGGATTACATTTAAAGTTCTGTTCATGGTTTATAAGCAGTGGTTCCTAAACAGTGGCCAGTGAAGGCATATCTGGCCCACTGAGCTTGGTTTTCCAGCCCACTATACTTTTCCGATGGCTGAATCTGGCCCCCAAAAGTTTTTTTTTCCATTCCTACCTTCAGGTGTCACAGCAGCAGTAAAAAGGCTGGTGGAGTTTCCCAGGCCCCGCCAGCAATTTAAGTCACTGTTGGGCAAGCTAGGCCCTGGCAACAGATCAAGAATAAACAAGGTGCTGGGGAGAAGAGTAAGACGGAGAAGGAAAGGAGTGAGAAGAAAGAGGGAGTGAATGGGAGAGGGAACAACTGAGTGAAGGAAGGAAGGAAAGGAAGAGTGTGAGAGGAGGGAGGGAGTTTGCTATATAAACATAAGCGCACACACAAACAACCCCCCACATCTCAAGGGACTGTTATCAAGGGTGTGGCACATTTGTCAACTTATTTTAAGAAAATTTGTATCCAGAACAATTCCAAAATTCAAGGAGGGGAATAATAAAACACACAAAATTAAAAAATAAAGTCATATATGCAAAGGCTAAAAGACCTGTATAAAATAGAAACATCCCTAATTCAGGAACATACGACAATGAAGCCCCAAGTGTAACCTGATAAATTTGATGACAATAAGTGACTGAGTAGGCAGTAGACGACCTTACCTATTAAGAAATTACATATAATCCTCCAAAAAGTGGAGCCATAAACACTGGGCTCAATAAGCACACCCAGTTATCTAGTTGACACTCTAAATAAAGGCCTGCTTTTTTGAAGAATTGGCTATTAATCTAGTAGCTATAAATGATTTGGGTGACTGTTCCAAAACAGAAGGCCATAAGAACATAAGAAAATGCCATACTGGGTCAGACCAAGGGTCCATCAAGCCCAGCAGCCTGTTTCCAACAGTGGCCAATCCAGGCCATAAGAACCTGGCAAGTACCCAAAAACTAACCCAACAACCAAAAAAACCCCGTGTGTGTTTCTGTTAGACGGGCAAAGCAAGAAGGCGGCACATCTAAGAGGCCACGCTGTGTAGATTTAAAGTAAACACATAGATTTATAAATACACAGAACATAAGAACATGCCATACTGGGTCAGACCAAGGGTCCATCAAGCCCAGCATCCTGTTTCCAACAGTGGCCAATCCAGGCCATAAGAACCTGGCAAGTACCCAAAAACTAAGTCTATTCCATGTTACCATTGCTAGTAATAGCAGTGGCTATTTTCTAAGTCAACTTAATTAATAGCAGGTAATGGACTCCTCCTCCAAGAACTTATCCAATCCTTTTTTAAACAGTTATACTAACTGCACTATCCACATCCTCTGGCAACAAATTCCAGAGTTTAATTGTGCATTGAGTAAAAAAGAACTTTCTCCGATTAGGTTTAAATGTGCTAAATGCTAACTTCATGGAGTGCCCCCTAGTCTATTATCTGAAAGAGTAAATAACCGATTCACATCTACCTGTTCTAGACCTCTCATGATTTTAAACACCTCTATCATATCCCCCCTCAGCCGTCTCTTCTCCAAGCTGAAAAGTCCTAACCTCTTTAGTCTTTCCTCATAGGGGAGCTGTTCCATTCCCCTTATCATTTTGGTAGCCCTTCACACCATGGTGCTAACCGAGGAATATGTATTAGTGCTCATAAAGAAAAGAAAAGTGTTAAATAAATAATACAGAAGTAATATGCCTGTACCTGTCAGAATTCTGCTACACGTATCTGTCAAGATACGTGTAGCAGAATTCTGCACAATCTGAAGAGTATGAAAAGCCAAATTGCAATAGTCAAGACCATTAAAAATAAGAGCCCTAAGCACTGTGCAAAAGTCTGTAATAACACAAGGTTTTAATCTGTGGAGCAACTGAAACCTGTAAAAAGTGGTCCCAATCACAGATTTAATATGTGGGCGCATAGAAAGTTTAGAATTGATTACACCAAGATTTCCAACAGGAGACACAGATGAGATGGTAAAATCCTCAAAATTAAACAGAGGGAAATGATGCAAAATCTGTTTTTGTCCCAATAATATAATTATTTCTTATTACTGACACTCTTGGGAATCCTGCCCCATGCTTTCTTTTCCCAGCATTTCAAATCAATCAAAGCGCCTAATGTCATCCTTCCCCTTCTCACGCTGATAAACTTTGAGGACCCCTCTTCCTCCCTCAGTGATTTGAAATGTCTTGTAGCCCCTCCCATGAAAAGTTTGGGAATCCCTCTTTTAGAAGTGTTTCACCAAGATGGGGCCATGGTACCTCGAGGATTTTTAAAATTCCTTATGCTTCTTCACAGGCATTGTAGTCCTCGCAACAAGATCTACTGAAGATCCCTGTGTCTTCACTGATTAAAGTGCAGTGTAGGAAATCTGAGTTGCTTATCTGTAACAGCTGTTCTCCTAGGACAGCAGGATGTTAGTCCTCTCATGTGGGTGACATCAGATGGACCCTGGCACAGAAAGCTTCTGTCCATTTCTAGAACTTTGACTAAGCGTACTGCGCATGCCCAGAATGCCACTATCCACGCGGGGTCCCTCTTAAGTCTCTTAATATAGAATTACGAAAAATTAACCAACCCAGGAGAAACCCAATTCTACAGGGTGGGTTTCGTAAGGACCAACATCCTGCTATCCTAGGAGAACACTTGTTACAGGTAAGCAACTACTTTCTCCTAGGACAAGCAGGACGGTAGTCCTCTCATGTGGGTGAATACCTAGCTACCTGCTGCTCCCACACAAATATCGTACAAACAGCACTCACTAGGTGCCAACAGGCACAATAAGTGCCTTTGGAACAAAGGGAATGAGGTAGGAAGAGTTGTGTTTAATTACTGAAAAGGTTCTGTAAGTCCAGCTGACAGAAAAGACTGTCACGTCAGCTTTCCCTGTCCAAGCAGTAATGTGAAGTGAAAGTGTGGAGAAAACGCTGTGTTGTAGCAAATCTCATCCATGGGGATTGCTCGCAAGTGGGCCACAGAGGCTGCCATGGCCTGAATGGAATGAGCTTTGACATGGGCCTCGAGCTGCAGTCCCGCCTGCATGTAACAGAAGGAGATGCCAAATGGACAAAAGTCTGCTTGGTCACAGCAACCCCCAAGCTGTTTTTAAATCGAAAGAGATGAAGAGTTGCATGGAATACCTGTGGTCTGCTGTTCATTCCAGGTAGAAGGGTAAGGCCCTTTTACAATCAAAGCTGTTGAGCCCGTTCATCCTGATGTGAAAGAGGTTTAGGGAAGAAGGCAGGCAGGATGATAGACTAAGGTGGAAGTCTGACACCACCTTCGGTAGAAATTTAGGGTGAGTATGTAGGACCACCAGATCATGGAAGAACTTCATGTAGGGTCAGATACGACACCACAGCTTGAAGTTCGCCATTACCATGTGCCGAAGTAACCGCCACCAGGAAGAGGACCTTCCAAGTGAGGTTCTTCAGATCACAAGAGTGCAAAGGTTTGAGCAAAGCCTTTATTAGAGGACAAGACTACGCTGAGGTCCCAGGAAACAGCAGGGGATCTCAGGGGAGTTTCAGCTGGAGTAGACCCCGCATGAAAAAGCCTACTAAAGGCTGTACCGAAATGGGCGCACCATTCACCCCTGGTGGTAGGCCCCAATGGCTCTAAGGTGTACCCTGACAGAGGTGGTCTTCAGGCCAGCCTCCGAGAGGTATAGGAGGTAATCTAACAACTTGGAGCATGAAAATGGGTTTAGCCCACTGCTCCCACACCAAGCAGAAAACCTCTTCCACTTCAGACCACAAGACTTCCTAGTGGAAGGTTTTCTAGTCTCCAGCAAGATCTGAGACTCGCCCTCAGAGATCTAGGGGTTATAGGGTTACCCTCTCAACATCCATGCCGTGAGGGATAATACCTGAGGTTGAGATGACGCAGCCTACCCCAATCCTGAGTTATTAGGTCCAGGGACATTTCCAGACAGATCGGCTCCCACATGGCGAGATCTTGCAGGAGAGGAAACCAGATCTGTCGAGGTCAATAGGGCATGATGAGAATCATCGTTCCCTGGTCCTGTTGGAGTTTCAGAAGGGTCTTCATCACCAAGGGAAGCAGAGGATAGGCATACAGGAGGCTGCTGCCCCAGTGGTGGGCAAAAAGCGTCTGATGCTGGTCTCCTCCCTCACTTGGGAGAATGGCAGAAATGATCTACTTTCTTGTTGTCGGGAGAAGCAAGGAGGTCCATGTCTGGGGTTCCTCAAAGATGGAAGATCCAGTACGCCACCTCTTGCATTAAAAGAACACTTGCGTGGGCGGAAATACCGACTCGTGTCTGCCAGCACATTTTCCTGTCCTGGCAGCTACATGGCTCAGAGAAAGATGCCCTGGGACAGAGGCCATGACCATATCTGGACCGCCTCCTGACATAGGAGAAAGGATCCCAAACCTCCCTGTTTGTTGAGATACCACATCGCTACTTGATTGTCAGTGTGGATGAAGACCACCTTGGTGGCCAGTTGATCCCGAAATGCCCAAATGGCATACTGGATTGCCTGTAGTTCCAGGAAGCTGATCTGACACCATGCTTCCTGCGGTGACCAAAGACCCTGGGTGGGAAGATCCCCAACATGGGCTCCCCAGCCCTGGTGAGAAGCATCCATGTTTACAACGTGAATGGAGGAAGCCTGAAACAGAACTCCCACTTCCAAATTGGATGGAGTCATCCACCACGAGAGGGAGTCCCGAGGCTGCGAAGTGACTCGTATGCACACCCGAAGACTCAAGTGGCCTGCCGCCATTGTAATCACAGGGTCCACTGTGCTCTGCATATGTGGAGGTGAGCAAAGGGGATGACATGGACCGTTGCAGCCATGTGCCCCAAGAGGCATAGCATACTGTGCACCATGATCTGGGGACTTCAAGAGACTGCACCTGCAAGCGAAGTCAAATTGAATGCTCAATCCCGGGGCAAGAACGCCCAAGCCTGAGATGTGTCGAACCTGGCCCTAATTAAGTCCAGCTGTGGTGACGGGACAAGGTGGGACTTTGGGTAGTTGATCAGAAAATCCAAGGTGTCCAAGACACGAATAGTGGCCTCTAAGGACTGCAGTGTTCCGTGCCTGGAGGAGCTCTTGATGAGCCAGTCATCCAGGTAGGAAAAGACCTGTACACGCAGCCGCCTTAAAAAAAAAAAAAAAAAAAAAAAAAGGCCCCCACCACTGCCAGGCACTTTGTGAAGGCATGGGGAGCAGACGCCAACCTGAAGGGCAGTACCCGGTATTGAAAAGGATTCCAAGCCACCACAAACCTGAGATATTTTCTGTGGATGTGGGAAATTTCTTGTGGGGTATGTGTCTATTAAATTGAAGAAGCAAAGCCAGTCTCCCCTTTCAGGAGAAGAATAAGGGCACCCAGTGAGACCATCTTGAACTTTTCCCACCTGAGGAGTCTGTTTAAAGCCCTCTCCAGGATCGGCCCCTTGTTCTTTTTGGGATGAGGAAATACCGGGAGTAGAAGCCGCTTTCCTGTTGACTGGGTGGAACGGACTCGACCGCCCTGGCCATTATGAGGGCGGAAAGCTCCTTGAGTAGTATTTCCTATCAACTGAGGACCCCAAGAGGGGCATGGGGGAGAGACCGGAGGAAATTCCTGGAAGTGCAACCGGTACCCTCACCGAATGATGAAAAGGAACCATTGGTCCGTGGTGACAGTCGTCCACTGGTCCGCGAAAGACCGAAGCTATCCCCCAACCGGAGGCCCACCGTCGTGGGCATGGATGCTTGGCTTATGCTTCCTCGCAGCCAGTCAAAACCCTGTTGCAGGAGTTGACTGAGGCGCTGGCTGAGGCCTAGGGGTGCGCTCCTGTCTAGGGCTAGACCTTGGCCCAGCCCGTTGAGACCATGCTGTAATGGCTGGAGTGTATCTCCTTGGCCGGTAAAAAGGGCACCAAGGACTCTGCCTGGAAGACTTTTTGCCAGAGGAATGTGGGTCGGAAGTGCTAGCTGAAAGATATTGCAGGGTCTTATGATGATCTTTCAGCTGTGCTACCGCCTCAATTTTATTTCTGAAGAGATGCTCCCCGAAGCAAGGCAAGTCCGCAATATGGTCTTGCACCTCTGGCTGGAGATTAGAAGCTCATAGCCAGGCCATACAATGGACACCAATGCCTGCTGCAGCCATTCTGGCCGCCATCTCAAAGACATATGTGGACCTCACCATGTTTGTCGCATTCAAAACTCTGCAGCACAACCTTCAGGAAATCTTCAAGCAGTTGTTGAGGAAGGCAATCCACCAGCTCCTGAACTTGCTTCCAGAGGTTTCAGGAATATTGACTCATACAGCTGGTAGCAGGCAATATGAGCCGCCAACATTGGAGCCCTGGAAGACCTTGTACCCCAGGGCATTTAGGGCCCTGTGTTCACGTCCTGGAAGAGCAGCGGCATGGTTACGGGACCTCAGCCTTTTTTTTTTTTTTTAGGGCGTCTCCACCACAGACTGGAGAGGAAGCTGATGTCGCTCAAAACCAGTAGTGGGCTGAACAAGGTATACAGCATCGGTTTTCTTGTTAACTGGAGGAACTGAAATAGGGTGCTCCCAGAGTCAGACAAACAGTTTGACTATATTGCGGACAAGAACTGATATCAGTTCCTTAGAAGCATCCATGAATTGAAAGACCTCAGCATCTTGTGCCTGTAGTCTTCCTCCATCAGGCATGGACAAAACCTGCAAATGTCAGATCCTCTGGAAGCGAGTGGCACCTCTCCTCTGGCGGGGATGGCTCAGAAGGGAGACCTCAGATTCCGCTGAGGAAAACTCAGAAAGCTCATGTTCCCACGGGTCATAGGGTGCATCGTCCTCAACTCAGATCTCCCGGAGACACCAGTAGAGGAGCCCAAAGAGTGGCTTTGGCCTGGGGCATCGACAGCCCAAAGGGCACAGAAGGCAGAGAGAGCACCGGAGGCTTTGCCAGCATCGATGGACCCGGCAGGTAAGTGTACAGCGGGTGTGGAGGGGGGCTGAGAGAAAGAACCACCAGCCCTCCCCTCATCCAAAGTATCAGCGATGGGGATGGTTTCTGATCGTGGCCGCACTGGTGTCCCCCCATGGCATCGAGGACTCCTTGGGAATAGGCATGGGATGCATCGGTAGTGCACCGAGCAGTAAATCCTACTGCTCCAACAATGCTGCCAACACTGATGGTGCAAGATCCTGAGGTGGCAGGCGGCTTTCTGGCTTGTAGGGCTTGTCTGAACACCAACCACACTCTGCGAGCGAAACCTGGTCTCCCTCTGAGCCCTGTAGGAGACTGGAGCCCAGCACTGGAACTAGTGGGGATCACCTCGGGCCCTCGGCCTTGACTGATGTTGATGCCTCGACGGTATGGGGCCACTTAGGGGGCGTCTCATACGAAGCCAGCACCTTCCTGAGCTTGGAGTTATGGGAGGAAGATGACAGATGGTGCTTTCTCAGTTTCCCATGAAGAACTAAAAACATAAGAAATTGCCATGCTGGGTCAGACCAAGGGCCCATCAAGCCGAGCATCCTGTTTGCAACAGAGGCCAAACCAGGCCACAAGAACCTGGCAATTACCCAAACACTAAGAAGATCCCATGCTACTGATGCAATTAATAGAATGGGATGAAATAGACATGGGACAATCCCCAGTGTCTAACTCGATCTGAGGAACCAGCAGAGGAGATGGCAGGACCGGTATTTACAGGGTACTCCTTGCGCCTAGGAGTTTGATGATCCCCCCGATGCGGAGGTCGAGGGCTCAGACCTCTTGGGCCCAAATAACTTCTCCATCTTATCAAGATGTGCATGGCAACCCTGGGGGGAGGGGGGTCATCTGGGTGCAAAAAAACAGCCATGCACATCGTGTGACGACCCCAGGTACAAAATACAGACCTCATTGGGCTCTGTGATGGACACAATCCAGAGGCACTTGGGGCAGCGGCGGAACCCAGATGCCATTGGGGGGAAAAAAAAAAAAAAAAAGAGAGAGACCGATGAGTGGTTGATGGCCGGCAGCCACTGGGAGATGGCACAGTATGTGATTGACCGCAAAGAACAGGGACTTACCATAACGCATTTTAACTAAAGTCTGGAGACTGAGAGAGGGACCTGGTAAGAAAGATAACCAGGAGGCAAATCGATTGGAAGTTTTCCAATGAAAAAAACCATGAGCTCCACATCCGCAAAACAAATGCTCCACGAAAAAGAGAGACTGAAGAGGGAGCCCACGTGGAAAATGGTATGCTGGGCATGCTCGATGTGCTTAATCAAAGTTCTAGAAACTATGAGAGATATTTTTCCATGCCGAGCTCCATCTGATGATGTCACCCACATGTGAGGATTACCATCCCTGCTTGTCCTAGGAGAAAACTATGTTCGTATATTTGAATTCCAGTACTTTGGAACTCAATTCCAATAGATATTTGTCTAGAAAAATAATATTTTAGTTTCAGGGGTCTATTTGACTATTCTGTGAGATAGTATATTTCCAGTTATAGGAGACAGCTGATGATTTGAATAGCAGTAGCAATTGTTTCAGTTGCAGTACAGCAAGTCTGATATGGTGTTGGATATATGATTGATTTTCTTTATGTTGTGCATTTATGATGTAATCTGCTTTGCATTTTTGTCCGGTGAACTTGTTGGAGCGGTGGCAATGCCAGATGAGGAGAGTGTGGCCAACCGGGCCATTTCCGCAGACAGAGGGATCCAGAGCGGGAGTGCGGGAGGCGCGCACCCCCCCGGTGAGTGAAGCTGGCGCCGGGAAGTCGAGCCCTTCCCCCTGCCCGCCCACCGCCAGCCTGACATTCTTGGAGCGGCGGCAACACCGGACGATGAGATTGCGGCCAACTGGGCCGAGTCCGCTGATATTGAGGGAGCCAGAGGGGGGAGTGCTGGAGGCACACCCCCTGGGCAGCGAGTGAAGAAGCTAGCGCCAGGAAGTCAAGCCCTCCCCCCTGCCTGCCTACTGCAAAAGGCCTGCCCAACATCCTCGGAGTGGCAGCAATGCCCTTGTGGTGCGCACAAAGTAGCACGACAAAGGAGCTTGCCCCTTTTGTGCACCCCTTCAGGCATCAACTCAGGAACGCAGTAAATCTAACACTGGCCCTACCAAACAGATCTCATAATGGAGCCAGCCCACCATACTGAAATCATCACAGGACATGAAGGAAATTAAAATCTTCCAAGAACTTCAAAACTAAAGCAAAGAAAGAACATAAACCTGATCTACACCCGGATAAGTAACTACTCTCCAGTAAATTCCTCCTGCCTAACGCTCCTCATTTTATTAAAAATTCAGTCACTATCAAAGAAGATCCCAATGATAAATGATCTACTAGAGGAACTAAATCCCACTATCCTCTGCAATACAGAAGCATGGCTGAAAGAAAATGATAATGTCCTATGAAATCAAATTGATCACCCCAATTATATCTTCCACTTCCCTACATAAAAATGCAAAGGTGGGGGTGGGGGGAATAATCTGTTAAAAAAAAAAAAGAAAGGTATTTAAACCCTACAAAACTGAGATCAACCCTCCATATGAAGTGACAATACTAAAATCACCACAAAAACAGTGGTTTAGTCTATTGCCCACCAGGAACACTCCAAGAAGACTGCTCACCACTAATCGAAATTTTCACTAAAATGTTTCCAACCTCCAGATTAACTATAATAGAAAGGGATTTTAACCTACATGTGGACAGCATACCGAAAACCACCCCATGTGAAATATTTTAGACATCATGGAAGCAATGGGATGGTCACAATAGGTAACCAGCCCTACTCACAAAGCAGGGCATCCTCAACCTAATTTTTGCCAATCACAATAACTGTCTAATCCATACTACGCATAACATCATACACTGATCAGATCATCAACTAATTAAAGCAGAAATAACCCTCCTCACCACACAAACCCACATAATAATCAATCCTTCACATACAGAAAAAAGATAGAACTGGAAATAATCGAACAATGAAAAATAAAATAACTGAATTTGAACACGATAATGCCTCCTCATCCTTCAACTCCTGGGATAAAAATCACCAACGAAACAGTGGATACCCTATGCCTAATTTATAAAGACACATTCCAAAAGGACAGCAACACAACTAAAGAATCCCTGGTACAGCGAGGAGCTAAAACACACTAAACATACCCTGAGAAAATCTGAAAAACAATGGCAGAAATGCCAATCTACGATCTCTCTAGAAAAATACAAATCCCTATTAACAAAATACCATGAACAAATTAATAAAGCAAAAAACGTATACTAGGCAAAACAGATTCATGATGTAATTTTTAATTCTAAATCGATCTCAAAACAGTTAAAAACCTAATCAAGGACCCTTCCTTCATCATCTCAAATAGTTACTTTTCAAAAACAAAACAAAACAAAACTCATGCAAATAATATGCTACCTTGCTATTAAACAAAATAAACTATAATCACAATTCTCCACTGCTTACCAACAAAAGAGCCTGAAGATAAATGTGGTCAAGTGAAATAGACCTTGTTTGACCCAGTATCGAAATAAACCAAATCACAAAAATGAGACCTGCTTCCCACCCATTAGACCCCATCCCTGCAATTACCCTGAAAACAATAACTCACTCCAATATTTAAAACCATAACAAGCCACTCATTAGCTGAGGGATATGTCCCTCATAAAGCCAAACAAGCAGTGATCAAACCAATCTAAAAAAATTAAAAATGGCAGAATCGATGATTGGGACAATTACCGACCAATACCCAACCTAACTTTCATCACAAAAGTCATCGAAAAAACAAGGTTATCACAATTAAGGAACTACCTAGAAGACAATATACTATACCCAAATCAATTCGGATTCAGAAAAAAAAATCACTCAAACCCTAGTTGATCCTATACTACAAGGGTTTGACCACAACGAATCATATCCTGGTACTAATAGATCTAACTGCAGCATTTGATAGTTGACCATTCCCTGCTATGCCACCAGCTAAGAGTAATTGGAATAGACAGAAGTGTCAAATTGTTCTCTTCCTTCCTAAAAGACAAGACAGGACATTCCAAGTCAAATTGGGTAATCAAATTTTTGACACCTTCCCAATCGATACAGAAGTCCCCAAGATTCAGCACTCTCAGCCACTCTATTCAACATCTGCTGCCTGTATGCACATTACTAGCAAGCCTTAAAATCAAATTCTTCCAATATGCAGACATACAGTTCTATATCCCTTTTGACAAAATGCTTGAAAAAACTGTCTGACAACATACATGAAGGACATACAACAAAAACTCTCTCCCAACCCTAAAAAACAAATTGTTTGGTTAAGGAGATAAAACACGATAATCAAACCGCCAACTCTAGACCTAGGAATTATTATTACGCCCTCAGATCAAGTATGAGACCTAGGAATTCAGATCGATAAGAACTTCACTATGAAAAAACAAATTAATCAAAAACCAATACACCAAACTGAGAATATTACATCAGCTGAAACCACTAACAATACAGGACTTCCACACTGTCTTACAAATATTAATATTTTTTAACTTGGACTACTGCAACTCCCTATTACTAGGCCTATCAAACATACTAAAACTACTACAGTTACTTCAAAATGCCTTCGCTAGACTCTTAAGACAAGGAAATATAAACACATCAACCCCTCACTGACAGAACTGCACTGGTTTCCTATATAATCCAGAATTTATTATAAAGTAATTTTCAATATCATCATTAACCTGGGTTTATTAGAAGTCATACTTCATTCAACCTTATGCACCACAGAGAACCCTAATATCACAAAACAAAGGACTCCTAATGGTTCCTTCTACTCAGAACACACCTAACACAAATAAGGAAACAAATGTTCTCCATAGCAGGCCCCAAGTTGTGGAACTCCCTTCTAAAGTCTTACACAATGTGCTCCACCACTATAGCCTCTGTTTCCAGCGAAAGGCCCAAAGTTTCCATTAGCTGTAAAAGATCATGGGGTCTCATGACTTCAGGAAGGCTAGCTGTGTGCTTCTCTCACGGTTTTCTTGATCTTGTGGTTCCATCCATAAACATGGGAGAGTTAGTATATAGCACTGGATGAAGAGGTATATATAACAATCCAAAACACAATTTACAACCAAATGTATGTCGTTATGTTTAAAACGACTGAGATAACTATGTTAACAAGCGTATGAATTTTTGAACACTGTTAAAACATCGAAACTTTGTAAACCGTTGTCACGGCGAAACCAGACGGTATATAAAACTCGATTAATAAATTTAAAAAGTCAATACAGATAACAGAAAAAAGTTTCAAGCAAGAACTGAAAATGTGACTCTTTCGAAAAGCATACTATTTAACGTAAAACAACAATATGCTGATAATGTCAGTACTACACATAATGTTAGTGAAGAGAGCAATAAGCAATGAATGATGTAAAGTATTTTGTTAGTTAAACTAAAATGTTTTGTTTTTTTTGCTGTTGGATTGAACTTAGATCCTGACTATTGTGATGACCCAGAATATATACTATATGAACTAGAACATTTAGTTATTGTGGTGTTAACCTAGAATGTGAATGAACACACAGCATGTGACTGTTGACCAAGAATATGAAAGCTGATATTGTAAACTGTTGTGATCTTCATTTGGAATGACGGTATATAAAATGCCTAAATAAAGAGGTGGAATATTATCAGCACTGCAATTTAAGTATGTAATGGTCCATAATACAAAAATTAGTGAAAAGTGATGATTATGGTACAACTTAGAAGAGAAGTGTAGCACACCAGCCCTCGTCCAGCACTGAGAAAGCAACCATTATCTGTTTGTTTTTGTTGGACCAGATCACAGTCAAATTATGCTCCAAGCATTTGTCTAACCTAATTAGAAATGTTGGCTAGATGACTGAGGGAGTAAAAGGGGTAGTCAGAGAAGACAAGGAAATAGCAGAAAAACTAAATTAATTATTTGCCTTCTTTACTGCGGAGAATGATGGGTCAGTCCCATACCAGAAACAGGTTTTTGATGGTGATGACTGCACAGCTAAACAAGAGGACTGTGAAACTGGAGGATGTAATAAACCAGACATAGATGAAAGAATAACAAATCACTGGGACAGAATGGTATTCACCCCAGAATTCTTAAGGAACTAAAAAATGAAAATGCAACCTCTCATAAAACAGCTGCAGTACCAGAACACTGGCAATGACACACCAGTTTAAAAAAATAAATAAATAAAAAGAGGGCTCCGGAATGATCCAGGAAACTACAAACCAGTGGGCCTGACATCTGTGTTGGTAGATTAGTAGAAGCTATTCTTAAAGAACAAAATTACTGGTTACGTAGATAGATATGACTTAATGGGGGAAGAGCCAATATGCTTTTTGCAATGGGTAGTCTGACCTTACCAAATTTGCTAGATTTTTTTTTAAGGTGGAAAACATGCAGATAAAGGTGAGCCAGTTGATATAATGTATTTGGATTTTCAGAAGGCACTTGACAAGTCCCTCATGAAATACTCCTCAGGAAACTGGGAGATCATGCGATCAGAGTCAACATCCTATAGTGGAATGGCAACTGAGTAAAAGACAGGAAACAGAGGATAGGATTAAATAGTCAGTTTCCAAATAGAACAAAGTCATTAATGGAGTGCCCCATGTATTTGTATTGGGACCTTTGGTATTTAGCATATTCAGAAATAATTCCAAAAAAGGTACAGGCAAATGTGAAGATACAATGAACCATTCAAAATTGAAAGGACTTCACATCAAAATCTTCAACAATTTAAATAAAGACAATTCCACAGGATGTCATCCAAAGGAGGAAAAAAAGAGACCTCATATTTGGTGAAAAATTCAATATTGCAAAAATTGTAGTAGAAAAAAACTCTCATATGTAATGTCCAACAACAGATCTAAAAAATGGGTTTCACTTATCTGAATCTTGACGTTGGGTATGTTAAATTTCTAATTAAATATAACTCTGGTCCATGCTGATTTTAGTAAACAATCCACAAGGTGGCTAAACAGAGGTTTGGCCGACCTGAAAAGATCACAGACTTGATTCAAGAAAGCCATAAAGCTAAATTTAGGAACAGAAGCAGACGTCAGCTGAACATTTCGCCAGACAGGCTGTATCAAGGCTCAAACTTCAAAACGGGAATCTTTGCATCCATAGGTTGAATTTCTGCGAAAAATCGCTACTGCATTGTTCTGTGACCACAGAATGTCAAGATTCAGATAAGTGAAACATTTTTTTTTAGATCTGTTGTTGGACATTACATATGAGAGAATTTTTTCTACTACAATTTTTGCAATATTGAATTTTTCACCAAATGTGTTGAATTTCTAAAAAATTTAAGATAGAAATAAATATAAAAAAGAAATGTTGAAGATAATAAAAAGTTAAGGTGGTTGGAGATTTTTTAAGACCTATGATTGGCACAACCTCTTGAATACCATATTGTTCCATTGAGAACAGATATAGAGGCTCTGAGGTCTTTCCTCCTCCTTTGGATGACATCTGTGGAATTGTATTTATTTAAATTATTTAGCATATTCATAAATGACCTGGAGAAAAGAATGAGTGAGAGGACCAAATCTGCAACTGACAAAATTGCGTTTAGTTGTTAAAACATCAGTGGATAGTGAAGCACTGCAGAAAACTTTCTGAGACTAGGAGACTGGGCATCTAAATGGCAGATGCAATTTAATATGGACGTGCAAAGAAATGCACATAAGGAAAAATAATCCCAACTATAGATACATGACAC
The DNA here is from genome assembly GCF_901001135.1 of Rhinatrema bivittatum. Taxonomy (NCBI): domain Eukaryota; kingdom Metazoa; phylum Chordata; class Amphibia; order Gymnophiona; family Rhinatrematidae; genus Rhinatrema; species Rhinatrema bivittatum. The sequence continues at coordinate 698,624,753 of NC_042616.1, forward strand.
TGGGTTCCGTGTTAAGGTCACAACCCACAACGATGACCTTGAAATCTTTGGCTCCGTGTACAATGGTAATCAAAAAAGCAAATAGAATGTAAGGCATTATTTGGAAAGGAATAGAGAACAAGACTGACAATATCATAATGCCATTGTACAGAAAAATTATGCAAATGCACCTTGAGTTCGTGTGCAGCTCTGGTTGCCCCATCTCAAAAAAGACAGACATAGAAAAAGTACAGAGAAGGGTGATAAAAATGATAAAGGGAATGGAAAAAGTTGCCTTATGGAGAAATGCTAAACAGATTAAGGCTCTTTAACTTGGAAAAACGATGATAGAGATATAATGGAGGAGATTTCTCAAATCAAGAGAGAGGTGTGGAATAGGTTACTGATTATTTATCCATTCAAACAACTAGAACCAGTGCAGGGGTTCTCAACCCAGTCCTCAGGACACACTTAGCCAGTCAGGTTTTCAGGATATCTACAATGAATATGCATGAAATATTTGTATGCACTGCCTCCAATGTATGAAAATCTTATGCATATTCATTGTGGATATCCTGACACCTGACTGGCTAGGTGTGTCCTGAGGACTGAGTTGAGAACCCCTGAACTAGCTGACATTCCATGAAACTAGCAACCAACATATTTAAAGTAAATCTTAGAAAGTATTTTTTCACTCAGTGCACAATAAAACTATGGAATCTGTTGCTAGTGGATTTGGTTAAGACAACTAATATTATGGGGTTCCAAGAGAGGACTGGGCAAGTTACTAAAGGAAAAGTAAATAAGTTATTAGTCAGGTAGACTTGAGAAAGCCAGCACTTATCCCTGGAAGTGAGATATAAGAGACCGATCAACTATTGGGGGATCTTCCAGGTACTTGTAACCCAGATTGGGTTTGATGGACCTGCTCTGATCCAGCAGGGAACTTTTTATATAGGGACCCTCATTCTCAGGTTTTGTTTTGTTTTTTAATTTTGCCTTGGAATTTCAGTGATAAAAAAAAAAGAAAACCATGGAAAAATGGCTTTTCCACTGATTTTTCTCCTGGGTGTAAAAGTCATTTTTCCACAGATTTGTTTTGTTACATTGAAATTCCCAAGCAAAATAAAAACTGAAAACAAAAGTGCCTATTCTTATATTAAGGAGAATACCTCTCTATCAGGAAAGGGTTAATCAAGCTAATAAGAGGATAGTGTAATAGAATCCTACGCGCGTACCCCTTTGAAAATCTACCCCATTAAATTTCATCTGCCATTTGGATGCCTAATTTTCCAGTCTCACAAGGTCTTCCTGCAATTTATCACAATCAGCTTGTGATTTAACTTCTCTGAACAATTTTGTATCTGCAAATTTGATTACCTCACGTCGTACTTCTTTCCAGATCATTTATAAATATATTGAAAAGTACGGGTCCCAATACAGATCCCTGAGGCACTCCACTGCCCACTCCCTTCCACTGAGAAAATTGTCCATTTAATCCTACTCTCTGTTTCCTGTCTTTTAGCCAGTTTGCAATCCACGAAAAGACATCGCCACCTATCCCATGACTTTTTACTTTTCCTAGAAGCCTCTCATGAGGAACTTTGTCAAACGCCTTCTGAAAATCCAAGTATACTACATCTACCGTTTCATCTTTATCTACATGTTTATTAACTCCTTCAAAAAAGTGAAGATTTGTGAGGTAAGACCTGCCTTGGGTAAAGCCATGCTGACTTTGTTCCATTAAACCATGTGATTTTGATATTTAGAACACTTTCCACTATTTTTCCTGGCACTGAAATCAGGCTAACTGGTCTGTAGTTTCCCAGATCACCCCTGGAGCCCTTTTTAAATATTGGAGTTACATTAGCCACCCTCCAGTCTTCAGGTACAATGGATGATTTAAATGATAGGTTACAAATTTTACTAATAGGTCTGAAATTTCCTTTTTTAGTTCCTTCAGAACCCTGGTGATCATTTTGCCTTCTTTCCACCTTTCTTAATGTGTGAAATACATGTGGACTGTGCTTCTAGGATGGTATTTTTTTTTTTTTTAACAATGACCACGCCTCTTGCACACTTTTTACCCTTGTACCTGCTCCTTTCAGTTTTTTTCTAATTTTATCAAAGTTTCACTTTTGAAAGTTTAGTGTTAGAACTGTAGATTTACTTATTGTCCCCCTTCCAATTATTAGTTTAAATTTGATCGTGGTATGATCACTATTGCCAAGCGGCCCCACCACCATTACCCCTCTCACCAAATCCTGTGCTCCACTGAGAATTAGATCTAAAATGGCTCCCTCTCTTGTCGGTTCCTGAACCAATTGCTCCATAAAGCTGTCATTTATTCCATCCAGGAACTCTCTAGCATGTCCCAATGATACATTTACCCAGTCAATATCGGGGCAATTGAAATCTCCCATTATTACCACACTACCAATTTGGTTAGCTTCCCTAATTTCTCCTAACATTTCATTGTCCGTCTCACCATCTTGACCAGGTGGACGGTGGTATACTCCTATCACTATAGTCTTCCCCAACATACAAGGGATTTCTACACAAAGATTTGATTGTGCATTTAGTCTCATGCAGGATGTTTATCTTGTTGGACTGTATGTCATTCCGGACAAAGTGCCACACTGCCTCCTGGGTGCTCATCTCTGTCATTGTGATTTAATTTGTGCCCTGGTATAGCACTGTCCCATTGGTTATCCTCCTTCCACCATGTCTCTGAGATGCCAATTAAGTCTGTCATCATTCACTGCTAAACATTCTAATTCTCCCATCTTACTTATTAGACTTCTGGTATTAGCATACAAACATTTCAAAGTTTGGTTTTAGTTTGTATTTTCATTCTGCTTTTTAAGTTTTTTTAAGGTGAGTTTTTAGTTACAGTCTACTTTTCTTATTATTGGAATCTCACTGTCGGGATGCCCTAATTCTAATGCATCATTAGTATCCTTTGAAGATATCTCCCTCCGAACCATGCGCTGCTGAGCGACTGTCTGCTTGCCCCTTAGAGCAGCTTTTAAACTAGAACAATCTCCTTTTTAAAGGTTAACGTCAGCAGTCTTGTTCCACCCTGGTTAAGATGGCGCCCATCCCTTTGGAAGAGACTCCCCCTTCCCCCAAAAGGTTCCCCAGTTCCTAACAAAACCGAATCCCTCTTCCTTGCACCATCGTCTCATCATTGAGACTCCAGAGCTCTGCCTGTCTCTGGGGACCTGCACGTGGAACAGGGAGCATTTCAGAGAATGCTACCCTGGAGGTTCTGGATTTAAGCTTTCTACCTAAGAGCCTAAATTTCACTTCCAGAACCTCCCTCTCACATTTTCCTATGTCATTGGTGCCCACATGTCCCACGACAGCCGGCTGCTCCCCAGCACTATCTAAAATCCATGTTACTTCCCCCTGCTGCTACTCCCAACACTTGGTGTGAGTCACATCCAAAGCTCACTGCATGCTCTCCCCATCTCACTCAGCCTGGGGATAAGACAGAGGCTGGAAGAACTAAAGGAGAAAGCCCAGGACGGAAACAATAATAATGCTCGGCCCGGTCCTTCCCCAGTGCAGAGGCAGATTAAGAGGAACTCTAGTCCTCGGCCTGGAGAATGACTGTGGTTTTCTTCAGAGCCCTGTCACCAACAGACAGTTACGCTGATGTTGGTGTGATGTCCATTGGTGCAGCTCCATGGTCCATCAATGCCAATGCTGTCAATGCTGATGGCTCGGCCTTCAGCCCGAACAGCTGCTCCATATTATCAAACCAAAGACTACATACCTTCGGGGTCATTTGTGCGCAACCCCCAATCAGAGGACATCTCATGGGGGTCCGACATGGTCCTCTGGCACCGGGGGCATCACCGAAAAACTGACGTGGCCGTGACGGGATGAAAAATCAAAATCAATGGTGGCAGGCATCGATGGCCAGCAGGCACCAAAGTACCGCCACCACTAGGGAAAAATTGACCGCGAAAGGAACGTTCCAGAAGCATCCAAAAAAAAAAACCAAATCTAACAAAAAAAAAAAAAAAAAACACACAACCCACACTTACTAGGAACACTATAGGGAAGCACCGAGAAGGACCTGGTGAAGAAAAAACCCACGGAGAGCGAGAAATGAGAAAAAAAAATGTTTTCCAAAAGACCTCAAAAGCCAAAATGAGCTCACTTACACTGTGATGCTTACAGCTCCGCGGAGAGACTGGAGAGGGACCCCGCGTGGACAGATGGTATAAGGCAGTGGTTCTCAACAAGTGTGTCTTGAAGTCCCGGGAGGTGTATTGCAGAGCCAGCAGAATACTGATCTTTCCTCAGTCAGGGCAGGAGTTGGCCGACTTCTTTTATTGAGTATGACAGAGTTGCTCTTAATTCCTTCTCTTCCTGGTCAGTAGGAGACTGTACCCTCCTCCTTCACCCATATCAGAGTGCGATATCACCAACTCCTGTTCATATGGGCCCGGCAGGACGCCAACTTTATCTTCTTCTGCTTGGCCTGGCAGTGAGGCTGCTGATGCTCTCTTCACCCCATGGGGCCTGAATGTGAAAGCAGGAGCATAAGGCAAGCTCTATAGATCCATTGCTGCTGATTCATCTTCCGTGCCTCAATGCTTCTTGCTCTCACCTGCTGCTGATAAAGAGAGAAGGGGACTTGACCGAAGTCTTTTCTGCTGATTGGGAGCCAGGAGGAGGGGCAAATGTACTGGACAGGAAAGCATGGGGAGATAGGGAGTCAGGATTCTGCTGGATAGGAAGGGGTGGGGGTTGCTGGGTAGGAAGAGGTGGAGGAGAGAGGAGTTTGGGCTGCTGGGCAGGGAAGAGAGAGCTGGAGGTGTGGGGCTGCTTGGTTGGGAGAGAGGTGAGTAGGAAATGCTGAGCAGGAAGGGGTAGGAAAGAGGTGGTTAGAGGTATTCTGGGTAGGGAAGGGGAGAGGGCAGAAAGGGAGCATGGGGAAGAGGATGTGGGATGGGGCGGCGGGAATGTTGGACAGGGATATGAGCATTTAAAGGGATGATTGAGTAGTTGGGAGAAGTGAGAGGTAATGGGGCATGGAGCGAAGTGACTGGGTACAAGGGCGATACTATGTCAGTTTCGAGAACATGCATTTCTTCTTTGAACTTTGCCTAGTGTTGGAGGAAGTTTGTTTCTAGTCTTCAGTTTTGCACTGCATGCAGAAAGTGGTCTTGGGGGTTCCATTCCAGGTTTTGTTTCCACATTTGTAATTTGTGGACTTTTATTCTACATTTGGTGAAGGCAGGTCTATCTGTGTGTGTGACAGATGAGGTACTTTACTAGAGGTTTGTATCATCCTTATCTGTTGTATTTTCTCATCATAATATTGCACTGGTGGTGAACTGCTGCCTTTTCATGGGTAGGGCTATTGTTGTTTCATTTCTTGGAGTTAGCACTGCAGAGGTATGGCAGGTTTGATAGACATGTACAGAGTGGTGGTTTGTTTGTATTTTACAATGCATCTGGTAATAGAGGGAGTTCATGATGCTGTTAAGATGACACCAGAATCAGAATATCTTTTTTATATGGTGAGTTGTACAGGGAAATATCTTAGTTCTGCTCTGCACCCATTGTTAGGAAGCAGGGGACACCTGTGAATGCAGAGCATATGCTTATATTTAGTCTCATGATGGTCATGTGTTCTCTTTGTGTCATGCATGTGAGCATCTCTCATGTGTATCCTGAAAAAGGTTGAGAACCACTGGTACAGGACACGCTGGGCATGCTCAGTGTGCCAAGCCAAAGTTCTAGAAACCTTGGCATAAGTTTTCTATGTTGCAGCTCCATCTGATGTCACCCACGTGTGAATACTACCATCCTGCTTGTCCTCTGTGAAATTTACATCTCTATTTGATTTTATCTTGGATTTAATTGTATTTATATTGTGTATCCTATTTTCCTACAAATTTAATCATGATTTGTAAAATATTTTGCTTTTATTGAAAAAAGAAGGAACAAACCCACAAAACAGTATGGGAAGTGAAACATGAGAGTGTTTTGGCTTCATGGCCTTTGTTTCTGCTTCATCACAGCCGGAGAACACTCAGAGTCAGGTACTTGTGACCTCAATGTTGCAGACAAGATATTGGGTTCAATGGACCTTGGACTGACCCAGCATGGCAATTCTTATATTCGTATGTTCTTAGCACTGATTTCATTCAAGTCCAAATGTTGAGGACATCAGAAAGGCATCTGCATGTTCAAAGGGGATAATGTATTACAGCACTGAGAGTGGAGGCCAGTTTAAAACCCACATAAAAGGAGTTTGTTCACTTTTGTCCTTAATATACAGGGCCTCAAGAGAGGTTTTTTTTTTTAAACATATTACATGCAATTATTTTTATTCCTCAAATCTGGCAAAAATATTTCTTCTATAAATGTTTCTATTTCCCAAGTTTGTATGACTACAACTCTTATTTTACATTATTGTAACATAAGAACATAAGAAATTGCTGAGTCAGACCAAGGGTCCATCAAGCCCAACATCCTGTTTCCAACAGAGGCCAAATCAGGCCACAAGAACCTGGCAATTACCCAAGTGATGGTAGTGGTGAAGGGATGGGGAGGGAGAAAAATTGACCCAGAGTGGGATACTATGTCAGGAGTGGCATACAGTCATGTAAGGTTAAACTTCAAAAGGATGAAAGTCAATGTCTTAGAAAAAGATGGAGAAATGCATACTGAGATTAACACAGTCCTGCAAAGTAGGGGGACACAAAGTAAAGGAGAAATTTAATTACCCCACCATTAACTGGATCGCCTCCTCAGGTCACCCAAGGGAGGTAAGATTTCTAGATACTATAAATGATTGCTCTTGGAATAGTTGGTCTGAAAGTCCATGAGAAGAGATGCTAATCTAGGCCTAGTCTTCAGAGTAATGCAGGACCTTGAGTAAAGGACAACTGTGACTGAACTGCTGGGTAACCGTCATCACAACAGTTAATTGGAGATATGAGGGAGAATTAAAACGTTTTCACCAAGTCCTCTTTTGCAGAGAGGTTTAGTGTTAAGGTTTGTTAGGGCTGATATTTTGTAAGTGGTTGAGATTCTGTGGCTATTTTGGGAAGTTCTGTAAATGTTTACTGTTATTTAAAACTGTGGTGGCCAAACTACGTCCTGTGGGCCAAATCTGGCTCTTAAGGGAGGAAGGAAGTAGAAGAGGTGAGTGAGAAGAAGAAATGGTAGAAGAGTTCATAAGTGTGTGTATGTGAATGAATGTGTGTATATGAGAAAGGATGAGGTTTGTGTACACCCTCCTCTCTTCCCCCCCCCAATTCAAGTCTAGAATCTCAGGGTGACTAGAAAGGAAAAAAGTTTCCACGTATGGAAGGGGGGAATTTTTTATTTTTTTTTTAATCTTTATTAGTTTTAATTATTGGCTGTTCGATTTGTGTTTTGAAATATTTGATTGGCTGAGGAAATGTTTAAAGTTTAGGGGTTTTTTGTTTTTTTTTAAATCCTTATTCTACCTAATTATGTGGTGTTCTATTTGTCATCTATTTTGAAATATGATTTGTATTAGAGTATGGTTTCCTCACTATAACAGATTTCTTGACTGTTTTATGAGGAATGGCGGTATTTGTTTTTTTATTTATTGCACTGCATACGAGTATGGCATTTAATGGATTCCAGTCCAGTTTTGTGTCTGCACCTTACTATTTATACTTTTATGGCCTGCATCTGTGACTGAGAGGAGGTTTTCTGCTAGTTGGAATAATGCCTTGCACCTGTTGGGTTGAAGGCTTTCTGATTTTTGTAGGAGGCTGGGGTACTTGATTGAAAGGGCTCCTTGGGTGTTAAAAATGATGGTGCTTAATGCCTGCAGCAAGTAGTGGAGATTTGATTGCTGTGTTGAGGACCCGCCGTGCCCCACTGTACCATGCCCTGCCCTCCGGCCCTTTATAACTTGTGATGTGCCCTAGTACAAAAAAAAAAAAAAAGTTTGGCCACCCTGATCTAAAACAAGGGATTCACCCAGCCCTTAATAGATTAATTGTCCCCTTTGTAAGTCATTTTAAAATTAACGTCAAATGCACCACGTAAGCTTAGAGTTTAATTTAAGCATCTCTACTCCCGTAGTAATCGAAATTAACTAAGAATTCAATATGAAGATGCAGACCTGCCTGTCTTTTGCACAGAGTGGCACATGAATGATTATCTATTAGTTGGTGAAAGATTGTATGTCTGTGTCAGGTGCAAAGAGCTCCTAGCTCTCAGATAATAAATCAGATATCTGAAGTAGCTGAGGCAGACAGGATCTACTCCTGGAGGAATTCTGCAAAGTTAAAATTCTGCATAATTTATATTAGTCAAAACAACAAAATATACATCACAGCCTGATTAATTCATTTAAAATATAATACAGAAAAGTTATTACTCAAAGATGCAGAGTTTTAAATATTTTGATCAGAATTCCCCTAGAAGCCCCTTTCTCACGTGCACACACACACCCCCTTCACACCGGCTCCCTCTCTCACGTGCAGACATACACACACACACACACACACACCATTCACATATACAAAATTCCTCTCACAGGCTCCCAATCTCACACACAACACACTTTGCCTCTCACATAAGCTCATAGACACTGTGCCAAGGATATTCTTCAGTCCCTGAAGGCAAGGACACCCCCATCCTTATCTCACAGGCATGTTGGATCCTCAAACCCCAACCTGCTGTGGTCTATAATTGCCATTTCTTTCTACATCTCTGATTTCCAACATGATGCTCTCTTCAGACAGCAACATGGTAGGTTACTTTTTCCCCAAGGGTAGCCTTTAGCTCTTCCTCCGGCTCACATATTCTGCTGTAGGCAGAATGGGCTCTGCCTGTAGCTATCTCAGGCCTCTTATCTCTATGAGCTTAATCTACAGGTGCAAGAGCGATGGGCTCCATTTGTGGCCCATCAGCCTTCTACAGTAAATCAGCCACGAGCAGGATGGGCTCTGCTTGCAGCCTGCTGAGCCTCTTTGATCCTCGGCCGCAAGAGGGATGGGCTCCACTTGCGACCTGCCAGGCTCCTCCTATCTTTGGTCACAAGCAGAAGGGCTCTGCTTGCAGTCTGCTGGAACTCACTCCATTATCTGCATAAAATATTAAAATTCGGCACAGGAGGGACACAGAAGCCAAGTCAGCACTCCAGTCTGGAAGCCCTTGTGCTACCTTGGAGAAGCAAGGTCACCTGATTGGAGAGAGCATCATCCTGGTGTAGCAGGAAGCAATCCTGTAAGAAAGACCTGTACACCAGATAATGCATTATCCTCTCACACCGAGATTGAGACTCCAAGGGCTAGTGCCCAGGAGAGAAGGGATAGGTCAGTCACCATAGTGAATGTGAATGTGAGGATTGCTTAGTAACTTGCTTGCCTAGTGCGAAGGTGGCGGACCTCATGCGTCACATAGATAGGATTTTAGTGCTAGGGAGAAGCCGACTGTCGTGGTACATGTGGGCACCAACAACATAGGAAAATGTGGGAGGGAGGTTCTGGAGGCCAAATTTAGGATTTTAGGTAGAAAGCTGAAATCCAGAACCTCCAGAGTGGCATTCTCTGAAATGTTCCCCGGAGGCAGGCAGAGCTCCGGAGTCTCAATGCGTGAATGAGACGATGGTGAACGGAAGAGGAATTCAGTTTTGTAAGGAACTGGACAACTTTTGTGGAAGGCAGAGACTTCCAAAAGGACGGGCTCCACCTTAACCAAAATGGAACTAGGCTGTTGGCGCTAACTTTCAAAAAGGAGATAGAGCAGCTTTTAAACTAGAACAAGGGGGAAAGTCAGTCACTCAGCAGTGCAGACTCAGTGTGCTGTAGCAGTCAAAAAAGCAAACAATGTTGGGAATTACTAGGAAGTAAATGGTAAATAAAAACGGAAAATGTCATAATGCCTCTATCACTCCATGGTGAGACCGCACCTTGAATACTGGGTGTAATTTTGGTTGCCACATATCAGGATATAGTTGTGATGGAGAAGGTACAGGGAAAGGGAACCAAAAATGATAAAGGGGATGGAATAGCTCCCCTCTGAGGAAAGGCTAAAGAGGTTAGAGCTGTTCAGCTTGGAGAAGAGGTGGATGAGGGGGGATATGATAGAGATCTTTAAAATCATGTCTAGAATGGGAAAATGTGAATCAGTTATTTACTCTTTCAATAATAGAAGGACTAGGGGGCACTCCATGAAGTTAGCAAGTAGCACATTTAAAACTAATCTGAGAAAATTCTCTCACTCAACGCGCAGTTAAGCTGTTGAATTTGTTGCCAGAGGATGTGGTTAGTGCAGTTAGCTGGGTTTATAAAGGGTTTGGAAATATTCTTGGAGAAGTCCATGATCTGCTATTAAATCAACTTGCCTTAGAGAAAAGCCACTGCTATTACTGGCATCAATTGCATGGTATCTACTTAGTGTTTTGCTACTTGCTAAGTACTTTTAGCCTGAATTGGCCATTGTTGGAAACAGGATGCTGGGCTTGATGGACCCTTGGGCTGACCCAGTGCGTGTGGCAACCGCGGGTGCGCCGGGCACTAATGCAGCTCTTCCTACCACTCGTTACTGGATTGACCTGTATGTGAGGAGGATGAGCTCTGCCCCGCCTCCCAAAAGGAATGGTGTGATTCTTGATCCCTTAACTGTCCGAGCCTCCAATGATGCAGATCGATCGGTGAAATGACATGGAACTCCTGCCCAAGCAGAACTCAGGCAAGTCCCCAGGCTCAATGACCTACACAGATCACACACACTGCATTCTGTCAGTCCTTCCAGCACCAGATAAAGGCACAAGAACAGACAGAGAAAAGGAGAGGATAAAGAAACTAAACTGTAGGTGCAGTATTTATTTACTCAGGGTAGAATTAGACTCTGCCAGTGACTGAGGCCCGCCATGCGGGTGGTAGAGCATTAAGGGGAAGAGAAAGAAAAACTACTCCAGAAAAAAAAAAAAAAAGTCATAACAAAATCTGTGAGGAGAAAGCAAAGCTGGATACCTTGACCACATGGCTCTGCAGAGAGAGAAAAAAAAAAAAAAAAGACTAAGGGACACTGCCTAGGGGCAGGGTAATAACTACAGCTGAACATGTTCAGTAGGACATGTTTGAAAGTTCTAGAATATTTGAAATCAAAGATCTGGGCTGAGCTCCATCTAATGGATGTCACCCATGGGTGAGGAAGCTTGTCCTTAGAGAACTGTTATTTCTGGTCCAAGATATTCACATTTTCTTCCTGTATGCCAGGTTTGGTGAATGGAGAAAGTTATTACCTACCTGATAATTTCCTTTTCCTTAATAAGGACATGTGGATCCAGAACCAGTGGATTATGCACCTCTACCAGCAGATGGAGACTGAACAAAGCTGACATCACAGTATATATATACCCCTGCAGTGACATCAGCCTGCCAGAATTCTCTGCAAAAAACAATTGTGGACAAATTAACAAAACTTGATCACTAACAGTTAACCATCCCAGCACTCAGCCAACAGGAAAACTGATCTCAGGAAAAAAAAAAAAGTGATAACACTAGTCTATGGACTGAAGTAACTTACCAGTAACCTCTGGAACATGCAGCCACGCAGGACAATAGCACAACCATCCAGCAGCCAAGGGCAGTAAAGTGGATCCACCTGTTCTTATTAAAGAAAAGGAAATTATCAGTTAAGTAGTAATTTCTCCTCTCTTAGCATACGGACAGGTGGATCCAAAACCAGTGGGATGTACCAAGGCTACTCCCAAATAGGGCAAGAGGCTGCCCACTGTCCAAGCACCACCACACACGCAAAGGTTGTGTCCTCCCAGGCCTGCACATCTAGGCGGTAATGCCTGGAAAAAGCGTGCAGGGAGGACCATGTTGCAGCTCGGCAGGAGACAATCTAGCCTCCGCCCATGACACTGCCTGAATCCTAGTGGAATGAGCCCTAATCTGACTGAACAATGACTGCTCAGCATCCACATACGCAGCTGTGATTTACCTCCTTAATCCAATGGGCTATCACAGCCCGCGATGTCGACTCGCCCTGTTTACTCACGCCATGGAGAACAACTAGGCAATCCATCTTCCTGAGAGGTTTAGAAACCTCCACATACCTCAAGATATGCCTCTTGACATTCAAAGGCCATAACAGGCGATATTCCATTGCATCTCCTTCCCTGTCCAGAGATGGCAGGGAACTTGACTGATTCAAGTGAAAATCTGAGACCACTTATTGCAAAAATGAAGGAACGGTATGCAGCTGTATCACCCCGGAATCACCCATAGAAAGGGCTCCCAGCAAGATGAGGCCTGCAGTTGGAAAACCCTATGTGCCGAACAAATTGCCACAAGAAACACTGTTTGAGGTCAGTAATCTCAAGGAAAGGCTATGCATCAGTTGAAAAGTAGGGCCCGCCAAAAAAATGCCACAAAAGCACTGACAACCACAAGGGGGTACAAAGATAAGAACATGCCATACTGGGTCAGACCAAGGGTCCATCAAGCCCAGCATCCTGTTTCCAACAGTGGCCAATCCAGGCCATAAGAACCTGGCAAGTACCCAAAAACTAAGTCTATTCCATGCTTCACTCAGTTTAAGAAAATCTGTCTACATCTGGATGAGCTGGCAACCAAGCCCTCAGCCATACTGTAAAACAAAATAGAGCCGGATCTTCATGAAGAGTCGGCCCCTACCGAAGCAGATTCTTGTGAGCCAGAAATTGGAGAGGAGTGTCCACCAGAAGCCTTCGCAGATCTGCATACCAGTGTCTTCTGGACCAATCTGGTGCCATCGGAAGCATCAACCCCATGTGACTCGAACTTCAGAATCATTCTGCCTAACATGGGCCATGGGGCAAAGGCATACAGTACATTGCCCTCCGGCTACTCCTGCACGAGGGCATCGATGCCCAAGGACTTTTGATCTCTCCTGCGACTGAAGAAGAGAGGAACCTTCTCATTGTGAGAAGTCACCAGCAGGTCCAGAAACAGAAGGCCCCAGCAATCCACTAAAAGCTGGAACGCCTCGTTTGTCAACTCCCATTCTCCTGGATCTAGACTGTCTGCTGAGAAAGTCAGCTCTTACATTGTCTTTTCCCGCAATGTGCGAGGCTGAGATCTCCTGAAGATGTACTTCTTCCCATTCCATAAGTTGAACTATTTCCTGTGACATTTGTTGGCTCTTGATTCCTCCCTGCTGATTGATATAAGCCACTGTTGTCGCATTGTCTGACATTATCGTGACTGCTCGACCCTGCAATTGGTCGCTGAATCGCAAGCATGCCAACCAGACAGCACAAGCTTCTAGCAGACTGATGCTCCAGAGAGACTCTTCTTTTGCCAACGCCCTGGCACTGTCAGCTCCTGACAGTGAGCTCCCCAACCCTGGAGTCTCGCATCTGTCGTGAGTATTAGCCAATCCGGCGATCTTAGGGAAACCCCCTTTCTTAGCTTATCCACTTGTAATCACTACTGCAGATGTATGCAGATCTCTATTGGTAGGTAGAGCCGAACTGAATAGTCCTGAGACTGTGGGTTCCAATCAGTCAGCAGAATGCAATTTGAGAACCTGTACGTAAGACCACACTGTTGGATGTATCATGTTCGTCAATAGACGTACCTGCACCATCAGCTTCTACCACGATATTCTAGTGACTACGAAGGCTGAAGATTGCTCTTGGCCAGGTTCACCACCCTACAACAAGGAAATCATGTTGCGTGAGACCCAAAGGCTCTCTTCCAGGCTCTTGGCCTGAATCATCCAATTGTCTAAGTACAGGTGTACCAGAGTCCCATGTTTTCTCAACTATGCTGCCACTACAAGCATAACCTTGAAAAATGTTCTAGGCGTGGTCGCCAAACCAAAATGTAGCGCTCGAAACTGATATTGAAGCCCACAAATTGCAAACCGCAGAAATAGTCACTGCTCTAGCTGGATAGGAATATGAAGGTACGACTATACTGCCATTATCACTGAGCACAAGGTTTCCATGCAAAAATAAGTCACCTGCAAATGGTGGCTAACTCCTTTGAAATCTAGGATGGGGCGAAAAGAGCTCTCCTTCTTAGGTACAACAAAATAAATGGAATATCTGCCTGTATTTTCTTGCGAAGTGGGCACTGGAACCACAGGAGTCTTGAGAACGTACTCTCCACTGCCTGTCTCTTCTAGAGAGTTGCAGGGAGACACCATGAAAATGTCCCAAGAAACACTACGAAACTCCAGTGCATAGCCATCCCTTTTCACTTCCAGAACCCATTCGTCTGACAATCTTGACCCACCTCCGATTAAAAAAAAAAAAAAAAAAAGAGGCGACCTATCTCCTGATCCTGGGGGTGGATTGGCACATCTTCATTGGGAGGCTCAAGGGTGCTCCACCAGCCATGCCAAGCTCCGTCTGGGATGAAGGAACTAAGACTTATCCAAAGATTGAGTCCTCTGAAAGGCCACTCCTCTGTAGGGTTGAAAACATCTGAACCCCCTATTATGACTTAACGAGCTGAAGGAGTGTGGAGCCCGTTTCTTATCCTCTGGTAATCGAGGAACTTGGGACTCACCCCACTTACTGGCCATTTTCTCCAGCTTGCTCCCCAAAAAGAGCGAGCCTTTAAAGGGCAATTTCATAAGGTTAGACTTCTAGGTTGTATCAGCCGACCAATAGCTGATGCCTAGCAGTTATTACCAAAGCCACCCCTCTGGCCAAGGTTTGGACTAAATTGCAGACCGCATCTGCCAAAAAGGTAGCTGCTGGCTCCATCACTGCCTGAGAGAAGTAGTAAACAAGAATGAGCCACCAGGTAACAATCCATTGCCATTGATAGCCTCAATTCTCCTTGCTCCCTCACAGATGAATCCAGAGGGGTACAGTCCTTACAAGATTCCTCTCCCTTTAAAATTAGCTTCCAGGGCATCCCATTCAAGATCACTTTTTGAATGGCTTCCATAATAGGGAAGAAACAAGAGGCTTTACATAAAGAAATCAAAATGGGATCTTTCTTTGGCTCAGACATGGATTCGGCCCCCAGAACTCCCAGCATCTTCAATGTCTGGGAAATCAGTGCCGGTAATTTATCTCTATGAAAGAAACGCAACATAGTTCTTTATGGCTCCAATCCTGGAGGATTTTCCCCATCCTCCAGGGAAGCAGGATCAGCTTAATCATCCATTCCATCTGAGTTCCTATCAGTGAAACCTGCAGCAGATCTCTGCTTACTCTGATGCTTATCTGCCGCACCAGGTGTGTGGGAATCCGCAGCCTGTGATCCTAATCTGTCAAGATTGGCCAGGGCCAAAGACTGTGCCTGAAGAAAAGACAATCCTTGAAAAAAATTCTACTCTAACAGAAAGGCAGAGGGATTCATGCCAAGATCAGGGTGCATCAGATCTACACTCACTGAACTACCTTCCCCTGCTGGCGAACAAGTGAGGGGAGTCCCAAAATCAGGCAACACCTCTGGCAGCTCTTTTTCCATTCCCGCACCAGGCTGGGAAAAACCAAACATAACAGGCAACCCATAGGGCAAGGTGCTTAGGGGCTTCTTTGCTATGGGCACCAGTCTGACAATGTGCCCTAATAGGCGTCTAATAATAGTGCACCCAGCTGTGTTCATGCTGCAAAAAGCTAGGTGCCCAAAATTTAGACACTCAATACTGTGCCTTGATAAGTGCATAAACTGAGCTTCCACCAAGACGATCAGACAGTGTGCACAAATAAGTGTGTGCACGGGGGTGCACGCACAATTGAGTGCCCCGGTAGGTGCCCCTATGCGGCCAATCGGATGGCAAAGCACAAATCGATGGAACTGAAGGCGGCAATCTTTTGTTCAGAAAAATGCACGAAAATGCCACCACGGCTACCATGCAGCAAACAAGACAAGCCTGAGAGTGGGGCCCACAAAAGGGCTGCTCAACTCGCCAAGCTACCCACATCCCCTAAGCTCCCCCAGATCGGCAAGCTAAGTGTGGAGACTGGGGGAGGAGAGGAATCCCTCCTTAATTCTCCTTCTCCCTTTTTTTTTTCTTCATGATTACCCTTTACCTGAGCACACAGTCTCTCTGGCTGTGGGGGGGGGGGGGGAGAAAGAGAGGGCAAGCACCTTCATCACCACGCTTGGCCCCCCAATCCCACTTGCCTTTCAGCTGCTTCCCCCCCCCCCCCCCTTTTTCAGCTAAGTCCATGCTGGCTGAAAAACCAGCTACCGGACCAAGGCACTCATCTGAGGGAATGATCCAAAGAAATCACCTCAGGAATTTTTAACTGGAGGGAGGGACCATAAAAGTATCACCACAGGAGAGCGGGGCGAATAGTTTTCTTCCTTTTCTCCTTTAAAATTTTTAAGCAATCCCCAAGTAGGAAGATGCATGTCCACCATCTGCTGGAGACTGAGAATACTGGCAGGCTGATGACATTGCAGTAGTATATAATATACCGTGATGTCAGCTTTGCTCCATCTGTCGGTAGATGTGCATAATCTACTGGTTCAGGATCCACCTTGTTCATATGCTAAGTTCTTCTTTTTCATAATCTTAGTGTTCATATTAAGTTACTTAACGTCCAATAAAAAGTTCTCTAATTTTTTTGTTGAGCTTTAGTTCCCATGTAACTGACTGGACTCGCATATGATTGATATCACATTATACAACAGGGCTAAATATGTATATTCATGACATTTAATATTTTATATTCTGCTTTTCAGCACTCAAAGCAGATTACATGCAGGTACTGTAGGTATTTCCTTATCCTCAGAGGGCTTGCCTTAGTTTAAAGGTACTTGAGAGATGGCACAAATTATACTGGTTAAACTGTCCTGTCTACAGTACCAAAGATCCTTCTCTAAACTGTAAAATGAGCTCTATACTTTAACATTAAATACGCATAACCACCAACTCCAGCAGGCTGGAGCGCAAATTTGTGTCAGGTACAGCACAGGACCATAAACAGAACAGTACAGTTAACTATT
Source organism: Rhinatrema bivittatum (assembly GCF_901001135.1). NCBI lineage: Eukaryota > Metazoa > Chordata > Amphibia > Gymnophiona > Rhinatrematidae > Rhinatrema > Rhinatrema bivittatum. The sequence continues at coordinate 698,641,663 of NC_042616.1, forward strand.
AAGTTCAGAAGTGCAAAGCATATCTCATTAATACCAGACAATGGTTACAAGGAGGTAAAGGGACAGAGAAACAAGAAATAAGTGTCCATGTCCCTGCATCTCCCCAATCAATTTGGGACTCAGTTACAGAATAGATTCACAACTCGTCAGTCAATGTATATCCCGGGAATACAAGAGTAACATTCTCACGGTTGTACCAGATCCTTGGTAGACTGAACTAGTTTTCATTGGATTATTCTTAGATAGTCAAAAGATGTTATAGAACATGAACTTTTGGAAATACGTAGTCCCCTTTCCTTCAGACATTAAGAAAAAGTTTATAGAACCCAAGCTCTGAAAAGCTTGGGTTCTATACCATTGATCACAATAAAACCAGAGAATTTATGCATTAATAACTATGCTTGACTAGCTTCCCAGTGGAAAAATTTCCTCAATGAAGAAGATAAGTACCCACCCACAAGGATTGAAATCTGCCCAAAGAAACAAAAATATGGATAAATGTCTTGCCTGATACGTCTGTCAGTTTCACTTTCTTCTCCCTACTCATAGCCTAAACAAATAGGGAGGCTAAAACTTAACTACAGAATATAAAGAAATGAGCATACAGTAATGAATGAGCCAGGGCACAGAGATCCTACAACTTTCAGCTAATTAGAAGCTGGCAATGAGAAAGATATGCTTTAAAGAGATATTTCTCCGTTGTCCAGATAGTCATGTAAAAAAAAAAACAAAAAAACGAACTAGTGCTCCAGAATTAATTTGAAATATAGAAATTATGAGTCTATTTACCAGGACTTATCCACCTTACTAGCAAACCGTTCAAGGCACATCACAATCTTAAAAATTCAATTATGTGCTTGCCCTTTTTCTATATTATATTTCTTCCATAATTTGGCACAGGTGCAATGAGCTGTACTGTTATCTTTTAGGACTTTAGAGCGCTGTTTCCAGCACAGCACACAGTAACACTCGACTGAGAATCAGGAAGACACTTTGACATAATCTGCATGTCAGTTTAACCTCTACACCCCTCTTATTGACTGAGGCAGCCATAAAGCTATGTCTCTTTTCATGAAGATTGTAATACGTACTTTCCTCAACATGGGTTGTTTGCACTGGTTCCATTGGAACTTAACCCCCATGAAACAGTACTGACAACATTCAGATAGATGCTGAAAGCCTTGTTTGTGCAGACCTACAATTTATAAGCAACATGATCTTCAGAAATCAAGTTAAGATTGTTTTATGTTTTTGTTTTATTGGTTTGTATATTACTTGAACTGTGAAGATATATATATATTTTTTTTTATGAATCACCGCATTTGAAGTCAGATGTAAGGGATCACATGTATTGCTGCCATGTGACCCAGTAAAACAAAAAAGGACTTATATTGTTGTATGAGTTTGTCATTGAAGTTGCCAGCAAAGTGTGTGTAGCACCCGAGGTATGTCGCCGCAGAGGAACGCTTTGCAAAAGAGTGTATGGATCCTTGTGTCTATGAACTAAAGAGTCTGAGAAGGGACGAGATTGGACTTTTTGTAATTTAGGAAAAACCCCAGGTTCGAGGCATCAAACTGTCCCAACTACATGCTACTGCAAACTTTCCAAGTTCAGGGAGACAATAAGCCAGTCGTGCAGATATGGAAAAATTGGGATTCCCTTCTTCTGTAACTGAGCCACAGCTACCACTAGACATTTTGTGAAAACTCTCAAGGCATATGAGAGAACCTTGATTTGTAATGACAAGGGCCCACTTGGAAGCACCAATACGACTTGTGGATAGGTATGTGAATATAAGCATCTTTTAGATCCAGGGAACACATCCAATCGTTGGGCTGTATGGACAGAAGAATTAACTTTAGGGAGATCATTTTGAATTTTTACTTGAGGGACTTCTTGAGAGAATGAATGTCCAAGATTGGTTGAAAATCACTCAGTCTTTTTCAGGATGAAGAAGTATTGGTAGTAGTAGCCCCTGTTGAGATGAGACTGTGGCAGTGCGCAAATCGCCCGCTGTTGAATTAAAGCGTGCACGTCCTGCTGCAACAAAGGAATCTGAGAGGTATCCCATGCTGGTGCTACTAGATGCAGTGTTAATGGAAGTTGTTTTAAATCTATTTTATATCCCTGAGAGATTACATTCAAAACCCACTGATTTGATGTGACAGTTGACCAGGCTTGGAAAAAATGTCAATCTGCCCCCGACATGCGATGGTAGCTGTGGCCTGACAAGGCTCAAAAAATTGCTGTGGCTTTTGGGATAGTGCCTGTTGCTGTTTTTATCCTCTGACCCCTCCTCTGCTGATTTCTCTGCTGAGATTACTGGCCCTGTGATCTTAGCAATTGGTAGGATGTAGCTCTGCACAGTTGGTATTCTCTATAGGGCCTGCTCTGGTAGAATGCCTTTTGTACTGCAAGTGATATTTCCTAGTGGTACCCTGCTGCTTCCCGGGCAAAGTGAGTAATATAACAGCTACATTCTGCTCCTTTATATGAGAAACAGTTTCCTCTCAGTTTGTCACCTAAGAGACTGTCACCCTTGCATGGCAAGTTCACTAGCTTTTCATGTACATCTTCTGTAACTGAACAGGCCGCAACCATGCCATCCTGCGTGGTGGCACCCAGCAGCAATGGATGCTGAGGAAGAAATGCCAATGTGTTGAAAGCTTTGCAGACTATCTTTAGCAGGAATCTGAGCCCCTCTTCTAAAATAGACCAGAAGTTGATGTGTTATCTGCTCACGTGTCCTATCTTACAAAAGACTTCAGGCTTTGATTGCACTTGTAAGAATATTGAAATATAAAAATGTGTTGATCTTCGAGTTAAGCGTGGAACTCTGAAAAACTGTGTCCCCAAAGTCGCCCTAGATTCTATTATCCTTGCCCAGGTTAAAGTGATAGAATTGGTTTCTTAGACGTCATCACCAATCCACCACTACTGAGGTGTGCAGAAGCTGAACTATTCCTTAGTGGAAAGATTTCATCATCAAGAACTTCAAATCCAACTTCCGGGAGACTGCCAATCCCAAATATGGGGGACTCCCATGTTCTAGCAATCACCAAGTCCAGTAGTGAATGAGGTAGCAAGGTTGTTGGCTCTGCCGGCACGTTCAAAATCTTTTTGAGCATGCAGACCAGTTGGATAGTATTATACACCCACTGCTATATTCTTGACCCTTTACACATGAAACTTTTTATCTCTAAGGATTCTAAAATATATTTTGCTGCCTGCAGAATTTTTTTTTAATCCTGTTTGACTCTCAAGTTGATACATTATCTCGATGTGACAGAATATATCACTATTTCGTTGGTAATCTTCCTTCTACCATACAACTGTCTATAACGTCTATCTCCTCATACCACCATATATTCTGTCCTGTCTTACTATTCAGACTTCTGGCATTCATGTACTTCAAACCCTCGAAAGTATAAAATACTCAGTTCAGCCTGGACATTGAGAATGGGATTCTGGGACCACAGAATTTCATCTAGATTAAACAGATGATCTGCAAAAAGTGGAGTTTAAATAAGAATGTCCACCTCAGGTGCCCAAATCTGTGTTGTCAACTCTTACATCCCAGGGAATTACCAGTTATAGAACTGCATAAGTTTGCTTGCAATCATGCTAATTTGCATAATTCCCTGGAGGGCAAATAGGGAGATGGCAAAGCCTGTGTGAGCTGTATTGGATGGCAGTAGCAGCAGCAAGCAAGGAGAAAGCAGGGACAGCTCAGATGCAACAGCAGAGTTGGGATGGGTAGAGGCTTGGGGCACCAGAGTGTGGTGGCAATCAAGTTTGGGAGAGGCAAGAGAAAGTGGCAAAATCACTTTGGAAATGAGTGGAGGGAAGAGGGGTGAGAGAAAGTGGTGGCACCAGGCTTGAGATAAAGAGGGAGGTCATGATGTAAAAATGCTATTTTTCTAAGAATATTCAAATATGTTCCATTTAATAGACAGCATAAAAATGTATGCAATTAATTTTTCTGCACATGATTCACATAAATCAGTATATTCTGATTGGGCCGCTAGATGACAGAGAGGTAAAAGGTATTCAGAGTGAACAACTAAAATAGCAGAAAAATTAAAATGAATTCTTTGCCTCTATCTTTACTAAGGAGGATGCCTGGGTCAGACCCACAACTAGAATTTTTTTTTTTTTTTTTTAAGGTGATGACTGACTAAACAAAATCACTGATGCTGGAAGTTGTAAAATCAGATATATAAACTAAAGAATAACAAAAATCACTGAAACTAAATGGTATCCACATCAGAGTTTTGAAGAAAATCAAAACATAAAACTGCAGAACTGTTTCTGGTGATTTGCAACATGTCATTAAAATAGCCAAGGTGCCAGGCTGGGCCACTTGAGGACTTTTTTCTTGACGAGCCACTCCACTGGTGCTTTTGCTTTGTGCTTATGATGATTCTGCCAAAAGGCTAATCTTCTCACCAATCCCATTCTGTGGCACACTGCATTCCTCCATGATCTGCCTGAACGTTGCACCATCCATCTTTCCCTTGATTTTCAAAATCCTCTGGGCCTCACTGCTCCTAAGCACAATGCTGCCGCCACCACCATGCTTTAGTGCAGGGGTAGCGTTAGTGTGTTATGCAGAGTTTCTTTGATGCCACATATATTGCTTACATTGAGACCAAGAAGTTCCACTTTAGTCTCGTCAGACCACAAAAACCTTCTCCCACATGCGTGCAGCATCCCCCAAGTGCTGTTTTACAATTGCTAAAGTGGCACAACACTAGGGATGGTGCGAGGACTTAAGCACTCTAGACAAACCTTACAAACTCCTGCCCCAGCTTTCCCCAAATATGTAAAGATTATGCATTTATAATTCAGGTTATATGAAAATGGGCATTCAAATTGCAGTCTTCCAAGATAAAAATGTCACTTACAATGTGACTACTGTAATGCACTTTTACCAGGACTCCAGAATACAACATTAAGGCCACTTCAAATACTTCAAAACAAGGCAGCTAGAATACTAACCGGAAAAAGAAGGAGGGACCATATAACAAACTAGCTGAATTGCATTGGCTACCTATTGAACACAGAATAAAATACAATACATGATGAAAAAGCGGACTGGCTAAACACAGCTCTATGAGTACAAGTCCCACACAGGAACCTTCGTTCAGCAAACAAAGCACTCTTAACCATTCCTTCAGTAAAGACAGCAAAACTAACCAAAGTGAGAGAAAGGGCCTTATCCTTAGCAGGCCCCACACTTTGGAACACAATGCCTCTAGAGATCAGATTACAAAGAGATCTCAAAACCTTTAAGAAAAGTTTAAAGACATCGCTTTTTAAAGAAGCATTTGATAAAGAGACCAGAGAATAGAAAATACAGGAATAGGCATTTTAATGCACACTCTCAGAATGTGCATTAAAATAGTCTAACAACTATTTCACAACAAATGTAATTGTAAAACACAGAGAATATGAATTTTACCTGTGAATAGTACCTTACAGGTACACCTGGTCATGACCTACTTCACTAAACAATCGATTGTATTATTATATATTGTTAGATATACTATAGTACACATTCACCTACTTTAATTTATGTGCCTACATGTAAACCGTTGTGATGGTATAGAAAAGATTTTAAATAAATCTTATTTACATGAACAGCCACAATGCCAACCAGAACATCCTGGGAAAAAAAAAAGAAAAGAAAAGAAAACCCTTGGAACTCATATGGTATTAGGCCTAATGTAAAGCATGCTGGGTATGGGCTTGATCCTCAGAAAGCCATTAGTAAACTGAATTATGTTTACAATATAATAAGCTTGCCACACTAAAACAGCACTAACTTCCAGCACTCAAACAGTAGCCACCCTACCTATGGAAAGGCAACACTGCAAATATTTCAAAGCTCTACCACCACTGTGCCACATGGGCCTGATTGGGCTGAAAGGTGGTGATGCAATTGCCATGGAATGATGATCTGTTACTTAAAGACTACATCTGAGTGGGGTCGGTGGAAGTATTAGGCAGCCACCCCCAAACTTGTAGGCAACTACGGTACCTACGGTATTTAGTGCTTCCACCAGCCCAGACCATCAAATGGATTTTCTTCAGCAGTGCCTTCCTTCCTAGCAACCCCCACAACACTTACAGGCCAGGTTTGTGGCGTAATCTTGAAATTGTTGGACAACTGACTTTCTCCAGTCTCAGAGTCCTCCGTATTTCTTTCAAAATAACCTTACACCTCACAGTGACCTTCTGCAGTAGTTTCCTTAATCCATGGCTAGTGACTTTGGAGGAACAGTCAGATTAAAGCAGTGTGTGTTAGTGGTGCCAAACTATTTCCACTCTACAATAATGGACTGGACGGTGCTCAGGGATATTCAAAACACTGAAATTTTCTGATAGCTTTTCCCCAATCTATACTTTTGAACAACATTCTAAAGCTTTTTCTTGGCAGTTCCTTGGTCAGCATGCTTTGACCTTTGCTTCAGATTCACTTCAAAAAACAGAAACAGCTTAATTTTTCATCTAAGAGTAACCGAATCAGCTCAACTAGTGACTGGACATAGATTTGCTCTACGGAACTTATTGGCCTTGCTAAGGCCATTTTTTGAACCGCAGCTAATCTGAGGAAGGATATAAAAACTTATGCAATGTGTGTTAATCAGTGAAAAACTATTTTAATGCATTTTGCTTTGTATTCTTTAAACCAGTGGTTTTCAACCAGTGTGTCGCCACACTTCCCGGTCCCCTGCTGACCCTACCAGAACAAGATAGGTCCTCCATCCGGACTTAAAACGCTGAAAGCCTGGGCGGAACGTGGCAGGACAGCTGAGTCAGCAGCACGCTCTCTTCTTCCCGACCCCCCACCCCCCTCCCCGTGGCCCGGAAGAGTAAGTGGTGAGCAGTGGGTGCGTGCGCGGGTAGAAGAGACCATGCTAGTGCAGGCAGCGTCGGCCCGAAGAAGAGAAGAGAGTGCGGCCTGAGGAATGAGCAGCGCGGCTCGGAGAAAAACGAACAACCCCCGTGGCAGATGGGTCTCTGCGAGGGCTGAAAGTGAAGGAGGTTGCTGCTGCTTTTAGGGTTGAAGGGGAAGAGGCTACTGTTACTAGTTAGGGGGAGGGGGGAAGAGAGTGAATGAGCAAGCATGTGTGTTTGAGGTGCTGTGTGTATATGTGAGACAGCATATGTGTGAATGATTGAGGCCTGTATATGTGAAAGAGTAGGTGTGAGAGAGAGCATGGATGGAAGTGTATGACTGTGAACCTGTTTGTGTGAAAGAGTATGCATGTGTGATTGAGATCCTTTGTGTGTGAGAGAGATCATGTGTATGTATGATTTAGAGCCTGTGTGTATAAGTAAAAGATAGACCATATGTGTGTGTGTGTGACAGAGCTGGTTTAGGTGAGGGAGCATGGGGTATGTGATTGAGAGCCTGTGTGTTAATGAGAGAGAGCGCAAGTGAGAGAAAAAGACAGCATGTATGTGTGCGATTGAAAGCCTGTATGTGTAAGTGTGAAAAGAGATAGCATGTGTGTAAATGTGTAATTAAGAGCCTATAAGTGAGAGAGAAAAAGCATGTGTATATGTGAGAGAAAGAGAAGAAAGTTGCAAGCAAACCATCCCTCCTCCTGCTAATTCAAAACAATCTCAGGTTACCTGGATATCAAACATTCCCAGGTATGCAGAGCAAAGCATTTTTTGTATCCTTATTTTTCATTATTGGACCTTTGTGACTATTTTGAAATATTTTATTGGATATTCCATTCATCAGCTGTTTTGAAATAATCTGCTCTTTTTGTTAGTATGGTTTTGCTGCTATTGATTTTATATTTCTTGATTTGTTTTATAAGGACTGGTGATGTTTCTCTTTTTCCTTTGTTACACTGCATACAGAGACTCTAGCTTGTTGAGGTTTCCAGTTCAGTTTTGTCTGCATGCTTCTAGTTATGCGTTTTGGTCTCTTTATTCTTTGTTAGGTGAGGGTCAGCACATGTGATTCAGGTGAGAACATAAGAACATAAGAAAATGCCATACTGGGTCAGACCAAGGGTCCATCAAGCCCAGCATCCTGTTTCCAACAGTGGCCAATCCAGGCCACAAGAACCTGGCAAGTACCCAAAAACTAAGTCTATTCCATTTAACCATTGCTAATGGCAGTGGCTATTCTCTAAGTGAACTTAATAGCAGGTAATGGACTTCTCCTCCAAGAACTTATCCAATCCTTTTTTAAACACAGCTATACTAACTGCACGAACCACATTCTCTGGCAACAAATTCCAGTTTAATTGTGCGTTGAGTAAAAAAGAACTTTCTCCGATTAGTTTTAAATGTGCCCCATGCTAACTTCATGGAGGCACATGAGGTTTTCTGCTGGCCTGTAGTTTCTGTGTAGGGCTCTATAGCAGCCTGACTTGCTCCATTTTCCTAATAGGTGGTCTATTGATGTCTTAAGGCCTGGTGTACTATTTTCAGTGTTGCCTTTTCTTAAGTAAGGTGTTTACTGTTTGAGTACTGGAAATTGGTGCTGTTTTGGTGTGGGATGTTTACTATTTATGCAATTTCTGTTCAGACAGTATATGTATCTTTCCCTTGTGTCATTCTTAACAATAAAAATACTGGGCCTTTATTTATTTATTTTATTTCTGCCGTGAATTGTAATGAGCAGTGTGTCACATGTGAGCGTGGTCTGTCAGGTGTGACATAATGGAGAAAAAGGTTGAGAAACACTGCTTTAGACAGCAGAATGGTAAAAACATTCAAGAGTGTAAATATTTTTATAAGGCATTATACATGCATTGCTTTCCTGTCTCATCCTCTGGGAATGTGTTTTTATTCTGGATAGAAGTATGTGAACTCAGAGTTCGCATGTCCTTTTAGCGTGTATATTTGAGGATTGGGGGAAGGAGAAGGGAACAATTTTTAAATCGGCACAATCTACTCAGCTAAATCCCTTTGAAAAACTTGTCTTCATAAATGTCCTATTGCAAACAGAGGCCGATGCAATAAAGTGTGCCCAGCAGAACACATTTTCACCCTCGCTTGTGCGCACATTTGTTTCTGCAAACTGTACTGCCAATACAGCAAGATGTTTTGCTTACAAATAAATGTATGCACAATTGTGCATTTAACGCCCTTGCAGGAAATTCCATGCTATTGAAGGAAGATTTTGTTTTGTATGGTTTCATGTATGAAAAATATGCTTTTTCTGCACATAAAATACTGACTAGAGGTCCCTGCACCAAACTTTTTTTCTGCCCAACAGATTACAACTGACGCTGGAAATTTTACTCCACCTCAGACCAGGAGAAACATTCCCTATGCCAAGAAAATATAACTTATTCCAGCACAGTTCTCACCATTGCAGGCGATAACTACTACTGTGAACAGAGTATCAAGAATATGGGTAATTCAGAGCTTTATGCTTGTCAGAGGAGAAGCAATGTTCTCTGGGACTCTGGAGAGTGATTAGGAATCCCGGCACCTGCACGTTTGGGCTAAGAGCTGCAGGACAAAGCCTGGGGAGATCATTAGTCCTGGGGGAATTCTGCGTTACAGCACAGTGCAGAATTCCCTCTATGTAAAACTGCCAAATTCTGCACAGAAAATGGCAAGGATGAAGACCTCGGCGAAAGTGAGTGAGGGATGCGGGTGCGTGTGAGAGAGAGCGTGTGTGAGGATGCCAGAGAGTGAGCCTATGTGAGGAGATTGTGAAGGAGTGTGGGTGTCAGCGACTGGGAGCTGATGTGTATGTGAAGGCATGTGAGTTATAGGTAGCCTATATCAGGGTGTATGTGTGAAAGGGAGCCTGTGTAGGTGTATATGCAAGAGAGGGATCCCATATGAGGGGATATGTGCGTGAGAGAGAGAAAGCCTGTATGAGGGTGTGTGTATGTGCGCAAGAGAGAGAACCAACAACGGGAGCCTGTATCAGGGGCAGTACTGAGAGAGAGGTCAACCTCTGGGAGTGGAGATAGAACGGAAGGGGTTGAGCCTAGAGGTGGGGGGAGAAAGTGTGGAAGGGACACTCTTACTGTGAACATCGAGGGAAATTTTGCTCAAAATATTTAAAAAATTCTCTTTAAGTAGTCTTTTTTTCTGTATTAATTACTTAAAGACTGTCATGTATACTGTGTTATTTTGACCAATATGCAGAATTTAAAATGTTTTGGGCACAGAATTTTAATTTTTTTTTTACACAGAATTCCCCCAGGAGTAGATCGTTAGCTCTTCCTGAGCTCCACTATCACATGGGCAGGTGTAGGACTGGTAGCGGCAATAACAGAGCTGTCCTTTTAAGAGATCCTGCCGTGGCCACCCCCAGACTAAATATATTCATCCAAACTAGCTATCTAAAACATTTTTTGAGGGGGGAGGGACATGAGAAGCAGATTTGAGGGGGGGGGGGCAGTCAAACCAGTAGGACCAGGCTGTCAACATTGCCAATGGGTGCACTCACTGTTCAGAGGTTTAAGAGAGAGAAAACCTGTAAATCTTGACAGTTATAGGCAAAGTAGCAGAAGGCAAGCAGCAAGGACAAGCCTGAGAAGATCTTGCTCCCAGGTGTTTATCTGTGTGCCAGAAAGGGGGGGGGGGGGGGGGGGGGGGGGGGGCAAATCTCAGCACTCGCCAGAGCAGCTGAGCTGCCAGAAGAGAGGATCCAGCACTGGTTTTTAACCTCCCACTGAGCAAACTAGCATGTCAATGCAAAATGCACTATGGCATTTTATGAGCACAAAAAAATGTGTAAATAAGTCTTATGCACACACATAAATCATGTCCAACAGCAGCGGTTCTCAACCAGTGTGTCGGGACACACTGCTGTGTCAGCAAGGGCCAGAAGGTGCATCACCAAAAATTTAACAAAGCAAGCCTATGCTTTCTATAACAGCCACATGTGCTTGTTGCTTCAGGAGAGTGCAGAGTAGGAACCTGGTACTTAAAATTCCTCATCACCGCTCCCTGATGCTGCTTTTCCCTCAACCCTGGCAATCACTGCCACCACCAATCCAAGCCAGAAATGTTGCAAGCCTGCTGTATCCTGCCCCGGCATCCTCCGCACCTCCCCCCGCTTCTTGGAGTTACATTACAGAGAAAAAATGAATGTCTTATTCTGTACTAGATTTATTTTATTTATTTTTAATTTTTATATACAGACATTCTTACATCCGATGTAAAATCATAGATCATTCTGCATGTTTGACAAAGGTGAAGGATTCTGTTAACTAGAATGCAGATTCTGTTTAGAAATCTAGATCAGTCTGGCTTTTTCTTTTCCAATAGTAAGTGTACTGTGTTTTATCAGGCCGATACAGTAAAACCCGTGGGAGAGTGGGCGCTCCGAGGCGAGCGCCCACTCTCCTGTGCGTGCGATTTAGTAAGCAAATGAGGACCCACGGTAAAAAGAGGTACTAGGGACACTAGTGCGTCCCTAGCATCTCTTTTTTGACAGGAGCGGCGGCTGTCAGCGAGTTTGACAGCCGACGCTCAATTTTGCCCACAGTTCTCAAACCTGCTGACAGCCACGGGTTCGGAAAACGGACGCCAGTATAACTGAGCGTCCGTCTTCCGACCCGTGGGCAGATTTTAAATTTTTTAATTTTTTTAAATTGAGGCCTCGACTTAATATCGCTAGATAAGTCGGAGGGTGTACAGAAAAGCAGTTTATTCTGCTTATCTGTACATTTCCCCGGCGCCGGCAGGCGTTAATTTTTGAAAGTAAAAATGTGCAGCTTCACTGCACATTTTACTTTCTGGATCACGCGGGAATAACTAATAGGGCCATCCACATGCATTTGCATGTTGCGGGCGCTATTAGTTTTGGGGGGTTGGCTGCGCGTTTTCGACCCGCTATTACCCCTTACTGTATAAGGGGTAAAGCTAGCGCGTCAAAAACGTGCTGCCAAACCTGGGCTAACTGTACTGTATCGGCCCGTTTATTTGCATTCTTGCTTTCTCATAGGTAAGGTTGTTGCTGTTTAAGTCCAGGGTGCTAGTACTCATGATATGGCTGGTATGCTATATAATTTCTAAATAGCTTTTTAGCAGGTTTTCATGTTATTTCACAAAGTGGCTGGCAGGGAAGGGATTTTGAAGTACTATTACTGAGGGGACATCAGAATTTGAAAATATTTTTTGCATGGTGTGTTGAAAGGGGATATTTCCTACCTCTGCTCTGTATAAACTCCATAAGAGGTCAGAACTTTCTGAAGTTGACAGTAAAATGCATGAGAGTTTGTCTGTATCAAAAAACTGTGTGTTGCATATGCATATCAGTCCCGGATTTCTCATTGATGCAGTAAACAGATTACATTTTTTAGTGAAAAAAATATTTTATAAGCAGTTATTGAAATTAAAGAATGTGTTATCTTTCTCCTGCATCATTTTCAACAATAAGATATCTAGGATTTTTTTTTTTTTGTATAGCTGTTAAATGTAGTGTGCAATGTATCATGCAAGTGAGCATCATGTCAGGTGTGTCATGATAGAAAAAAGGTTGAGAACCACTGTCCTACAGTATCTGAATGTAATCTACTTTGAAGTAGCTAAAAAAGGAATTTAAGAACTAAATAAATAACCCAGAGACTCCCAAATTAAGTGTGTGATCAGCCTGTGCTGAGTGCACATTTAAAACTTGAACTTGTGAGCACATTTTAACTCCCAATATATTAGCATACTATTTGCTGTTTCAGGAGATAAATTCTTTTAGCACCAGCATTTAGAAACTGTGTGAAGTGTCAGGACAGGGTCTTACTGCAGGGCTTATTACATCAGCCCCCAAGTCATTATTGCCTTCCAGTGCAACCTTATGTTAAACCCCCAATGATATAATGATCAGCAAGATTTACTACAGATCTACAAGTTTTGATTAATTAGCTTTTCAGTAAATAGTTCAAAGGCGCTATACATCAAACCACCCTAACAGAACTGAGTCAACTAAGAAAAAGGAACCAATGCAACTTCTACCCTCTCTAGAAAAAATCCTTATACTTGTGATGAAGGTATGAAATTTTTTTTTCAATAGGTAGTTTAATCCTCCTGCTTTAGCCATGGTCATTTTGTGATGCTGGGGTGGTAACCACCTTCCAAGCCTCCCCCCAGTCAAAAGGTTGAAAGGTGAAACCAGCCCATGACTCAGATCTTACATTTAGTTGTAAACAAGAGATCAAGAAGCAGGTCATCTGTTTACAATTTCCCCGCTTTAGGTCAAGATAAAGCATGAGAGGAACATATCACAAAGGTATGAATGTTATGAGCTCACGTGTGCATTAATTGAAACTTTCATAATAGTTGAAGTACTGCTTTTAGACATACAGAAGTAAAACAAACCTTCACATGTTGCATACAGTATTTAAATATTAAATCCTTTAGTCTTTGTATAGAATTTAACTAAAACAGGTAAAATATAGCTTAAGCCATGAAAGAATGTGTAAGATTGTTTTACATGTCAATAATAGGCTACAAAAAATTCACAATGACCATGGGATCTCCAACCTTTCCCAATACGCTGATCATAGGAAACAACTCAATATGTATCAAGATCCAGAATTCTGATGCAATAGGAAGAGCAAAAAAAAAAAAATGAGTTGTTAAATAAGAGATACAGACTGCACGTCAAAGAAATGTATGCACATAGGTAAATGGATTTACAATATACGAAAAGGCAAAAGTAAAATGCACGACCTGTATGGGAATGGATGAAAAAACCTGTGAACGATTCATAAAACGTGTAACAGTACAAAATGCTTACGAACCATACTCGTTTCCAAAGTCTGAAGGCTATCTGCGTGGTGGCAAAGTTTTGTCAAAGCAAAGCCATAAAAACTCAAATGCGTTTGTTCCAATATACTGCTGGGTAAAACAAGATCTACAAGCAATTTCCGATTGCACAAGGAAAAGACCTTAGCTCTGTCAGCTTGCGATATCAATACCTGTTAACCTGATAAATGTATCTTCTCTACCCAAGGTCTTGATTGGCACGCTATATTGCATAAATTCTGTTTGAGTTGCACACTCACTCAAGAACAGAAGCCTCTTCCCAGGGGTTATCCTGCTACTACTGCTTATTTCTAACCCTCTACTAGAGATACACAGCACTGTACAAACACACGCAAGTTGCAGTGCCTACTCGGTAGAGCTTACACCTAATCAAGATAAACTTAGAACAACTCACCGAAAACACAGCGTTTTGAAGACCAAAAGGGATGGGGGTGAGCCGGGCCAGCGCCACCACTTTCAGCCCGCTCGCCCCCTCTACCACCCTGATAATGGCGCCCAGCTTCTGGCTGCTCTCGATTTGGGCCAGCACCCAGCGGGTGAGCAGCCGCCGGCAGGCGAGGTGGGCGAGAAAGGTGCCGATCAGCACGCCCACCACCACCAGCCCGATGCCCAGCACGAAGCCGTACAGGTAGCCGGCGGCCACGTTGAGCACGATGTAGCCCCAGCCGCAGGGGAAGGAGACCAGGATGAAGCCCACGATGAAGAGCAGGAGGCCCGCCAGGCTGTCCAGGCTCTCCACCCAGAGCAGCAGGTCCTTCAGGTACTGGCGCACCAGGGCCAGCGAGGCGAAGCAGAGCGCGGTGAGGAGGCAGAGCAGCACGAAGCTCCGGCACCAGCAGCAGCGCCGCGGCCCCTCCGGCAGCTCCAGTTCCAGCTCGTAGCCGCCGCCGCCGCCGAGCTCGAGCCCCCCTCCTCCTCCTGCAGCAGCAGCGTCGCAACTCTCGGTTCTCTGCGACCGGCGGCTCAGCGCCGACCACCCTTGCCAGGCCCAGGGGGGCAGGACCTTGCTGAGGAGCTGCCACAGCGCGGCCACCATCGCCCCCGGGGGGAAGAAGCCGCCGCCGCAGAGTCTTAGCGGGCCACGCCACCCGCTGCCGGCGGCCAGCGCAGCAGCATCGGCCCCCGACACACACCGGCCAGCTCAGCGCTGCGGGGCGGGAATCGGGCACGGCTCCGAGTAGCGGCCGCTCATCGTCGCGTCTCGGCCGGTCGTACTGAAGAGGGGAGAGCGGTCCAAAAGGGATGGTGGTGCCCGCTCTGGGCGCGTTCTGTCCGTGGCACGTCCGGTGGTGGTGGGGGGGGGGGGTGTTAGTTGCCACCTCCTCCTCCTCCGGACCCGGTGTTGCGAGGGGGACCGCGGCTCCTCTTCGGAGTGGCTTTTTCAACAGCTGGCTCGGCGAGGGAAGCAGAGGACCGGTAGTAAGAAGGCGGCTTAAGCGGACGGAGGACCGCCAGCAAGAGGTGATTTGGCTTCCGAGCCGAGACCCGCAGACCAAACAACTAATTCCGTAGGAAGCGTTACCGAAGAAGAAAACCCGCTGCTGCGAGCCAGGAAAAGACTCCCGGCTAGCGGTGACTGCCGCGCAGGCGCTCACACACACTCACAGCCACCCGGTGACCTGCACCGCGCATGCGCCTTCCGGCGCCGCTCGTGCTCGGGGGGGCGGGGAAGGAAGAATGGGAGGGCACCGTGTTCCCCGAAACGGCGAGGTGCTCGGCTGCCGCCCTTCAGCCGAAACTGGGACGACAAGCGAAAACGGAAAGAGCTGTTAGTAGTTCGAGTTGAAACCCTCATCCTTAGTCTTTAAGAAACTTGTGCACTAATCCAGCGGTCCCAACGGCATGAGGTCTATTTGCATACCCTGTCTCCGGTGCATGCAAATGTACCTCATGTACATACATTGAGGAAATCCTGAAAATCAGTTTTGTCTGTGGCTGTGCCTTCCAAGACCAGATGTGGGGACTTTGTTGTAAGCTATGTTAACAGCAATGTAACCGGGTTTCAGAATTTTTTAAGTGAGGTCTGGCAGATATAGAAGTGGACCTGGGCATTTTATTTTCTTTTACCCTTCACAAAGAGGCCGATGCAATATCAGCGCGCATTAAACAGGTGTTCATGATTGAGCACTCGCCCTCTTAATGTGTGCCGATCCACTTCTCCCGGGCTCCCGATTTAACATTTAAATAAGCTGCCACGGTAAAAAGGAGGCACTGAGGAGAATTATGCATTATGGAACTCTCTCCCAGAGTCAATATGATTGATAACATAGAAAGAGTTTCAAATGAGAACTGTAAACATGGCTGTTTAGAAAAGTCTACAATCTAACATAAAAGCTAGCAAACTGACAATAGCACTATCAGACCTCCAGTGTGTTGCCAAACACTGGCAGGTGTGTCGCATCTCCCCGTGTCCCACTGCCCCATTGTACTTTCCTTCTCCCTTTTTCCAGCCACCGCGGGCCAATTGGAAGCCTCCTTTCTTCCTTCCCCCACTGCTCAATGGGAAGCCTTCTACCTGCCAGTGGGAGTAGGAAGAAGGGAGGAAGCCTTTGATTGGCCAGTGAGGCAGGCATCACCTAGCCCGGGGGTCAGATGGGAAGAATTGCAGTTTCGAACTCTGACGAAGCAAGGCTGCCACGGGAGCCTATTCCCATGGCGGCGAAGAGGAAACCCAACCCAGACCGAGACCACCAAGGGAGCCCATCCAAGTGACGGCGAAGAGGAAACCCGACTGAGGTCACCACAGGAGCCCATACCCGTGGTGGCGAAAAAAGAAGGCCCATCGGAGTAAAGCCGTGGCGGAACTAGAGCCCAGGGGCGGATTGGCCTATCGGGGGATCAGGCATCCCTCGGTGGGCCATCACTCCAGTCACGTGGTCTGCCGTGCACGGCCGTGTCAGAGCCGCGCTCGGCAGACCACGTGACGTGTCCTGGGCCGGCCTGGGTGGCAAATACCCGGGCCGGTCCGACATCGTGAGTCCGCCGCTGCTGGAGGCCATCCCTGCAGTGAAGGAAGAAGTTTTTGGTGAGAGCTGGTGTGTCTGTGTGTGAATGAGTGCCTGGGTGAGAGCTGGTGTGTCTGTGTGAATGAGTGCCTGGGTGAGGGCTGGTGTCTGGGGGTGTGAATGGGTGCTTGGATGAGAGCTTGTATGTGTGTGGGTGTGAATGGAAGCCTGGGTGAGAGCTGGTGTGAATGGGTGCTTGGGTGAAAGCTTGTGTCTGAGAGTGTGAATGGGTGCTTGGGTGAGAGCTTGTGTCTGTGGGTGTGAATGAGTGCCTGGGTGAAAGCTGGTGTGAATGGGTGTGATGGAAGCCATCCAGGCTTGTGTGTGGGTGTGAATGGAAGCCTGGGTGAGAGCTTGTGTCTGAGGGTGTGAATGGGTACCTGGATGAGAGCTTGTGTGTGTGTGTGGGTGTCAATGGAAGCCTGGGTGAGAGCTGATGTAAAATTATTTATTTATTTTATTTATCAAGTTTTATATACCGTTGTTCGGTTTCGCCATCACAACAGTTTACAAAGTTACGATGTTTAGCAATGTACCTATGGTTGTTATGGTTGTTAACAAAGTAGATATCATTTTATGAACTAGGTTTGAAGATTAATCAAAACATATTACAGAAATGAGTACTAATCATAAGATTCTTGATTCCATCTGTTTTCCTGGTGTTAAAGGAAGAGAACAGAGTTTTGAGTCAGTGGGTGAGTTGGTAGGCTTTGGTAAACAACCAAGTTTTCAGTTCTTTTTTGAAAGTTTTTAAGTTGTCTTGTATTCTGAGATCTATTGGGAGGGTGTTCCAGAGTTTGGGGCTTCCAAGTGAAATTGCTCTTTTTTGCGTTAAGGTGAGTTGTTTGGATCGTGAGGGAGGGATCTTTAATAGTCCTTTGTTTGTAAATGGGTGCTTGGGTGAGTGCTTGTGTGTGTGGGTGTGAATAGATGCATGGGTGAGAGCTGGTGTGAATGAGTACTTGGGTGAGAGCTTGTGGGTGTGAATGGAAACCTAGGTGAGAGCTTGTGTCTGAGGGTGTGAATGGGCGCCTGGGTGAGAGCTTGTGTTTGTGGGTGTGAATGGGTGCCTAAGTGAGCTCTTGTGTCTGTGGGTGTGAATGGATACATGGGTGACAGCTTGTGTGTGTGGGTGCCTGGGTGAGAGCTTGTGTGGGTGGGTGTGAATGGGTGCCAGGGTGAGAGCTGCTGTGAATGGGTGCTTTGGTGAGAGCTTATGGGTGTGAATGGAAGCCAGGATGAGAGCTGGTGTGAATGGGTGCGAGAGCATTTGTGTGTGATTGAGATCATGAGTGTGATTGAGAGAGAGACTGGTCAGGGAGGTGATGTGGAGTGAGAGAGACTGAGACTGGTCGTGGGGTCTAACTGTATGTGTGTGTGTGGTGTAATTGACTAGTTGTGGGCGCTAAGGAAGAGGACTGTGAGGACAGAGCTTCAGCAGCCCTTGCTGCTTCTGGTGAGTGCTATTGGCCTGGAAGGGAAAGAAGTAAGAGAGTTGCTGGAGAAGATAAGTAAGGTGGCTTTTTAAATTTATTTTTCTTGATTGCCATTTTAATTATTGGGTATTATGCGATGTCTGCTGTTTTGAAATATTTTATTGATATTTGGACATGTTTTAATAATTTTTACGAGTTTTTAATTGTTGGATATTATTCTGTTCAGCAGCTGTTTTGTAACATTTTTAGTATAGCTTTACAATTATTTCTGTGTGGGGCTCTATAGCAGCTTGGCTTATTCTGTTTTTCCAATAGGAAATGTATTAGTGTTTAGGGCCTGGTTTAATAGTTGTATTTCTTAGATAGGGTTGTTACTGTTTGAGTGTGTTCCATAATACAGGTGTAACTTTGTGCGGGTTAGTTTGTGTGCATTATTGCAAATCCTGAGAGTCTGTTAGGTACTATATTTCTCTTTCTATTTCTTCAGGTTCGCACTGCATGCAGAGTGGCTTTTTTGGTTTTCTATTCCAGTTTCTGTCTCCATATTTATAATTTGTGGGTTTTCTATACTTGGTAAAGGATGTGTGACTGAGATGAGGTATTTTACTAGCATGTAGGCATTTGTATCAATCTTATTTGTTGTGTTTTCTCAATAGGATATGCATTAGTGGTAAATTACTGTCTTTGCAAAAGGAAGGCTATTGTGCCTGGTAGTAAAAGAAGTTTGTTTTGCTTTTACTGGGATGTCATCAGAACCAGAATATCTTTTTTGTATGGGGAGTTGTACCAGGTAATGCCCTAGGCCTAGATCTGCTCTGCACTCATTGCTGGGGGTTGAGGGGATTCCTGTGGATGCAGAGTGCATGTTTACATTTAGCCCCGTGATAGTCACATGTTCAGTGTGTCACACATGTGAGAACCATCTGTCAGGTGTGTCCCGGCCAAAAAAAGGTTGAGAACCACTGCTCTAAACAATATTAGTAAACTGAGTAAAAATAATTAACCGATATTAAGTATAAAAGTCTACAGCATGAGATTGGCACATAGGACAATGAAATGAAATAACACCTTTCCTAGCATGTAGCCAGATGGACTCAGGACCAATGGGTATTGTGCTCTTCTGCTAGCAGATGGGAAACGGGGTCAGATTTCAAATGTGACGTCACTCTAGATATACCCCAGCAGTAACCTCAGCTCTTCAGTATCTCTCCGTCTCTTAGCAGATGTGGACACTATTCCACACACTAGAATAGTGTTAAGAATTACAGAAGAAGAAACAAAATTTACCTTAAGAAAGATCGAACCCCGCTCTCCTGGGTGACCAGATAAGAAAAAATCTTTAAATTCAGGTCTCCGGTCTCCGAGGCTCGGATTGCCATTCCGAAACCATCCCCGGCAAGGTTAGAAGGGAAAATCGATCGGGTTGAGCAGCCTTGGTTGGGCTAGGCCCCGATCCGGTGCAAGGGTCTACACATGTGGAGACCCTCGGGAGGTGCCATCTTCCCTTCTCGACCGGCGGTACGCGCGGGACAGGCTGGACAGCCGATGCACCTAACTTGCGTGCATCGAGTACAGACACGCACATAACTGCGTGCATAGCTACGTGCTCAGCGGTGCGCACAACTAAGACGTGCACAATTGAGCGCACCCCGCGCACACAACTCAGCGGCCGGGCGCATATCTTCCCGCACAGCCGCGTTTACAACTGCACACGTGCAAACACAAAGAGACAATGGCACCGGCACACAAGAAAGCCAGAAGGCCACATAAGAGCCGCACAGCCTGAATTGGAGTCCTGCCTGTGTCAACATTGCGAAGAAGCCCAGGGGGAACCAAAGGCTGGCCTCTTACTGTTGGGAGATGGTTCCGGAACTACTGACAATAGCTCCCCGGACCTATGCATCTCCGAGATGGCTTCCCCACAGGAGGGCACCTCAGGGGCCCCTACTCCGACTGCCCCTGGGGTTAACATGGACCCAGTGACCTTCTCCTGGTTGGAATATTTCCAAGGGCTGAAAGCCTTCAGTCAGACACAATCAGCTCCAGCTGTGCCGCAGGCTCAACCCCTGCCAGAAGCACAAGATCCTCCCAGCCCGGCTCAGATGCCTCGAGACATGCCTCGCATAACCAAGAACTTCCCTAACAGGGACTCCCTGGAAGAAGGAGAAATACCTCCAGGAATGGAACCATACCGAACCATGCTTCGTTTCTTCCACAAGGACGAATTACCAGCCCTTGTTTCCCAGACTCTGAAGACGCTGGGTATTCCTGGCATGGACCCTATGGCGGAACCAAAGAAGAACCCCATCTTGGTGTCCTTTCGTAAGGCCTCATGCTACTTTCCAATGATGGAAGCCATCCAGGAACTGATTGACCTGGAATGGGATGCCCCAGAGGCCAGTTTTAAAGGGGTCGGGCCTTGAAGCCCTATACCCTCTAGAATCAGTGACCAAGGAACGCCTGCGTTTCCTGAAAGTGGATGCTATGGTTTGTGCCGTCTAAAAGTGAACAACGATTCCCATTGAGGGAGGGGCTGCATTGAAGGACACTCAGGACAGACGATTGGAATCCATCCTTAAGCAGGCCTTCGATGCAACAGCAGAGTCACTGCAGATTGCTTCCTGCTGCGCACTGGTGGCACGTTCCTCCTCCTCTCTCTCGAGGCAAATAACTCCAGAACGTATACCGGTGAGACGATGGAGCCTGCAGCAGCTTTCCTCACGGACGCAAGCTCAGACCTGGTGCACACCTCAGCCACGGGCGTCGCCTTGGTAGTGGCAGCCAGACGACAACTATGGCTACGGAATTGGTCTGCAGATGCGACATCTAAAGCAAATCTCACAAGAATGCCTTTTAAAGGATCTCTCTTGTTCAGAAGCGAACTGGCGAAGTTAGCCAGCAAATGGGACGAATCCCTAGTGCCTTGGCTACCGGAAGATAAGAGTAAAAGATCTCAGCGTCCCTCCCCCAAAAGAACCAGGGGCAGAGGATCGCAGCACTTTAGACCCTACAGGATCTCGCAGTTCCAGGCACCTCGTCCCTCCGGAAGATCCCAGCCCTTTCAGAACAGACAGACCAAGAGGGGAGCAGGCCCGGGAGCAGGCTCCAGCCGTGCTCCACAATGAGAATGGGTCGGCCCATCCACAGGATGAGGATATAGAGGATCGACTTGCCCTCTTCTACCAAAGATGGGTTAAGAGAACGTTGGACAAATGGGTTCTAAACATCATTCGAGAAGGTTACTCTCTGGAGTTTCGCAGCATCCTTCAAGACAAATTTATGATGTCACCCTGCCACTCCCATTCCAAGAGACTGGCAGTAGAAACCTCTCTAACAAGACTACTCAGTCTAAAGGCAATAACACCGGTTCCCACGCCCCCAACAAAATATGGGGCGCTATTCCATCTATTTTATCGTCCCCAAGAAAGAAGGATCTTTCTGGCCCATATTGGATCTCAAGAACGTCAACCATCATCTGTGGGTTCTACACTTCCGCATGTAAACTCTTCGCTCTGTAAGAATGGCAGTACAACCGGGAGAGTTTCTAACCTCCCTGAACCTTTCCGAAGCCTACCTTCACATCCCAGTCCATCAGAATTACCAGCGCTTCCTGTGCTTTGCGATACTGGGTCACCATTACTAGTTCCGAGCATTACCTTTCAGCCTAGCAACTGCCCCCAGAACCTTCACCAAAATCATGGTGGTCGTGGCGACAACACTGAGGAAGGAAGGATCTTGGTACACCTTTACTTGGACGATTGGCTAATCAGGGCAAAGTCTTTGGAAGAGAACCGGCAGGTGACCAGCAGAGTCAAGAGCCTACTGCAGAAACTCGGTTGGGTCGTGAGCAGTCTTCAGCGCGCTCAGTCGCTAGAATACCTGGGGGCCCGTTTCAACACCAAACAGAACAAAGTCTTCCTCCCTCCCCCGAAGAGAAGGAAACTGATGGAACAATTACGACGACTGATGGCCAATGCACGCCCCAAGGTATGGGACTATCTTCAAGTCCTCGGCCTCATGGCACCAACCCTGGAAGTCATCCCTTGGGCAAGGGCCCATATGCGACCACTCCAGCGCTCCTTACTGTCATGATGGAACCTACTGTCCCAGGACTACTCAATTCGCCTCCAACTACCAGCAGAGGGACGTTCTCAGCTCCAGAGGTGGCTACAGGAAGACCACCTAAGCAGAGGAGTAAGCCTATCCCCACCGAACTGGATCTTGTCCACCTCGGATGTGAGCCTGCGTGGGTGGGGAGCCCAATCTCAGCAACTGGCAGCCCAGGGACAATGGAACAAGGAAGAGGCGGAATGGAACATAAACCGCCTGGAAGCTCGGGCAGTCAGATTAGCATGCCTGCAATTCAGCCACAGA
Organism: Rhinatrema bivittatum; assembly: GCF_901001135.1. Lineage (NCBI taxonomy): Eukaryota > Metazoa > Chordata > Amphibia > Gymnophiona > Rhinatrematidae > Rhinatrema > Rhinatrema bivittatum. The sequence goes on from NC_042616.1 coordinate 698,664,243, forward strand.
CTCCGAGGCAAAGCAATTCGAGTAATGTCGGACAACGCGACAACGGTTGCTTACATCAACCGCCAGAGAGGAGCCAAGAGCCAGTATGTGTCTCTGGAGATAGACCCTCTCATGGCATAAACCTACAAGGGATCCTGGCCTCCCACATCGCAGGAAAAGACAACGTCTCAGCATACTTCCTCAGGATAGAGCCTGGACCCGGGGAAAAGGACGATGTTGACCACAGCCTTCCAACTGATTGTAAATCGCTGGGGTCTCCCAGCCATGGACCTACTGGCCACCCGTCTCAGTGCCCAAGTCTCCAGATTCTTCAGCCGCAGACGAGAGCCGCAATCCCAAGGAGTTGCTCTCGTCCAGACTTGCCAGAGGAAGACTTACTGTACGACTTCCCCCATGGCCACTACTGGGCAGGGTCATTCGCAAGATAGAACATCACAGGGGACTAGTTCTACTAGTGGCCCCGGATTGGCCAAGACTACCATGGTATGCAGACATGCAAAGACTCCTTGCCGGGATCCCTCTGTGCCTACTAGGGATGTGAATCGTGTGCCCGATTGTCTTAATGATCGGGTTCGGCTGGAGGGAGGAAAAAATCTGATCGGTGGAGATGTGAATCGGAATCGGTTCCGATTCACATTGTTAATTTTTTTTTAGTGAGGCCTGACCCTTTAAAATTGACCCCTTACCTTCCCCCACCCTCCCGAACCCCCCCAAAACTTTTTACGAGTATCTGGTGGTCCAGTGGGGGCGCGGGGACCAATCTCCCGCTCTTGGGCCATCGGCGCCATTTTGGCTGCCACTCAAAAATGGCGCCGATGGCCCGATAAAAAAAAACAACCCACCCGACCCTTTAAAAATGACCCCTTAGCTTCCCCCCCCCCCCCCCCTCCCGATCCCCCAAAAACATTTTAAAATTACCTGGTGGTCCAGTGGTGGTCCCGGGAGCGATCTCCCGTCCTCGGGCCATCGGCTGCCACTCATAAAGATGGCACCGATGGCCCTGAGTGGAAATGCTTATCAAGAGCTTATCAAGCCCAATGTTGAAGCCTTGTTGACTGGCACTATTGCACATAAGTTCCAGACTTGTGCTAATTCAACCTCTTTTTGTGTCTGTTTTCTGCTCTGCAGCATCTGCTTCTGTATCACCTCTTCTCTTACTCTTTCCTGTAGAAGAGGAGGGAAGGGGGAACAGGAGGGAAAGACCTGGATTGGGGATTAGATTGGCTGTTTTCTGCACTGTCTATTCCAGTTCACCCTCTATCCTCTTCCCTACAGACAGCCTGAAGGGGGAGCTCCCGAGCAGAACACACCTGCTGCTCTGCCTCTTATGTCTGAAAAGAAGCAGTGGAACAGCGTTCCCCACAAATTAAGCCCTGTAAATCACTTAATGTTAAGACTCCTTATAAAAATGTAAGATCTCGGAGGAAAAAAATCTATCCCTTCCTTAAAAACAGCACACTGGTGTTTGCAGGTCTAACAGCTGTAATTCTTTACCAGATGAGCTGAGGGTTCAAACCTTTTTGAGCTCTTTTAGGAAGATGTTAAAATTGCTAATGTTTGTTTAAGTGTCTGGGCACTGAGTTGATGAAAAAGAATGCATCTATGTAATTGCAGTTTTTTTTTTTAGAAAGGTACTACAATGGACCTGTCTGTTATTTTTCTTTTATGAGGGTCTTTTGTACCCTGTCCAGTGTGGCCTCTGTGTGCCACAGAGAAGATGGCAGAGCGTATAATGGCAGGAATTTGTTTCCTCCTAAGGGATATTGATAGAGGTATGATGAAAGGGGAAAGGTTCCAGAAAGTATGAAGTCATCTAACAATCAGAGGGAGTGTATGGTAACACTTTGACTGACAGACTGGTTCAGCCCCTAAGGGCTGGTTTTTGGGAAAGGGTATAATACCCTGTTTAGAGCAAGGGAGGGGCTCCCCTAGAGTCACCAAGCCAAGAGGAGACAATATCTGGGACCCTCTCCCGGGGTACCAGGTAATAGAGGAGAGAGTTAGCAGAGATATTTCAATAGTGTCGCAACGAAGCAACTGGATGTTGGATCTAAGAGTAAAAAGTACATTAAAGAAAAGAAACTCTGAAGAGACCATTTGAGACCAGAAAAGAAAATACCTGTGCCTGGTTGGCACCTGGAAACAGGGTGGAAAGTCTCCTGTTTTCTCCTACAACAAGGAGAAGTGTGTAGATTGAAGCCATCAAAGAGTTAAAATGAGTATATTGAGATCTACTGTGTTTATCAAGAGAGTAGGGACAGTGTGGTCTTGTATAGGCTAAAGAGTGGTGTATATAGAGTGTAACATAATTTGTTTGTGGCTTTCTGGAAGACATAGAAACATAGAAACATAGAAATGACGGCAGAAGAGAGCAAAGACTGACTGGATTTGCTGTGAAGTTGCAAGTTATACTTTATCTACTTTAACTGAAATTACTTCTAATAAACTATATTTTCATTTGGAGCACATTCTTTGATGTGGACAGTGGCCTTTCGGAAGTGCCTGTGTGTGTGTGTCCTGCACCCAGTTTGGCCCTGCAGAATATCTGCCCTTGGCCCTCGACCCAGCTGAGAACTGTTGTCCTCACTTTGGATGAGAACCCCAGGCTCACAGTAATTTCTTACCCGCCCAATAAATAAGATAGAACTCAGAGAAGACCAAAGATAGAAGGAAAAACAAGACAGAGGATAAGGCAAACCACAAACAAAGATTTGAACATTTTTTTAAGTTTCAAGAGGCAGGCCTGCTGTTTTGTTTTCTGTGCTAATTAATTGGCTCAGCGAATGTTTGACACTTAGGGCCTGATTCACCAAACGTTTTCCCCATAGACACAAAATGGAAGAAAAGCCTTTGTCAGTAATACTCTTAATCTGTACCTTTTACAAATATGGGTGATGTGAAAGAGGAGGGGTAAAGAGGGATTAAAAAGTCAAACTGCAGTATGCTGGATGAAGTCAATAGGGAGAAGGGAATGTGGATGGAGGCATAATAGCTGGCTTGGAAGAAAGTGGATCAGAGGTAGGGAGGCGGCTGCTTTATTACTTGAAGTTTGCAATTTTGGAGCTGTCAAAACAGGTCCGCTGTCTCTGCTGTGTAACTATACTGAGCCCAACACTGGTCTTGTGGGTATTGGCTAGAGGCAGTCAGCTCTGGGGAGAGTTAGTTGGGGAAGAGAGATGCTAGCTTGGGCAGGGGAAGAAAAACTAAGGGGCAAGTTTAAGTTTGTGAGAGAGTGGAGAGAGACACTGTTACCAAATATTAACATCATTATCAACATTATTTATGACATGCTTTTCCAGCTGGAGAGTTCAAAGTGAATTACATAACAACAGTCTGATTACTTAAACAATGGCAGGAATAAAATAAGGTAGAGATTAGTGTTACAGTGTGGGTAGTACAAAATACAGAACATTTTCCAGCATTCAATATGGTATTGGTAAGAATTAGTTCTTAGTTAAAAGCAGTATATATAATGCATTATATTACTTATGAAGTACCATAGCTGGCGTAAAGAGTGTTTTAGCCAGTTAGGGATCCTTGTGTATAGCAATGGATATTTTGGATAAGTCAGAATAGTGCAAAAGAGTAGAAAGGTTGTATATGTCGATTTTTATAGTTCAAATTACTTGTTATTAGCAAACATGGCCTCAGAAAGCCAGGTTTTCACTAGTCTCCTAAGGAATAGGAGATCGGAGGCAAGTCTGATGTATGGCAGAAAAGAGTTCTTTAATGTTGGGACTGATCCAGCAAAGGTTCTTTCCCTAGTGTTGGTGAGGCACACAGAGAAGGACCATTACCAAATCCAGTTACTTTTCTATAAAACCCTCTGTAGTATATATATTCTTAGGCACAACCACCTTATATCTAGATACCAACATACAGCGACAAAGTATAAAATTTATACCAGGCCAGACTGAATCCCTCGGCCGTTTTCCTTCTGAGCATGCTAAAGGAAAGCAAAGTTTGCGTAATAATTCCGAGGTCTATATTCAGTTACTGTGCGGCTCGGCTAGTTAGCCAGATAAACATATCCAGCCAACTAGTGTTGTATATTCAGTGACGCAGCTGCGCCACTGAATATGCCAAATTATCAAAGTTAGCTGGATAAGTTTATCTAGCTAAATTTAGGACAGCCTACAGACCAGCCAGAGTTAGCTAGATAAGTTATCATAACTTATCCGGCTAACTCAACTCCTCCTAGTTACACCCCGAAATGGCCCTAACTTATCCAACTAAATTCTAATCGGCTAACTTATTATCCAGCTAGAATTTAGCCAGATAAGTGCCCAAATTTTCATTTAGCTGGATAACATCTCAGTTGTCTGGCTAAATGCTTTTGAATATGGACTTCTATATGATACTTGCTCCATATATTCTCCCATCTGCTGGCTTCCCTTTTCCCCACCCCCACAGATCCTGGGCAAGGTACTCAGATCCTCTTTTGATTTCACATGTCAATCATTCTTCATTGCGACATCTCAGAGGTATGTTGCCTGCTGCTAGATAAGGGTATGTGCCATTGTTCACAGGCTGATCTCATCACTCAAGTTAGTAAATAATCTGGCTTCACTCTAATTGTGTTTATTTCATTTTTTTATCTCAGTTTTTCACAACAAATATTGCTCAGACTATGTTACAAAAATTTAACATAAAATTATAATACATAGAAAGAATCAACCCACATACAAAACAAAAAAAAATACCTAAACAAAAATAGCAAATGTTGTGAATCAACCTACAACTCAGTTAAATCATGACCTATTAAATTTAGATCAATATAGACATAATCCAACCAACAGATAAATTTAGGCTGCATACAGCTTCATCCCAAGAAAATATAGTCCAGGAAAAGTTTACTGAAAGGCCATTTTATAAAATAAAGTTTTTATAATTTTTCTCAACACTAAATAATTTTCCAGAATCCTAAACTGTTTAGGCAAATGGTCCTAAAGTATTGGTCCAGATTTTAAAAAATGCTTTCCTCCTTATTCCTTCAAGTCAGCTTTCAATGAAGACAGTGCAAGGAGTATCTTTTGGGAGAACCTAAAATACATCTTAGTGGCATACAGAATAATCAGCTCTTTTAGAAGAGAAGGTGCTACATTATGAAGAGCTCTATGGACCCAAGTAAAAGCCTTGAACTGAACCCAGTAAGATACTGGGAATCAATGGAGCTCAAGCAGCCAACCTTCTCTTTTCCCAGCAGCATTATTCTATATTAATTGTAAGCTAAAAATAGATGCAATTTAGTCTGCAGTTATCTGCTCAGCTATCAGAGACTAGATCTACATTGTTCTTGGGATGAGATTATATTTGCTTACTGTGTTTCATCATCACATGTACACAAGCTGCAACCTTCAGGCTAGGGGTGAGATAAGACACAGATAGACTTGGGTAAGAGAGGGAAATGGATTAAAAGAAGGTCTTGAGAGAGGAAAAAGGTTTGGGCCAGGGAAGAAGAGAGGCTAATGAAGGGACTGTATCTTGGGGAAAACAGAGACTACGGAGAGAATGAAAATAAGTAGGAAGTTAAAAAAAGAGGCTTGATTGAGAGAAATTTTGTAAGAAACACAAAAGAGAGAGAGAGAGAGAGAAAGTCACATAGACAATATGAAAAAAACTGAGGGACTGCACATAGCTATCATTACTGAACATTCAGCACACTGTAAATAATTGTTATTGTCATTGAGTTACTTTCTGCTTTATCTTCTTCTTCCCCCAGTTCCATTACCCCTGTTTCATTGTAACGTTTGCCTCTCTTCGCTATGTTAATGTTTAAGGTTATTGTACCCCGGTTCCTTGTAAACCGACATGATATGATTGTATCATGAATGCCGGTATAAAAAAGCACTAAATAAAATAAAATAAATAAAGACACAAAAATAGTCCATTTGGAAGAATGGTCAAGGGTTTGGCAATTATATTTAAAAAAAATGCCAATTTGTGTATTTGAATTACAAAAGTTCTAGGGTTAAATACATAGGGGCAGATTTTTAAAAAATACGCGAGCGCGTACTTTTGTTCGCGCAGCAGGCGCAAACAAAAGTACGCTGGATTTTATAAGATACGCGCGTATCTTATAAAATCTGGGGTCGGCGCGCGCAACGGGGTGCACATTTGTGCAACCTGCGCGCGCCGAGCCCAGCGCGGCCTGCCTGTTCCCTCCGAGGCTGCTCCGATTTCGGAGCGGCCTCGGAGGGAACTTTTCTTCGCCCTCCCCCCACCTTCCCCTCCCTTCCCCTACCTAACCCACCCCCCCCCCCCCCGGCCCTATCTAAACCCACCCCTTACCTTTGTCGGCAAAGTTGCGCCTGCTTTCGGCGTAACTTTGCGCGCGTCGCCGGCAGCCCCGCTCCGTCCTCCGGTCCCGGGGGCTGGTCCGGAGGCCTCGACCACATCCCCGGGCCGGCGCCACGCCCCCGGACACGCCCCCGAAACGCCGCGGCACGCCCCCGGACACACCCCTCCCGCCCCTTTTCGAAAGCCCCGGGACTTACGCGCGTCCTGGGGCTTTACGCGCGCTGGCGGCCTATGCAAAATAGGCGCGCCGGCACGCGAGGGCCCTGTGCACGCGGCCCTTTTAAAATCCGCCCCATATTGAAAGGGAACAATAAATAAGAATATATAAAAGAACTTCAGAGCTAGAAATGAACGTTTCTTAACTCCCATTACTGCCATGGATAACTCGAAATGCAATAATCTGTTTCTCCTCACCTTTTTTCTAATTAACATTCAAGCATTAACCAAGAAAACATCATTTCTGACCACCTGTCTGACAAAAAACTGGACTTAATAGCCATTGCTGAGACCTGGCTTAAACCCCACGACTCAGTAATAGTTAATCAGCTCTCCAATGATATTTATACCACCTTCTCTGTCTCCAGAACGAAACAAAAAGGTGGCAGTCTTATGTTAATAGTGAAGAACGAATTGAATTTGAAATTGGTCCCAACGGTTATTGATGAACCATACAAAGTTATCCTATTCGAAACTACATCTCTTCAAATATGTTTAGTTTATTGCCCGCCTGGACTACTTGATCACAATATTTTTCCTTTAATCGAACTATTGACAATATCATTAAAAACCTGACAAGCTTTCCATCATTTTAGGAGACTTTAACATACATATAGATGATGAGCCTTTAAGTACTACCTATTTTACTTTCACTGAATCTCTATTGAGTTTAGGACATAGTCAGATAATTCAAGGACCTATACATAGAGCAGGCCACACTTTAGATTTAGTGCTAACAAACGTAAAGAATTTAGAATCCTGTGAAACCTCTCAAATACTAGTGCCCTGGTCAGACTATTACCTAATAACTTGCAAATTCCAAGGTAAATTAAAGAACGGTGCCAAGAAGCAACCAGAACAAATCATTATATACTGTCCCACACATAACACCAAAAGCTTAACATATGAACTTGAAAAGAATATAGATCTAATTGACTGCCAGGCTGCAACCACTTCATGGCACAAGATGTCCGAAACTATCGCTGAACAAATTAATCCATTAAAAACCAAAATTTTAAAAAATAGTAGAATATCCCAACCATGGTATAACAGCAATATGAAAAAAGCAAAAACACAACTTAGGAAACTTGAGAAAAATTGGAGAAAAAATAAAAACACACAAACTTTAGGTATATATAGATCACAGCTTAACAAATATAAAAACCTCAACGAAACAAAAAAGGATTACTTTAAACATAAAATCCACAGTTACAATCACAATCCCAGAATGCTTTTTACCTTATTTAAGAATCTAACAAAATCCCCGAATACAGAAACAAACTAGTTGACAGAATCGAAATGTAATGAAGTAGCGTCATTCTTCAAGAATAAAGTAGACAACCTTGTCAACTCGATTCCGAACACTCAGATACAAGAAATAAAAATGATAAAGAAAGAGATACCCGAATCACCGTCCTTTGAGGAGGTTTCCTCCTTAGAAATTGAAACCATAATTAAAAAATTAAATCCAGCCAACCACCCCTTAGATTCCATCACTATGGTTGTACTAAAACCAATTGCACACTTGATAGCCCCAATAATAACACAGATTATAAATCTCTCTTTAACTGAATGCCATTTTCCAGATATTTTGAAATCTGCTATCATTAAACCCATCCTAAAGAAACCCAATTTAAACCCGGACATATTAAGTAATTACAGACCGATATCAAATCTCTCATTCCTATCAAAAATAACTGAAAAAGTTGTCCATAAACAACTGGTGGAACATCTCGAATCAAACAATATACTTTACTCAAATCAATTTGGCTTTCGCCAACACCTTAATACTGAAACTCTGTTGATCTCATTGACTGACACCGTGCTAAAAGGTTTTGACACAGATCAAAAATATGTACTTGTACTACTTGACCTGTCGGCCACTTTTGACACAGTGAATCATGTGATCTGTATTCCATACAGGAACGTTGGTATATAAGAAATCAAAATAAATAAATGATATTCTATTAACAAGACTGAAAAAAATTGGATTAACAAACAATACAATCAGTTTGTTTACCTCCTTCCTTCAACTGAGGTCTTTTCAAGTCAAGATAGGCAATCTGCTCTCTGATAAGGTTGAGCTCAAGACCGGTGTACCCCAAGGCTCTCCGTTATCGGTAACCTTATTTAATATTTACTTTCTCCCAGTCTCATCTTCTAGCCGGCCTCAGTCTGAACTTTTACATATATGCTGACGACATTTAGATACTCGTCCCCATTTCAGATACTTTAGAGCAGACTTTCAAACTAATCACCATCTACTTGACTGCTATTAAACAACTTCTTTCCCATATGAAACTTGCTCTAAATATGGAAAAAACAGAGATCATTTTACTGGATAGAAAACAAAAAAATATTACTAATAATACTCTTAACTTGCCAAACAACGTCAAGTTAACTCTTGCAGACTCAGTCAGAGATTTAGGGATAATTATTGACTGTCAATTAAACTTTAAAAAACATATCTCTACTAAACTAAGAGAAGGCTATTACAAACTGTTGGTTCTTAGACGACTAAAACCTTTGCTTAATGCAAATGATTTTCACTCAGTGCTACAAGCTTTAATTTTCTCCTCATTAGACTACTGTAATTCCCTACTTTTGGGTCTTCCACAAACCATCCTACATCCGCTGCAAGTACTCCAGAATTCTGCGACCAGAGTTCTAACAAACTGCAAGAAACGTGATCATATTACACCCATTTTGATAAACTTACATTGGCTCCTGATCACACACAGAATATATTACAAAACTTGCTGCATCCTTCATAAAGCAATCTATGGGCAAAAAAACGACTGGTTGAACTTCTCAATCCGATTACACACCCCACACAGAACACTGAGATCGGCAAACAAAGGATTACTTCAAATCCCCTCAAATCCCATCTCACGTTAGTGCATGAGAGAATCATCTCTATTGCAGGACCCAGTTTTTGGAATACTATATCTGCTGAACTAAGACTCGAAACTGAGTTTAAAAAATTTAAATTTTGGAACAAGCTTATTTAGACAATCTAGAGAAAGGTCAATAATATCAAGACCAAAAGTTGTCTTATGTTTGTATCTCTTTTAGATACCTGTATCCCTTCCTACCTAGTGTAAGATTTTATAAACGTTGATGTATACCCCATGTTTTTATGTTATCCTATGTAAACCATTGTGATGTATTTTCGAACAACGGTATACAAAATCTTTTACATACATAAATAAACAACTAGAAGAGCAAATTTGGGGGCTCATTCACTAAGCCACAAGGAAAAATACCATAGGAGTTACCAAACTGCAGTTTGGTAACTCCTATGGTTTGTGACTGCCGCTTTGTGACCCCACAGTATTTTTCTGGTGGGAAAATACTGCGGCCCATGATACTTTCCCATGGGGAAAAATACTACAGGAACTAAAACCCCCCAAACAATGTGCAATGGTGGCCCAGGGACTATAGGGCACCATCACTTAAAGGGCCAACGGCCCAGAGTAGACACCCCCTTTGAGAGTAGTGCAACTCCCCAGGGGTTTTATTTAGCTCCAATGGCCACCGTTATAGGTGACCTCTGTAGGTACATTAAAAAAACAATCTACTTTTTAAGACTGGTGCAAGCCCCATCCCAAAACCCCCAACTATTTTCTTTCACTAAAAGAAATCAGCCCCCAAGGCCAGGAGGCTGGGACCTCTACCTCTTGGACCTAACCCCTACACACACAAAATGATCCCTGATGGTCTAGTAGACCCCTTCCTCCCAGGCTCTGGGCCTGGCAACTACCATTTTCCAAAATTGCACGGCCCGCCTTTGTCCCACCATGTGATGGGGCAAAGGCCTGATGATGCCATTTTGGAAAATGGCAGCCACTAAGCTTGGAGCCTAGGGGGCACTCCAAGCCCCCCTGAGCCACCAGGGAGATTTTGAAAAGCAAGGATGGAATATGGGGGGGGGGGGGGGGTAGGAATTCCAATAGACCACCAGGGTGACTTTTGTTGGTAAGGAAGGGGCCCAGATATGTGGAGGAGGTTCCACTGGACCACCTAGGATCATTTTCTGCATGTGGGAGGATTTGAGGCATGGACTAGAGTGGTGGTGGAGTCTCAGCATTCTGGCTTCTGGGTATCAGATGTTTTTAGTTAAGGGGAAGATTTAGGTGGCAAGGCTTGCACTGATCATAAAAAGTTTATTTGTATTTATTTATTATATTTATTTAAGCCATTTCTGTACCGTCTTTAACAATACAGGATTGACCAAAATGGTTTACAATAATTTCAAAAATAAAATCAATCAGAAAATAATATTAAATATACTATAGTAGAACTGGAATAAAATAACATAGAATATAAAATAACATATAAAATAAAATATAAATAAAACACAAATAAAATAAAATCAGTGGGAGGGAAATACAATTTGTATATTTATTCCCTATGGGGTAGATTTTCAGACGAGCGCGAATAGCCTACTTTTGTTTGCGCTCCAGGCGCAAACAAAAGTACGCTGGATTTTAGTAGATACGCGCGTAGTCGCGCGTATCGGCTAAAATCCTGGATCGGCGCGCGCAAGGCTATCGATTTTGTATAGCCTGCGCGCGCCGAGCCGCGCAGCCTACCCTCGTTCCCTTCTAGGCCGCTCTGAAATCGGAGCGGCCTAGAAGGGAACTTTCCTTTGCCCTCCCCTCACCTTCCCCTCCCTTCCCCTACCTAACCCACCCGCCCGGCCCTGTCTAAACCCCCATCCTACCTTTGTCGGGGGATTTACGCCTCCCGGAGGGAGGCGTAAATCCCCGCGCGCGAGCGGGACTCCTGCGCGCCGGGCCGCGACCTGGGGGCGGGTACGGAGGGCGCGGCCACGCCCCCGGGCCGTAGCCACGCCCCGTACCCGCCCCCAAAACGCTGCCGACACGCCCCCGGAACGCCGCGACGACCGGGCCCGCCCCCCGACACGCCCCCGACACGCCCCCCTCCGAGAACCCCGGGACATACGCGAGTCCCGGGGCTCTGCGCGCGCCGGGAGGCCTATGTAAAATAGGCTTCCCGGCGCGCAGGGCCCTGCTCGCCTAAATCCGCCCGGTTTTGGGCGGATTTAGGCGAGCAGGGCTCTGAAAATCTACCCCTATACTTGTATAATACTACAATCTATATTCCCTTACTTAAAAATCAAGAACCAGCCAGAAAAATCAAAGAATATGAAAAACCTAAAAAAGAAATATCTAATGTATAAGTAATTTCTGATGTTGAACTGTAAATTAAGTTATTGGCTCATACCTGCGAATGCTTCTTTGAACAAATGGATTTTTAGAGATTTTTTAAATTCTTTTACGTCCGAGATTTGCCTTAGGATGTTTGGGAGGGGATTCCATAATATGGGCCCTGCTATGGAAAACGCCCTTTCTCTTGTGATGTTTAATCTGGCGACTCGTACTGTTGGGACTTCTAGGAGATTCTTGCTAATGGATCCAAGGACAGCGGTGGGACAGGGGTTCTATGTAGACTCCTGGGTTGTTTGATGACCTTCAGGGAGGGGCAGTCGGCCCCTTTAAAACAGAGCCCCAGGAAGCTTGAGGCATGCTTTAAAATCCCATGGCTCCCGGGGGAAGTCAACTACAACTCTTCAGCTGTAGCTAACTTCAAATCAAATAACGCTGTTTGCAAAAGTTTTGGCAAGTCACATTGTTCATGCACTTAGTTTGGGGTATTAATGAGTTCATTTAAATATGTGCTGTTCTAGGGCTTAAATAATGTGAGATATTTGAAATATCTCACATTATCCCCAGGTTAGGCCATTTATTGTGCAAACAAACAGCATTTTTCATACAGTAAATGGCCTAATTCAGCTTAGTGAATGAGCCCCTTAAACAGGGAAATACATACAGTATCTGAATGTAGTCTGCTTTGAAGTGCCTGAAAAATAGGGGTGTGCATTCGTTTTCGCCATATTGGCGATCCGCAATGTATCTTGTCATATCCGTTAAATACGTGGAGAGGTGAAACGCATCGCGACTCCCCACATATTTAACTTATTATCCATTTAATTTGGTGCGCCCCACGGCACGCGCTTTTCTTCGCCCCATTAGCTATTAGCTACCTATGATTTTCACAAAATGGCAGCGCCCATGCCCTACATTCCGGTATCCATACCAACCTGTCTGACCCTTTCCTGTGAGTCACAATGACTCACAGGAAAGGGTCGGACAGGTCGGCATGGATACCGAAATGCAGCGTATCCGCGCTGAAATTTTGTGACATGCACTGAATGCAGCCAATCGCGCTGTCATTCAGTGCTCTCTGTCGATTTTACTGATGAGCCAGCACTATATAAACATCAGCACGAGGAGCCACTCATTTTATTTCCAGCGATGCTCTGGGGAGGTGGGCTGGGTGTAAGAGGAGACTGCACTGAGAGATAGGCTAGTTAAGGAAAGAAAAAGCTAATTATTCTTTAGTTTGCTGCAGTGCCAGGGCCAGCTAGTCCTGTTTCTTTCAAGCTGTTTATTTAGGTGATCTCACTGAGGAGAGACGCAGCCAGCCACTCACCACCATTAGGGTGTTGTGGCTGGCTGGGAGAGATATATTATTTTAATAAAAAAATTCCAGCTTTTTTTTATGAGAGAGAGAGAGAGGGAGAGAGGGAGAGAGAGAGAGAGAGAGAGAGAGAGACTTGCTATAATGTCTACTCCCTAGTAACTCGAGGTGGGGATTAGGTATGAGTGTAGGGGGTTGGGGCCACTTTCACATTCAACATGAGACGTACGAACAGAACAGTGGTCTCTTGTGAAGATTTGATGGCCTTCGGAGTGAGGAAACTGACTCCAAGATGAGATTTGGGCAATGTTCTCTCAAACAAGCACAACGTATCGCGTTTCGCAGCACACGATAACTTTACATATACTCCGCCCCCTGAATACAAAATTTAAAAATCGCGTTAACGGCTGTTAGCGCGATTTGCACACTTACCTCCTGCGGTAACTCCTTGGAAAATGACCCCCTTAGTCTCTCTGTGCACTGGGCTTCAGTGGTTAGTTTAACAGACTGAACCCAACTGTTGGGTGGATCTGTGCAGTCAAGTGCCCAGGGAGTCTGCCTCTTTTGTGCTTACAAGCAAGCAGCTTCTGTGTGCACGCCACACACATTAGTGCACAGCCAGGCACCGTGACAGTGGGCAGTGGGTATTTTTAACAGACTGAACCTAACTATTGGGTGGGTCTGTGCAGTCAAGTGCCCAGGGAGTCTGCCTCTTTTGTGCTTACAAGCAAGCAGCTTCTGTGTGCACGTCACACACATTAGTGCACAGCCAGGCACCATGACAGTGGGCAGTGGGTATTTTTAACAGACTGAACCCAACTATTGGGTGGGTCTGTGCAGTCAAGTGCCCAGAGAGTCTGCCTCTTTTGTGCTTACAAGCAAGCAGCTTCTGTGTGCACGCCACACACATTAGTGTCAGCCAGGCACCATGACAGTGGGCAGTGGGTATTTTTAACAGACTGAACCTTATTATTGAGTGGGTCTGTGCAGTCAAGTGCCCAGGGAGTGTGCCTCTTTTGTGCTTAGAAGCAAGCAACGTCTGTGTGCACACCACACACATTAGTGCACAGCCAGGCACCGTGATAGTGGGCAGTGGTACTACTCAGTGACATTAAATCTATAATGTCAGGGAAAGAGAGACGTAGTCGAGTGACTGGGACTGGCAGAGGAGGCACCTCAAAGACACTAGTTCAACACCACCAGTACAGCTAAAAAGGCACCTGTCGCAATCTAAACTCTTTGTAGGGGCTGGCAGTTCCATGTCGAAAAAAATGAAATCTGACCATGATGCATCGCCATTGCCACCACATGTTTCTGGCCCTGTAGTTTTGGAGGTGAGGGAAGGGGAGGCAGAGTCATGCCAGACAAAATGTAGACACCCAAAAGCAGCAGGGGGACAGAAGTCTCGACTAACACTTAGCGTTGACAAGGTAGTGCAGTCACTGTTTGCTTCTGATTCAGATGAAGAATCTTCTTGTGTGGGATTCTCATCAGAAATGGAAGAAGTAATAGGTGAAGAATCTTCAGTAGGATCAGTTAGTCCTGTCTTAGCAGCAGGGGAGAGATAAAAGTGATAAGGAGCAGGAGGAAGAGGAGTCACAGAGGGTGACTGAGGCCCCCCCCCCCCCCCCCCCCTGGCATTGCTTCTCACGGTGCACCCACTACCTCAGCTGCAGTGGTAGCTTCCACCCCCAAGGCTTTAGAGAGGGGAGGATCACGAAAGACATCTGCGATCTGGAGACACTTTAAAGTGACGGAAGACCCGCGTTATGCTCTGTGTAATTACTGTGCCAGGGCTATTAGCAGAGGCAAGCAAATGGGACATCTATCTAATTCTGGCATGAACCATCATATGAAGAGGCAACACCCAACAAGATTACTGCCATCTGGGGATGGTGGCAGTACCAGTCGGGGGACCCCTTCCAAGCAGCATGCAGTGGTAGAAAAGCAGCAGAGTCAGCCCATGCCCTCATCCCCTTCTAGCAGTCAGGTGGCAGGCCAGCAACCCCCTGACATGTGGCAGAAGAGACAATCCACCATGGAGGAAATGGGGTGGAGTGCAGTAATGCTATCCCGGGGTAGAAGGCAGGCAGCCTCAAAAGTTGTAACCAGGAACATTGGGGAAATGATTGCCCTTGATGACCAGCCCTTGCAGTTAGTAGAGAATGTGGGTTTCAAGTGTTTTCTGAAGGTCGTAGTTCCAAATTACAAAGTCCCCTCTAGAACCACATTTAGTAGAAAGGTCATCCCCAGCCTGTACAAGCAGTGTCGCAGTCGCATGCAAGCGCTGCTAGGTAAGGCAGAGAGAAGAGTGCATTTCACCTGCGATATCTGGACCGCCATGAATGCTGCAGACTCTTACCTGTCTCTGACAGCACACTGGTGGGATATGGCTGAGGCAGGGGCAGTCAGCAGCTCTATTACTGAAGAAGAATCAGGGTGGAGGTGGGCTTTACTGCACACCCACCTGACGGACCAGGCCCATACCGCAGCCAATATTCTAGCATGCATCAGAGAGATGCTGGAGGGCTGGCAACTACACCAGCGAGACAGGAAACTCAGGCAGGGTTCTTTGTCACAGACAATGGTGCAAACATGGTTAAGGCAATAAACGACGGGCGCTTTAAGAACATCCGATGATTTGCACACACTCTGCACCTGGTAGTGAAATCAGCTCTGGGGTTGGATTCCAATGACAAAGAGAATGAATACCTGCATAGGTTAATACAGAAGTGCAGGAACATAGCAGCGCACTTCCACAGAAGTGTGAAGGCGGGGCAGGTTCTGCGAAAAAGCAGACTGATTTGCAGATGCCTCACAAGCGTCTCATTCAAGACATTGCCACCCGATGGAATTCCACCTTTATGATGCTGGAGAGGTTAGTGGAGCTGCAGACACCCCTTCATGAACTTTCTGGTACAATGGACATAGGTGTGCAGAATCCCCTAGGGCATCATGATTGGTTAGTCATGAGTCAACTGGTTAAAATCCTGCAGCCCTTCAAGGATGTCACGGAGGAGCTGAGTTCCAGAAGTGCCACCTTGGCTGACATCATCCCTATAGTTCATCTCCTGGATGAACATTTGGAGGCCTTTAAACAGGAAAAGGGAATGACAGTTGAGGTGCTGCATTGTCTGGACGTTTTGCAGCAGCAGATGGAAGAGAGATTAAGGCCTTTAACAGAACAGAACACATACATGCTCGCCACAGTCTGTGGTCCCCGTGTGAAATGGAAACTGGCCCTACAGTCCAATTGTCTCATATTGGTGAAGGACCTGTTGTTAGCAAAAGTCCGTGAACAGGAGCACCATAGGCAGAGACAGATTAGGCTTGAAGCAGAGGTGGAAACAGCGGGCACTTCAGAGAGTTGTGCTGCTAGCCCAAGCAGGAGTAACATTGTGTCAGTGACAGATAGTACCTCCTCCTCCACGTCAGAACGCCCAAGGCATGTTGCCCATACAGATGCACCTTTTGTGCAACTGGTGAGAGAGAAAGCAGCTGGCATGAGTGACTCTCAGCCCGCCCAAGCAAAGGAGACACCAGCACAGGAGTCAGTGACACGGTATCTCTCAGAGATGATAGAGAACATGCAGACAGATCCGCTGGCATATTGGGCACACAAGTCCACTGTCTGGCCACACCTAGCCAAAGTGGCTCAGTGATATCTGTCATGTCCACCAACCAGTGTGCCCAGTGAACGTGTCATTTCAATGACAGGGGATATCATGAGCCCTCACCGCTCAAGGCTGGCACCAGAGATGATGGAAATGCTAGTGTTTTTGAAAGTAAACTTGCCTTTGCTTGGGTTTCCAAATTTTCCCTCTGAATGGCAAGATGAATAAAAGCAATTCAAAGCCTTGCAGCAGCTCCAACTGCCTCCTATGCTGCAGATAATATAAGCACTGCAGCACATGTACCTGACCTCAAACGCTGTGCCTGACCGTCAACTGTCCAGGCCTTATATCCCTAGCTGGGATTGACCTCTGTCCTCGACTGCTTTGCCTGTCCGTCCAGGCCCTATGTTCCTAAGAATATAAGAACATGCCATACTGGGTCAGACCAAGGATCCATCAAGCCCAGCATCCTGTTTCCAACAGTGGCCAATCCAGGCCATAAGAACCTAAGTCTATTCCCTGTTACCGTAGCTAGTAATAGCAGTGGCTATTTTCTAAGTCAACTTAATTAATAGCAGATAATGGACTTCTCCTCCAAGAACTTATCCAATCCTTTTTTAAACATAGCTATACTAACTGCACCCTCTGGCAACAAATTCCAGAGTTTAATTGTGCGTTGAGTAAAAAAACTTTCTCCGATTAGTTTTAAATGTGTCACATGCTAGCTTCGTGCAGTGCCCCCTAGTCTTTCTAATATCCGAAAGAGTAAATAACTGAGTCACATCTACCCGTTCTAGACATCTCATGATTTTAAACACCTCTATCATATCCCCCCTCAGCCATCTCCACTCCAAGCTGAAAAGTCCTAACCTCTTTAGTCTTTCCTCAAAGGGAAGCTGTTCCATTATCATTTAGGTAGCCCTTTTCTGTACCTTCTGCATTGCAATTATATCTTTTTTGAGATGTGGCGACCAGACTTGTACACAGTATTCAAGGTACGTTCTCACCATGAAGCGATACAGAGGCATTATGAGATTTTCCGTTTTATTCACCATTCCCTTTCTAATAATTCCCAACATCCTGTTTGCTTATTTGACTGACGCAGCACACTGAACCGACGATTTCATTGTGTTATCCACTATGATGCCTAGATCTCTTTCTTGGGTTGTAGCACCTAATATGGAACCTAACATTGTGTAACTATAGCATGGGTTATTTTTCCCTATATGCATCACCTTGCACTTATCCACATTAAATTTCATCTGCATTTTGATGCACATTTTTCCAGTCTCACAAGGTCTTCCTGTAATTCCTACAAGTGTTTGACCTCGATTGCTGTTCCTATACGTCAAGGCCTTATGTTCCTACAAGTGTTTCACCTTTGTCCTGGAATGCTATGCTTGTTTGTCCAGGCCTTATGTTCAGTCCTAACGGCTGAACCCTCGTTGCAAAGGGAAACCTCAGTCTCTGGCAATTAAAACTAGTACTCCTTCACAGCATCTATCCTTAAATAAAACAAAGAGTTTTCTTTAGTTTCAGGGCAGAGAAGACAACGTCTTCCGTCTTGCTTATGAAGTCATGATCTGTTTGCAAATGATTAAATCCTAACAATTTGTACCATTATACAGTCTAGTTGCCTAGTTATTCCAAGGAGCCCTTTCCTGCTCTTAGGAAAGGGAACTCTCCCCGATGTTGCAGCCTATCTCTTAAGACCTGTTGACCCACGTTTAACCGCTGTTCACATGGCACCCTGCTCCATGTCGCCACGCTTTGAAGGCTCGTGCTCCACTCTAGGGGCCAACCCATTCCAAGGAAGCCCTTTCCTGCTCTTAGGAAAGGGAACTCTCCCTGATGTTGCAGCCTATCCCTTAGGACCTGTTGACCCATGTTTAACCGTTGTTCACATGGCACCCTGCTCCATGTCGCCATGCTTTGAAGGCTCGTGCTCCACTCTAGGGGCCAACCCATTCCAAGGAAGCCCTTTCCTGCTCTTAGGAAAGGGAACTCTCCTCGGTGTTGCAGCCTATCTCTTAGGACCTATTGACCCATGTTTAACCGCTGTTCACATGGCACCCTGCTCCATGTCGCCACGCTTTGAAGGCTCGTGCTCCACTCTAGGGGCCAACCCATTCCAAGGAAGCCCTTTCCTGCTCATAGGAAAGGGAACTCTCCCTGGGTGTAGCCAGCCTATATCTGTCTACCCTCTGACCCATGTTGAACCGCTGTTTGTTCACATGGTAACCTCCTCCGCCTCGGCCTTGACAATTGTAGTATGTTTATTCAAGTTTCATATCACCAAAATGCCAGGAAGAGTGCAGATGATAGCTAATATCAAATCTTGATTCTTCTAAAGTAAAATTCATCTGTATGTACTCTTTTCTATCTGTGTTGCTAGGTGCCAAGCACACTTTATTAGTACTTCTTCTTAGCTTCGGAATAGTAAAGTTCTTCAAAGCCTCTGTTTCTACTAACACAACAGCTGGCATTTGGGATTTTACTTCACTTGATGATGTCCTTTTTATTAGTGTTTTACCTCCGGTCATTTCTTCCATTTTGAAATCAGCCTCTTTCTATGCCAAGCAATACTCTTACTGCTTTCTAGCCTCCCTGTCTTTTGTCAAGGATATTCTCACACTACAGTCCCTGGGAATTCTGGGTGCAGCCAGCCTGATTTTAAAAGACCAGCGAGAGCCCACTGGACCCTAATGGAAACCCCCCACTTTAGGGGTGAATCCATTCTAGGGAGCTCTTTCCTGCGCAAAGGAAAGGGAACTCTCCATGGGTGTAGCCTGCCTGTATCTACCCTCTGAGCCATGTTCCATTTTTAAATCAGCCTCTTTGTATGCCAAGCAGTACTCTCTGCTTTCTGGCCTACCTGTCTTTTGTCAAAGATATTCTCACACTAAAGTCCCTCAGGGTCCCGTGTGTAGCCTGCCTGTATCTGCCCTCTGTCCCATGTTGAACCGCTGTTTATGGGCGAACCCATTCTAGGGAGCCCTTTCCTGCTCATAGGAAAGGGAACTCTCCCCGGGTGTAGCCTGCCTGTTTCTACCCTCTGACCCATGTTGAACCACTGTTCCATTTTGAAATCAGCCTCTTTCTATGTCAAGCAGTACTCTGACTGCTTTCCGGCCTACCTGTCTTTTGTCAAGGATATTCTCACACTACAGTCCCTGGAAATCCCGGGTGCAGCCAGACTGATTTTAAAAGACCAGTGAGAGCCCACTGGACCCCAATGGAAACCCCCCACTTTAGGGGCGAACCCATTCTAGGGAGCCCTTTCCTGCGCAAAGGAAAGGGAACTCTCCCCGGGTGTAGCCTGCCTGTTTCTACCCTCTGACCCATGTTGAACCGCTGTTCACATTCACCCTCCTCTGTCTCGGCCTTGAAAACTCTCATTTGTATATCAGCTACATCCACCGGATTTTAAAAGACCAGCGAGAGCTCACTGGATGCCAATGGAAACACTGCACTCTAGGGGTGAACCCATTCTAGGGAGCCCTTTCCTGCTCATAGGAAAGGGAACTCTCCCCGGGGCTCTTGTTTGAATATTTGCTACTACCATCAAAATCGGCACCCACAGATGCTCCATTCTACCCAGGCATAGTTCATCATGTTTCAGGTCCTAGCACTCATGTTAGACTCCCTGGTCCCTGTTTCAAGACGGGTCGGGTGCACAGTATGCACAGTTGACAGTCCCACCACATGCTGAGCCTCGTCTTGTCTTGCCTCCTTGTCTTTCCCTTATCAAACCACAGGGAACTGACTACCTCGGCTCGGCCAGCCTGTCTTGCCCCTATCAACTTTCTGCCACTCTGCCTTGCTGCCAATCACCAGATGACTCACTGAAATCCTTATGGTGTTATTGCCACTATCATGGTTCCTCAGTGTGTTGGTGCTAGTCTTTCTGCTTGCTATGTTCCCCCTTCATTGTGCTGTAGGATGTCAATGCCACTTGTTTTGCCGCTTTGCCTGTCATGCTGCCTTCGAGGGTTCATGCATCTGTTATTATCGGTGCTCTCTATTGAAGCTGTGGTGTATTTTTGACACTCTCGCTGCACTCTTGCCACTTCTGGTACCCCTTTGCAGTGCCTTAGGCTATTCATGCCACTTTGGTGCCACTTTGCCACAGTCTAAGTACCTTGGAGCTCTTTTATTGTTGTGATGATTGCTCCCCAGAAGTTTCATCAAAATTGATAATAAAACCCCAATTCTGCAGCCAAAAATAGGCTGTAAATCCTTCCCCCATTGACTTTAATGGGAACCGGAAAACGAATTCACATATCAACTTATCGGAGCGCCATACGTCCAAATGCAACGGAAATGACCCCCGACGAATACGTATCACAAATTCAATGAAAAATTTTTGGCTGCACATCCCTACTGAAAAAGCAGAATATAAATCAAATAAATAAATAAATACATAAATAAAATAAAGTTTCCAAACCAGAAAAAGACCTAGGAGTCATCATCTCTGTGATCTCAAAGTAACTGGTATGACAAACTAGTTGGGAAAGCTAATAGTATGCTTTGGTGCATAAAAAGAGGTTTCATTGGTAGAATGAGGGAAAGAATATTAGCTCATATAAATATTAGTGTTAATTGGAGTAAGGACAGACATTGCAAAAGGAGGGAGGGATATTGTATAACACCCCATGTAACTTGTGCCTTCCAAAGTGTCTAATAGGGATGTGCTTAATCAAAATTTTTTATTTCATTTGTTTTTGGGAGGGAGCCTGATTTGTTTACTTTGGGGATTCCTGGTCATTTCCAGTTTTTATTTGTGGCATTCGTTTTTGGTAAACAGTTCACCTATTTGCTAGTAGTGTGTCCTATTAGCAAATAGGTACATTTTATACCCATTTTTTAAAGAACTCATGTCCTGACCAAAGTCTTTCCACCTCACATCACAGAAAAACGTCCCATGTCTACTGTTCCTCCCCAACCCCCTCATCAAGCCAGTACAAAATATCCCTGTAATCTATTTATTTATTTTATTTCGAGGCTTTTTTATACCGAAGTATAGCGGGATGCCTTCACTCCGGTTTACAGGATAAACAACTTATACATAGTGGTGACCAATTGGTAACTTATACAAATACAAATATAACATCTTATACAACTTAAATAACTTGGTAAACAGATTGGTGACTAAAACAGTCACTGGGGCACTCTAGCAGGGAGCTGAGTTAGGGTGGGGGGGGGGGGCCAGGGGGAATCAGCTGAGGCGGGCTGGATAGAGGGCTGTGTAGCAAAAATTGAAGAACAAGTGACAAGGAGGAGAGGGCGGGAGGGGGGGGTGAAGGAGGATGGGATGCCATAGGGGTGGTAGGGAGACGGGAGGGGTGGGAGGTCAGGGAGGGGTTGGGGGAGGGTAGGACGGGGGAAGTAGGTGGAGGTGTGCGGGTATTAGTTAGGGAGGGGGGTGGTAGAAGAAAGGGAGGGGGGAAGAGTGGGAAGAGGGATGTGGAAGGCTTAGCCGACTCCGTCGCGGAAGGTAAGGTTGAAATACCAGGTTTTGAGTTCTTTTTTGAAAGATTTACTGTCATTGAGTGATCTTAAGTAATGGGGAAGGGTGTTCCATAATTTGGGTCCTGCGACGGAAAATGCTCTGTTCCTCGTGGCTGTTAGTTTGGCTATGCTGGGGGAAGGTATGTCTAGGGTCATTTTGCCTTCTGTTCTGGTGGCCCGTTGTGCTTTGTGAAGGTGAATCATGCAATTAGGGCGGGGTTGGCTGCAATGTAGATTGAGTTGTGGACAGTTGTTAGTGTTTTAAATTCAATCCTTTGTGCTATGGGAAGCCAGTGTAGGCTTTTCAGGGCGGGAGTGATATGATCTGATTTTTTCTTGCCAGTGAGAATTCTTGCGGCGGCGTTTTGCAGCATTTGGAGTGGCTTTATGGTGGATTTTGGGAGGCCGATCATCAGGGAGTTGCAATAGTCAAGGCTGTTGAAGATTAGAGATTGCAGAACTGTGCGGAAATCTTGCTGGTAGATAAGTGGTTTCAAGTGTTTCAGGAGGTGGAGTTTCAGAAAGCCTTCTTTCGTTTTCATGGCGCTGTTCTTTTTTAGGTTGAGGTCGCTGTCAATCCAGATTCCAAGGTCTTTTGTTGCGTTCCCCCTTCCACCAATTGGTACAAAAAAATCCCTGGATCAAGTACTCTCATCCCTCAAACCCTACAGCAAGGCTTACTGTGGTATCCCTGGGGTCCAATGGAGCAAGTACAATCCCCTACTCACTCCCTCTGCATTCACTGCACCCATTTTTCAAAATGGTTCCAGCTAATATCATTGTGATGATGTAGTACAATTTATGTTAGCACCTGTGTTTTACGGTCGTGGGCCCTTGGGCCGGCTGGGACGGTGGATGGTATGCTGTGGAGGACCACAGCAAGTGTCACAGCCGGGAGGCAGCACAGAAGAGGCTTCACCACTGGAAGTCCGAGGTCCCCCCAGGAGGAGCCCGTAGGGACCCAGACCTCTTGGACTTAGGTGGGATCCTATGCGAACAAGGATACGGACGGCGGCTGAAGAGATGGACGAAGGATGGCTGGGCCCAGGTAGCTGGAGAGTCTTCACCCTCGGAAGCCTGCAGCTCCCCCAGGAGGAGCCTGTGAGAGCCCGAGCCACTGGGACTTAGGAGAATCCTCTGGGCCAGCAAGTACTGGGTACCTGAGGTGATGAAGAAGTCGAAGTCTGAGTCCAAGAGTGAAGCCGGGAAGCCAGAAGTCAGAGATCCAAACCAAAGCCAGGGATGAAAGCAGAAGATGGAGTCGTGGGACGGAGCTGGATCAGGAGCCAGAGGTCAGAAGACAATACCAAGCCAGGAACGGAAGTTGGAGTCGTAGTCGGAACACGAAGCTGGTTCGGAAGCCAGAAGTCAGACGTCAATACCAAAACCAAGGACGGAGGCCGAAGAGTAGTCAGGAAATGCAGCAGGGTCGAAGCCAGAAGACACGGGACACAAGAGACGATCCAGAATCTGGAGCAGCAACTGGAGACTCAGATAAACTGAGGAATCCCGTTGCAAGGCAAGGTATTGCTGCAGCTGCCGGGTTAAAATAGCCCGGCAGCGTCTGACGTCAGCAGAGGAGCTGTCCACGTTTCCCGCGCTGGCCCCTTTAAATCTGCAGCCCTGGCGCGCGGGCGCACCTAGGGGGTGGGGCCAGCCATGGAATTACGTTGGTGTCTCCCTCGCAGGGAGAACGCCGTGGAGGGCCGCTCCTCGGGCCTAGGTGGCCGAAGTGACGGCGTTCCCTGCTGCCTGGCCGCTTCCATGACGAACTGTCGTTGAGGATCCAGGTGCCGGAGGCATGTGACCTGGAGAAATGCCTCCTTCAGTTCCTGAAATGCTCATATGGCTGTCGCCGGCCAGTTCTTGGCATCTGCCCCCTTCCTGGTGAGGGCCGTCAGCGGTGCCACCATCTGGGAATAGTGTGGAATAAACTGCCGGTAGAAATTGGCAAACCCGAGGAACCACTGGAGCGCCTTGATCCCCACAGGCTGAGGCCAATTCTTAATGGCAGCGACCTTCTCTGGGTTCATATGGAATCCCGTGGAGGATACGATGTACCCAAGGAAGGGCAGGGATTCCTGTTCAAATAAGCATTTCTCGAACTTGGCGTAAAGCTGGTTATCTCGTAGCTTCTGTAATACTCGACGGACATCCTGGCGGTGTGTCTGCAGATCCTGGGAGTATATAAGCACGTCATCTAGGTACACGATTACCGAGGTATGTAACATCTCTCGTAGAACCTCGTTCATGAGGTTCTGAAACACTGCCGGGGCATTGCAGAGACCAAAGGGCATGACCTGGTATTCGTAGTGGCTATCCCTTGTGTTGAAAGCAGTCTTCCATTCATCTTCTGGCCGAATCCTCACAAGATTATATGCCCCACGCAGATCCAACTTGGTGAACACCTTGGTCCCCTGTAGTCTGTCCAGAAGCTCCAGGATCAAGGGCAATGGGTACTGGTCCTGCCGGGTAATGCTGTTCAGGCCATGGTAGTCTATGCAAGGTTGGAGGGACCCGTCCTTCTTCACTACGAAGAAGAACCCTGCTCCAGCCGGAGAGTTGGATGGTCGAATGAACCCTCTGTCCAGGTTCTCTCGGATGTATGTGGACATGGCCTGAGTCTCGGGAAGGGACAGTGGGTATACCCGCCCTCGTGGCGGTGTGGTACCGGGGAGCAAGTTGATCGCACAGTCAAAGGGGTGATGCTCCGGGAGGATCTCAGCTTTTTCTTTACAAAAGTCATTGCGGTAGTCCTGGTAGTGAGGAGGCAGTGCCAAGGAAGTCGTCATCAGAGGTTCTGGTGGCTGTGGGACAGCGGCCAAACAGGAGTCGAAGCACGAGGGACCCCAGGATGCCACCTGGAGGGAATCCCAAGCAATTACAGGCGAGTGCTTCCGCAGCCAGGGTAGTCCCAGGATGACCGGGTGCATAGACCTCTCCAAGATGAGGAATGAAATCTCTTCTACATGCAAAATACCAGTGCGTAGCATGAGAGGCCTGTAACAAGTATCGATGATCCCTGGGGAAAGTCTCCCCTGAATAGGGGACACATGGAGATGGGGTCGTTGGGGCTGAACCGCAATCCGGAGTTACTGGGCCAAGTCCTTGAGAATGAAGTTTCCCCCGGCTCCAGAGTCAATCAGGGCTAGCGTCTCAAACTCTCCTTCGGGAAGGAGTAAGGTCACCAGGATGGTGCACGGGGAGGCAGAAGTGGTGTGACCTAGGGTTAGCTCCCCGACTGTCCCTAGGTCCGAGCGTTTCCCGGACGCTCGCTACAGTGGGCAAGGAAATGGCCCTTGCCTGCGCAATACAGGCACAGGCCCAGGGACCAACATCTTCTCCTTTCTTCCTGAGAGATAGGCCCCCGGCCCACCTGCATGGGTTCGGGATCTGAAGGCCCTGGAGAGGCAGAAGGAGAGTACCCGCTTCGGGAAGGTGCGTTTCCGGTGCTCCTGGGTCTATGAGCAGGCCTCCTCTCTTGGAACCGGCATTGGATATGGCAGTCCACGTGGCCCGAAAGATCAATGAGATCGTTCAAGTCATTCGGGAGATCTCTGGCCGCCAGTTCGTCTTGAAGCCTTGGAGAGAGACTTTCCAGAAAGATGCTGTGCAGGCTGTCGCTTCCCCAGTTCAGTTCGGCAGCAAGAGTCTCAAAATCCACGCTTGTTCAGCCAAAGACCGATTTCCCTGACAAAACTGGAGCAGTTCCGATGCAGCCGTAGGTTTACGGGAGGACTCATCGAATACCCGCCGAAAGGCGGTAACGAACTGTACCAGATTGGCAAGGTGGGGATCCTGACGCTCCCCCAGGTTGGAGGCCCACACCAAGGGTCTCCTGTCCAAGAGAGAAATAATATAGCTCGTCTTGACCCGGTCCATCAGGAATTGAGCTGGAAGCAGATTAAAGCGAATATAGCACTGGTTCAAGAACCCTCGGCAAAGCTTTGCGTCTCCTGAATACCTTGAGGGTGCAGGCATCTGTATGGGCGCCGCGGGCCCGATATTGGTCTCCGCTCCAGGTACCGGAGGATTGGAAGCAGTGGCTCCCCCAACGTGATCGGCTAGTCCCTGCACGGTGGTCATCAGGGACTCGAGGCAAGTTTGCTGCTGTTGCAGTCTCTGTGTGATCCCAAGGATGGCTTTCAAGCCGGCAAGATCCGCCGGGTCCATGGCCTTGCAAACTGTTGCGATCATGGACCCTTGGGCCAGCTGGGACGGTGGATGGTATGCTGTGGAGGACCACAGCAAGTGTCACAGCCGGAAGGCGGCACAGAAGAGGCTTCACCACTGGAAGTCCGATGTCCCCCTAGGAGGAGCCCCATAGGGACTCAGACCTCTTGGACTTAGGTGGGATCCTATGCGACCAAGGATCCGGACGGCGGCTGAAGAGATAGACGAAGGACGGCTGGGCCCAGGTAGCTGGAGAGTCTTCACCCTCGGAAGCCCACGGCTCCCCAGGGAGGAGCCCGTGCCGCCTGGACTTAGGAGAATCCTCTGGGCCAGCAAGTACCGGATACCTGAGGTGATGAAGAAGCCGAAGTCGGAGTCCAAGAGCGAAGCCGGAGATCCAAACCAAAGCCAGGGATGAAAGCAGAAGACGGAGTCGTGGGACAGAGCTGGGTCGGGAGTCAGAAGACAATATCAAGCCAGGAATGGAAACTGTAGTCGGAACACGAAGCCGGGTCGGAAGCCAATACCAAAACCAAGGACGAAGCGTAAGAGTAGTCAGGAAAGGAGGGAGAACCGCTCCTTGGGCCTAGGAAGCCAAAGTGATGGCATTTAACACATGGATAGCTTTCAAGCTCCCAGAGATCTAAAGAAAGAAAGAGAGAGAGAGAGAGAGAGAGAGAGAGAGAGAGAGAGAGAGAGACTAGCCATAATGCCCTCACATTAGATATTTATATCCCTATGGAAGGCCCACCTAGTAACTCGAGGTGAGGTTTAGGTATTAGTGTAGGGGTTAGGGGTCACTTTGACATTCAAAGGGAGACATACGAACAGATTTGATGACCCTCGGAGTGAGGACACTCACCCAAAGCTGAGATTTGTACAATGTTCTCTCAACCTAGCTTGATTTTATCAGGTAGAGAGTCCATCAAGCTAGGTTGCTAGGTTACTAGAGATATAAATACCTATCTAGTGTGAGGGCATTATGGATATGCGCTCTCTCTCCCTCTCTCTCTCTCGTTGTATGTAGGAAATACCACATTCTGGCACTTATCTGAAAGTGTGAAAAAGTTATCTCATAGGTATTATTGTGATAAAGTGCCTATTACCATAAAACATGCCCCTTTTTCTATCGCAGGCGATATTTAGTGCATTTTGATAAATCCAGGCCTAAGATGGCTGCTATGGGAACTACATTGCTCATACTCCCTTGCAGTTAGGGTTGAAAGAGGCAGAACAAGGAACAGCTGAGCCATGGTGACTCATCAGAATTATAGTAATTGGCTCTCAGCTCATTAAGAGGAATGGTTCAGATAGCAAAGAGGAGGGTGTGGGAGCTGGAAGAACAGAAGTACTAGCACATCTGAGAATCTCTCCAGATTAATAATGGAAGAAGCCTCTGAGAGAGAGGAATCAGAACTAGCTATATACCCTGTTTCCCCGAAAATAAGACAGTGTCGTATATTAATTTTTGCTACCAAAGATGCACTAGGCCTTATTTTCAGGGGATGTCTTATTTTTCCATTAAGAAGAATTCACATATATTGTTGAACAAAAAAATGAACATTTATTATATTCTGAATAGTTGTCTGGTTATGCTGGTTTGTGATGACAACTGTGAATCCTGCAGGGTAAAAAAATCACAGCTGCATGCTCTGGTGTTCTGTGCGACTGGCATGCTCCCAAATAAAAACTTTGCTAGGTCTTACTTTCGGGGGAAGTCTTATATTAGCAATTCAGCAAAACCTCTACTAGGTCTTATTTTCTGGGGATGTCTTATTTTCGGGGAAACAGGGTAGCAGCTTCATTGCTAAAGTTAAGCCCTCTTCCTTTTGAATAGCAGTTAGGGATTGGAGCCTATTAGTTACTGGGGAACTTAGAAAATGAAGCATAGGCCAGGGAAGGGTTTCAGTAGGCATAGGTCCCTGTGAGACATCTGTATACAGGAAGAGAGGAAATTGTGGGGGGCTGCATTTTATGTGTTTTCTTATTTTTTTAAGGCACTGCTGCAAGTGTGACGGTTAGAGTTCTATGTGATTGTAACTTGGACAGCTATTATGTTAAAACAGAGTTGCCTACCCAAGTCAAGATTTATTTATTTTTTTTTTTAAAGAGAGTAACTACTGTCTTAATTGAAAGGGAAAGCTGGAGTAGCCAACTCTTTTTCTATGTTTGTTTGTTTTTTTTAAGTAGTGTACTCTTCCTCTTAGTTAAAAGACAAAGGTCCTATTTGATGAGTAACTGAAAAGTGATAGAGAAAATGTATTAAGGAAAGAGACCTGTAACTATTCAAATAGCAGTTACTTTGCTGTACTTTCCAAGTCAAACACTGAAAGCATTTATGTGTTTTGAAAAGTGATAGGGAAAATATATCGGGAATTGATCTGGTGTTCACTAGATGTTTTTGACAATAAAAATTGTTATGAATTGCATCTGAGCTGCACTGGAGGTTATGGATAAATTCAAAATTAAACTTGAGAGGAACATAAGGAGAGTGTTTTAAGGTGTTTCTTTTTGGTGTTGGTTTGCAACTAGAACAAACCCAAGGTGAATCATTGTTGTGAAAAGTAAAAATCTCAGACTTAAATGCCTGTATCACAGAGACTGAGGATAATTTAATAAATGTCCTAGACCATGTCCACCTGTTTCACTGAAAGGATGGAGGGAAAACTGCAGGCTTAAAATCTAGGCTTTCAAAATGAAAATGAGTGGAGACAGCCATTAACACTAAGAAAGCGACTTATAAGAAAGGAGGTCATTTTCAAAGGAGTTATGTGTGTAAATGCAACTATTTCTCTCAGCACCTGTTAATGTTCTTATTTATATCTCCTTTTGCACCCCTAGTTAATTGTAAACCGGCATGATGCGATTCCAATCGCAAATGCCGGTATAGAAAAACCCTAAATAAATAAATAAATAAATAAATAAATAAATAAATTTAAAAAACCAAAAAGAGCCAAAAATATTATTATTATTATTATTATTATTGTTAAAATGACACAAGGGAAAGAAAGTATTCTTAACAGCATTTTCTTTACAAGCTACTATTGAAATTAGTCTTTTTATTTTCCACAAAGTATTAATCTTCACTTACTAAATTGGATTTAAATGACAGTGCAAGAAAAATCCCAAGGGTCTTTTGTGCAAAGAAACCTCTGGTCAGCTTCAACCACTCGGTAAAACTACCATTAACATTATTTGATAGCATCATTTAACCAGTTCTTCTGTATGGGCATGAAGACTAGAGTCTATACAGAGCAGAGCTAGGACATTTCCCCTCACAATTCACCATCAAAAATATAGATTAAAATTCTGCTGTCAAGCTCCCTCCATTGCCAGGCACGTTTCGAAATACAAAACACTGGGAAAAATCACTCGGCACATATGTAGTAATCCTGCCATACCAAACCGACACTGACGTCCCAGGACTCACACTTCAACAGCCCCAGCTATGAAAAGGCAGCAGCGCACATATTGCTTTGGGCTTAGAATGCCACTGTGCCTCCTGTGAGGAAAACAGAACAAGCTGGACTGCTATAGATCCCTACACAGAAACTACAGGCTAGCAGACTCCCTCTTCTCTGTCACATCCACAGAACAGACAAACTCACTAAATGCAGAATAAGTGACCACAAAATATGAAACGAGAACTCTCAGAAGCTAAACTGTAATGCAGCACAGTGCTGGAGAAACACAAACAAAAATGCATTTCCTCCTGTGCTGGGCAAAGTACAAAGATATCAGAGATGTTCCTTACCAAAGCTGGCATGTTCCAATCACTAAACGGAAAATAATGTTTAGGAGGTTTTGTTTTTTTTTTGGCTGGAGATCTTATTTTTTTTTTAGTTATGCTGGTCCCAGTCTTTTTTTTTTTTTTTCTGTTTTCCTCTCGTTTATCATCTGACTCCTTTTCTAAAGTCTCCTGTTCATTTTCTCTTTATTTGATTTATTTTCCTTTCTTCAGGCACTTCAAACCAGATTACATTGAGGTGCCTTCCCCGCCCCCCCCCCCCCCCCAGCCTAGCATCCCCCCTCACTCTCTCCCTCTCACCTACTCGTGTGCGCGCGCACACACTCTCAGTTACTTTCCCCTCTCTTCCCCCAGAAGCACAAGTGGCTGCGGCAGCAGCCCCCTTCTCTTCTGTATCCCCAAGAAAGAAGATTCCTATCCCGCTGCTCTAACCTCTGACTGATTCTTGGTTTGGGCTCATGTGCTCTTCCTGCTAATTGGACCCGGGGCTGATGCTATTTGTATTTCTGATGGCGGTATGGCCTCTTTCTTCCCATGTGGGGCCCACCACACACCACTTCCTCTTCCAGGCCACGGAGGTAGGAAGGAGAGGCTGTGTCATTATTGACACCCCCCCCCCCCCCCCCAAGTGCTTCCACTAATGCTGTTGCCAAGTTCTGCCTAGGAGCGTTAGTGTTTTCAAGCCAGGGTGGAGGAAGAGTTCTCACACCTTCTGGGGGAGGGAAGAGCACCTGGGCTAGCGGGAGATGAGAAAGCGTGACACACTGGCTGAGAAACCACTGCTTTAGAGTATCTGCTTGCTAACTCTTGTGTGTATCCCTTGCTTGGGGTGGCTCCTATATTCCACAGGGGCCATAAGAACTTGTACTTCTTGGGGTTGGATCTCTCCGCACTAGCTCTCACGAAGTCTTTCCCCAGGGCTTGAGTCCTTTGTTGATGGGGGGAAGGAATTCAAGGTCCTGGATGAGTGGGATTCCTTGCTAACTCTTTTCCCTGGGAAAGGTGTAATTTCTTCTACTGCTGTGACTGATATCAGTGCCAATAACACACGGAGCCAATGCGTGTCCAAAAGCAATACTTTACTGAAGGTGAATGAAACGAAGTAATGGCACAGTTCAAAACAGTCCTTACAGGTCTCTTCCTGTTTACAGTCCTTCCTCTATCTGCGCAAGGATCTCTTACTACCAGGGCAGGGGAAACACTCACCCTCCAGTCCAGGGCATGGAAGAAAGGAGGTTCCCAAGTGGGCAGGGTAATCCTGTTTGTGCAGGAAAACCCCTCCAAAGCTGCAAAAATTGGATGATACTCTCTGTAGAGAGCGTTCCAAAGACTCCAGTTGGGTGTCCTCAATAGGTCGCAAATTGGTCTTACTCACAGTTCTCCAATGTCTCTCTCGATCTTTCTCACTCTCTATGAATCTCATGATGGAAGGGATTCACACTGGAACACCCAGCTCTTGAAGTTCCTTTCTTCATGGAAGGAAGGGGCAGAAGAAATCTTCCTTCCGGCTCTTCTAAATAAAAAAAAATCCTTTCCCAAAACTGATATAAACACCAAAAGGTCTCTGCAGTGGGTCACCACAATTCCTCTGTCCCAAGGAGGTTGTAAAAGGTCAGGTCTTCCCTATCCTTGGCCTCCTAGGGAAAATTTTCCCAGTGGCTTCTCTCTGGCCAGCATCCAGGGGTCTCATGGGCTTCTTACTAAGAAAAATGCAAAAAACCAAGTCAACCCTGGAAACAAGGCCAACCAGCCAGTGAGTAGACTGGAAGGGCAGCTTCCCAACTTTGCTCAGGGACACCAAACAAGTATTTCTTGAGTCCTCAGAGTAAGCCAAAAATCCAAATCAGGAAAGCATTCTTGCACTTCTACCTAACTCCACAACCCACTTAGTATTTAAGATAAATGGGCTATACATTTATAAAAAAAAAAAAAAAAGTAACTCAAACACTGCCTCCAGTGTCTCAGTAGAGATCAGTTTTTATAACCTAACAAAGGGATGGCCATCCCAACACCCTCAAAGGCGGAGGGACTGTAACAAATGGTGTCTCCCCACAATCTCCACTTCTCTGTCCCTAGCTAAAGGAGTTAAACTAAGGAAACTACTGGTAATGAATCCCAGTGAGTCACTTTACGTATCAAAAATTATCTAAAGCAATCAGTAGGCACACTTGGAGGTCAGTACTCAAAAGGGTTTGACCAACTAAGTTTGGGACTTAAATATATACCTCCTCCCTCACCCCACTGACCAGATAAGTTTTAGCCAGGAAGGTCATTATCCAGCTAAAACTTACTTGGATTGTTACAGAGGTGAGTTCTTGGGCTCTGGAATAGTTGACACAGCCTAGCAGGTGAACTCTCTAGACCTACAGCAACAGCTGGTGGACACGACCTCACTGGGATTGGAGCTGGGACTTCACCTAGACTAACCCCGTTCCCTGCATGTTGAACTCTTAGATTCTAGGGGCCAGCAGGGCTTAGGTGAGTGTCTGTAAGGAGCAGTCAGATGGAATCAGCATAGGGCAAAGGTTAGGGCTGGCAGCGAGTAGGCATGGTGCCACTCCAGGCTAACTTTGGGGCAGGCAGAAGTCCAAAGGAGTAGTTGATGTCCGTAGCACAGGTCAGTTCAAGGCGGTAGGCAAAAGAGTAGTCAGGTCTGAGGCAAAGAACAATGCCAGGAGTCAGGCAGAGACAAACAGGCAGGGCACGATAAGGTCCTGGGACAAGACATAAATCAGCCAACCAAGGCAGGGCCAGTCAAGGCAGGGCAATGAAGAAGCAGACAAGGAAACAGTAAGGCACAGCAAGGAAACAAGATGGCAAAGCACAGAACAACGAGAAGCAACACTCAGTGCTAAACAGGAGAACCTGTTGCTGAGGCAATCTGCTGGTAGCGTGGCTGGGTTTCAATACCCAGCCATGTGACATCATCAGTGAGCACTGGTAGTCTTTCCCCCGGGCCCTTAAGTGTCGGCACGCTGTACACACGCATGCCTAGGGAGGCCCGGGGCAGAACAGCATGGTTGCATTTCAGCTGCATTGACAGTGTATGCTTCCAATGAAGCTCCTTAATGTCACCAGGCACGTTGGGCTGGTTTTAAAATTTACCCCTTAGTCTCTCTGCTATAGCTTTGTCATCCCTAAGTGAGCCTTTTACCCCTTGATCATCTAATGGTCCAATTGACTCCTTCTCAGGGTTTTTACTTCAAATGTACCTGAAAAAGTTTTAAAGAGTTTTTACTTCCATGGCAAGCTTCTGTTCAAATTCTCTTTGCCTCCCTTATCAATGCTTTGCATCTAACTTGCCAGTGCTTATGCTGTTTCCTATTTTCTTAATTTGAATCCCTTTTCCATCTCTTGAAAGATGCCCTTTTAGCTATTATAGCTTCTCTCACCTCACATTAACCATGCCAGCAGTCATTTAGCCTTCCTTCTACTTTTCTAATGCGAGAAATACATCTGGTCTGGGCTTCCAAGATTATTTAAAAATACAATGTCCATGCCTGATGTAAACTCTAACTTTTGCAGCTGCTCATATAAGATGTTTTTCCTAACCATTTTCCTCATTTTATCATAGTCACACTTCTGAAAGTTAAATTCTGTTGCAAATAGATTTCTTTAGTGTCCAGTTATTAAGTGTAGCATGACCAAATGTGACATTTATCCAGTCAATTCTGGGGTAATTGAAATTGCCCATTATTACTGTGCTGCTGATTTTGTTAGCTTCCCTAATTTATTTTAGCATTTCATTGTCTGTTCATTCTGGCCAGGTGGACGTTAATAAACCCCAATTACTTTTTATTTCCTTTTTTACCTGGAATTTATATTCATAAAGATTCAACATTGCATTTTGTTTTCCTGCAGAACTTTTATCCTGTTTTACTCGATGCCCTCTTTAATATATAATGCCCCCCTTCCACCAATTTGATAATTTCTATCATTTTGATATGTTTTCTCTGGTATCAGTGTCCCAGTGGTAATCCTGCTTCAGGCTGGTCTCTGAGATGCCAATTATATCTTCCTCATCCAGTGCTGTACACCCATTTTATTTTTAGACTTCTAGCATTTGTATACAGACATTTCAGAGTATGTTTTTTGTTTGTATTAACAACCTGCCTATCAGCTGACAGGAGTAATTTGGAATCTTTCTGCTCTGGTCCACTTTAGCAATTATTACAACCTCTCAACCGCAATGTCCTAAATTCTCCGCTCTCTTAGTATCCTTCTATATCCCTTATTGGGGTTTTTAATCCTGGCGTATGACCGCCCCCACCCCTCCAGCTTCAGGACTGTTGCCGCAATGACCAGAAAAGGTACAGTGAGGGGGTCTATTAAAATAGGAAGAAAATCCCTGGGCAGTTGTGAATGAAGGCTCAAGGTGCCAGAAAACCAGCACTGATTCCAATTGAATTGGAAGAAAGAGGAGAAAGGAGGAACTACTGGGTACAAAAAAGAGAATATGTATTGTCTTTCATAAATGGTAGTTAATCACATTAATTAATTATACACTACACTGTACTTTTTAATGTTTGTTGTCATATAATATATTAACTTGAATTTAAAAGGTTATTTTTTTTCATACTGAACAATGTCTTCTTGTTAGGATTTCTTTATCTTCCTCATCTTTCCTACCCCTCCTTAAAGTCTTTAAAATTTCTAAACAAATAGACTAAAATATTTGCTGAAAGGAGTCTCGGGTTCATTACATTCCTCTTTCTCTCACACTTTATTCTTTTACTTAACATCTTTAATAGCTTTGAAAACAAATGCTGATGTAAGCTGATCTGCAGTTTACCTGTGCATTCCTTCATCATCCCTTGGCTAGTCTTTCAGTAACTTGATGAGCGCTGGAAAGCCCGTCACAAATATATTAAGTTATTCCAATCGAAAGGTCTTGCCTAGAACTGGTAGTGTATGGTATGTATTCATATAAGCTTACACTGCAAGGTTAAGATAAACAAGTCCAGCTATGAAAAAAATCATGGTCAGTTGCAAACATTACTCTTATCTAAATCAGATTTTATAAATTCAGAAGAAATTACCAAAACAATTCATAAATATATTTCTAAAGCCAACATTTCTAACAAACTCAGTGAAAACTTAAAAACCAATCCTCCAAACCAGGTACTTTGAAATTGGGTCTTAGGACCCACAGCTAGCAAGTCAGGTTTCAGGATATCCAAAATGAATATGCATGAGAGCTTTGCATATAATGGAGGCAGTAGATGCAAATTTAGCTCATGCGTATTCTACTACTACTACTACTTCTTAGTTCTTCTTTAATGCTACTTTAACATATACAAGGCTTTACAAAATGTATAGAAGACTGTCCCTGTGCACTAGATCTTAAAATGTAATCAAAACAAACATAGAGGGCAAAAGAGAGTTTGTTAATTTCAATTATTAAGAAAATAGTTAACATCAATAAGGCTGTAAGCGGGATAATCAAGGGTTAAGATTTAAAAACAGCCTCAAAGGTGGGTTTTTAGACTGGATTTGAATAAGGCAAAAGAGGAAGCATGACACACCAACTCAGGAAGTCTATTCAAGCCAGGTGGAAAGCACAGGTGGAAGTTGATGGTAGAGGAGAAGTGTTACGGCTATGGCTGCTGTGCAACCACCTCACCACCAGGGGTCCTTCAAGAGCAGGCTCTCCTGGCTGGCCCAATCCATCTGCTCTATGTCCTGGATATTCCTTTATAGCCCTGCCTACCCTAGACTCCAGTGCTTCGGCATCGAGCTCGTTGGGCTCCCTGCTCTAGCCTCCTTGCCTTCGGGCGTCTGCCTTGCTATCTGGCCTTTGGGCTTCTGCCTTGCTGTGTGTGTATGTGTGGCCTTCGGGCCCTCTGCCTTGCTGTGTGTGTATGTGTGGCCTTCGGACCCTCTGCCTTGCTGTGTGTGTGTGTGTGGCCTTCGGGCTTTCTGCCTTGCTGTGCGTGTGTGGCCTTCGGGCTTCTGCCTTGCTGTGCGTGTGTGGCCTTCGGGCTTTCTGCCTTGCTGTGTGTGTGTGTGTGTGGCCTTCGGGCCTTTTGCCTTGCTGTGCGTGTGTGGCCTTCGGGCCTTCTGCCTTGCTGTGTGTGTGTGTGTGGCCTTCGGGCCTTTTGCCTTGCTGTGTGTGTGTGTGTGGCCTTCGGGCCTTCTGCCTTGCTGTGTGTGTGTGTGTGGCCTTCGGGCCTTCTGCCTTGCTGTGTGTGTGTGTGTGTGTGGCCTTCGGGCCTTTTGCCTTGCTGTGTGTGTGTGTGTGGCCTTCGGGCCTTCTGCCTTGCTGTGTGTGTGTGTGTGGCCTTCGGGCCCTTTGCCTTGCTGTGCGTGTGTGTGTGGCCTTCGGGCCTTTTGCCTTCCTGTGCGTGTGTGGCCTTCGGGCTTTCTGCCTTGCTGTGCGTGTGTGGCCTTCGGGCCCTCTGCCTTGCTGTGCGTGTGTGTGTGGCCTTCGGGCCTTTTGCCTTGCTGTGCGTGTGTGGCCTTCGGGCTTTCTGCCTTGCTGTTGTGTGTGTGTGGCCTTCGGGCCCTCTGCCTTGCTGTTGTGTGTGTGTGGCCTTCGGGCTTTCTGCCTTGCTGTTGTGTGTGTGTGTGGCCTTTGGGCTTTCTGGCTTGCTGTCGTGTGTGTGTGGCCTTTGGGCCCTCTGCCTTGCTGTTGTGTGTGTGTGGCCTTCGGGCCCTCTGCCTTGCTGGGTGTGTGCGGCCTTCGGGCTTTCTGCCTTGCTGTGTGTGTGTGGCCTTCGGGCTTTCTGCCTTGCTGTGTGTGTGTGGCCTTCGGGCTTTCTGCCTTGCTGTGTGTGTGCGGCCTTCGGGCTTTCTGCCTTGCTGTGTGTGTGCGGCCTTCGGGCTTTCTGCCTTGCTGTGTGTGTGTGGCCTTCGGGCTTTCTGCCTTGCTGTGTGTGTGTGGCCTTCGGGCCCTCTGCCTTGCTGTGTGTGTGTGGCCTTCGGGCCCTCTGCCTTGCTGTGTGTGTGTGGCCTTCGGGCTTTCTGCCTTGCTGTGTGTGTGTGGCCTTCGGGCCCTCTGCCTTGCTGTGTGTGTGTGGCCTTCGGGCTTTCTGCCTTGCTGTGTGTGTGTGGCCTTCGGGCCCTCTGCCTTGCTGTGTGTGTGTGGCCTTCGGGCCCTCTGCCTTGCTCTGTGTGTGTGTGTGGCCTTCGGGCTTTCTGCCTTGCTGTGTGTGTGTGTGGCCTTCGGGCTTTCTGCCTTGCTGTGCGTGTGTGGCCTTCGGGCCCTCTGCCTTGCTGTGTGTGTGTGGCCTTCGGGCCCTCTGCCTTGCTGTGTGTGTGTGGCCTTCGGGCCCTCTGCCTTGCTGTGTGTGTGTGTGTGGCCTTCGGGCTTTCTGCCTTGCTGTGTGTGTGTGTGGCCTTCGGGCCCTCTGCCTTGCTGTGCGTGTGTGGCCTTCGGGCCCTCTGCCTTGCTGTGTGTGTGTGTGTGGCCTTCGGGCTTTCTGACTTGCTGTGTGTGTGTGGCCTTCGGGCCCTCTGCCTTGCTGTGTGTGTGTGGCCTTCGGGCTTTCTGCCTTGCTGTGTGTGTGTGTGGCCTTCGGGCTTTCTGCCTTGCTGTGTGTGTGTGTGTGGCCTTCGGGCCCTCTGCCTTGCTGTGTGTGTGTGTGGCCTTCGGGCCCTCTGCCTTGCTGTGTGTGTGTGTGGCCTTCGGGCCCTCTGCCTTGCTGTGTGTGTGTGTGTGTGGCCTTCGGGCCCTCTGCCTTGCTGTGTGTGTGTGTGTGTGTGGCCTTTGGGCTTTCTGCCTTGCTGTGTGTGTGTGGCCTTCGGGCCCTCTGCCTTGCTGTGTGTGTGCGGCCTTCGGGCTTTCTGCCTTGCTGTGTGTGTGTGGCCTTCGGGCCCTCTGCCTTGCTGTGTGTGTGTGGCCTTCGGGCTTTCTGCCTTGCTGTGTGTGTGCGGCCTTCGGGCCCTCTGCCTTGCTGTGTGTGTGTGGCCTTCGGGCTTTCTGCCTTGCTGTGTGTGTGTGTGGCCTTCGGGTTTTCTGCCTTGCAATAAGGTTCTTGTGTGGCTGCCTGGTTGTGGACTCCTGAGTTTGCCTACCTTGACCTTGCCTGGACTTTGACTTTGTTGCCTGCCCTGACTCTGCCTGGATTTTGACCTTGGCTTGCCTGCTGCCTGCCTTGACCCTGCCTGGACTTTGACTTGTTCCCAGCCAGTACTCTGCTCCACATGTCACAGCCATCGCCCAGTTACATTTCACTCCTGCCTGCATCATATTCCTTCCCAGTCATTCATCAGAGACCTTCCAGCTATCCCTGTCTCTCTCCACCTGGAGTCACTCCTGAAGGTGGTGTTCACAACACCGGACCACTGCCTAAACGTAACAGTATGCCGAAGCCACCCTCCAGAGAGAGAGATAGAACTTTGTGTCAACCCCGTGAGTCAATTTTTTTTCTCTCAAACCACAACATGCCTCAGTCTCCAAGGTTTTATACCTGCAATTCCTGTCAGACCTTGAATTACCCAAGCTACCAGAACTGTCTAGCCTGTCAGCTTGCAGATCAGGAACATTGGGCCTGCAGTAACTGCTACAAGAGAAATGTTTCTGTCTACCAGGAATGTTTGAACTGTTCTACTCCTAAGCCTGGATGGTGGAAGTGTGCGTGTATCCCAGTCCTATTACCACCAGGAAAACCTTGCCCCTGTTGTTCAGCTATAGGACCAGCTGTTTCATTAGGAAAAACAGTCAGCGCGACTACCCTGCGTTCTGCTTCTGGTCCAACTAAGAAGGTTAGGACTATTGACAGCTCATTACTTCATGAAACCCTACAGAAAACTGCTCCTAAAAGCACAAGCTATCTTCCAGAAAGCCCACAAACTCACCTGGACAAGAAGGCTCCCGTGACTGCCATACGGGGGTTTCAGAAACAAGTTCTCCTAAAGCAGAGAAAGCTAATTAACCCGAGCAGAGCTCTGCTTCCCTCAGCTGCAGCCTGGTCACAACTAACGAACTGTGCCTCAAGACGTTCCAGAGCTGCCTGTTCTTTTAACAAGCTGCCGCCCCTGGAGGGATCCAAACCGGCCCTGCTGCCGCCCCTGGAGGGGTCCGAACCGGCCCTGCTGCCGCCTCTGGAGGGGTCCGAACCGGCCCTGCTGCCGCCTCTGGAGGGGTCCGAACCGGCCCTGCTGCCGCCCCGGGAGGGGTCCGAACCGGCCCTGCTGCCGCCCCTGGAGGGGTCCGAACCGGTCCTGCTGCCGCCCCTGGAGGAGTCCGAGCCTGCCGCTCTGCTGCCTCAGGAGGGGTCCGAGCCTGCCGCTTTGTTGCCCCAGGAGGGGTCCGAGCCTGCCGCTTTTTCGCCCCTGGAGGGGTTTGGGACCTCCTCGCCACTCCAGGAAGGGGTAGAAATCATCACATCCCCCCAGGAGGGGTCTGAGACTGTTTGGTCGCCCCAGGATGGGGGTCGAATTCATCACGTTACCCCAGGAGGGGTTTGAGACTGCTGGGAACTCCACCACTACAGCTACAAGAGTGTGAGTAATCTAACATCTACCAGTCTTTCACCTACAGCTCCTCATAGAAGATCTGTATCGGAGTTCCCTATACCACCATTGTGGAACGGGTCTCCTCTGCCAGACTGCTGCTGCAGGAATCTACTCACTACTGCCACCTCTGGTGAACTCTACAAGCTGTATAATAAAATATAGTTCTGTGTTTGTGCACCTGAGTCTAGCCCGGTACTGCAGTTCTCCATGGGGCTCCTCCCTGTGGGAGTGGCCATCACTGCAGCACCTAAGAATCCACCAAGCACCTCATAACCATAACAAGGAGATTGCCAAGCAATTACAATCTATCTTCTGGAACATCCCCCCTCGGGGTACAAGGCAGAAAGAATTAAATGTCATCTGCATATATGAAATACTTAACATTCAATGATTAAGAAATGGCCCTTATAGGGGTCAGATAAATATTAAAAAGTGCAGATGACAAAGCTCAATCCTGTGCCAATCCCCATCTAATTTTGTACCATACAGAAAATTGAGATCCAGTCTGAACTCTTTGTTCTCTATTGGTTAAATATGATTGAAACTATTTTAAAACAGTGCCTCCAACACCATTAGAGAACATAGTGCTTAGCAAGATATCATGGTGAAGAGTATCAAAGGCTGTCGACAGATTTAACTGGACCAGGATACCCATGGTACCCTGGTCCTGGCAGCTCAACAGAGTATCCATTACAATTATTAATAAATGGGTAGATCCCACAGAAACCATACAGATACTCATCCAAAAGCTGTCTTTCAGAGATAAAGTCTTCCAGCTGCTCTAACACTATTTTTTCCAAAACCTTCATAACTGTGGATAAATTTTGATGTTGGGCAATAATTTGTCATCCTTCTTTATAGGCCTTGCAATTGCCTGTTTCTAAATCTCAGGGAGTCTTCCATCACCTAGTGACCTATTAATCATCATTTTCATGATATCAAATGTAACAGACTTCAGGTTTTTGCTAATTTTGAAAGAGACAGGGGTCCAAAACAGAAAACGTTGATCTCCAACTGGAGACTTTAGTCTCCCTTCAGTGAGATCATATCAAAATCTGACCATTGATCCTGGACGGTACTTACATCCCCACTAACTGAATCCATTGAGATAAGGTCAATGTTGTTGGAGGCTCTCTATCTTGCTTTCAAAAAAATCAGCTAATGAGTTACAATCAGGAGAGACAGTCTCTACTATGTAATCCGCTTTTAATCCTGTTCTATGTAATCCGCTAAATGTAGCGATTGTTACTGTTCTATGTAAACCGGGGTGATATGTATATTATACAGGAACCTCCGGTATATAAATTATTTAAATAAATAAATAATAGCTTATTGATGGAATGCTCAAGTTTAGAGACATAATCACTTTTTTCTTTTACATAGCATTCACTGTAAGCACTCTTGTAAGCTTCTAAGGAGACCTCATCTTTTCTTTCTTCATTGCTTTTCAACTCTTCTTACAACTCTCATAGCCTCTACAACCCTCTTTGTATACCACATTGCACACTTTCCATTTTATCGAACATTATATATTGGGGCAACTTGATCATATGTTTGAAGTGACGATTACCATTGCTCAACCATAGAATCATAGAAATGACGGCAGAAGAAGACCAAACGGCCCATCCAGTCTGCCCAGCAAGCTACGCAGTTTATCCATTTTTTTTAAATCTTCCCTCCCCCCCCTTTTTCTCCCTCCCACCCGTCACTATTGGCTTCCAGCACCCTCCGGCCCCAATTCCCTTCCACCCCTCCACCAATGCAGAGAGCAGTGCCGTATCCGCATCCCAGTGAACATCCAGCTCAATCAGGGGTAGCAACCGCTGCAACAAGTGGCCACACCCCTGCCCCATACTCTTACCCACCTCTGTTTTGTTTGTTTGTTTTTTGGGGGTTTTTTTGTTTTGTTTTTTTTGGAGATGGCAGCCCTCCATCCTTCCACTCCATGAAGGTGGAACACAAACCACTGGCCACTGGCATCCCGCTCCGTGAATGCCTCTGTGGCTACTGCCGCTCCGTGCAGTGTTTTGCTGCCTGAAGGTGGAACACCAACTACTGGCCACTGGCATCCCGCTCCGTGAATGCCTCTGTGGCTACTGCCGCTCCGTGCAGTGTTTTACCGCCTCCTCTATATTTATGCCCACTAGACTTGATGGATCCACAGTGTTTATCCCACGCCCCTTTGAAGTCTTTCTCAGTTTTAGACTTCACCACTTCCTCCGGAAGGGCATTCCAGGCATCCACCACCCTTTCCGTGAAGAAATACTTCCTGACATTGGTTCTTAGTCTTCCTCCCTGGAGCCTCAGCTCGTGACCTCTGGTTCTGCTGATTTTTTTCCGACGGAAAAGGTTTGTCGTTGTCTTTGGATCATTAAAGTTTTTCAAGTATCTGAAAGTCTGAATCATATCACCCCTGCTCCTCCTTTCCTCCAAGGTGTACATATTTAGATTCTTCAATCTCTCCTCGTATGTCATCCGATGAAGATCCTCCACCTTCTTGGTCGCCCTTCTCTGTACCGCTTCCATCTTGTCTTTGTCTCTTTGTAGATACGGTCTCCAGAACTGAACACAGTACTCCAGGTGAGGCCTCACCAAGGACCTGTACAAGGGAATAATCACTTCCCTTTTCTTACTCGATATTCCTCTCTCTATGCAGCCCAGCATTCTTCTGGCTTTTGCTATCGCCTTGTCGCCTTGTTTCGCAGACTTCATATCATTAGATACTATCACCCCAAGGTCCCTCTCCTGCTCCGTGCACATCAGCCTTTCCCCCCCCCCCATCGAATACAGTTCATTTGGATTTCCACTCCCCATTTCATGAAGGGGCAATTTATCCCAATTGGCAATGTCTACCTTTGGGTCGGTGCTAATTTCTGAAAGTAAAATGTGCGGCTTGGCTGCACATTTTACTTTCTGTATCCCGCGCGCATACCTAATAGGGCCATCAACATGCACGCGATTCACTATTCAAATTAGGCCCGGCGGTAAAAACAGGCAAAAGGAGGCGCTAGGGACACTAGCGCGTCCCTAGCGCCTCCTTTTGGACCGGAGTGGTGGCTGTCAGTGGGTTTGACAGCCAATGCTCAATTTTGCCGGTGTCGGTTCTCGAGCCCGCTGACAGCCACGGGTTCGGAAACCGGACGCTGGCAAAATTGAGTGTCCTGTTTTCGACCCGCGAGCCGACTTCAAATTTTTTTATTTTTTTTTTACTTTTGGTAACTTTCGGGACCTCTGACTTAATATCGCCATGATAGTCAGAGATTTTACTGCTTTTCTATGCACTTTCCCGGTGCCCAAAGAAATTAGCGCCTACCTTTGGGTAGGCGCTAATTTCTGAAAGCAAAATGTGCGGCTTGGCTGCACATTTTGTTTTCTGAATCATGCGGGAATACTTAATAGGACCATCAACATGCATTTGCATGTTGCCAGGCGCTATTAGGGTCGGGGGGGTTGGACGCGCGTTTTCGGCTCCTTACTGAATAAGGAGTAACGTGCGTCCAATGGAGAGAACACTTATCAGCCCGAAAGGTAGGCTGGAGGAGGAGCCCCTTCTCCTATTGTCCTTACCAACATGGAGTAGCGCCTCATGGAAAGGCTAGGACAGGATGTCTTCAAGGGCATGCCTGAGTGGCTGGACACCACACTAGCTACAGCCAGTAAGTTCACCTCACCTGTAAATCTGCAGGCAGCAACAAGTGTACACATCATTTGGCATTAGATGCTCACAATGCTAAGAAGCAAAGTACACCTCTGATTCCAAATGAAAAAGGGATAGTAGCTGCCATTGGTACTTATGTGTTATGCTTTGTTTCCAAAACTCTCACCCACGAAGTTGCTGGTCCCAGCCAGGAAGCCCCAGGGACAAGTCAGAAAGCCCTAGGGACCAGCAGCACACCACATTCTTTGCAAAGTCCCTTTGTCATGGATGCCCAGACCCATGTCAGCAAGGAGGAGGAGGAGGAAGAGTAGTAGGCACAGGCCCAGGAGC
This sequence comes from Rhinatrema bivittatum, assembly GCF_901001135.1. NCBI lineage: Eukaryota > Metazoa > Chordata > Amphibia > Gymnophiona > Rhinatrematidae > Rhinatrema > Rhinatrema bivittatum. The sequence goes on from NC_042616.1 coordinate 698,707,759, forward strand.
CATTGGCAATGCTGGAACCCCTGGGCTCACCCAGCCTACTCAATATGCTCCTCATCCTCTCTGGTTTCATGGAGGAACACAGTCTTGTGTGGGAGAGTATACAATCTGCACAACCTCGAGCAAGCGCATCGAAATATCAGCCCGAAACATCCCACCTTCGGCAGGAGCAGCCCACAAGCCCGGGCATGCCAAGCTTGGAGCCTCAAATTCCAGCACCAGCACTAGCTCCTGCACCGGCACCAGCACCCACACCAGGCCTAGCACAAGCACCAACATCCCCGCCACCAACTGTTGAGTCCATGCATGAGCAGCTGGACCAGCTGGAAAGAAGGCATGGTGTTCACCTCAGATACATATGGGCAGAGCTACTGTGCCACAGGAAGGCTGTAAACAGGCAGCATCAGATCCTCCATGATCAAACCGCTGCCAACACACAGAACATAACCTGCTGGTTGCTGCTGTTGTGGTAGCTGGCTGCGGGACGCCACGACCGGCCACTCCTACCTCCCGGGCAGGTCTGTGTCCCCCCCTGCTGCTCCTGCTCGGCAGGGCCTCCTACTTCCTCGGAGCGGTGGGGAGCTGGCCCCGCCGGCCCTGCACTGCCAGCTGCGGCCGCCTCTAGATGCATGTATGCGGGACTTCCCTCTTCTTAAAGGGGCCGCAATGGGAAACATTTCCTGCGGGACCTGGATGTGCGACCTACCCTGGGACCTATTTAAGGCAGCTCCTACTGCCTTATCTTCGCCTCAGCAACAGGTCTCGCTTTGCCTAGAGCTGCTTGCTGCTCCTTGTGTTCCAGCCTCCGTGTGTTTCTGTTCCTTGTGCTCCTGTTCCTGCTCCGACTTCTCGTCCCCCTGGCTTGCTCTTCTGGTTCCTGACTCAGCTCGCCCCTGGATTTCACCTTTTCTGCTGCCTGCCCTGACCATCTGCCTGCTCCCCATTTCTGCTACTAGCTGCCTGCCTCAACCTCTGGCCCATCTTCGTATTCTCCTACTCGCCGCTTGTCCTGACCATTGGACCACCTGACCTGCCTACATTGTACATGCTCAAGACCAGCCTCCAGGGAGACACGCTCCTAAGTCCTGCTGGCCCTGGCACCCAAGGGCTCAATCTGTGGGGAATGTGGGCTGGCATAGGTGAAGGTCCAGATGGGTCTCCACTGCCTACATCTGCCACCTGATGATGAGGTCCTTAGGAAACCCCTATAGGTAGCACCAACCTCGCCTCGGCCAAGGGTCCACCGTTAGACGCAACAGCTGCAGTGAACAGCATGACCAATGTTCTGATGCAGATCTTGCAAAGGATGCCAAGTTGCCATCAGAGTCATCCCCAGCATCACTGGAGTCCACACCCCACAGCAGTCCCTAGGCTGAGAGATGCCAGAGGGGTAGGACACCAAAATCCATGCCCCCCCTCCCAAGTGGCAAATCACAACATGACAAGGAGCCATGAAGACCATAAAGACTTGTAGGACAAGCCAGGCCAGGCCTCTGTGCAGAGTTCCTGTTCCATCTAGATGGAAGAAGCCTGCTGGGCCTATCCTCACTACAGAGTCCCTGTGTCAGCTAGATGGAAGAAGCCTGCTGGGTCCAACCTCATACAGAGTTCTTGTGTCAGCTATATGGAAGAAGCCTGCTGGGCCCATCCTCACTACAGAGTTTTAGTGCCAGCACGAAGAAGGGATGGTGTTCCCACAGCCATTGTTGTCCAGCAGCCTAACCGTTCTCTGCCCATATTCCATCCAGCCACGGTCCAGCTGCTGCCTCTTCTCATCATGTCTCATCTCTTGCTCTGGAGGCTGGTCTTTCATCTCAACTGCTGCTGCTGACTCCATGGTGCTGAATCTCCACCTGGTCCTGCTGCCCCTATACTGCACTCTTTGGTCCTGATCCTGCTGCCTCCATGCTGAACTCTGCTACCTGGGACCTTAGGCTGTCCCCTTGAGTGTACTCTTTCAACATGGACTCTCTGGGCCTTTTCCAAGCCATCACATAGCTAGACTGCTATCAACTGCAACATTAAAGTACTGTAGCTATTGGCGGTTGCCACTTCTGCTTTCCATGTTCTTAGTTGTAATCATGATTGTGCCAAAAGGATAAGATGATAAGCCTGTATATATAATTATACCATTTCAAATCATGTACATACAGGTCTACACAGAAACTACTGTTCATGAAATGTAGAATGGTTTGTGCTTTTTGATATCTTGTCCTTGTAGAATGTGATTACCTAAGGCATTGATTTTATTTCAAACAGAGGACTACTTGTCTTCACTAATAAAGTGGCCACTGGTTTGAAAATGACACATCCTGGTTGGCTTCCTTCAATGTGTGATTGTTGTGTTAACGGTTGACTCGGTACAAGGTTTGCTTTTCACATGACCTTGCATGCTAGAATGCCCTTGCACATTCCAACTTGCCATTTATCTAGCAGGCAAGACCATATGGCCTAGGCCATACAACTGAACACTCATTGGATGCTCCTTAGGAAGACATCAAGAGTGAAAGAAGAAACTCATTAGTGGGGACCCTCATTATTGCTTCTTGTTGCTGCCTTCACACTGCATAGTTTTTGCTAACTCCCGCTTACATGGGCTGTATGTGAGTTGCAGAATAGCTAGCTGGTGCACACAGTATATTGTGAACATGTAGAGCTTGTGTAGCGTTAAGGGGAAGTTAGTCATCACTCAAGATGTGATCTTTGGCCCACTACCTTATGCTATGACTCAAAGGCTATCTGTACCCAACCATTAGTCGCTTTCACACTAAACCTAATATGATGTGCACTTGCTGAGTGTTTGACCAGAGTATGAGCTGTTGTGTGACAACTAGGGAGGAGGAGTGAGGGAGTAGTGCCTTGTGGAGAATGTCCACAGGTGAGGAGCACAGGGCCTAGAGGGCTGCTGCTGCTGCTGCTTGGGACCAGGTAGACTTCCACAGATTGGCTGCCATCTCTGTACTGGGATGCCTTGGTGTTCTCTTGAAGATGTGTAAGGTAAGGATAAACTTACAGGTAGTATCCATTTCCCCGAAGGCAGGCAATCAAGTCCTGCCTGTCATGAGGAAATGCTATGTAGCGATTAATGCGGTCAGAGACTGCTGTGATGACCTGGTTCAGACAGCGGGAAAAAGTGGTTTGGGACAGTCCCCCCCATTGACCCCTACTGTTTGGAAGGAGCCACTTGCCATGAAATGCAGGGTGGCCAACAGTTTGAGGCCAGGCACAGCGTGGAGCCTCTCTGGGACTGGATCCAGATCCCCTTGAATTTCTTTATATAATTGCAGGACAGCCCAAGAGCTGAGGAAATACCTGCAAACCACATAGTCCTATGGCATGCCCAGCAAGGAATTTTGTGGAGGGAAGATACGCTCCCTGTATCTCCTGTGCCGTGGCTGCCTGTGTGCCAGGCGCTGGTCTGAGCCCTGACCCTGCGGGGCCTTTGCCTCTGCCACTGGTCTAGGGACTTCCCTAGGAGAGCTTGGAACTGAGCTTGCTTGTTCTTGAGGTTGTTGTTGTTCCACTTGTTGTTGTCAGTGTGGCGAGCCTGCTGATGTATCCAGTATCCCGCAACAATTAAACTTGCCACAAACATTATGGCTTAAGGAAGGTAAAGCAGGTGAGAACAGCTGTTTTATTGGACCAGGAAGGCCTGCTAGGTGTGTCCCTTCCAATTCCTCTTTATCGTGCGCGATAATCACTGTGATAATACCCGCAATCAGAGGTATCTCCTGTGATAAATACTTTTTTACTGTACCACAAAAAGAGGTGTAATTATTTCTTATGATAAGTCCCATGATAGTGTGTATCACTGTATTGCATGCCGTGCCAGCACACCCTCATTTTCATTTACCCTGCCTAAATCCCTCCCACTCTAATACTCATTTTTCATTTGCATACGCATTTTGCGATGTGGTATTTATTGCATGCGTTAGGGGCTTATTGTGTGCGTTACGGCCCTAATGCGATTTGAAAAATAACCTAGTTATATTGTAAGTCCTCTGGGGACAGGGAAATACCTGCAGTACCTGAATGTAATCTGCTTTGAAGTGGCTGAAAGGCGGAGTATAAACTCAAAAATAAAAAAATAAATAAAGTTTGCCTATACATTGTGCATGCAGACTTTACTGAATATGTTCAAAGCAAACATATGTGCGTAAGTTTGCTTTGAAAATCCTCAGGTAATTGGCCAAGCACATACACAATATACCCAGCACAGTTATGCTCCAAGAAGGGCATAACTTATGCGTGGTAACGTACGCCCGAAAAGGTAAGTTTTAAAAGCCTGGCGCATGCCAAAATTGGGATATATATGCACACATCAAGCTGCCGTGCCGAGCAAATTTTAAAAGCCGCCCTTGTGTGCCCATAGTTGCTGCCTCGCGCCCAAATGAAAAGTTCTGAAAAAGGGGTGGGGCATGGGCATGGTCAGGGAGTTCCTGGTTTTCACCTTGAAATTTGCATGTAAATACACAACACAGGCGCACGCCAGGGTCCCCTGTAGCGTAACTTTACTTCTGCTATGAATGGCGTGTAAGTAGTACAACAAAAAGTTATAGGTAGATCAGCAGGAGTTTTAAAGTAGAGGCTAACAGGGAAGAAGGGAGGCTATTAGACTAGGGGGATTTGGAAGTCCTATCCCTTACACGGGTGAACTGGGAATGTACTGGGAAAACTGGTAATGGTGTTGGCGCAATTGTCTATTAAAATCCCCCCACTTATGCAGTAGAAGGAGGATTTGAGTGCATAAGCAGGCATCCACTTAAAATTGCACACACACATGTGCGTGTGGTCAGGCTATTTTGTAACACTGGTGCATATATGTGCGTATGTTATAAAATGGTAGCGTCCCTGGGCGCTGGCTAACAAACGTGCGCACATGTGTGCCCGTGCGCCTGCTTAAGAGTTACCATCATACTTTTTTATTTTAAAAGCATGTGCATAAGCCGCAATCCTGCACTAATGCCTCCTCTCCTTCCTCCCCAGACCTCCTCCCATTTGGTCTTTGTTAAAATATGCATGTATACCTCTCTACGCACTGAACCCTGATTTACTTTCAAAAGTCACACTTTGAAAATGACTCCTTAGAGCTTGATTTCCAAAGTGTTTGTCCCTCACTGAATACATAAACTTTTTAGATTTATTTGCTTCCTTTTCAATTTGCCATAGAGGAAAATTCTGAAGGAGAATACTTTTAAAAGCTGTTATAACAGCCTGCAAATCATGTATCTTTTATTCTAGAGGTTGTTATAATCCCTTTCCTGCAGGGCTGGATTTAAGAGTTTGGCACCCATAGACAGAGTGCCATTAACATGTTGGCACATGGCCCTAAAGCAAACAGAAGCAGGATCCTCTTTGGCCTGGATATTTGGTGCCTTCAAATTTGGCATCTTAGGCAGTTGGGCCTTTTTGCCTGTGCCTAAATCTGGTCCTGATTGCTTGTCTTCTTGTTGATTACCATTGGCAAAGCATGAGGTGTAATATTTTAAGTTAAATTGTTCACATTGAGTCTAAACCTGTCTATGCACTATCCATCAGAGGGTGAGATCATCTGGCCCTAATAATCACATCACTTAATTTGAAGGTTTGTAAAGCAGAATGGAGAAATGCAGAAAAACAGTTTTAGAACTATCTGCTTTAAGGTCAGATGCCAGCTATTTTAAGAAAATAACCACAGGGGGAAACAAAAAGCAGACAAAACTGTGTAACTTAGTGGGGTGTTTTACGTCCCAAGGGCACACAATCCTATTTATATCTTCTGGGGCTGCACTGTCTAGCCATTCACCCCCACACTGACTCTTAAGCCCTGGGAGGGACTCTTTTTATGGGGGGAAGCTCTCGCTTATGGCCTAGATGATGAAAGAAGGTCGCCAGTGTGTGTGCGCTGTACTTTAAATGCTTCTCATGAGGTGAGAGGCTGTAACAATAATTAGACAGGACCAGGTCTAGGTGTTAAAATAACAATTACTGATTAATAAAATTAAAGTCCATTGTCCAAAATCCTCCTTCTACTGCATAAGTGGGGGGATTTTAGTAGACTGCGCCAACACCATTACCAGTTTTCCCAGTACATTCCCAGTTCACCCGTGTAAGGGATAGGACTTCTAAATCCTGTAATTACAGGGTTTCGTTTTGGTGTAGGTAGGTATCCTTGTTACAGACCTCTGGGTAGAGCCCGTGGTGATGTTAAATGTGCTTACTCTCCCAGCAGCTGTGCTGTGGGAATCCAAATGGAGGGATCCCCTTTGCTTTGAAAAAATCCTACCTTTAGTTGTTTTCTTTCTCATGGACACTCAGCCTGTCCTGATTCCTTGGGTGGAAATCCAGATTGGATCTCCTTCTCTTGCTCTTTCTTACTTTGATTCAGTGGTTCATTTTCCTTAACTGTTACTGCAAGTGATTTTCTCTGGTGGAAAAATCTGGGGACCAGGCTATTAATCCTGCGCTGAAATCCCAGTAGGAAAGGAGGATCCAAATCCAACCCCACTGCTCTTTAGTTCCAAAAAATGCTTTAAATCTTAATCTGGATATCTTCTCTGCCCTCACTGTCTCTCGCAGCAGGATCCATCACTGGTGCTTGCCTACCTAGGGAGTAGCGTACGATCACAGGTCTTTGGTCCCCTGAAGAGAGCCTCTTGGCCTAAAGGGGCATCATGCTTTAAAGGTCTATCTCACTGTAAATTGTAAAAAGGACGCTCTGGCAGGAAGTGCACGGTGAGGTGTCTCTTCTAAAAGGAAACGCCTTTGGGCAAGGTGTGAAGGCCCTACCAGAGTGTGGAAAAAATACATGCTTACACAGCAGCTGCTTTCTGGCTGGGCTAAATGACACTGAGTCATCCAATCAGGGACTGAAAAGTATGGATGGCTCCTATCTGAATGTGTTCTAAGGGCGAGCGTTGTGGCACCTAGTGGCCAGAACTGGTAGGGGTGCCACAACATTTGAAAAAATGTCTTAAATTTTAGCCAATCACTATGGTATCTGATAGCATTTAAACTGCTGTAGTTTCAGAGCTCCAAAAATAACCACTAAATGATTTTAACATAATATATTCCCTTTGCAAGACATGCAACTCATGCCTTTCTTTAAACATAATTTTGTGTTGCATCGTAATTGATAGTCTGAATGTCATACTTTTCATTAACCAGCTGTTTCAGTTGAGGTTTTGGCTAATCTGAGGATACAGAATAGACAAGCATCAGTGAACAATGGGGTCCAGAATATTCATATTACAGTTAGGAATATAAAGATAAGTTCGTTAACAACCTGGAAGAACAATTTTGAAAAGCGAGAATCTGTCTCAAATGGAACTTATATGTAATAGAATATTCACACAGGACCAATGGAGCTTGCGTTCCAAAATGCTTCTGAGCACCCATGTGGATCAAGGAAAAATTATCTGTGTCCAAAATAACTTGCCCCCCACCTCCACCCCCAACATCTGAAAATCTGTTATAATTGCATGCATGTAGTCATGGAATATATGGATTCTCCCAAAAAATATCCCATTTATGATCCTTGTTGACCCCCCCCCCCCCCCCCCCCGACATGTCCAGAAAAAGTAGCGTGGATCAGAGACAAAAAAAAAAAAGCAATTAAGTGGTGTAACTGCTTTGGGCATTCACGGAATTGTTACTGTTTGTAAGGTTTTGGGTGGACCCTTGGATACTGTGGCTGCTGACCAAGTCCACGGGGGGAAGTCCCGTGAGGGGCCACAGGTCAGGCTCAGCTTAGGACACACAACACAGATAGATCTTTTATTAACATTGAGGAGCCTCCAGAGGTGGCAGTAGTGAGCAGAGATGAAGCCCGGCTGGGCTTGTAGTCCCTCAGGCTCTGGAACAGTGATCCCACAATGGCTGTGACAGCGGTTTCTCTCGGGAGGAAACACAGGAGCTGGAGTAGAGGCAGGCCCTCGAGGAGCGAGTACCTGGTTCCAGGGAACAGCTCTGAGAGAAGTAGATAGTAACTCACTGATGGTGTAGGCAGCGGTGTCTTCCAATCAGAAGTAATGTTCAGGCAGCGAGTCCGGGAACATGGGCCCTCGAGGAGCGAGTACTGGTTCCAGACAGCAACCTGAAAGAGAAGAGAGAGACCCCCGAGGAGTGGGTACCCCAAATAGAGTAAGTCTAATAATGGAGAGGTAGAGTAGCTAGGTACGGAGAGCGAATCCCATCCGTAAGGAGTTCCAATACGAATACCTGTTGCTAACTCAATTAGCTAGCAGTAGTGTAGGCTTTTTGTATCTGGGATGCGTGACGTCATCACAGGGGGACGCCCCTGAGGTTCGTACCAAAGAAAGTATTTGAAGCAGGGCCGTGCAGCACACGCGTCCTAAGGCAGCTGGACAGCATGGCGAGAGGCAGCGCCCAAGCCAGATCAGGGATGCCGGAGAGGACGGCAGGCAGACGCCACGGCAGCCAAATGTCCATCAACTGCGGGAGGAGTCGCCAGAGAGGTAAGGAGGGCGGAGTGGAGACATCGGGCAGCGATAGTCTTAACAGGAATATGTGAATCCAAAAAATATACTTCTGTTAAAATTGCCATGTTCCTCCTGACAAGTTGTGAGAAGTTGTTGTGGATTGAATGGAAAATCAAAACGTTTTTGAATGATGTGTGTACTCCTCAAATATATAGATCCTACCAAAAATATGTCTGTCATGATGCTCGTACAATCCCTGATGTGCTAAAAATTTGATCTGGATCAGATACAGAACGGATGCAAAACAAAAAGTTATTAGAGAACAGGAATTGCACGCTCATATTTGTGGAAAATGTGGATCCATAAAAAAAATACCTGTGTGACTCTTGTTGGCCCCCCTGACATGCCCAGACAATTTGATGATAGCATACTAAATAGGAAAGTTATTAGTGGAGGATAGACAGATATACAAATATTTTAAGGCTGTGCTACTCTTGTGCTTAATTCTGGAGTTCTTGGGCCCTAACAACCTCTTTGTCACTATGAAACTTTAAGTCAGTGAGCTTCATTTGAATGATAAGCATTAGAATTATGAGTTAACTTCTAAATGTGACAATGCAGAATTATATACCCAAGGTCTTCACAAGCAGGTTGTATTAAGTCTTCTTTTAAAAAGAAGGGTTGAAAGGGAACTTTGTTGGGTGGGGTGCTAAAGTCTGACTGACACAGAGAGCAACCTTCCATTGGAGGTGTTAAAGGCAAAATCAGTAACATAAATAAAAAAAAAAAAAAAAAAAGAAAAAAGAACATGGAATAAATACAGATAAACCTTAGTTGCAAAGGAGTAAGAGGAAAGCCATACATCAACTGGGGTCTATGCCATTGTAACAGGGTATAAATTGGGCAGACTAGATGTGTCTTATGGTCATTTGCTACCATATTCTGTGTTTCTATGGAAGGATAAGTACAGGAGAATTCAGTCTCAGATGCTTCCAAAACATGTTTCTCCCTGCCTGAATCTGGGAGCAAGCAGTTTAGCAGTAGACAGACATCTTACATGACAATTTCCATTGTAATTATCTTTTCCATTTTTCTGTAGGATAAGAAAAAAATAGGTGCTGTAGTGTGCATGCTTTCTTGTCAAATGGCTCTGTGAAAATTGGAAAGTTGGCATTTGGTTCTCAAAATGCACAAATTAGTGAATTATTTCCTTAATACAGAAAACTAATGACAATGTAAAAATATCCTCAAATATTTTAAAGATTTGTAATAATCTTATATGAACATTGTCTATTGATATATTTTAAGGGCGATCATATAGCGCAGTGTAAAATATTTCATAAATTTCATTCAGTACTAGCTGTTTTAATCATGTCCCAGATTTTTAAATCCAATTTTAGATGCATGAAAAAAATCCGTATTTCACCTTATTTCAGTGAAGACCACCAGTCCACGGTATGTAGACCCAACACAATGCCATTTTTCAAGGTAACGCTCTGCTTCAGGGGTACTATCTTAAAAAATGACTGTTCACAATGGAAATTCAGATGAACACGTTGATATCTCTAAGCTGTTAACTGTGAATACATACCAATGGGATTTTAAAAACAGGAAAGCCAATCAAAAGCCATTATTTCTATTGTTGTACCTCGATTGGCTAAGTATATACTAGTCATGTGCAAAATCAAAATATTCATTTTAATTTGTTCATTCATTTTGTAGGTCACAGTCATTCCTTTAGTTTGGTTCAAATAAAAAAAAGGTCTATTCATTTTGGGGTAGATTTTTTTAAAAAGCGCGTTCGCGTACTTTTGTTTACGCACCAGGCGCAAACAAAAGTACGCTGGATTTTATAAGATATGAGCGTAGCCCCGCGTATCTTCTAAAATCCTGGATCGGCGCGCGCAAGGCTGCCGATTTTGGGCAGACGGCGCGCGCCGAGCCGCGCAGCCTGTCTCCGTTCCCTCCGAGGCCGCTCCGAAATCAGAGCGGCCTCGGAGGGAACTCTCTTTTGCCCTCCCCTCACCTTCCCCTCCCTTCCTCTACCTAACCCACCCCCCCTTACCTTTGTCCGTAGATTTACGCCTGCGAGAACCAGACGTAAATCTACGCGCGCCAGCGGAGTACTGGTGCGCCGTGCTCCGACCCGGGGGCTGGTCCGAAGGCCTGGACCACACCCCCGGGCCAGCGCCATGCCCCCAGTCCCGCCCCCGAAACGCCGTGCCCTGCCCCTGAAACGCCGCGTATTCGGGTCCCGCCCCCGACACGCCCCCTTCCAAAAATCCCCGGGGACCCACGCGCGTCAAGGGGCTCTGCCTGCGCCGGTGGCCTATGGAAAATAGGCCACCGGCGCGCAAGGCCCTGCTCGCATAAATCTGGGCGGATTTATGCGAGCAAGGCTTTTAAAATCCGCCCGTTTATTTGTTCATTTGTTTGCCATTATAGTCAATGGTGGAAGCAATAAAGCCTATTTTGGGCTCCCAAATTTGGCTTTTCTAATAATTTCTAATGAAACTGGTAGGTAGACATCATCAGAAGGATAAAGATATGCCAATACATAAAGACTATGTCAATGTGGCACTAAAAGTGCCATAAAGAACCTAAGAACCTGCAACCAATTAGACTTATGGAATATTAATCAAGTAGACTTAAGGAATGATCATTAGTACATATCACTGCATGATAGCAGCATGGGATCTATTTAATATTTGGGATATTGCCAGGAACTTATGACCTACATTGACCACTGTTGGAAACAGAATACTGGGCTTTCTGACCCAATATGTTAATTCATATATTCTTATGTTATGTTCCTAATGGGGCTAAATGGTACCAGCAGTGGCAGGAGTTTTCCAAGGCACTGTTAGAGAAGCAAAACAGCAGCAAGAGTAATCAGATCAGCCCAAGGCTGGAAAAGTGGGGTAAAGGGCACCAACAGTAGCATGAAACTCCCAAGGCTGCATGAGAGGGACAAAATGCACCAAATGTGGCATGAATAGCTCAAGGCATCATGAAGGGCAAACAGAGCACAAAATAAGGCAGAATAACTCCTAAGGCAGTGATAGAAGGTCAGAGCAACTGAAAGAGTGGCATGAAAACCTCAAAGTATCATGAGAGATACAAAGCAGCTACCCAGAATAGCAAGAACACCCCAAGGCTCCAAATGAGGGGCAAACATACCAACAAAATTGGTAAACGTATACCTTGAAGGCTGAGGCAGGATGAAAAATGGTATCAAAAGTTCAAGGAGTTGTGCACAAGTGTGCAAAGCAATGGAAGGCCAGAACAAGGACAAAGGTTGGCAAGTACCATAATGGAAGGGGATTTGAAAAGAAGCTTGAAGACAGCCAGACTAAGGGTGTCTGCCCCAGGTGGAAACATGGCTGCCTGTTTGATCTTACCAGTAGTATATACTTTTGTCTAAAAGTAAGGATGAAATTATGCAAGCATGCAAGTGTTACGGCTAGTACAGTGAATCTGCAAATGTTTTTTTTAAATTCATTATGGTTCTATATGTTATTTGTATAACTGTAGTAATTGTTGAGCCAATATATGCCAATGAGTGATGATCACCAAGACAAAGTGTAGGGAACCACAAACAGTACGAAGCTATCAGAACCCTCAAGACAAACTATGCAGGCAATTGCAAACAGTGCAAGGCATCAAAGCCCTCGGCAAAGACCACAGTCCATCACAAACAGCACAAAGGTGACTAAAGCCCCAAGGCATAGAATGTAACCAATTACAAACGGCACAAAAGCTTAGACAGGCCTAGACAGCAGATTAAAAATGAGGAAAGAGATGGAGTGGCAGGAGAAACTTGTATACCCCAGTATAAAAAAGAAAGAATTTGGGTGGGAGAACTAGGCTGAGATCCAAAGAGCAAACAGCGAGGCACAAAAACTCTGATACTAGTACATCATAAACATGTCAAGTATATATAGTAGCAACATGACCCCTAAGGAAGTACATCAGAGGCATGGCAGGCAGGTATAGAAGGAGTATAACCCCTAAAATCATATATCTGGGGCATGACAGGTAGGCATATGGCAGCAATACCTCTAAGGTGGTATATCAGGAGTATGATAGGTATGATAGTAGCAGCATCATACCTAAAGTGGTAAATCTGGGGAATTTCAGGTAGGCAGAGCAATAACAAGACCTCCAAAGTACTTTCAGTCATTCTACCACTTACATGAAAATTCTGGAAAGCCCAGCAAAGGAAGATTGATTTTTAAAAACACTAACTTTTCCATCAAGTCTTGTACTAGCCTTGAATTATGAGGGATCATGATGTCCTCTGTCATTGTGAAGACACATTCACTGGGCATGCTGGTTGGTGGGTTGGAAATATAGTGCTGAGCCATCTTGGCTAAGTCTGGCCAAACTGCAGACTTGGGTGCTCAAAATGACAACATGTCTATATTCATGTCCTTGATGGGCTCTGTGAGATAGTGTTTCATAGACTCATCTCATTAGAACTATTCTGATAACATGGTTTTATTTAGATTCTGAAAAGCCTCTTCTGCATCCTCAGACCAGCTGACATTCTCTGGGGCCTTATTCTATAACAAATATATAATGGGTTTGGATTTTTCTGTGAAGCTTGTTATGAACCTCCTATAGTATCTGATGAGGCATAGGAAGGATCTCACCTTGTTGTTCATCTATGGAACCAGTAAGTGAATGATTGCTTCTATTTTCTGTTCCTGAGGATTAATCTGCCCCTTCCCATGGGAGTATCACAGATGTTGCACCTCTTGGCCCCCTAGCAAGCATTTATTGGGTCTGGGCATAAACCCAGCTTTTCTCAGGCTTATAAGCACTGCCTCTAATTGGATCATGTGGGTTTTTTTCCAATTGCCACTGTAGATAACACTGTTGGCAAGATAGGACACTGAGTAGCCACTGTGTGGGTGTAGAAGGTGGTCAACCAATCACTGGAATGTAGTTGAAGCTCCATGAAGTCTAAAGGGCAGGACTTTAAACTGGAAGTGTCCTCTAGGTATAGTGAAATCTGTTTTCTCTTTTGCTGCCAGAATGAGGGGTACCTGCCAATATCCTGTTGTTAGGTCCAGTGTAGATACAGTATAAACTGTGTTGTATCCAGCCTCTCAATGAGTTAATGCACATGGGGCATCATATATGATTATGCATCCAGTTTTGGGGCCTCATTGACTTTTCAGAAGTCTGTGTAAAAGCAGATACCACCATCTGGTTTGGGAACAAGTACGGGGGGGCGAGACCTGTCACTGTTGTACGTTTCTATAATGCCGAGTTGGGGTATCTCTTTCATCTCAGCCTCTACAACATGAAGTCTGACCTCCAGAATCTGATATGGCCATTAGAACTTAAAAGATTTGAAGAAAAGTAAACTATTGGAGTACTGTATATTCTTTAGTGTGTTTGTTTGTCTGTATTAAATAGTCAGAAGGCAGGCAAAAAAAACCAAACAGGAGTGCTGTGTATTTGTATTAAATAGATGGAAGGTAAGCATAAACCATGAGTTTGTGTGTTTGTATTAAATAGCTAGTCAGAGGGAAAGCTCTGGTAGCACTACAAGGGCAATTTAACCAGTAACAGATTTAATTGATAGAAATAGCACAAGCTATGCAAATTGCTAAGGCCCAGCCTACCCCACTGTCTCCAGTAATTCTGAAAATGGTTCCAGGAATGGATTCACAAGAACATAAGAAATTGCCATGCTGGGTCAGACCAAGGGTCCATCAAGCCCAGCATCCTGTTTCCAACAGAGGCCAAACCAGGCCACAAGAACCTGGAAATTACCCAAACACTAAGAAGATCCCATGCTACTGATTCAGACTGTTTCTTGGAGAACTTTGAAAGAACTGCTTGGCTGGCAGGTTGGCTACAGTCCATATGAATCATCTACCTAGGCATTCTGCTGAGAGGAAGCAGCCAGGCAGCTTTCTAAGCTGCATATCCAGAAGCAAGAGCCAGCTATATAGAGTTCACGTAGCCGTCCTTGAAAGGGCTGGGTACACAATGATTTGTAATTGTTGCCGCCCCTCTGTGAGGGTCTGGAATAAATGATCCATGTTGGGCTAGTATGTGCAATAGTGAAGCAGAATTTCTCCATTTTCAGAAGACTGCCACCCTGTTTGTTCAACAATGCAGCAAAAATAATTTTAAAAAAACAAACGTTTTTTTCTTCTGGAGAAAAAGTTCAGTAAGGAGAAAAAAAAAGTCCTAGACTGACCTGCAGTACCTCAACATACAGGGCTAGACCTGCCTGCTTGCCATGGATATAACTCTCAGGGTTCTTCTGCAGCCAGTACAGAAAAAAAAATGTTTAGCATGCATCTCTGGTCTGTGCTGGGGCTTAGATGAGAAAGCCCACCACTACTACCATAAGTGATGACTTAGGAGCAGACCTTGGTTTCAGAGAGGGTCCCAGAGGACAGAAGCAGTATGGACTCCAACCTTTTCTTACAGCAAATTACTTTTATTATTTACAAAAAGAAAACATTATGCAATCTACTTACCTCAAAGTTGTTTCTCTCAAAAAGTTGGGACTATCCGAAATATGAATCTTGACATAGTGTCTGGTGCTTCTTCCTTCCGTTTTAAGCCTCTCTGTTCCCTCCTGGGCCTGTTCTTTTATTCCCCTTCCTAGGGAAACAATCATGAGGTCAGGATTCCCTTTTGGATTGAACCTTAAAGTGGACAAGGCTGGAACCAAAAGCTGTTCCCTTAAGATGTTCTGGGGCTCATTTCTGTATTCTCCTTCATACTAACCCCTACAATAATACAAAAAAAATGTATGCATAAAATACAATTTAAAAAAATGCACCAGATAACCCTCAGACAAATTCCACAATTCTGTTAAACTGACATATCAGTGCCTATCAACCACCATTCTTTAATTAATGTAATAATATCAGTGCCATCCCTTTGATTTATAAATAATAAACTTCCTATCCATTGTAAATGGAAGAACCCCTGCATAGATCTTACTGCACTCATGCATTGAAATCAGTTTGTTTCTACAGAATAAAAAAATTATTTGTGGTTGGGTCTTGTGCAATCCAGAAGATGGCATAGCTGTAACAGTAATGCCAAATTTTATAACCCAAGGAAGTATAGGGCAGGAAAAGTCTTTTTTACAAATATTTATGGTTTGTACTTCAAAGCTTTTCATTTTATGAAAATTTAGTATTGAAAACCAAAATTATTTTAAAAGCAAAATAAAACATAAGTAACAGCTACTTGTCAACAATCACCAAAGTGTCATTTTTTCTATTTCTGACTTGTGTTCCTTCTTCAGTTAATGTTTATTTTTCTCCAGTGTGTATGATTGTGCATGTGTATACATTTTGGCTTTTTTTTTTTTTTTGTATTTTCGTAGCATAAATGCTCCCATTTTTTACCCTAGTTACCTTCTGTTTTTAAAAATGTTCTCTTGGGAGCCATCCTTAAATGGATTATATAGTATTCATGCTTAGATGCATTCATTTTCTAACAATAGTGTTTGTTTTGATGATGAAAAACACAGACTTATATGGTTATACTGGTAAAAGCAGTTATAAAGAAAACTTTTAAAAATAAATTTCTCCTCAGAAATCAAATATCATATTTTTAATAGGAACTACCTGGAGCCTACCTGGTGGCTCAGTGCTACCTTAAATGTCTTATAACTGCAAAGGGACCTGGGTTCAAGTCCCATATTAGGTCCTCCACATACCAGTTAGGGATATTGCTAGAGACCATGTCCAGAGTCCCTGAGGGGAGGGACTCCCAGACATCACACATCAGTGACACCTAATGACCAGCCCTGATTCTAGCTCGATACTGTAAGGTGCGGTTGGAAATTAACTCGCTGTGGGCGCACAGTTGGGACGCATAAGGTGATCCTGCGATACAGTCTCCAGTTTCACGCGTCCTTAGCGCTTCTTGAAACCGACCCGTAACCTTTCCCGCACGCAGCATGTAAATGATATGTAAATGAACGAATTAGCTATTTAATGAACGAATTAGCTATTCCCTCTGATACTGTGACGCGCGCTCCAACTATCGCTTTTTTTCCCTGCCGATTTGCCGCGCGTTTAACCTGTTAGTTTACCGCCTACCCCTACCCCTGCGTTAGAGGCAGGAGTAAGGGTAAGCGGCAAACTTTCCCCCAGCACCCGCTCACCTGCCCTGGCCGCGTCCATGGGTGCCGGTCTCCGGGGTAGCCCCAGTCCTCTCCCTCCTCCCGAAGCAAAAAAAAAGCGAAAAAAAAAATCCAATGCAGCCCCACTTCGGCAGCCCCCCTTTGGCGGAGACGGCAGTGTAAAGCGAGACGGACCACGGCGGACCTTCGGCGGAGACGGCACTGTAAAGCGAGACAGACCGCGGCGCAAGGAGAGGAGGAGAGAGAAGACGCAACTTACTCCAGCCAGCCAGCCCTCCTCCGGACAGCGGCTCCTCTGCCTCCCAGCTGCCGGCGAAGATAGACGCCCGAATGGGTAGGCCCCTCGTGCAATTTGACCTCAAGGCGTGACGTCATGATGTTTGGCGTCACGGCATGCGACGTCACGCCTTGACGTCAAATTGCACGAGGGGCCTATCCGTTCGGGCGTCTATCTTCGCCGGCAGCTGGGAGGCAGAGGAGCCGCTGTCCGGAGGAGGGCTGGCTGGAGTAAGTTGCGTCTTCTCTCTCCTCCTCTCCTTGCGCCGCGGTCTGTCTCGCTTTACAGTGCCGTCTCCGCCGAAGGTCCGTCTCGCTTTACACTGCCGTCTCCGCCGTAGGGGGACTGCCGAAGGGGAGCTGCCGAAGTGGGGGCTGGCTGGAGTAAGTTGCGTCTTCTCTCCTTGCGCCGCAGCCCCCCCCCCCCCCCTCCGGACATCGGCGACGACCCCGGCTCCTGCCTCCAGCTGTAAGACAGACGCATCGCACGTGGGAAAGCGGCCCCTATGCGTGCAATTGGCTGCTGAAGACGTGACATCACATGCCGTGACGCCAAACGTCGTGACGTCACGTCTTGAGCAGCCAATTGCACGCATAGGGGCCGCTTTCCCACGTGCAATGCGTCTGTCTGACAGCTGGAGGCTGGAGCCGCGGTCGTCGCCGATGTCCGGAAGGGGGGCTGCAAAAGTAAGTCACTTTGTCGCTTTAAACTGCCCCCCCCCCCTCCTCCCGGAGCAAGGCTGCTTTTCGCGCCCTGCTTCGGGAGGAGAGGAGAAGGGACTAGCAGGCCCGAGCCTAGGATTGCCCGTCACTCCCCTCGCTCTCTTGCTACTTTTTCGGTTTTGTTTTTTTTGCTTCGGGAGGAGGGGACAGGACTGGGGCTGCACCGGAGACCGGACGCGGCCAGGGCAGGTGAGCGGGGGCTGGGGGAAAGTTTGCCGAGCATCGGAGAACATAACTGTCCACTTCCTGGTACCTGTCATTTCAAATGTAATTTGAAATGACAGATACCAGCGTGGCCGTGAAGCGTTAGGCCCGCACACCCAGGATACTGTATAGGCGCTCTATACAGTAAAATGGGTTGCGCGGGCCTAACCTTCGCCTAACGCTTTGCAGACGCTGTTGCGGTCCCGGTCGCTAAGTTAGCGACCGGGTCCTTACCTTGTCTCCGGGCTCCCCGTTCGCACCGCGAACCGCGCGCTGAAAGGCCTTCCTGGCCGCATGGCAGCGGCGTCTCCCTCGTGGAGACGCCGTCAGGGCCTGAACGCGGCTCCTCCCCCCGCCGGGGAACGCGCGCGCGCGAAGGGCCGGCACTTGTAGGTCCAGCACCCGGAAGTGCTGAACCGCCCCTTCTCTGACGTCAGACGCCGGCAGACTATTTAAGTCGGCGTCTGTGTCCTCAGCCTTGCCTTGCAACGAGGTCACTCTCTGAGTGTTAGTTGCGTTCCTGGTGATCCTTGCTCCAGTTGTTCCTGCTCCAGTTCCTGCTGATCCTGCTCCAGTTCCTGCTGATCCTGCTCCAGTTCCTGCTGACCCTCGCTCCAGTTCCGGTCTTTCCTGTTCCTTCTCCTCGCTTCCTGCCTGCTTCCGCCTCTGCTGACCCGACTTCGGACTTCACCTTGACTCCTCTTGTCTTCAGCCAGCCACGACCTTCGGACTTCACCTCGCCTCCTCTTGTCTTCAGCCAGCCACCACCTTCGGACTACACCTCGTCTCCTCTTGTCTTCAGCCAGCCACGACCTTCGGACTTCATCTCGACTCCTCTCGTTTACTGCCAGCACTGACCTCAGCGCTTCTCCTAAGACCCAGCGACCCGGACCTCTACAGGCCCCTCCTGGGGAGGTCTCGGGTTTCCAGGGCGAAGACTTCTCTTCAACACCCGCTGTGCTCCGCCTCCCGGCCTTCCTCCACTCTCGGAGCCCTCGCTCCACTCGGCCGGCCCAAGGGTCCACTGACAATTTCTATCCACAACAGTTTGCAAGGCCATGGACCCGGCGGACGCAGCCGGCTTGCAAGCCATTCCCGGAATGGCCCAGAGAATTCAGCAGCAGCAGCACTGCCTAGAAATGCTAGCTGCTACAGTCGATCGCCTCGCAACTCGTTTGGACGCTAGTCCTCCTGAGGTGGTTCAACCTCCACCCCCGGTACCAGCACCGCAGCCGCCAGCACAGACTCAGCTTCCTGCGCCTACTCGTTATACCGGGGACGCCAAGACCTGTAGAGCCTTCTTGAACCAGTGCTTTATCCGATTCTCCTTGCTTCCGGGGCAGTTTCCTTCAGATGCTGTCAAAGTGGCCTATATCCTCTCCCTACTTGATGGGAAGGCCATGCTGTGGGCATCACCCATGTGGGAGCATCAGGATCCTATGTTGCAGGACTTGCCTCGGTTTGTGGCTCATTTCAAACAAACCTTTGATGAGCCTGCTCGCCTGACTACTGCCACCACCGAAATCCTACAGTTGAAACAAGGGACTCGAACCCTGGCAGATTACGCCATTGAATTCCGCACTCTAGCTATGGAACTCAGCTGGCAAGATGATTGTCTGCGAGGCATTTTCCTTGAGGGCCTCGCAGGCCGCATTAAGGATGAGCTGATGGCTCGGGACATTCCCAGCTCTCTGAATGAGGTTATAGACCTTGCTGGGAAAATCGACCGTCGCCTCCAGCAACGAGCCAAGGAGGGCCGAGTACTTCGTCGTCCTGTCTCTTTGGCGCCTAACTTCTCTAGACCCTTGACTGCCACTTCCAGGACGCAGTCTTCTCTCAGCAACCCCTCTACGGAGGAACCTATGCAGATCGGGCGCACGCATCTATCCGAGGAAGAAAGGAGACGACGCCGTACTCAAGGGTTGTGCCTATACTGCGGGGCCAAGGGTCATCTCTTGGCTCAGTGCCCAGAGAGGCCGGAAAACGCCCGAGCCTAGATGGATGGGAGGAGCTTCCCCTAGGCTGTGTCAACCCTGCTCCTCAATGCACGGTTCCTGTTACGTTGGAGTACCCTGGTGGCTCCTTCCAAACCCTCGCTTTTGTAGATTCTGGAGCCGGGGGGAACTTCATTCTAAAAGATTTGGCTTACCAACTTGGACTCTCTACGGTTCCTAAAGAACCGCCTCTGCGAGTCACCTCCATCCAAGGAACTCCTCTTCCTGGTAACATTACTGAGCTCACGAGACCTCTGACTCTACGTACTGGACTTCTTCACACCGAGGAAATCTCTTTTCTGCTGCTCGAAAGGACTGTGCATCCAGTGGTCTTAGGACTACCATGGTTACAGCTGCATGCTCCTATGATACATTGGGACTCTCTCCAGATTGCTCAATGGAGCTCTTATTGCTTCCAAAACTGCCTTGAATTTCCCCTGAAATCCTCGATTCCTCTTTGCCAGGCAGCCATCAAACTCCCTTCACCGTATCAGGATTACTCCGATGTGTTCTCTAAGCAAAAAGCGGAGGTCCTTCCATGTCACCGGCCATTTGATTGTGCCATTGAACTTCTCCCGGGCACCACTCCCCCGCGCGGCCGTGTCTACCCGCTGTCACTACCGGAGACCCGAGCTATGTCCGACTATATTACGGAAAACCTCGCTAAAGGCTTCATTCGCCCTTCACACTCTCCTGCTGGGGCAGGGTTCTTCTTTGTAGCTAAGAAGGACGGCACCCTTAGACCCTGCATCGACTACAGAGGGTTGAACACCATCACCAAAAAGGACCGTTACCCGCTCCCCTTGATACCTGAGTTACTTGACAGACTACAAGGAGCGAAGGTTTTTTCTAAACTTGACCTTCGTGGAGCTTACAATCTTGTGCGTATACGCCCGGGAGATGAGTGGAAGACGGCGTTTAACACCCGTGACGGACATTATGAGTATTTGGTAATGCTGTTTGGGTTGTGCAACGCCCCAGCCGTCTTCCAAAATCTCATGAACGAGGTACTCCGGGAAATGCTCCACTCTTTCGTCATTGTTTACCTGGACGATGTTCTGATTTATTCCCAAGACCCAATCACCCATCGACAACATGTCAGACTCGTTCTACAGGCCTTAAGAGAAAATCATCTATACGCTAAACTAGAGAAGTGCCAGTTCGACTGTGAATCGCTTCCCTTCTTGGGATACATTGTCTCCTCCTCGGGGTTCCAAATGGATCCCGAGAAGGTCTCGGCTATCACTAATTGGCCCCGTCCCTCGGGCTTGAAGGCTCTCCAGCGATTCCTCGGATTCGCTAATTTCTACCGGCACTTCATTCCTCACTACTCTCTCAAAGTCGCCCCACTCACCGCTCTCACTCGTAAGGGGGTCAACGCTCAAGACTGGCCTGAAGACGCATGCGTAGCTTTTGAAGACTTGAAGCAAGCTTTTTTAAAGGCTTCCTGCTTGCACCATCCAAACCCACTGCATCCATTCATTGTGGAAGTTGATGCTTCCAGCTTAGCCGTCGGGGCTGTCCTTAGTCAACACGATGCTTCTGGCAAACTGATGCCATGCTCCTATTTCTCTAAAAAATTCTCCCCAGCCGAATACAACTACGGTATCGGAGATAAAGAACTTCTAGCAATTAAACTCGCATTCGAAGAATGGAGGCAGTGGCTTGAAGGAGCCAATCACACCATCACAGTGTATACAGACCACAAGAACTTAGAGTTTTTAGCCCATGCTCAACGCCTGAACCCGCGTCAAGCCAGGTGGTCCCTTTTCTTCAGTCGCTTCGACTTCATTCTCAAATATCGACCCGCAGAGAAAAACATCCGAGCCGACGCTCTGTCCCGTAATGCTCAACCTGAGGAGGAGGAGGAACTACAACATATTCTGGATCCCGCACGTGTCCATCTCGCCCTTACTACACTAGATTCAACCACGAGAACCGTCGTACCCAAGAAACTTCGAAGGAAGGTCCTGTCGTGGGGGCATGACTCCTTGTCCGGAGGGCATGCAGGTAGGGAGCGAACCCTGGATCTCATAAATCGCTTCTACTGGTGGCCCGGCCTTCGAAGGGATGTCTCTCTCTACGTTAGCTCCTGTCCTACGTGTGCCATGCAGAAACCTCTGGTTGGTTCCCCGAGAGGACTCTTACAACCATTGCCCGTACCTACGGAACCGTGGACTCACATCGCCATGGACTTTGTAGTAGATCTACCCTCGTCTCAAGGCAAGACGGTAATTTGGGTTACCGTGGACCGTTTTTCTAAGATGGTCCATTTCGTGCCACTACCCAAACTACCCTCCGCAACCGAGCTAGCCCTGTTATTTACTCATCACATATTCCGTATCCACGGCTTGCCTCAAGACATAGTCTCGGACAGAGGCCCACAATTTACAGCCAGGTATTGGAGGGCTCTTTGCAAAAAGTTTGAAATACAACTCAGTTTCTCTACCGCCTTCCACCCGCAAAGTAACGGGCAAACAGAACGGATGAACCGTTCTCTAAAACTGTTCCTACGAGCTTTCACCAACCACAAACAAGATAATTGGGTGGAACTGTTACCGTGGGCAGAGTTCGCCTACAACAATCAAGTACACGCAGCAACAGGAAGATCACCCTTCCAAATCGTATATGGAAAGCAACTCAAACCACCTTTGCCCGTGCCTGTGCCGGTCTCCTCACCTGCGGCGCAGCTTACTGCCCAGCAGTTGGGTACACTCTGGATATCTACCCAACGGAGGCTTCGTAGGTCTGCACTCATCTCTAAATGCTACAGTGATCGCCATCGGACACCCGCACCTATCTTCCTACCTGGAGACAGAGTGTGGCTCAGTACCAAGCACATCCATTTAAGACAACCATCGAAGAAGCTAGCACCTAAGTTCTGTGGTCCTTTTCGGGTAGCGGAGAGAGTGGGGCTGGTGTCCTATCGTCTGCGTCTGCCTACCACGTTACGCATTCATAACGTTTTCCACGTCTCTCTCCTGAAACCAGTAGTCCTTTCCAGGTTCCACCAGAGCCCGCCTGATCCTACCTCTGCTCCCACAGCCGAGGACCCTACCTTCCAAGTACGAGAAGTCTTGGATTCTCGTTTCGCCAACAGACGTTGGGAGTACTTGCTAGCTTGGGAGGGATGCGGGGATGAAGACAATACTTGGGAACCTGCTCGCAACATTTTGGACAAATCTCTGTTACAACTATTCCACGCCGATCATCCTGGCAAGCCTGGGCCTTTGAAGAGGGGGCGTAAAGGAGGGGGTACTGTTGCGGTCCCGGTCGCTAAGTTAGCGACCGGGTCCTTACCTTGTCTCCGGGCTCCCCGTTCGCACCGCGAACCGCGCGCTGAAAGGCCTTCCTGGCCGCATGGCAGCGGCGTCTCCCTCGTGGAGACGCCGTCAGGGCCTGAACGCGGCTCCTCCCCCCGCCGGGGAACGCGCGCGCGCGAAGGGCCGGCACTTGTAGGTCCAGCACCCGGAAGTGCTGAACCGCCCCTTCTCTGACGTCAGACGCCGGCAGACTATTTAAGTCGGCGTCTGTGTCCTCAGCCTTGCCTTGCAACGAGGTCACTCTCTGAGTGTTAGTTGCGTTCCTGGTGATCCTTGCTCCAGTTGTTCCTGCTCCAGTTCCTGCTGATCCTGCTCCAGTTCCTGCTGATCCTGCTCCAGTTCCTGCTGACCCTCGCTCCAGTTCCGGTCTTTCCTGTTCCTTCTCCTCGCTTCCTGCCTGCTTCCGCCTCTGCTGACCCGACTTCGGACTTCACCTTGACTCCTCTTGTCTTCAGCCAGCCACGACCTTCGGACTTCACCTCGCCTCCTCTTGTCTTCAGCCAGCCACCACCTTCGGACTACACCTCGTCTCCTCTTGTCTTCAGCCAGCCACGACCTTCGGACTTCATCTCGACTCCTCTCGTTTACTGCCAGCACTGACCTCAGCGCTTCTCCTAAGACCCAGCGACCCGGACCTCTACAGGCCCCTCCTGGGGAGGTCTCGGGTTTCCAGGGCGAAGACTTCTCTTCAACACCCGCTGTGCTCCGCCTCCCGGCCTTCCTCCACTCTCGGAGCCCTCGCTCCACTCGGCCGGCCCAAGGGTCCACTGACAATTTCTATCCACAACAGACGCGGCATGCATTTGCATGCAATTTGAAGAGAGTATCGAGCGTTAGGTGAAGAGAACTGTGCGTGCGGGGAACGAGGGTGCGCCTGGCACTGCCGCACTCTTTCTAACGCGGCATAACTGTATCGACCTGTAAGCTGGAAGCACAAAGGAAATGCCCAGGCCCCCCAGAAAAGAGATCACCTTATAATGTTCAATCTTATTTCAGCTGATGTACTTAAAATATTTGTGGTAGTGTTTATGTTTTAATAAGCATTTGCCTTAAGCTTTAATTTGTCTTTTTTTTTTTAAGGGGATGTAAATCTTTTTTTATGTTTTGGTAAACTGAAAGGTTGCCCCCATCGTTTGGATTCACCCCTCCTCTGCAGCAATGAAATCATGTGAACCATGACCCTTTGTGGGAGAAACTAAAGATAAAACTGTGGACCTGATATGCCACAGAAACTCTAAAAGTAGTAAGCCAAATTGTACTCAGGTTTCTATTGCAAGAGAATCAGGATCCTGTTCATTAAATTCCAAGTGTTAAGAGTAAGTGAGCTATTTAATCTACATGTGTTATTTTGCATTAAATTACGCATGCACAATTGCTTTACACAACATCTTTCGTGATCACTTAAAAGGCTGCTTAGCTTACATGCTGCCTTTCCTGGTCAGTTCTCCAAGGTGAGGTGATATATGCCTTATACTTCAGTGGTAGGTGATTAGAGAGATTTGATAGTTCACAATCTCTGAGAATTGTCTCCTCTATTTTCACTATGTACCATCATTTGTTTCCCCTCCTTTTATCTTTTGGTTTGTGTCTTTGAATGCAGGAGGAATCTTGGAGGAGGGACTACATGAAGGAGGGGTAGGGAGAAGAGGAGTAGGCAGGAGGGCAGGTATTGAGCACCTGCTAATGCAAGCCACAGTCTCTTGGGATTTCAAGCTTGGCTTTATTCAAAATAGCAACACAACAGTAATGTCCTGGCCTATATCTATCAGGTTTCAACAAAAACACAAGTTAAGTAACTTCAATGGACTTTACACAATGTGGGGTTTCAATTCCAAGCAAGCATATGTACAAGTTCAGTTCCTGATACTCACACAGGTCTGGTTCAAGGTCAGAAACCCCAGGCACTCAGTTCCTTTGTTTAATAAGCATATATTCAATTTACTTCAAAACTTCACAGATCTCCCACTGGGTTCTCCTGCACAGCCTTTGAATTGCTGCAATGTGGTGCTCCCAGAGATTGTTTGAAAACCTAAAAGCCCTTCTGGTTTCACAGAGAAGGGGTTGCAGATCTTAACCTTAACATTTGGATTAGGCAATTATATAATTATTTTTTTTTTTGCACAAAATCTTTATTATAAGAATTTTTATATTAATGATATACTCTCAAGTCAGGCTTTACAAGTACATCATATATCAACCAGAAAAGTATCTCAAACTACTAAAGGAAGAACATGTGTGATGCATTTGACCCTTGAAACCCTTTAGACCCTTCCCACCCCTCCTCCCTACATTACAATTTAACTAATCCAGTTTAGGCACCATACAAAACTTGATGCAATAAATAAATTCCATACCTAATATCATAGTATAGAAACAAAATGACACAAATAAGCTGGATACAATTTATGGCAGCGACGTGCAATGAATGATCGAATCTCTTCCAGCAGAGTCTTTACAAAGGGAGTCCAAATAGTGGCAAAACCCCATAAAAAGGACAGTGGTTTCATCTGGATTGACTGTGACTCCAGACAAAGCAGTTCATTCATTTTATGCCAGAAATCATCTATGGGAGAGTCTAAGTCCAACCATTTCAACAGAATGCATTGCTTCCCTTCAAAACAGCATTTATAAAGAAATACTTTACCATCCTTCCCTAACCCCGCCTTATCAGAATCATTGCCCAATAAACATAACTCATCGGAACATGGTAAAGCAGTCTTCTACCACCTACCAACAGAATGGAAAATATTTTTCCAAAAAAGATGAATCTGTGGACATTCCCATAATCCATGTATTAGATTAGCATCCAGATGACCACATTTAAGACAGTTACTGTTTTCTGCTATATCAGCTTTGAATGCTTGATGAGGGAAAAAAAATCATTCTAAGCAATATTCTGCATTATAATTCTCTGAGAGCTACACAATCTGTCCTCTTATATAGTTGAGTATTGCAAACAAATATATCAATATCAGTAATCTTACAAAGATCCCTATTCCAGGTAACTGCTAAGGAAATCATGATTTCATAAGATTAAATGGAGTGTATAATGTCGACAACATATATTTTTTTTGCATAATCATAAAATAAAACCTTTGAAAGACTCCTGAAGTGTAATTTAGTGATTTCAATTTAAAGAGTGACATTATAAAACTCCTCGTTTGTAAGTAGGCTAAATAGTCTTGTGATTGAAAACCCATACGAGACTTGCAATACTCAAATGAATGTTTTCGCTTATAGCTAGATTCATCAAAAAGTGTTACTAACGCAAAAGGGCATATTTATGAAAATTTTTGAATTACCGCACCATGCAGTAAGTTACCATTTTGCATCCATAAAAACTTAGCACACCATGCAATGATCCCTATTTTTTGCTAAGAAAGGAGGGAGGGAGGGAGAGAGAGACTATCTACAAGGCCCTCATAGTAGTTAAGTATTTATAGCTCTATAGGAGGGCCATCTAATAGGTTGAGGTGAGGTGTTGGTGATGGTTTAGGGTTTAGGGGCCAATTTTGCATGTAGTGTTGCGGTTCTGGCCGCGAGTGCTGCGACCAGACACTTACCTCCATGCTCCTGGACCTACTCCCGCTTCTGGAGGCCTGGTTTGCGCCCTGTTTGGTGGCGTCCCCGCGGGAGCCGCGTCACCGGGAAGCTTCCCATGGATGCCCTGCTTCTAGGTGCGCGCGCGCGCCACTTGGACGCTTTTCTAGGCCGTTTCCCGCCAGCGGTGACTCCGTTCAGTTCCTGACGTCAGACGCCGCGGCCTTGATAAGCCAGCCACGGACACTCAGTCTTTGCCTTGCAACGGGATTACCTCCCGGTTCCCTGTTGCGTCATGCCCCGGAGTGAGCTGCCTTGCTACTCGCTCCGTTCCTGCTTTCCTGCCACAGTACCTGCTTGGTTCCTGCTTGCCAGCTACAGTCCCTGCTTGGTTCCTGCTTGCCAGCTATAGTACCTGCTTGCCAGCAGCAGTGCCTGCTTGGTTCCAGTACCCGAGTCCTGCTACAGTTCCTGTCTGGTTCCAGTACCCGATTCCTGCCACAGTTCCTGCCTTGTTCCAGTACCCGATCCCTGCTACAGTTCCTGCCTGGTTCCAGTACCCGATGTCTGCTACAGTTCCTGCCTGGTTCCAGTACTCGATCCCTGCTACAGTTCCTGCCTGGTTCCAGTACCCGATTCCTGCTACAGTTCCTGCCTGGTTCCAGTATCCGATCCCTGCTACAGTTCCTGCCTGGTTCCAGTACCTGAGTCCTGCTACAGTTCCTGCCTGGTTCCAGTACCCGATCCCTGCTACAGTCCTGCCTGGTTCCAGTACCCGATCCCTGCTACAGTTCCTGCCTGGTTCCAGAACCCGAGACTTGTTACAGTACTTTCTACTGTCCTAGTCTGGTTCCAGTTCCCAGTCCTGATCATCAACTCGCCTAAGTCCCAGCGGTCGGGCCCCTACGGGCTCCTCCCAGGGGGGTTTTCGGCTTCCAAGGGTGAAGCCGCCTAAGTCCCAGTGGTTGGGCTCCTACGGGCTCCTCCCGGGGGAGTACCAGCTTCCAGGGTGAAGAGCACCTCTACGTCCTGCCTGAACATCTGCCTCCCGGCTTGCCACATACTAGAGACATTGACCATCTTTCCCAGTCTCCTGCAGGTCGGCCCAAGGGTCCACTAAACTGAGCGCCCATAACATGTAGAGTGAGATGTATGAACAGCGCAATACACCTTGGTGAAGATTTGATGTCATTTGGAGGGTACTATCAAGCTAAGGTGAGATAGCTTAGTACAAAATTTCATCTTTGAACTGTGCTGTTCATACATGTGCAAATTGGTCTTCTGAAAATTGCCTTCCCTCAAATGCAGCACTCATGGGAAATAATGTATGTAGTCTTGAAAATACAATCTCCGCAGGTTATTTTCCTTCCCTATTCCTGGGGATGTGTTTTGGTCAGTAGAGGAAAATGTATGCTGGTTGCATTTTTAAATCCACATGCATTATTTTCCATTTAAAAGCAGCCACAAGAAAAGAAGGTGCATATGTCCATGAGTACTTGAAATAAGTTTCAAAATAAAATTACTAATGTACTTTCATGAATAAAAAGTACCTGCAGATTTTGTCCCAAAATGCATCATTTGAAAAATTGCCTCATTATGAGCAAGGAGCCAAAGAACTTCTGCATCACCTCACTGTCCACCCAGTACATGCACAATCATCACAATCAGCTAGAGAAGGAAAATAGAGACCTGGTACATTCATTCAGAAAATGACACCATGCTCATGCACTGTGGAAGTTGATGAACACTTATACAGGTGAAATCACAATTTCCTTACAGCTACAAACAAAACTGGAGTAGCATCCAGAGCAACCAAACAGGACGTAACACCAGAGAAACACACTACTGGTGATTCCAAACTTCTATCACTACCAGAAATTGAAGAACCAGAAATGAGGGAGGCTCTTGGGGCAGCCATAGAACAGAAGTCCCCAACAGAAGTCCCCTGTACACAGATTAAAAAAAAAACAACAACAAAAAAAAACCCACCACCAAGGTTTGAGGACTCCATTTAATTCGGGACTAAATGGCACTAATAGAAGTCTGGGTAGGTTGATATTCAAGCAATTTTAGCAGGCTTAAAAAACGTTTTGGCTAAAAGTTATTGAATATTAGCTGGCACAAATATGAAATACATCACCACTAGGGCAAGAGTGATTGGGGATCTCTCCTATCCCCTCTGGACCACGGACAACTGGGTGAGTTGGGGGAAGGGGGACCTAGGGTAGCTTTGGTTGAGGAGGGATCGAGCCCAGGAGGCTTTTTAAAATTTGGTGGTGCCATTTTGGTTTTAGTGCGTGCTTCCCCTACAGTGCATTAAAACTCCACAACACAAAAAGAAAACTCTAAACAAAAGAAAACAAAAGCCCTCCAAAAAGAAAATTAAAATGAAACAAAATGATAAAAATATCCTGTTGCATACCCCTAGATGCCATTATGAATGCAGCTGTCCACTTCTCCAGTGATTGATGTAGGTAGCAAAGTTCGAGTTATTTATTTGTATTACTGTTCCTGTTATTCAATAATGATTCTTGATTGGCAAGGATTACTGATTAAACATTAAGAGGGTTGTTTTGTGACTTCCCCTACAGTGCATTAAATCCTCAAGGGTTTGCCCTGATTCCCATATCTTTCCCAAATCCTCAAGGGTTTGCCCTGATTCCCATATCTTGCATCATTCATCAGTCTTTCAAGATTCTGAGGCAGAAATCACTCCTAAGTGAAGGAGTTTTTATCAAAATATAAATAGGCAACTATGAACTATTAATATATAGATGAAGGGGTTATATAGGGAACTGGAAGCAAAACACCTTCTTTTTATCAGATATTAGTGTGTGTGTCCGAGCAGCTGCTGTCTTTCTGTCTCATCTGCGCAATCATTCCCTTAGCCCCTGTGAGAATGGTATACAGGTTCACAGATTATAAGAGCTCTGAAAGCTGAGATGCAGCCTGCCAGTGAACATGGGTTAATTAGAATAGCTGCTGTCAGGATCATAAGCCTGATCTTTTTTGTCTGTGCTGTTTGATTTCTTAGAAGTAACAATGGTGTGTGATTTCATTAACTTCTCAAGTTGGGTAGTTTTCCTGGGAAGGTGTCTTAACCAAAGGTGACAGGGAGCTCCTGACAATGTCCATTTAGAGTAGTAGACAAAACTGTTCCTGCATGAATGTTGTTTTACTTTATACCAAATAGTGCTGGATATAGAAGCCAGGCCTGGCTCTTAATTCCTATGAGTAATCCCATCTCCAGAAGAGAAAAGTATAATGAGGTTCTTATAATCACTTGCTTTAATGGACATTTGGACTGTAGAACAGTCAAGTCAGGTGTCTGGGTAAATATGGAGGTGTGCTGAAGAACTTGCCTGACAAAGTTTCAGAAATAGAGTTAGATTACTGCTCTTTACTCACTTGTAAATCTTCTTTTACCAGCTACTAGAACTTTGGGATACATCCAGGATTGGTGGGGCAAATAGACACCACATGCCTCCTTGGGTTCTTTCCTGATGGGGTTAGAGAGTCAGTCTTTCAAGACTCTAGGTATCTGGAGGTCTACTGTGTACATCCTAGCAAGAAAAGACACTGTCACTCAGCCTAGTGTTGTTTAAGAAATATATCCTTCTCTTGAATAACTGATGCAGGTGAATAAAATCAGTGGAGTACACAGATGAGGAACAGTACAATCCATACAGAAACTCAAAGTACAGACATCCAAAACCAATCATAGATACTATCACAAGTAAAACTAGAGAAATCCACTTCACTCTGGGATCCTGTTCTCTAGAGTCCCATGCAGGCTAGTCTGATGAATTATGCCCTCTCTGGGCTTCCTTTGTTGCAGTACTTGTTTCTTAGGTATGGACTCCAGTAATCTAGCAGTAGTAAACTGGAAATATCTCTTTCCCTGACAAGGATGAACTCCTGCAGATTTCTGTCACACAGTAACTCCGAAGCAAGATTTCAGTACTAGCAGTTCCCCCTTTGACTTTAGTAAGAATCTCACTTCTTAGAATTTAAATAATAAGGAATCAGTCACAGCAAATGAGGAACATGTGCCTAACTCCCCTTTTCCATTGAATCTCCTTGGGTCTCTTGCCTCTTGAGATCCTTCTTGGATCCCAAGAAAATCTACCAAACTCTAGGAGCTGGGAACCCCATCCTTTGGTCGCTGTCACCCTCTCAGGATAGCAACTGGAGGAAAAAGAATATGAATCAAAGTGGACTCATATGTTTTTTCAAACATTACTTTCCTAAGGATACCTCCTACTGGGGATTATTATAGAAAACTATGGACTCATACTTTCTCTGACATCTCATACTCTTGGGGTATGCAAAGAAAACATTTTCAGTTCAGGTTCTTTCTTTCAATTTTGGCATATTTTGTGTCCAAATTTTGTTTTGCTTTTTTTTTTCCTTCATATTTTTCAGCTTATTTGTTTTTGGCATTTGCTTTCATAAGTTGATAAAAACAAAAAAAAATAAAAATAAAACGTTCCAAATTTTAAGAAAGAGTCGAGTTTTGGTTCATTTCATTCATAATGAATCAAAAATTGACTCAATCATTATGTTTTACCCATTTGTTTAAAATTAATGCACATTCTTAATACATACAGAGCCTGCAAAGACTCTGATGGATTTAGAAAGGGACACTTTGGTAGTATTGCATTCATGCATTGGGGCACATTTCAGATACCATAGAAGAAGATTTGGAAGTGGATCCTCCCAACCCACCTGCTGGAGTCCAGATAAGCACATTGAAAGGAAATGTCATGAACAAATCATTACACAATATTTTTTCATGTAAACTACATGTCTGTATGATATGTTTGTTTCTAAGCCCATGTTGTAAGAATCTCATCGGTCAATATTCAGCAAGCCAACGAGCAGCAAAGTTATCTGGGTAAAGTTACCCGGATAACTGTAGCAAAATATTCAGCAGAAAAAGTCTCCCACTGAATATAATTAGCTAAAGTTACCCAGATAAAGTTATTCAAACAACTTTGCCACTCACTGGTTTACTGAATATTGCCATAAAAAACATACTAGTGCCCTGCAGCAGTTGAGCCCTCCCCTCCACTCCACATTGCCACTAAATTAAAAGTTGTAACGGGCCAAGCAGACGCTCCCCTCCAGATGTCAAAATAACTGAAATTTTCAGCAGGCCCAGTAGGACCCCCCTCTTGCATTGAAATAACATTAAATTCGGAATTGATTGAGTGGGCCTCCCTTCTCCCAACACCAAGAAATTGAAATTGAACTTGAGTTCTGAATGGGGATTGGCCCTTTCACTGACAGCTGTCAGTGAATGGGACCAATCAGTGGCAAATGAGAGCTGAGAGCTGTACCGGCATTTACAATTCAGTTCAGTAGGAGAAGGCAAAAGCCTCCCCTCCTCCCTCTGGCTTACATACATACTTTGGGAGATTAGTGGATGGGAGCATGAGGGTGGGAGGTGTGGATTTGGAGGGGGGGGGCAGGATGGGGCATTCTCGGCCACTACATTTTGACAGCATTGGGAAAAGTAGGAGCCCACTCTGTTGCTCCAAATTTCAAATTCTGCTCAAAGTTTAAATATATTGCCATTGGGAGAGGGGAGCCATCAGGACTCTAGCAGATTGTAAACCGCTTCCATTGCAGAAGGCCTTTTGGCCCGCTATAGCTTTTAAATTAGTGGCATGCGGAGAGAGGGGGCTCAGCTACTATTCTACCACTTTGTTTAAGGGAGGGTGTTGCAGTTTTCCAGCATCCAGCTAACTTTAGGATTGGGTGTTTCCAACCAGATTTATCCAGATAACATTCCCATCCTGCCCCTTTTCAAATCTAAGTTTTAGCCATGTAATGCTTACGTGGCTAAAACTTAGCCGTTCAGTGGGAGGGAAATTCAAGCTTCAGGGTTTGTCTGGCTAAATCCCAAACCTAAGCCTAGATTCATCAAAATGCTATTTTGCATGAATAGCGCCCATAGTAAGGAAAAGGGGAGTGGCTATGATAATTTAGACTTACTGCACCATGTGCTATTTTAGTGCTTTGCATAGCTATTTTATTGCAATGTATGTTAAATTCATTGTGCCTTCCAATATTTTTACTTTACAAGCAGTGAAGTACCCAGACAGGAGAGAGAGAGAGAGAGAGACTCTTTATAAGGCTCTCATAGTAGTCAACTATTTATACCGCTATAGGAGGGTAATCTAGTAACTTGAGGTGAGGTTTTGGTGGTGGACTAGGGTTTTGAGGCTAGTTTTACATGCACAGTCAGACTTACGAACAGCACAGTACACATCAGTGAAGCTGGATGTGATTTGGAATGCGGAAAGATACACAAAGATGAGATTTCTACAATGTTCTCTCTTGATGTAGATGCATCAAGCTAGGGCAAGAGAACATTGTAGAAATCTCATCTTTGTGTATATTTCCTCACTCCAAATCACATCTAACTTCACTGATGTGTTCTGTGCTGTTCGTAAGTCTGACTGTGCATGTAAAACTAGCCTCAAAACCCTAGTCCACCACCAAAACCTCACCTCAAGCTACTAGATTACCCTCCTAAAGTAGTATATATAGATGACAATTATGTGTGCCACTCTCACTCAATGGAATTTGCAATAAATATCGCACATTCCATTTTGGGCATATTGCACAGCTTAATGCCAGGGAAAAAAGGATAGCTATTTCCG
Source organism: Rhinatrema bivittatum (assembly GCF_901001135.1). Taxonomy (NCBI): domain Eukaryota; kingdom Metazoa; phylum Chordata; class Amphibia; order Gymnophiona; family Rhinatrematidae; genus Rhinatrema; species Rhinatrema bivittatum. The sequence goes on from NC_042616.1 coordinate 698,741,041, forward strand.
ACATTAAAAATGTTTTATTAATGCCCTTCATTTTCATAGAAGCCGTCCAATTCCTCCCCTTTAAATACATTTTCAGCATGTGTGTCACACGTCATGATAAATAATGTGTGCGTTATGGTGTTATCGCAGGCATTAGGGCCCTAATGCCCGCGATAGCAGCCTAATGCATTTTGATGAATGAGCCTGTTAGCTCTACAAACCTCACTGTGTTCTTAGCAATTTGTATTCTGTTTACAACATCATTTGACCATGTTATAGACAGATCTATTGTAAGGAATATGTTTGGAATGATAATAAGTACTATGTATGGTCATAATTGTGTATATTAATTGCCTGCCTGTATTTTATAATACCGAAAATCTTCTAACAGTCTTGCTCTTGCTGTTTATTTTAACAGGGAATTATTGCAATGCAAGAGCACCTGGTTAGTGAAGAACATGTACATTAAGCATACACTGCAGCAATTACTTAAGTTTGGTGAATACATATTTCCTTACTACTACAAAATCTTTTTCATCTTGATCACACATTATCAGTAAATCTATACCCAAGTAACAAACGAGTGTACTTATGACTAATGTCCATATTTTGCATGTCTGTACTTTTCTAGCAATGAATATATAAAAGTGACCACAATGATATACAGTTTTCTTTCATCAGTTAAGTTATTGTTTTGATCTTCACCAACTCATCATGATTGTCCCCTAAAACAGAGCAGTGCTAGCATATTTTAATTTTTTTATTGATCTTCATTGCCCTACATGTGTGTAATTAAAAAAAAAAATACCTACTACAAATTATGTCAGTACAAGCTCAGAAAACCATAGAAGTCAAGGCATTCTAATTCCATATTATTTACTAAAAGCAAAATGCCATAATAATCTAGCTACAATAAGGACAGCATAAATATATGGTAAATAATAGCAGTTTGCAAAATGTCTTGTGTCGGGTAAGGGGAACTCACATTGTCCAGTTTATCTCTTGCCCCTCCTGGTTAAAGGAAGTGATGCTAGCCTGGTGTGTTGATCATGCAGTGGTGCTCAGGGCTACAGCTTGATTTTTCGTAAAATTTTTATTTTATTTACAGGTATTTGTATACTGGCTTCAAAATATGATCAGGGTGGTTTGCATTGTTAAAAATATACATAACAAAACAATAATAAAACACAACAGAAAACAGAATCAAAACAGTGGTATCAATTGAAATTATTACTGTCTCCCTTTTACATATCATTTAGCATCATAGGCTATTTTGAATAACCAAGTGTTTTAAAGATCTTAATTTCTGAAGAGGTACAACGTGCTTCTGGCATAGAATTCCATAATTTGGGCACTGCTACTGAAATAGCACGATCTCGACTTCTCTTAAATGTGCACTGTGTAATGATGGAGTGTTCAGTAGTCCTTTGTTAGCAGATTGCAGTGCTCTTTGGGGTATGTGAAAATGTAAAGCTGCTCCAATCCAGTAAGTATGGAAAACATACTTTTTATTTCAATATATTTTCTGTTAAACACAAGGTAAAACCTCTTACAAAAATAAGAAAGACTAACAGAAGCGTATTTTTTCTTACAAGTTTAGCTTAAAATTCCAGTTTCCCTTTTCCTTTGTTAAGCTATATTCTTATCTAGGTCAACATAATTCCTGTTTCTTGGCTTTGCACATATATTATTTTATATGCAAGCTAGGGGGAGGGGGACTTTTTTAGGCTGAGTATAGCTAGTTTAGCAAAGGTCAAGCTTCAAGGTGTCTGTGGGCAAAGAAAGACGAACAGCTGTAAAAGAGAGCTAAAAGAGCTGTCACAAGGAAGGTAAGCAACAGTCACATGGAGGAACCTGGACAGATGGTTAAAGCTACAGAAGCAGACAAGGCATAAAACTTAACCCTTTCCAGAACAAACGACAATGAACTTGCCCACGTAAGCAGATCATCTCTCTGATCAGCCATATCAAATCAAGTGTCCCAGGAATACGTGTCACTGGCCAGTCATGGGTGCCTGATAACAACTTGTACCACCTCTCACAGCACCAAGTGGGACTATCCTATTTCAAGATATAAATTAGAAATATCAGAACTGTTTCAAATGTCTGGAAAAACAGGCAAAAGATATCTTGACATCAGCCTGGTGTTTTTGCCTTATGTCTGTTTCAGGGGGAAAAAACAAAAATATTAAAAATATGTATCTTAACCTGTTAGGTCCAGCAATTCAGGGATGGTGACTTCTAAACCAGCACACAGGTGCTTATTGTGTGCGTGTTCATCTGCCCACGTCCAGGGACACTGTCATTTAATAAGATACACACATATATGCACGCGTGATATAAAATAGCTTGACCGCATGCAAATGTGCACCCAATTTTAAGTGGACACGGGCCTATGTGCGCAAATGCTACTTCTACCGCATAAGTGGGGAGATTTTAATAGACATGTGAGCCAATGCCCTTACTAGTTTGCCCACGTAAGGGACAGGACTTCCAAACACCCCTAGTTTAAAAGCCTCCCTTCTCCCCTGTTAGCCCCAACCCTTAAAACCCCGCAGATTTATTTATCTTTATTTTATTACTTACGTGTCCTCTATAGCAGAAGTAAAGTTATGTGGCAGGGGATCCCTGTGCGTATAAGTATTTACGTGCTAATTTGAAGTTGAAATCCAGGAATGGCCATGTCCCTCCAAAACCACACCTACTGCTTGCCCCTTTTTTCCAACTTTTCATAAGTCATCATCCAACTATAATTGAGACAGATGAAAAGGGCATTTCAGGGGAAATTCTAGAATGGGGTTAAGTTATCTGGCTAACTTAGCTGATTTTCAACTATAATGAAACGAGTTAAGGGCCTCGTTTACTAAGCATTTTTCCCATAGACACAGAATGGGAGAAAAGTCTTAGTAAATCAGGCCCTAAGTTAGCTGCATAACTTCAGACCAGCCTCAGAGTAGACGGATAACCTGCTACTTAACTGGATATCTTCAAAATGGGGGGAGGAGGGGGGGAGAGAGAGGAGGGGATCTTATTTTTAGTTGGATTTACAAGGGAGGGGGCAAAGGGAGGGACAGATAAGCGACAATAGCTTAACTTTAATTTAAAATTTCCTATTGGAGGGATTTTGGGGGGTTCTTGGCTGGCAGGGGCTTTTGTGAAATTTATGGGGAAGGGGAACTGGGCTGGGAAGCCTGCACACAACATTTTTTTAAAAATCCCCTTCAATGTTTAACAAGCTAGTTTGCTTTGAATATAGCCAATTAAGGCTGAATAACCTAACCAGACCACAATTAAGGCTGAATAACCAGACCACATCCTCATGGGTCTTGACAAAGGGCTTTCATACTTACTTATCCTCCTAGATATCTCGGCGGCTTTCGATACGGTGAACCACGCCATCCTTCTAAACCGTCTCTCAGACATCGGAATAACTGGACTTGCCCTCAGATGGTTCGACTCCTTCCTCAACAACAGAAGCTGCAAGGTCAGAGTCAATAACAAAGAATCCCCAAGTTACAAGTCAACGCTAGACGTCCCACAAGGCTCTTCTTTATCCCTGATCCTCTTCAATATCTACTTACTGTCCCTCTGTCATCTGTTCACAAACCTAAAATTAATACACTACCTCAATGCAGATGACGGGCAGATCTTGATCCCCATAAAAGAATCTCTTCCAGAAACGCTTACCTACTGGGAAAATTGCCTGAAGTCCATCAAAAGCCTCCTCTCCAGCCTGAACCTGGTTCTCAATGCATCCAAGGCAGAAATCCTTCTTATCTCCCCTGAACACTCGACCAACACCGATCAAAAAGTCCTTGACCCACAGATATCTCAGACAAGAGATTTAGGAGTAATCCTAGATAACCATCTGAATTTAAAGAAATCAATTAACAACATCACTAAGGACTGTTTCTATAAACTTCAAGTTCTAAAAAGACTCAAACCCCTTCTCCACTTCCAGGACTTCAGAACCGTCCTTCAATCAACGTTATTCTCGAAAACTGACTACTGTAATGCTTTACTCCTGGGGCTCCCCATCTCCGCCACCAAACCTCTACAGATGCTACAGAACGCAGCAGCCAGAATCTTAACCAACACCAACCGGCGTGCTCACATTACCCCCATCCTCCGAAACCTACACTGGCTGCCAATAAAATACAGAATCCTACATAAAGCACTCACTATAATCCACAAAACCATCCACAAACAGCTCACACTAGACCTTCAGACCCCTTTCAAACACCACTCATCTGAAAGACCCATCAGAGAAGCATATAAAGGAACCCTACTAGTCCCACCTACTAAATCCACCCGCCTAACTTCCACCAAAGAACGTGCCTTCTCCACAGCAGGCCCAGTCCTTTGGAACAAACTGCCGACTGACCTAAGACTGGAACCCTGCCTTCTTACTTTCCGAAGAAAACGTAAGACTTGGCTTTTCCTCCAAGCCTTCACCTAACTCCGAAAATGTCACTTCAGACTCAGCTAAATGGATGGGACATTTACTAATCCCAGAACCCTTCATATGTTATTTACTTCTAGTTAATTCCTTTCTGTCTACTTCCTGGCTACTATAGCCCCCAAGTTCAATCCCCTTGTTATATGTAACTCTGCTTCGGCCTTCTTGTTTGGTTAACTAGTTAATCCCTAAGTTCCATGTAAACCGGTCTGATATGAATCCCTTCATGAAGACCGGTATAGAAATATGTTAAATAAATAAAATAAATAACCGGCAATATTCAAATGACAGCCAGTTAACTTCAAAGTTATCCAACTAATGTTAACCGGATACCTGAATTAAGGTAGATTCAGTGGGACGTTTATCCCATTGAATATCCAGAATAACTTATCTGGAGGAATTTTTAGGTGGATAAGTTAGCCGTTTTAGGGCTTTTTGAATATTGGCACCTGAATTTAAAAAGATGCTGCGGGAAAGTGGACATCATCCCTTATGCGTAAATCTATTTGACAATCAACTGGAAAGAAAAGCATCATCACATATTTTGTGAATATGTTTGAAAATCTATCTGGTGCCACAGGAGAAACCATCACTAAGGCAAATCAGCTGTCAGCTGCTGCAAGCTGAGATGGAAAGCATCCCTGATGCTCTATATTCAGATTTCCAAAGCTTTTCAAAAGAAGGGCCACGTAGGACATTTCAAGTTCCTGAGAGGGCTGGAAGGGATCCCCCTTAGTTTGTTGAGTGGGGGTGGGGGAGGGGGATTTGAAATGTTGGGAAAGGCTGGCGGCAGGGGGCAGGGTTCCGAGGAGTGTGGCGGAAGATAGCATCAGTAATATTTCTATACGTCTCAGAAGTTGGCAACCCTGCCCTGCCACACCCCTGGGAATCCCTTCTCGTTTTCCCTTCCATTTGTACCTTGCATAGAGCCGAATGAGTTAGAATCAAAATTACAAGGGAAAAGTAACTGAAAAAGCAGAGATGGAACCAGCCAGAGTAAGATTATGCTATGGGGCCAGAAACCTTCAGTAAAAATATAAACAAATTATGTGGGCATCAAAACGTCTCTGGTCAATGCAGCATTTACATCTTAGTCCAGAAAGCATTCTAAAATGTTCTAAGCTATATCTATTGGTTTTAAGTTTTGTCTGGATTACATTTTAAATTGTTTTAAACTTAACCATGTACTTTTTATTATATGTCTTGCAAACTGCCTTGAGCATTGTTTTGGAATGGCAGCGATAAATTAAAGCAAAATAAATAAAATTGTGTCTTCTCATCTGTGTTATAGCTGCCAGTTTATGTAATAAGATATTGGCCATTTTATAGCAAAAGAGTATAAAACTTAATCAGTGAGACAAAGAACATGGCTGTTATCTGGGTTCACGAGAAGCTGGATTAATAGCAAAGAGGCCGATGTAAAAGACGGCATTAAAACTCTCAGTGCACAGTTCCCTAACACATAAGCTAAAGTTTTTTCAAGCTCCTAATGCAGGAATCTAATGGTGTGCTAATGCATCAAGAGTTAAAAAATGCACACAAACCAGAAAATGTGCACAAAGAAATGGCTTATCGGACAAGAAAACATAATTTATGAACATAAATCATATTTTATGCACGGAAAACATGGTTTATGTGCACAAATTGTTTTCCTCATGAAAATATCCTTTTTGTGTACAAATCATGTTGTCTGTGACTAAAATGCTGACTACAGGTTATTGAACAAATCCCTTTTTCACCTCAAGGGGGTGATAGTCAGTCTCATAACCAATTGGGTTGATGCCAGCAGCTTGGTGGTGGTCAAGTATTATTCAGCAAGTTATTGGGATCTAGGTCACTGGATATGCAGGCAGCAACTGCACTACTTTAGGTTGCTACTTATATTATTACAAAACTTGGCAATAAGCTATGGTGTGGGAAAAACTGTTCCCTCTAAGTTGTGCGCATGCACACAGGTCATGAACCTCGCACACACAACCAAACAGTGTGCATAAAAAATCCTGATATTATTTGTGTAGCAAGCTACTATAAACCAGGTTACTTCCCCCACAAGCTTATCATATGTCAGAGCCTTAGAATATGAACTGAGCTACATCTGGATCTGAGTGATGTATTTTGGAGCTGTCAAAGAAAGGTTTTCAACCCTGCTTGCAAGCCTCTGCAGCCAAGGTGAAGGAATATAAAAATATGTAAAAAAAAACCCTGTGTGGTGTGAAGGCTCACCGTCCGTGAGGCCTCAGGTGCCGCTCCTCTGTCTCCGGTTCTGACCCTCCGCCAGTCGCCCTGGTCCCTGGAGTTCGCCGGCCTCGCATAACTCCCGGGGTTGGTGCTTCCGCTGGCCCTGGTTTTGCTGGGCTTCTAGGTTCTTTTCATGCGGGGTTGGGGTTAAGCAGCCCCCCCCCCCCCAATCCCCAAAGACAACCCAGAGAGCTAGTTCCTTCAAAGTAGTTTATAAAGTAACAGCTGGTTGTATTACATGGGGTCTGCCTCCTCCCCCTCCAGCCTTGTCTATATCTAATGAATCAAGGCTTGCAGCAAATGACCCTCCCCCAGCCTAGCCCTCCGGTCCTATTACAAGCTGTGCTATTACAGAGTAAGCTTGTACGTCCTCTAATCAGCGCTATTAAAACCTCAAACACAACAAGCACCTCTAGAGCCCTTCTCCCGTGCTTCCCCTAAGATAAAGGTTATACTCCACCCCTCTTAGACTACTCAGTTTCCATATATGAGCTGGAGGATTCCTCTCCCCCTGAACCTACCTCCATCTCCTCCTCCTCTGACTCTGAAGAGCCGGGCTTTTGTGGCCAGCTCCACCACGGTGGCACACCCTCTTCCTCCACTTCCATGGACTCACCGCTGTCTACCTCATTAATCTCTATGTCTTCCACCTGTTCGCCTTCAGGCTCTCCTCCCAGGTCTGGTGGGGTTTCAGGGAACCTGGGATTTGTAGTTTTTTTTCTCTTCCCCTGTGCCCCCTGCTGTCGGGCTCTGGTATTACCGTTGTTCTTATGGTAGCTTGTCAGCTCCTGCCTGCGGCCGGGGACCGCTACATCACAGTGATCTCCTATGAACGACAAATGGTCTGCAAGAACCAGCATCCACTACTCGCAGTGTTAACAAGTTAGGAAAAGGGCTGTATTGTTTAGCCTGCACAGAGGAGAAAGCCAAAGGAATGCTGGGAGACCATTTAACGTAGAAAAGGATGAGTTTGGCTGTCTTTTTGTGCAGATAGGAGACATCCAGGAGTTGGAGCCAGGAGCCAGGAAGAGAAGAGTGCATTTGGCAGCCGTGCAATCAGTTTTTCTGCTGATGAGCTAATTATCAAGAGGGAGGAAACACAGAGACAGACACTTATACTTGGTTCTGTTATTACTGATACTTCACGCATATCCAGCATAGCTCTCTGCTTCAACGGCAGGAGAGAAAGTCTGATACTTCACTTTCAATGCATAGTCAGCATAGCTCTCTGCTTCAACGGCAGGGGGAATGAAGAAAAGTGGATCTATAATACAGACAACAACCAACAAGGACTGAATTACATAGTTTGGGTAACCAATAAGCATGGGTGTAGCTTGCTTTTTGCGGCGGTTACTACCCCTAACTAATTAAGCTAGATATTTCACTTAGATGCAGATGCTTAGATGCAGAACACAGCTATACTAACTGCACTAACCACATCCTCTGGCAACAAATTCCAGAGTTTAATTGTGTGTTGAGTAAAAAAGAACTTTCTCCGATTAGTTTTAAATGTGCCACATGCTAACTTCATGGAGTGCCCCCTAGTCTTTCTACTATCCGAAAGAGTAAATAACCGATTCACATCTACCCGTTCTAGACCTCTCATAATTTTAAACATCTCTATCATATCCCTCCTCAGCCTTCTCTTCTCCAAGCTGAAAAGTCCTAACCTCTTTAGTCTTTCCTCATAGGGGAGCTGTTCCATTCCCCTTATCATTTTGGTAGCCCTTCTCTGTACCTTCTCCATCGCAATTATATCTTTTTTGAGATGCGGCGACCAGAATTGTACACAGTAGTCAAGGTGCGGTCTCACCATGGAGCGATACAGAGGCATTATGACATTTTCCATTTTATTCACCATTCCCTTTCTAATAATTCCCAACATTCTGTTTGCTTTTTTTGACTGCCGCAGCACACTGAACCGACGATTTCAATGTGTTATCCACTATGATGCCTAGATCTCTTTCTTGGGTTGTAGCACCTAATATGGAACCCAACATTGTGTAATTATAGCATGGGTTATTTTTCCCTATATGCATCACATTGCACTTATCCACATTAAATTTCATCTGCCATTTGGATGCCCAATTTTCCAGTCTCACAAGGTCTTCCTGCAATTTATCACAATCTGCTAAATTGCAGGAAGACCTTGTGAGACTGGAAAATTGGGCAAGATAGGGCATCTGCTCTGACGTTATTATCTCCAGGGTGGTATTTCAGCACAAAGTCAAATCTGTTGAAGAACAGGGACCATCTCGCCTGCCTATGGTTTAGGTGCTGAGCATGACGGAGGAACTCCAGATTTTTGTGATCCGTGAAAACAGTGATCTGATGTTGTGCATCCTCAAGCCAGGGGCGCCACTCTTTGAATGCCATCTTTATTGCCAGTCGGGAGAGTTGCACAGGTAAGAAACTTTTTCCGTTGGTCGCCAAAGCAGGCAACTGTTCTCCTGTAAGTTTTGTGAATCCGAAATCACCACGAAGAACACATTCATCTGGATCAGGCCGGATCGGCCCACCTTAAATAATTTGCAAGTATACAACACAGCCTTTCAGCCCGCATGATTTCTGATGCACAAAACTTATAGGAGAACAGTTGCCTGCTTTGGCGACCAGCGGGAACTCTCCCGATGTCTGTGGAAGCATGATAACCCTTCTGGGGTCTATTTATTCACCTTAGCCGCAGTGTCACAAGCAGTCTGAGCTCTGAGTCATGAGCCAACTTAAATAACTTGAGTTCCTTCGCAAGTTACCTTGTCAGCTGATTCAGCGGGTTCCCCTACGCTGGAAACCAATTACCCGTTTAGACACACAACTTTGACAAACTTCGGTCCCCCTGATGCAGCTGGAGGCGAAACACGGCCGTGTCGGGGCTCTGTCGCTTGTACATCACTGTTAATTTTATACTAAAATATCTTGCACAAGTTTGTGTGCAAATGCAAAATAAATAATTGTCTGTTGGTTATACTAGTATTGTCCAGTATATTATATGCCGCACATTTGTTTGTTGTGATCATAATGACTATTTACATATATACCGTAGTGAATGTGCTTCCAGATTAGAATTTGGAGCCAGTATTGTAGAGATGCTGATAGAATCAGGTCAGCTGTTCTTCAACATTAACTGTTTCATTGTTACATGATTATAAATATATTATGCTTTGCAGGTCCTGTTCCTTAAATGTTTTACCAAAATCTTTTTCAAATTATGAGTTTTTGAAAATACATGGCAATGGATTTACAAGACATTTTTTAACACCTGAATTGCAGCGAAAACCACTTGATGCTGAATTCTTATTTGAAACATGGACTGTGCTGTGGTTCTATCAACCATGTAGCTTTTCTTCTACGAATGACTTCTTGAAGCTTTGCTAAAAGATAAGTTGCTTTTTACTTGCAAAAATTAAAAAAATTATCAAAAAATACTAAGCACACTAGCACAGTTTCACTTATGGACAAGACAAATGATTAAGAAAAAGGCCAATAAATCCCACTCTATGCTCAGGATAGTAGTGCCTATTATGAAGGTCTCTTAATCACCATCTTCGTTTTTTATGTATATGAGGGTTTCTTTTATTTGAATATATTATTTTCCTTTTCACTGGTCTTTTTTGCGTGTCCCGTCCACACTCGGCCCACGCCCGGGCCTGCTCACCTCCCTAACTCCTCCACGGGTCCCGGGTCGTCCTCCCCTGCAGCAGCAGTGAGCACAGCCAGGCCTCGGGTCCCGCGGTGGCGGTCACTGGGCCTTCCACCTCCAGCCAGACCTCATGGCGGGGTTTGGCGTCCTCCATGGCATTGGCCTTGCCCCTAGGCGCGTGCGCGCGTGGACCACCAGGTCCCTTAAAGGGCCAGGGGCGGATCCCAGCTCCGCGGTGTGCCCTGATTGAACGCTGCTTAAGAGAAAGTACCTGCCTTCACTTCCTCACCTTGGCAATTGGATCGATCATGCTGTGATTTCTAGTTTGCCTCTGCGTTTCCAATCCTGTTCCAGTGTCATTCCAGTCCTGTTCCAGGGTCATTCTGTTCCAGCGTCCTTCTGTTCCTGCATCCTCCTGTTCCTGCGTCTCCCCAGGTAGTACCTCTCGGGCTGTCTTCTCGGTACTGACCTCTGCCTGTTCTTGACTATGTTGATTGCAGCCTGGATTTGACCTTTGCCTGTTTCCTCGACCACGTCTGTACGCTGCCTGGAACCTACTTCTGCCTGAACACTGACCATGTCTGCATGCTGCCCAGAACCTGACCTCTGCTTTGGCTGACTACCCACAGACTGACCACTGGTATTGACCCCTGCTTTGGCTGACTACACTATCTTGACTCTGGCCCTGATTCTTGCCATACCTTCAGAGACTCTCTTCTGGCCTTCTCTGACACCCCGGACTCCTAGCTTGAACATCGACTATGCACCCTTGATCATGGTGGGCACACCCCTGAACTTTCTCTCAAGGAGATGCTGCGAGGCCCATCTAAGACCAGGCGGCCCTGGTAACCAAGGGCTCAACCCAAGGGAACCCCGGGTTGCTAGTGGTGAAGCTCCAGCTAGCCTCTTTCTCCTCTTGTGCTCTGCCTCCTGGTGGCTGGCGCTCTCTAGGTCCGACCAGGGAGCCTACCAATCCTGCACTAGGCCCAGGGTCCACCTCCTGGCACAACAGTCTTGACACTGTTGTTTTCTGGTTCTTAAAACTATACATTTTCAACAAAGAGTTTAAATGGTTTAATTCACTGATGCTACCAGCTATTTATAAGGCCTTCAAATAAACCCTTACTAAGCACTAGGCTTGTGCAACCCTCCAAATTTTGTTTTGTTTCATATTTTTTTATTTTTTGGATTTTTGTTCTGAAATTTGATTTATTGTTATGTTTATTTTGGTTCAGTTTGTGTAAAAAAAATAAAGATTTAATAAAAACTCACAGCTTAAAAAACAAAACAAAATGGGGCCTGCCTGATCCCTTCCAATCCCCCCCTGCACCCTTCCTGAAAAGTTGCCAGGGCCAAGTCCTCTCCATCCCCCATCTACCCTTTTCCAGGGAGGTCCTCAATTGTAAAGACAACAGTAGGCATATTTGCTCACCTCCTACCCCTCTGGCATCACTTAAAAATGGCACCAGATGTCCCTGAGACTGACTCCATAGTGATGTCAAAATGTTGACAGTGCAAACCTTGAAAAATTCAGGGCCAACATGGCAGTAACCTTTTGGAGAAGTGGATATCCAGCTAGTGCCCCTTGGGAGGAAAATGGAGTGAGCCACCATTTTGTGATTGTCCAGTAGAGACACCATGCTCAAAGGCTTTGAAAATGGCCACAGCTACCTTTTAGTCCTACTTGACCTATCATCAGCCTTCAACATGGTAAACCACTCAATCATGATTGACCATTCTCCGAAATCAGTGCAAAAGAAAAAACCCTACAATGGTTCTCATCCTACCTATCACAAATAACCTACCAAGTGTCGATCAACGACACCTTCTCAAAGAAAATAAACCTTGACATGGTGTTCCCCAAGGCCCCGCTCTATCTGTGACACTCTTCAACATCTATCTGCTCCTGATATGCCACTTCCTCTCAAACCTTAAACTGACCCACTTCATATATGCGGATGATATCCAAATATTAATCCCAATACACAACACTCTGGAAGACACCTAAAAAAAAACAGCCACTTACCTCACCAAAATAAAGCAACTACTAACCAACATGAAACTCATCCTAAACTTTGATAAGACAGAAATAATCATACTCGATAGAAAGAACAACGCTCCTCAATTGCCACCACTCAACCTAATGAACCAAAAAGATGCAATCTCCCCTGTCAATCATGCCCACAACCTAGGAGTCATAATTGACAAAGAACTATCCTTAAAGAACCACATTACTACTAAAATCAAAGACGGATATCACAAATTCCTAACCCTTCGACATCAAAGACCTTTCCTTTCCCCCAATGACTTCAGAACAGTCCTTCAACTACTCATCTTCTCCAACCTGGACTACTGTAACTCCCTGCTATTCAACTTATCTCTCATCACCATCCAACCACTCCAAATCCTCCAAAATACAGCCACCAGAATACTGTTGTGTTGCGCGCCCGCAGTTGTCCACGGGCGCGTCCCCCTACCTGACCACGGCGGCGACCCACCACAGCAAACACCAGGTGAGAAGCCCCGGTCCAGTGCTGTGGTTCCCGTGCGTCGGCGCGGGCCCCTGGGGTTCCCATACAGCTGGGAGCCATCCCTGTTTCCCCGGTGCGGCAGCTACAGTTTCTCCCCCGCGGCAGGAATCCAAGATGGCCACCACCATCATAGGTACGAGGCTGCGCCTCCTCACCAGAATTAAAGGGACCTAAGCCCTTTAATTACACTCAGCTGCCTTCAATTATCCAGAGCAGAGGAAGTATTTAAGGAGGCTTCCTCTGCTCATTCCTTGACTTGGCAACTTCCGTGGTTAGTCAGGTCTGCTTGCTTCGGTGAGTTCTTGTGCTTGGGAGCCTTGTTCCTGTTTTGTCTTTGTATTCCTGGTTCCTGACTTCAGATCGGCTAGCGGTGATTCCTAGTATTGACTTCGGATTGGCTAGCGGTAATTCCTGGTAGCGACTTTGGATTGGCAAGCAGTGATTCTCTGGTTTGTGACTTCGGACTGGCAAGTGGTGATCCCTTGGTGTGTGACCTCGGACTGGTAAGCGACGACCCTCTGGCACTTGACCTCGGACTTCTCCTTGACCATCGTCTCCAAGGGCCCGCCTAAGTCCCAGCGGCCTGGGTCCCTTCGGGCTCCTCCCGGGGGGACCGTGGGCTTCCAGGGGTAAAGCTCCAGTCAGCCCTTGCACCGAGCTTCTTGACCTCTCAAAGGTCCACCTAACTCCCAGCGGTCTGGGTCCCTACGGGCTCCTCCTGGGGGGACCGCGGACTTCCAGTGGCGAAGACACACTTCCTCTGTCTCCAGTGCCGAGGGTCAGCTGGTCACGTCTTCTGTTCCTGCCTCGCCACCTGATGGGAGAACATACAGATCTTCTTCCCAAGGTATACCATCCTCCCATCGGCCCAAGGGTTCACAAGCCTGAGAATAACAAATATTCACTGGAACTAAAAAACATGATCACATTACCCCTACACTTATATCACTACACTAGCTCCCAATAAAATTCAGGATAAAATCCAAAATACTATCCATATTACACAAAATAATATATGAAAAATAAACAAACTGGCTAAGTACATCCAAAAAACTGCACTCTCCAAACAGAAACCTCTGCTCAGCTAACAAAGGTCTATTAAAGATTCCACCTGCTCGTTCCAAACAACTTACCTCAACTCGGAAGAGAGCCATATCCCTAGGAAGTCCCAAACTCTGGAACACCCTCCCAATCGAACTTAGAACACAGCAAAATTTTAAACCTTTAAAAAAGAACTAAAAACCTGGATGTTTACCAAAGCCTACCAAAACACCCAATGACTCTCAGATATTACTTCCCTCCTACTGGCCCTATGCAAACATGTGGAACCAGTACAAGCACGTAATACAACACTTAACTGAAACTGTATAGTTTGACATCCGAACTATGTGTATAAAGCCTACAATATCTATGTTATCTATGTTATGTTATCTATGTTAACAACCACAGGAACCTTTGGAAACTCTGTTAAACATCGAAACTTTGTAAACCGTTGTGATGGCGAAACCGAACGACAGTATATAAAACTCGATAAATAAATAAATACATAAATAAAATAAATAGAATCAGTGTCGACATGGTGTGTTGAAGAGAAGTGGAGTTAACAACCAAGATCAAGCAGTATATCATAGGTACAGAGGGCAATCCTATGTAGAAAGAGGAAACCTTAACATGTACCCCAGACAGATCCCTAATATCCAGGAAAGAAAAAGAGGGAATTCCAGAGAGAGATGTGCCTTTGTGCATTATAGATGCCATTGCAAAGAAATATACCAGGTGTGAAGTTCTATTTACCGAAAAAAAATTCCACAGTAAAATATGTTGTGTTGGAACACCACAACTGTGTGAAGACTCTAATGGAAAAAGAAAAATGACTAAGATGCCCAATGACCCTGAAAGAAAATCCTTCCCCATAATCAGAAGAGTACTCACAACAGAGATTTGGTGGAGTCTCAGTCTCAGATACCCTTATAGTGAATCCTTTCACCTTAGGAAGGACCATGAAGGGGGTTACAGATCCTGCTACTGGAAATCTTTAATAAGTTGCACATTTAGGTGAAACTTATTAAAGGTTATAAGTCTTTGGGAAATTGGTGATATTGACAACTGCAACACTGCCATTTTTAAACAGATAATTGTCATTTAAAATATAGATGGATTTTGTTTTTCTCTTTCCGCAGCCCATATATGTTTTATTGGTAAACAGTGGAGTTTTGTCAGAAGCACAGATGAGGAGAAAACCTTTGGAAAACCAGATTATTGCCTGGGCAAGCTCATTCTGTGCCCCTCCCCTCTCTAAAACAAGTCTCCCTAGTCTCTGTACATGAGCACAGCCTTTCAAGTGAGTTGCTATAGCAACCCAAATTCATGCCTGTGCACACTCTCTCAGCCACTGTTGCAGCTGCTGCTTTCATTCAGGAGAGATCAAGCTCTCTGCTTCTTAGTGACTCTCCAAATCCTTGGACAGCTAAAATGTAACCTTAAAGTTTGTAAAATTGGAATAAAGAGGAGCTGTTAAACAATTGAAGATGTATTTCCTGCATCATGTGTTTCTTCTATTTGTCCATTGTCATTCTTTCTTTTAGTTTCTTTTCTGTTTCATCAATTGAATTTTTAATATCTAAAGATGCAATTTCATTTGTGTCTACCAGTGATCTGTCACTGCATCTTCATCACTATTTGTTACAAGATCACATCGTCTTGTTAATGCGACCAGAAAATGCTTATTTTAAGCAAAACAATTAATTGCAATAACAATTAGTGTAGATGCTGCATCTTTCCTTTGACAGGAGTTTTATCCAACTTCTCATCAACCTGACTTCTCTAATCTCTTTGCGTCTTAAAATCTTCCAGGGGTCACATGGCCGTATAATCTCAACAAAGATTTTTAAAGATACAGTATTTTTTTTTAACTTGCAGTATTATAATTGCTCTAACATGAAGGGATAGGGATGGAGATTAATGAAGATGGAAGGTAGATGTGAATACAGGTGAACAGGATTATCATGTTTGGGAGTCATTTGATGAAACTGACATAAGCTCTAGTATTATTATCAGAAGCAAGCAGAGAGAAACTCGACGTGAGCCACCTGCAGGCAAAGGAACATTCTTACAACCATCGTTTCAGCACAACACGAAGTCATCCAGTGTAGCACATTCCAATCTCAGCATTCATCAGCCAACAATAAGACTCAGAGCAGTGTCTTGTGCTTCCCTGGCAGCAGAATCTACTTGTCACAAAAATAAAACAAACTTCTGTGGCTTCCCTCTTCTTATAGCATGGATTGCCAAGAAATGTCATCTTCTTCCCAAACCAATTTGTCTGAGGAATTCAGCTCTGCCTTGCACATGACCAAGGGGATGTCTATCTTCCTCGATGTAAGTAAGGGACTTTTGAGAGTTATCTGCTTCTGCTAATCATCTTTTATTTATTATTATGTTTGTTTTAATCCTCATCTGAAATGGCAGCCTACATTGCATTTAATTCATTTACAACATAGTTTAATTGTTTGAGTCACAAAATGCTACATCATTTCATTTGAGAAATTAAAAAACATTAGTGTACCAGGATTACAACAACTTTACAAAAAATATGGTTTTATTTGACACATAAAATGCAAAATCACAACGTTGTCATAATGTATTGTTTTTTTTTATCCATTGTTGATTTCAAAATTAAATAATTCCCACAGTAACTAATCCAAGGCAGGTTTATGTATTTGCTCTTCTAGCTACACATTATTAGTTCTTTAGCTGAGTATTCATCAGAGATATAGCATGAAAATTGTCTTAAGCACAGCTTTGCTCATAATGCCAACATTGACTTGTTAGGGCTATAAAGAATATGTGACAAATCTGTAGAAGAAAAACCTGATTCTAATGAATGTGATTTGAAATATTTTTCTCAGAAAGATCCTATCAATAAGAGAAATAAGAACATATTGGCTCTCTAAATTAATTAGAGCTGGTCATGTCTTACTTGTTTATTACCAGCATGTACCACAACATAATAATAATGATTTAATTTAGAAGGCAAAATGCTCCCAGTTTGACAAGTGCTTAACATTTTACTTCCTTCATTGAGGATGTACAGTTTGATGGCGAGCTTGATAATATTCCAAACTTTCTTTTGAAACTGTAGTTTGAATGCCCAACAAAATGTGATACAGAGTCAAAGAAACAGGATCCCCAAGTCACTAAAGGAAATTCTCTTAGATGGGTTAAGGAGTGTAACAAGCTTTGGAACAACAAATTCCTCATACTCGCACTCCACTGCATTGCAAAATGACTAGAAAAAATTGCATTGATATTTTTTCATATTCTGCAGGCTCTGTATGCTCAGAATATTTTTAGAATCTCTTAAAAGTTTTCAAAATGTATTCCGTTACATTTTAATTTTGTGCAAAGAAACTCCACACTATGCAATGTATAATTACATTTATTCTATAGAGAAACCTGAGTGTGGATCAGTGATGCTTAAATATCAGGTATACTGGTATATGAACTGTAGTACAATGGTACAAACAGAAAAGCACATACAGTAGTTCAAAGCCAGTCCAACACAGAAAGGGATTAATGACTCCTCATTCATTAATGTTTTTGCTTAGAAATAGAAAAGCAAAAGGTATTGTATATGGGGTTTTGTTTGATCAGTAAATTATTCACAGTTTTTAACTGCATGCTACCATATTCAATAAAATAAAATAGCAGTTCATGTTTTTAGGATCTAAGATATGCAAAATACAGTTGAGTAAACTGTATCTTGTGAGTGAAGAGAGTCTGTTAACCTCTCCAGCACTATACCAATGAGCCTGTCTTGTCATACTTTCTTGTTGCTTAGCAAATTACATTTGTAGCAGTGGTAGCAGGGAAGTGGTTAAATGTGTGGAAGCAACAAGCAGGTTTTATTTATCCATGAGAATGCAGAAGCAGCGTGACTATTATTTCTTTAGGAAAGCAATAGAAGATGCATATCCATTTAGCCTTGAACTAGGAAATAATCTAATAAATAGCTTCCTGAAACTGGTAGGCTTCTAATCACAGATATGCAAAAAATTATGTATAGGAGTAAATCTTCATGGAGCAGAGTGGAATATCTCCCAGTCCAAACCAAATATCTTTTTAGCAGCATGATAAAAAAATAATCCCACAAAAGAAATATCTCCAGATATTTTGTTATTTATGCAACAGAGGAGATTTGCAGAATTGAAACCTTAGGGGTAGATTTTAAAAGGGTTACACGCATAAGGTACGCGCGTAACCATTTTAAAATGCCCCTGTGCGCGCCGAGCCTATTTTGCATAGATTCGGCGGCGCGCACAAGCCCCGGGACGTGCGTAAGTCCTGGGGCTTCACTAGGGGGGCATGTCGGGGGCATGTCGGGTGGGCGGCATGACGTTCGGGGCGTTCTGGGGGGTGTGTTGGGGGGCATGGTGCCGACCTGGGGGCGTTCCGGGAGCGCAGCCGAGGGGGGTGGGTTAGGTAGGGGAAGGGAGGGGAAGGTGCGAGGGGGGGGTGGAAGGAAAGTTCCCTCCGAGGCTGCTCCAATTTCGGCCTCGGAGGGAACGGGCAGCGCGCACAGGGCTCGGCGCAGGCAAGGTGCACAAATGTGCACCCCCTTGCGCGCGCTGACCCCGGATTTTATAAGATACGCACGAACAAAAGTACACTTGCGTGCTGTTTTTTAAAATGTACCCCAAAGAGAATAACTTTCAAACAACTCTGAGAAGCCCCATTTACACATGGATATGGCCACGCACAGATCTACTACCATACTTTATAACCTGCATGAATCAGGCTCATGTAGATTAAAAAACGTACATATGTCTACCTCCAACATACCTACAATGCAGAGAGAGTGCATTCTTTTCCTAACTATTTTGTAAACAAATAGGCATTTATTTTATACACAAAAACAATTAGAAGTTTCTTACATAAAACTCTGCTTTATACATGGAAGTTGGTATATTTTAAAACATGCATTGCTAAGTGAAATCACCAGTTTGCCAATATCTCCACCAATTCACCCATTCCTTCTCCAGGTCATCAAGACCCTCTTAGTTCTTCACCCTGAACTCACCCCAGTTCACCCAGATCTCCCTCCCAACCAACAGCAGACAATAGATGAGTTTGATATCAATTGCACTAGATATTTGGCAGGTGTAAATTTGTGCAAATAAGTTTCCTAACATATTCACATAAATCTCTTATAAAAAAGCAACTTTTGCATGTTCCTCTTGGCCCCGTCCAGGAATGCCTCTGTACTACCCCTTTTATTTTAATAGGTAAATGTGTGCATGAAACAAAAAATACTGGCATACCTTTGTTGTTTCTAAAATAGCATGTACACAAAAGCAGGGAACTTACATGCATTTATGTTAATCTTATGGGTGTACCTCCTTTGAAAATTCACTCCATAGAGAACAATATACTATTTATTTATTTATATTGTTTTATATACTGATACTCTGATAACAATCATAACGGTTGACAGCATAAATATAAATAAAATAAATAATAAAATATAAATAAACTTTTAATGGAGGTTATGATGTTTGACATTTGGCTGCCGATTTGACAAAATGATTGTAGATGCAGATTGGGAACCCGATGGCCCTACATGCAGGGTGGATAATCTGATGGCCCTGCATGCAGCTTGGGGAAACAGATGGCTCCGCATTCAGTGTGGGGAAGCCGATCGACCTATGCCCCATCTGCTGTAGTTCTGGTGGCTGTGTTATTTTACAGGAGGATGTGAGTGGTGCTTAATAGTTGGTGAGGATAGGTAGTCTGTCCTGTGGTACAGTGTCCGGGCGCCACTTGCATGCAACCATGTACTGGGGGTAATGCAGACCATTGGACACCTCTCCTTTTCATGGGTAGAATCTGGACATCAAACCCTCCCAGCATGTTCACAAGCAATGCCAGTCCCGTGATCCCTTTACAGACGGTCCTGCACAGTGCAGGATGCATCCCCTCTGCATATTTCTCCCAGGTGCCTGGGCAGTTGACTCCTTAAGTCAGCACAAAACATTTTGCCCCAGAGCTGTTCCCAACCTGTGTTTGAGCACCCACAATATTGTCTGTAAAACTCCTCTGAATAGGTAGATGAAAGCTCCAAGCTTCTGGCTTGCAGTGGAAAGTCAGATGGTAGTACTTCTAGAGTTCTTTTCTATCCCCGCAGTCCGTCAGCCAACAAATGGACCTCAGGGGGCCCTGAGAGCAACTGCCATTTAGGACAGGCATACTTCCTGCCTTTCGTTTTTCCCTAGGTACAAAAGAGATGAGCAGTGACTGGGAAATGAACAGAGACAGAATGGAGCAATGAGGAGGGAGAGAGATGAGGCTGAGAGAAAGGCTGGGAAAGCAGGAGAGAGAACTCGAGCTGGGAAATGGGAATAAATGTAAAAGGAAGGTCTGGAAGAGGAAGTGAAGGCATTCTGGCTAGGAGAGGAGGAGAGAAACTGGGGGAAGGAACACTGAAGGTGAAGGTGTGTGAGAGAAGTTGACAGACTCTGTGGATGAGACTGACTGGGAAAGCGGACTTTGGCTGTGAGAACGAAGAAGCCTGTAGAAACAGAGTGAGGATGTGACCTGCAACAAGCTAAGAAGCTGGCTTAGGTGTGGGTATGTGATATGCCACCCAGTATTTGCTTCCATTGAGTGGGGGATTGTGGGGTACCATTCCCCCTTGTGCATAAAAATAATGATAATAATATTAAAATTGTTCTTCAAAATCTTGCATGAGCCATCCATTATGTCTGGGGATTTCTAACTGAAGGGAGGTAGCAACCCATGCAGCTGTGGCCATGGTTCTGGGGAGATGCTGACCTAGGCGTCATAGTGGATAACACATTGAAATTGTCAGTTCAGTGTGCTGCAGCAGTCAAAAAAGCAAACAGAATGTTGGGAATTATTAGAAAGGAAACATAAGAACATAAGAAAATGCCATACTGGGTCAGACCAAGGGTCCATCAAGCCCAGCATCCTGTTCCAACAGTGGCCAATCCAGGCCATAAGAACCTGGCAAGTACCCAAAAACTAAGTCTATTCCATGTTACCATTGCTAATGGCAGTGGTTATTCTCTAAGTGAACTTAATAGCAGGTAATGGACTTCACCTCCAAGAACGTATCCAATCCTTTTTTAAACACAGATATACTAACTGCACTAACCACATCCTCTGGCAACAAATTCCAGAGTTTAATTGTGCGTTGAGTAAAAAAGAACTTTCTCCGATTAATTTTAAATGTGCCCCATGCTAACTTCATGGAGTGCCCCCTAGTGCCCCCTAGTCTTTCTACTATCCGAAAGAGTCGCTTGCAGTCCACAGCTAGAAAAGACTACAGTTCACTGTGCCTCAGATAGGAGCAGCGGCCGCCCCAAAGCGCATGCGTAGCATTAGTAGGCACCCGCCAGACCGGAAGGGGCCGTTAGATTCCAGGAGGTTCTCACCGGCAGGCGGCTTGTGACGTTTCTCTGCTGGTGCTCATGCGCGCAGCAACAAGAACGGAAAATGTCATAATGCCTCTGAATCGCTTCTGAGACCGCACTTTGAATACTGTGTACAATTTTGGTCGCCGCAGCTCAAAAAAGATATAGTTGTGATGGTGAAGGTACAGAGAAGGGCGACCAAAATGATAAAGGGGATGGAACAGCTCCCCTATGAGGAAAGACTAACTCCATCACTGCTCTCTACATTAATGGTGGGGGTGGAAGGGAAATAGAACCAAGAGCTAAGAGAAACAGATAAGTATGAGAGAAGAGGTGTGTGAGGCTTGCTGGGCAGACTGGATGGGCCGTTTGGTCTTCTTCTGCCGTCATTTCTATGTTTCTATGTTTCTATATATATGACTTTTCAGCTTGGAGAAGAGACGACTGAGGGGGGATATGATAGAGGTGTTTAAAATCATGAGAGGTCTAGAACAGGTAAATGTGAATTGGTTATTTACTCTTTCGGATAATAAAAGGACTAGGGGACACTCCATGAAGTTAGCATGTGTCACATTTAAAACTAATCGTAGAAAGTTCTTTTTCACTCAATACACAATTAAACTCTGGAATTTGTTGCCAGAGGATGTGGTTAGTGCAGTTAGTGTAGCTGTGTTTATAAAAGGATTGGATAAGTTCTTGGAGGAGAAGTCCATTACCTGCTATTAATTAAGTTGAATTAGAAAATAGCCGCTGCTATTACTAGCAACAGTAACATGGGATAGATTTAGTTTTTGGGTATTTGCCAGGTTCTTAGGTCTGGATTGGCCACTGTTGGAAACAGGATGCTGGGCTTGATGGACCCTTGGTCTGACCCAGTATGGCACAGTCTTGTGTTCTTATAAAAACACAGAAAATTACCAAACCATATAAGTATTACAATTAAAATATCATTACCTAAAATATAAAAAAAATACAAATAATTCAATTAAAAAAATACAAATATACAATCAAAAATTATTAGAAGAAACATCAATGCAAAAGCCTTATCTTCTTCAAAAACAGCTTAAATAAAAATCAGATTCCTTTACTAAAGTGTTTTAACATCAGTTGTTAACATATGTCAGTTAACTCTACTTATGGCCCACGCTACTGAAATGCAAATGATTTTGTGATGTTTTACTAACATTAAAAGTTATTGCATTAACACAAACATTTTCACTAAATCTTAACTTCACCTCCTCAAGATATAGTTAAGATTTTTGTGTTAATGGGTTTGTGTACATGTGTACACTTTTTAAGGCATATTACATTTCTTCCGTATCAGTATTTGCTTTGCTTCATCCGTTGTACATGAAAAGCAAATCAAAAGTATTAACTTATTGCCACAATAGTCAACACTTATCTTGAAAATAAATTGATGGACAAATAGATATAGAATGTATAGATGTATCTATGTACTAGATCTCTTTATAGAAGATACCAATACTTTTAAAGCTTTAGTTAAAACTCTTAATAAATTGATTTAAAGTAGAATGAATTATTTATGTATATACAATTTATTTTGACACTTTTATTAGTATTAAATGAATATATGAAAAACTGATGAGGTATGATTTACTTGTTAGACAACCTACAAATATTATCAAATACCAGTCTAATTTATTTTCTTTGTATGTTTATATTGATGGATGAAAGAA
Source organism: Rhinatrema bivittatum (assembly GCF_901001135.1). Lineage (NCBI taxonomy): Eukaryota > Metazoa > Chordata > Amphibia > Gymnophiona > Rhinatrematidae > Rhinatrema > Rhinatrema bivittatum. Next base: position 698,764,017 of record NC_042616.1, read on the forward strand.
TATACAAATGCTTAATCAATGTATTAAATTCATATTCTTCACATTATATAAAATAAACATAAAATCAAGTTATGTAGGTAAGTAACAAACATTGGGGCTCATGTACTAACCCATACATCTACCAACCAGACCGACTAGAACAGCATACAAAAACACTCTCCTAACACCATACATCAAAACCTCTCTAAGCAAACGAGCCATGTCTGCAGCAGGCCCAACACAATGGAACTCTCTTCCGCCAGAACTCTGGTCAGAACAATGCCTTTAATCACCTTTAAAAAGAGACTAAAAACCTGGCTATTTGAGCAAGCGTTCCAATTATGATAAGAATTTACCTCAACACCACCACACTAGCCAACAGGCTAAATTAAGACTTTCCAATCATGCCACCCGTACAAATTAGTAACCCTTCTCTACAGCAGCTTACTCCAAAGATTTCCTAAGTTCAGCACATACATAGATCATCAACAAGACTAAACATGGTTCACTAACATGTCCTTTTCCTTATCTCTTATAATATAATATATGCGACTAATAATACAAGAATGCGTTTTTCCCCTTTTATTACGTTCCAAGTTTTCTTCCCCTTGTACTTTTATGTTCCAAGTTTTTTCCCCTTGTACTCTGTTCCAAGTTTTATTCCCTGTTATATGTAATGGCATTCTCACATGCCTGTTCCTCAGTTACAATGTAAACCGAGATGATATGTAAACTTTTACATGAACCCCGGTATATAAAAAATGTTAAATAAATAAATAAATGGAACTTGGGATTGTCAGCTGACCAATTGGCAACTCTAGCAGAACTTCTCATGTAGCTGAAAATGCTAACTACATCTCAGTAAAAATCGCCCTATGATGACATCTTTGCAATCCAGTTTTGTTTTTTTTAATTTCTGCGTTGAGCCAGTATGCATGATAGTGCATCACAGCAGCTCATTAATACAGAGTAAACTTTCATTTGTAGCAGAACGCACAAAAGTTTACTACCTATAAAGGGGAAATTTGTGAAACTTTTTTTAAATGAGCAATGCATGTAATAAGATGCACAAAACCCTAAAACACAGCATTTTTGTTTGTTTCCAGCCATTTTCTGTGTTGTAGCATTCATAGGCCAGGTCCTGCAAAAGTTTGCTATGGATAGAAATGAGCTCCAGAGCAAATTTTCAGAAAGAAACTTTGCTACAGGGCCCAGCTAAAATTGCTAATTACATAGACAATTACATAGACAAACTTTACCTACTGTGTGACAGGGGCTGACCAATGGCACCGGTAGCCCCTGTGACATAGTAAGGGCAAAGGTTATTGGTGCCATTTTGAATACCGGCAGCCAACAGCCCGAGTGCAGGAGATCGCTCCAGGACCCCCACTGGACCACCAGGGACTTTTGGCAAGTCTTGGGGGGGTCAGGAGGGTGGGGGTTTATTCGTTAGTGGTACGTTGTATTCGTGGGGGTTCGCCATATGTTTTGTGACCCCCACGATTACAATGAATATGGCATATACGTTGCGGATTGCCAATATGTTGCAAATGAATGCACATCCCTAGTATCATATCTCCCCTAAGGCATCTTGTCCAGGGTATACATATTTAGATTCTTTAGCCTCTTCTCATAAGTCTTCCAATATACACCCCCACACAATTTTGGTTGCTTTTCTCTGGACTGCTTCCATCCTGTCTCTGTCCCTTTTGAGATATGGTCTCCAGAACTGAATTCAGTACTCGAGGTGCGGCTTCACCAAGGACCTGAACAAGGGCATTATTACCTCCTTTTTCTTACTGAATATTCCTCTCAATGTAGCCCAGCATTCTTCTGGCTTTAGCTATTGCTATGTCACATAGCTTTGCTGCCTTCAGATTCCTAGATACTATTACCCCGAGGTCCTTCTCCTGGTCAATGCATATTAGTCTTTTGCTCTCAATTGCATATAGCTCTTTTGATCTATTTGTTGCAGTCTGTGAAGCTGCAGACCAGGTGTGAACCCTTGGGCCGAACTACCCCAAGATAGGGCAGGTTGGGAGGCGGAGCCACAGGCAGAGATCTTCACCCGGGAACCAGGAACCCCCCAGGAGGAGCCCGTAGGGTCCTAGAACCTTGGGACTTAGGAGCACAGTGTAAGTCTCTATAGTAGAAGAAGGCCTGGGCAGAGAGAAGGGTAAGGAAGTCCGGTAGACCGTGGCCTAGTTGGGTCCAGCGGTGCGGGAGCAGATGGTGAGCAGATACAGAGTCTCTAGCGTGCCGAGCACTGAAGCACGCTGAAGCAATTCGTGAGCAGGAACGGAGTCTGTAGCGTGCTGAGAATTGAAGCAAGCTGTGAGCAGGAACGGAGTCTGTAGCGTGCTGAGAACTGAAGCAAGCTGTGATCAGGAACGGAGTCTGTAGCATGCTGAGAACTGAAGCAAGCTGTGAGCAGGAACGGAGTCTGTAGCGTGCTGAGAACTGGAACAGACTGTGAGCAGGAACGGAGTCTGTAGCGTGCTGAGAACTGAAGCAAGCTGTGAGCAGGAACGGAGTCTGTAGCGTGCTGAGAACTGGAAGAGACTGTGAGCAGGAACGGAGTCTGTAGCGTGCTGAGAACTGAAGCAAGCTGTGAGCAGGAATGGGTTGGAACTCAAGTCAGGCCGGCAGCCGGCTGGAGCGGAATCAGGCACGAGCAAGGTCGGTGGCCGGCGGCGAGCAGAAGCGGAGTCCAGAACAGGCTGAAGTCAAAACAGGAACGTGGAACAAGTTAAGCGCAACTTAGAACTACTATCTAGTAGCGACCCTCGTTGCAAGGCAATGAGATGGTAACCGAACGCCGGTTAAATCGGGCTTGGGGCGTGGCGTCGTTAAGCCGGGCGTGGCCAGACTTCCTGCAGCTGTGCATCCATAGTGCTCGTCCTCACGCGCGCGCGTGGCGGCCGGGAGGTGAGCCGGTAATGGCGGACGCCCTGAAGGGTCGGCAGAGCCGCGGGAGCGGCGTTTCCAGCACTGTAGGTAAGCGCCGTGCAGAGCGGGTACAGGGGAAGCGGTGGAGACCGCAACACTATTGCACCTCAGATTCATGACTCTACACTTCTTGGCAGTGAAACCCAGCTGACAAATCTTTGACCACTCTTCAAGGTTTCTTAAATCATTTTTCATTCTCTGTATTCCTTCAGGTATATCCACTCTGTTGCAGATCTTGATATCATCCACAAAAAGACAAACTTTACCTTCTATCCCCTCTACAATGTCACTCACAAAGATAATGAACAGAATTGGTCTCAATATTGATCCTTGAGGCACTCCACTTAATACTGTTCTCTCTTTAGAGTATGTTCCATTTACCATTACATGCTTTCTCGTATCAGTCAATCAGTTTGTAATCCATTCCAGCAACTTGGGGCTTACTCCCAAGCTTCTCATTTTATTCATGTGCCTCTTATGCAGGACCATATCAAAAGCTTTGCTGAAATCCAAGTAAATACATCAAGTGCTTTCCCTGATCAAATTCTCTAGTCTCCGAATCAAAAATATCAATCAGATTTGCCTGACAGGACCTTCCCCTGGTAAATCCATGCTGCCTCAGGTCCAGCAATTCGCTGATTTGTGAATAGTTCACTATCCTTTCTTTTAGCAAACTCTCCATTAATTTTCCCACCATCGAGGTGAGGCTAACTGGCCTGTAATTTCCAGCCTTCTCTCTGTTAAAACTCTTATGAAGTGCGATCAAAACCTCTCTTCTCCAATCTTGTGGCACCACTCCCATTTCCAGGGATCTATTGAACAGGTCTTTCAGCAGACCCACCAGCACATGTCTGAGTTCCCTTAGTATCATGGGATGAACATCATCCAGCCCTATGAACTTGTGGGAGCACTAGGTCTAGTATCATTCCCTCTCTTGTGGGTTCCATGATCATTTGTTTGAGTAGAGCCTCTTGAAGGGCATCCACTATGTTGTGTTTTCGACAATGAGTTGTGGACCCCTGGTCACTACAGGAGATGACTCCTCCCACAGGGCTCCGCCCTGTGGGGACTTATAGTGATAGGCTGGTTCTTAGCAGTAATACACACAGCGGGGTGATAGACTTTATTATACAGCAATGTAGTTGGTGGCCTGGGGAATGGGCTGTGAACCCAGCCAGAGGAGAAGATGGCATAGTCCAGTCTGTACACTGCAGTGCAGATAAAGAGTTTCACCAGGTCTTGAAAGGATGATGGGTCTGGTAGTAGTCCACAGAGCGGGGTAGGCCGAGAACCCAGGTATAGATGATATGCCAGATAGGGTAGATCCGGTAGTGGTCCATGATGCGGGGTAGGTCGAGAATCTACAATAGCAGAGGTGAGACAAGGCTGAGATCAGCAGGGAGATTCCTTGCTAACTCGTAGTTGGAATGGAGAACGGAGGCTAAATACCCAGAGGTGGTGACGTCAAGCGGTGGGGACGCCCCCGAAGTTTCCACCATGACGTATTCAAAAGGAGGGCCAATGCACGCGCGTATGCCCTAGGTGATTTCAGAGGGAAAATGGTGAACGCAATCGTCCATGCCAGACCAGGGACGCCGGAGAGGTCGGCGAGGAGATATGGAGGCAGCCATCTTGCCCAATGGAGCAGAGAAAGAGGAAAGAGAGGTGAGGCAGAGAGGGCACAAATACATACGATATCAATCACACTATATAAGCCCAAGACCACTCCAGAACCTCCAAATCGTGAAACACACATCAAAACACAAAAAGGTAACTGGTATTCATTTTATCACCAATATAAATACAGAACCTTATGGACAGTTAATAACCCATATTTTTTGTATATATATATATATGTAGGACCTCTAAACTAGATGAGTCTGTCAGGCATACAGACTCATATTTGAGTGTATTGGTCCAAATTGATTTATTAATCAAAAAGTCAATTTTTGGATTTTTTTGTTTTTTAATTTTTTAGACCCAAACCGATAATTGTCAATAAAATGTACAAAATAGTGTCTCCCTATACTGAACGAAACTGAACGAAACCGGAAGCAATGAGCGCGAAACACTCTGCGATAATTTTGTAACTCAAAAAATAGTAGACTCCTTGTATTTGAAACTGATGTGTCAAGAAATACTCATCTGTTGTAAATGTCCCGACAAGATCGTGTTTTGGACCACCCGGGTCCTGCTTCAGGGGCAATGGCAATTTAAAAAATTGCAGCCGAGAACGCTGACCGCCGGCTAAAGGAATTGCAATCAAATGGAACCGTAAAAGTATTGGTTTGGAAACCCTTTTTTCTGGATGTGCCGTTGCCCCTGAAGCAGGACCCAGGTTGTCCGAAACACGATCGTGTCGGGACATTTACAACAGATGAGTATTTATTGACACATCAGTTTCAAATACAAGGAGTCTACTATTTTTTGAGTTACAAAATTATCGCAGAGTGTTTCACGCTCATTGCTTCCGGTTTCATTCAGTTTCGTTCAGAGAGGGCACAGCCATCTGTGACTGATGGACACAACAGTACCTCCCTTCTTAGAGTCCCTCCCAGGCCCCTTCCAGGGGGTTTGGGTTTCCAAGGATGCGAGTGATGGAAGCGTTGGATCATGTCTTTGACAAGAATATTTTGGCGGGCTCCCAAGAGTTCTTCAGTCCATATCCTTTCCAGGAAATAATATACTCCCATCATTTACCTCTTTTTCGGACATCCAGGATGTCATTGTCTGTATATACGATAACCTCCTCAGCATCAAGTAGAATGGGTTCCGGAGTCTTGTTGGAGAACTCGGAAAGGATGAGTGGTTTTAGTAGTGCAACATGAAAGGCATTGTGAATCTTCATGGATGGAGGTAGTTTTAAAGTGTACGACAGATTCCCAAGATGTCAGAGGATGGAGAAGGATCCAACGTATCATGGTGCAAAGTGTGCAGAAGGTAGTTTAAGGCGAAGGAACTTCATACTGAGCCATACTTTGTCTCCTGGTTGGAACTAGGTGCCTTCCTGTGATGAGCGTCATAAGACTTCTTGGCCCTTTGGCCCGCCTTGAGAATCAGATCCTTGGTTTGTCTCCATAGTTGTTGTAATTCAGTTGCACTGGGGAAGTCATGGACAGTGGCAGAGGCAATGGAGGTAATGGTTGACAACCATATACCACTTGAAATGGGGTTGACACCATAGCAGAAGCAAGATGCGAGTTTAGAGCGAACTCAGCCCATGGAAGTAGTTCAGCCCAGTCACTTTGTCTAGAGTTCACATATGAGCACAAGAATTGTTTGAGCGTCCTATTCATTCTCTCTGTTTGTCCGTTGGATTGCAGGTGATAGGCCAAGGTTAGGTCCAATGAAATGTCGAACTTCCGACACAATGCTCTCAAAATGTTTGCAGTAAACTGAACGACTCTGTCCAACAAAATGTGTTTGGGCATGCCATGGAGGTGGAAGATGTGTTTCACAAACAACTTGGCTAGTTCAACAGCGGATGGTAGGCCTGGCAGTGCCACAAAATGTGCCATTTTCGAGAAGAAATCAACAGTCACCCATATTGTGTTGTTCCCACTGGAAGGAGGTAAGTCTACCATGAAGTCAGTTGCAATGTGTGTCCATGGTTCCTCTGGTACAGGCAGAGGTTGAAGGAGACCCCGGGGACATCCGGCAGGGGGATTCTGTCTTGCGCAGGTGGCACGAGAGGCCACGTAGGCTTGAACATCAGTTTTCATAGTAGACCACCAATAAAAACATTGGAGCATATCTAGAGTGTGGCTCTGACCGGGATGACCGGCCAGACGGGAGTTGTGTGCCCATTGCAACAGCTTCTTCCTCATTCCTCGAGGCACCACTGTTTTCCCAGCAGGGACTGGTGGCGAATACCACTTTCTCTGGACTGATGATGTGGCAAGGTATGTCAGGTACAATCTCAGGAGAAAAGGAACGTGAAAGGGCGTCTGTCCTGATGTTCTTTTCTGCAGGTCGGTATTTGAGGAGAAAATCAAATCGGTTGAAAAATAGCGACCACCTAGTCTGCCGATGATTAAGGCATTGGGCATGTTGTAGATATTCCAGGTTTTTATGATCAGTATACACCGTTATTTGGTGTTGCGTGCCTTCCAATCAAGGACACCACTCCTCAAAGGACAGTTTAATAGCTAACAATTCTTTATCTCCAATTCCATAATTCTTCTCAACTGGAGAGAAGCGCCGTGAGAAGAATGAGCAGGGATGGAGGACATTGTTATCACTGTAATGGCTCAGTACTGCTCTCACGCCGACGTCGGAAGTGTTGACCTCGACGATGAGTGGGCGATGAGGATCGGGGTGGCGAAGACAAGGCTTCTTTTAGAAGGCCTTTTTGAGAGTTTGAAAGGCTGCTCTGGCTTCTTCGGACCATCGGGATAGATTGGCCCCTTTTTTGGTCATGGCCGTGAGTGGTGCAGTCAAGGTGGAATAATGTTTGATGAATGTATGGTAATAGTCCGTGAAGCAAAGAAAACTGCGTAAGGCTTTTAACCCTGTAGGCTGTGGCCACTCTTGGATGTTTTTCATCTTTTCGGAATCCATCTAAAAGCTATCTTTGGACACAATGTACCCTAGAAAAGGCACAGATTCCTGATGAAAAGCACATTTCTCGGGCATTCGCATAGAGGTGGTTGTCTCGTAGTCTTTGAAGTACCTTTACCACATCTGCCTGATGCATCTGAAGGTCTTGAGAGAAGATCAGGATGTCATCTACCACCACGCACTGGTACAGTAAGTCTCGCAGAATTTCAATCATCATATTCTGAAACACCGCTGGTGCATTGCACAAGCCGAAGGGCATGACTAAGTATTCAAAGTGTCTGTCAAGGGTGTTAAAGGCTGTTTTCCACTCATCCCCATGACGGATTTGGACCAGATTGTAGGCCCCTTTCAAATTCAGCTTAGTAAAGATTTTAGCGCCCTGAAGTCAGTCAAACAATTCGATTATCAGCGGTAGAGGGTAATGATCCTTGATGGTAATTTCATTGAGACCTCTGTAATCAATAGGAGGGTGAAGGGATCCATCCTTCTTTCCAACAAAAACAAACCCCGTGCCTGCCAGGGACTTAGAGGGCCTGATAAAGCCTTTTTGCAAATTTTCTTGGATATAGGCCGACATGGCCTCAGTCTGATAACGAGAGGGGGTAAACCCTTCCTTTGGGCGGTTAAGAGTTAGGCTTGAGATTTATTGCACAATCAAAGATTTTATGTGGAGGTAAAATGTCCGCTGCTTGCTTGGAGAATACGTCCTGAAAAGACGCATATTGCGGCGGTAGGCCAGGTAGCGATGGAGTAGTTGACATACATGGTAAAGGTGTGACTCTTGATAGAAATCGGTCATGGCAGCCAGATCCCCACTGTGAAAGCTCCATAGTTGTCCATTTGAACTAGGGTGTGTGCTCCTGCAGTCAAGGCATACCAAGTACTACGGAGTGAATGGCTTTCTCGAGGACTAGGAAGGAGATGCTCTTGGAGTGTAAGGCCCCAGTGCGAAGGCATATGGGCTGCGTGATCAGGGAGACTTCTCCAGATAGTGATTCACCATGTATAGATGACAGCAGGAGTGGAGTAGCCGTTGGATTAGTGGGAATTTGCAGATGTTCCACTAGCCTTTTTAAGATGAAATTTCCTCCGGCGCCTGAATCTACGAGTGCGAGTGACTGAAACTTGAGACTTCTGGAGATGAAAGAGACAGGGACAAATAATGGAGGAGAGGTATAGTAAGACCTAGGAAGAGTCCTCCAGCGGATCCTAGGTCTGCAAGTTTCCTAGACAGATAGGGCAAGTCTGGACAGCATGACCGGATTGACCGCAGTACATACAGAGACCCATGCATTTGCGAAACCATCTCTCCTTAGAGGTTAAATGGCTGCAACCTAACTGCATGGGTTCATCCTCTTCACTGGGTGCAGCAGGTTGAATAGATGCCATATGCATGGTCCTGGGGCGGTTACCTCCCGAGGTGGGCTTCTTGGGGTTCTTGGTCTCCTGGGTTCGGTCATGTATCCGGCGATGAACTCTACCAGCTAAATCAATGAGAGATTCCAGGGTGTCTGGTAATTCATGAGCCGCTAGTTCATCTTTTATAAAGGAGTTGAGGCCCTCTAGGAATATAGCACGTAGACATCCCAAGTCCCAGTGAAGTTCAGACGATAGTGTTTTAAATTCAGTAACGTAGTCCGGTAAAGGTTTGCTTCCTTGTTGAAGATGTAGAAGAGTAGACCCAGCTATGGTCTGACGAGCAGGGTCATCAAACACAGACTTGAATAGGTTGAGGAAACTAGGCAGGTCATTTAGAACAGGGTTGTTGCATTCCCAGAGAGATGAAGCCCTGGCCAGGGCTCTTCCATCGAGTAGTGATGTAAAAAGATTTGAATATAAGTATAGAGGTTTCTACCACTAGCAGAATTAAAACTATTACCAGGGAATCCTGCTTGGAGGAAAACCCCTTACTTAAATCCTCCCTTTTACCCTTCTTGCCTATAGACAAAAAGTTTATTGTTTAATTTCAGAGATATGTGTTCATATCTACCACAGAACTTTATTCACCAATAATTCATGCAGCACAGCATGCATTTAAAATAAACCAGTCAGTTTGTAATAAAAAATATTTTCTTTATTTCAGATAGAGAAAGGTATCAATAAAAATCTCTAAATGACTAAGAAACATTTTTACATTCAAATCTTAACTTTACCAGAGTATATCCTACAATCTGTTGTAGTCGTGGACCCTTGGGCCGATCGGAGCCAGAGGAAGAGCTGCTGTAGGTGGTTGCAGCAGCGACCCTGACCGGGAGGCGGCAAAGACAGACTGGTGGCTGGCCGAGGGTGGAACTCTGGGAGCCCTATGCGACCAAGAGCTCTGGCGAGGAAGGAGGTGATGGTGGTGCTGGCACTGTGTTGAGAGGACCTTCGCCCTGGAAGCCGATCCTCCCCCGAGAGGAGCTCGTAGGAGTTCGGCCGCTGGGACTTAGGAGGACCCGCGAGGGCCGAGTCTGTTGAAGTCCAAGTGCCGAAGAGTTGTCGCTCGCCAGTCCAGAGTCAGGAACCAATGGATCACCGAAAGCCAGTCCGAGGTCAAGAGCCGAAGAGTCAACGTAAGCCGGTCCGGGGTCAGAAGCCAGAGAGTCGTCGTAAGCCAGTCCAGAGTCGAGAGCCAGGGAACGTCGTAAGCCAATCCGGGATCAGGAAGCACAAAGAACAAGAGAACAAGAGAACGCAGCAACTGGAAGCAGGAAATACCTGGGAACCTCGTTGCAAGGCAATGTCTGGGCTGAGCTGCAGGGTATAAATACCCTGCAGCGTCTGACGTCACTCGGAGGCTTCCCCTGCATTTTCCCGCGCTGGCCCCTTTAAATCTGACTCAGAGACGCGCGCGTGCATCTAGGGGGTGGGGCCAGCCGCCGAGGAACGCCGGCTGCTGCGACGCAGCGAAGAAGGCCTGGCAGGAGCTAGTACAGACCCGGGTGAGGCGGGGGAACGCCGAGCCTGCGGTGGCTGACGTCCCCGGAGGTCTGGGGAGCGCGGACCCGGCGCGGGAGTCCGAAGAAGTGAGTAGCGATTCCGGGGCCGACCCGGAATCGCAACAGTACCCCCCCTCCTACGCCCCCTCCCGGGGGGCCGTGGCTTGTCTGGGTGCGCGGCATGAAACAGGCGAAGAAGGTCTTTATCCAAAATATGGGAAGAGGGCTCCCAGGAATTCTCCTCTGGGCCATAGCCCTCCTAAGACAGGAGGTATTCCCACCGATGACGGCGGAACCGGACGTCCAAGACCTCTCTCACCGTGTACGTGGTCCCAGGGTCTGAAGCGACCTCGGAAGGCTCCGGAGGCAGAGGGTGGAAGCGAGAGAGGACCACCGGTTTGAGGAGAGAAACATGGAAGACGTTGTGTATCCGAAGAGTAGATGGTAGACGTAAGCGGTAGGAGACCGCGCCAACACGCTCGGCTACCCGGAAGGGTCCGATGTAGTGAGGGGCTAGCCTCATGGAAGGGATCCGGAGCTGGATATTTTTTGTACTGAGCCAAACCCTTGATCCGGGCAAGAATACTGGAGCGGGTCGGCGAGACTTGTCCGCGTAAGCCTTAAACCGGGCGGCGGTGCGGTGGAGTTTCTCCTGAGTGGTGCGCCAAAGCTGGTGAATCTGGTTGGCCGTCAGTTGCACCGCTGGCGAAGAGGTAGACACAGGCAACGGTAGTGGAGGCTTGGGAACCTTTCCATAAACCAGCTGGAAGGGAGACTGTAGCGTGGCGGAGTGTCGATGACGATTGTAACAGAACTCGGCCCATGGAAGGAGAGCCACCCAGTTGTCCTGCTGCTCCCTAACAAAGACTCGGAGAAACGCTTTCAGGGTTCGATTCGTGCGTTCCACCTGCCCATTGCCTGGGGGGTGGAATGCCGTGGTCAGGTCTAGTTGGACCCCAAACTTCCTGCAGAGCGCCCGCCAGTATTTTGCCGTGAACTGGGGGCCACGATCCGAGGCAATATGCTGAGGTAAGCCGTGCAGGCGGAAGACATGGTGGACGAAAAGTTCAGCCAACTCTGGGGCCGTGGGTAACTTGGCAAGGGGCACAAAATGGGCCATTTTCGAAAAGCGGTCAATCGTGACCCATACCACCGTTTTCCCTTGAGACGGGGGCAACTCGACGATGAAGTCCGTGGAGATGTGGGTCCATGGCTCCGCGGGTACAGGGAGTGGTTGAAGAAGTCCCCAGGGACGCCCCGGCAGAGGTTTTTGCTGCGCACATGTGGAGCAGGACTGTACGTAGAGGCGAACATCCTCCTTCACCCGTGGCCACCAATAGAACTCCGTCAGTAATTGGAGAGTCCGGGCGACCCCGGGGTGTCCTGCTGTCAATGAATCGTGTGCCCAGGCTAGGACCCGTCTTTGATCACGTACTGGAACTATCGCCCTCCCTGCTGGTGCTACTTCTGTGGCTGCCAGTTGGATTTTAGCCGGATCCAAAATGTATTGAGGAGGGTCGGGGCTGTCCTCAACCTCAGAGACACGTGAGAGGGCATCTGCCCTAGTATTCTTGGCTGCTGGCCGATAACGAAGAATGAAATTAAACCTGCTGAAGAAGAGGGACCAGCGTGCTTGCCGCGGATTGAGCCTCTGTGCATGGGACAAGTATTCAAGGTTCTTGTGGTCCGTATAAACCACAATAGGATGTTGGGCCCCCTCCAGCCACTGACACCATGCTTCAAAGGCCAGCTTGATGGCCAGTAGCTCCTTATCTCCGATGCCGTAGTTCCTTTCGGCAGGCGAAAACGTCCGGGAGAAGTATGAGCATGGCCGGGTTTTCCCGTCCTTGGAGACCTGGGACAGGACGGCTCCCACGGCTACGTTGGAGGCATCCACCTCCACAATGAATGGAAGTAGGGGATTCGGGTGTCGGAGGCAAGTGTCCTGGAGGAAGGCTTCTTTGAGATCCTGGAAGGCCTGTACGGCAGTTGGTGGCCAACTTCGTGCATCTGCACCCTTGCGTGTGAGGGCTGTTAAGGGCGCCACCAAGGAGGAGTAATGTGGGATAAAGTGGCGGTAAAAATTGGCAAAGCCTAAAAACCGCTGGATTGCCTTTACTCCCACAGGTTGGGGCCAGTTCTGGATGGCGGCAACTTTTTCAGGGTCCATGCGGAAGCCGGTAGAGGAGATGATGTATCCCAGAAAGGGCAAAGACTCCTCCTCAAACTGACATTTTTCCAGTTTCGCGTATAGTCGGTTCTCCCTCAGCTTTAGCAAAACCTGTCGCACATGTTGCCGATGTTCCTCAAGATCCCGGGAAAAAATCAAGACATCGTCGAGGTAAACAATGACTGACGTGTACAGGAGGTCACGTAGCACCTCGTTCATTAGATTTTGGAACACCGCTGGAGCGTTGCAGAGACCGAAGGGCATGACGAGGTACTCGTAATGGCCGTCCCTGGTATTAAAGGCGGTCTTCCACTCGTCGCCTGGTCAGATTCGTATGAGGTTGTATGCCCCTCTAAGGTCCAGCTTGGTGAAAATGCGAGCTCCTTGTAGGTGATCCAGGAGCTCCGGAATCAGAGGCAATGGATAGCGGTCTCGTCGGGTAATCTGGTTCAGGCCCCGGTAATCAATACAGGGCCGAAGGGACCCATCCTTTTTGGCCACGAAGAAGAAGCCGGCTCCAGCCGGAGACTTAGACGGTCTGATGAACCCTCGGTCCAGGTTCTCTTTAATGTAGGCGGACATAGCCTTGGTCTCCGGTAAGGACAGAGGATATACTCTCCCACAAGGGGGCGTGGTGTCCGGGAGCAAGTCGATTGCGCAATCGAACGGGCGATGCTCTGGGAGTAACTCTGCCTTCTCTTTAGAAAAGACATCCTGGAAAGCCTGGTACTGGGGTGGAACTGTCAGAGGAGTAGCCAGGAGCGGAAGCATCTGTAGCGGGCGAGCAGGAAGACAATGGCGGGCGCAGCTTGGACCCCACGATGTGATCTGGAGCGAGGACCAGTCGATCACCGGAGAATGTTTTCTTAGCCAGGGCAGTCCGAGGACGAGTGGGTGAATGGACCTCTCGAGGATGAGGAAAGAGATCTCCTCTTTATGAAGAAGACCCACCTGAAGCTGAAGCGGAGTCTTACGAGTAGCTATGTTTCCTGGGAGGGGTATCCCCTGGATGGACGATACTCGCAAGGGTGGTTCCTGAGGCACGACTTTGAGTTGTAGCTGTTGCGCCAGGTCTCGGAGGATAAAATTCCCCCCGGACCCGGAGTCGAGGAGTGCCAGGGTATCGAAACCCCCTCCAGGAAGACAGAGTTTAGCTGGAACAGTACATGGGGAGTCCGGAGAGATACTGCCTAGAGTCAACTCCCCACTTGACTCTAGGTTCTGGCGTTTCCCGGACGCTCTGTGCAGCGGGCTAGGAAATGACCCTTACCACCGCAGTAGAGACATAGTCCCTGTGAGCGTCGACGCCTTCGTTCTTCGGCCGAGAGAGGACCCCGACCCAACTGCATGGGTTCTTCAGACGGAGGAGCAGCTGCCGCGGAAGGTGAAGTTCGAACCCGAGGTGGCGTGGTTCGACGAGCGGACCCTCCCTGGCCGGACCTTCGCTCACGGAAACGGCGCTGGATGTGCCGGTCCACGCGTCCAGCCAGCTCGATGAGTTCCTGTAAATCGTCCGGAAGGTCCCGGGCCGCAAGTTCATCCTGGAGCCTAGGATACAGGCTCTCCAGAAAAATCCCATGCAAACTATCTTCGCACCAGGCCAGCTCGGTGGCCAGGGTCTGGAATTCCATCGCAAATTCCTCCAGGGGGCGATTACCTTGCTTCAACTGGAGAAGCTCTGAAGCGGCGGTGGAGGCCCGGGATGGTTCGTCAAAGATCCTCCGGAATGCTTTGACAAATTGCACGAGATTATTTAAGCGGGAATCCTGGCGCTCCCAAAGGGAGGAAGCCCAAGTCAAAGGTTTCCCATCCAGAAGGGAAATAATGTAGGTCGTTTTTGCCCGGTCCGTGGTGAATTGCGCAGGCAGGAGGTCAAAACGAATGTAACAGTGGTTGAGGAACCCCCGACACGCCTTCGGATTCCCCGAGTACCTAGGGGGTGCTGGCATCTGTACCGGGACAGGGGAACCCGGGTTGACCTGAGACGTGGAGGCTGCGGGGTGAGCTGCGGAGGTCCCATCTACGCGATCCGCCAGGCGTTGTACGGCAGACATCAAGGTATCCAGGCAGGACTGCTGTTGCTGCAACTTCTGGGCTATGCCCGGAATGGCCTTTAGACCGGCTAGGTCCGCCGGGTCCATGGCCTTGCAATCTGTTGTAGTCGTGGACCCTTGGGCCGATCGGAGCCAGAGGAAGAGCTGCTGTAGGTGGTTGCAGCAGCGACCCCGACCGGGAGGCGGCAAAGACAGACTGGTGGCTGGCCGAGGGTGGAACTCTGGGAGCCCTATGCGACCAAGAGCTCTGGCGAGGAAGGAGGTGATGGTGGTGCTGGCACTGTGTTGAGAGGACCTTCGCCCTGGAAGCCGATCCTCCCCCGAGAGGAGCTCGTAGGAGTTCGGCCGCTGGGACTTAGGAGGACCCACGAGGGCCGAGTCTGTTGAAGTCCAAGTGCCGAAGAGTTGTCGCTCGCCAGTCCAGAGTCAGGAACCAATGGATCACCGAAAGCCAGTCCAAGGTCAAGAGCCGAAGAGTCAACGTAAGCCGGTCCGGGGTCAGAAGCCAGAGAGTCGTCGTAAGCCAGTCCAGAGTCGAGAGCCAGGGAACGTCGTAAGCCAATCCGGGATCAGGAAGCACAAAGAACAAGAGAACAAGAGAATGCAGCAACTGGAAGCAGGAAATACCTGGGAACCTCGTTGCAAGGCAATGTCTGGGTTGAGCTGCAGGGTATAAATACCCTGCAGCGTCTGACGTCACTCGGAGGCTTCCCCTGCATTTTCCCACGCTGGCCCCTTTAAATCTGGCTCAGAGACGCGCGCATGCGTCTAGGGGGCGGGGCCAGCCGCCGAGGAACGCCGGCTGCTGCAACGCAGCAAAGAAGGCCTGGCAGGAGCTAGTACAGACCCGGGTGAGGCAGGGGAACGCCGAGCCTGCGGTGGCTGACGTCCCCGGAGGTCTGGGGAGCGCGGACCCGGCGCGGGAGTCTGAAGAAGTGAGTAGCGATTCCGGGGCCGACCCGGAATCGCAACACAATCAATGTGACAACCATTAATAGGGTAACTGAAAATATTAAAATCAGGTAAATATCAATCAATGTCATCTTTTCAATTAATTAATCAATGCATTTCTAATACATCTGCCAATCTAGAAACAATAGCAATTTAAAGGTTCTCATATACTTGAATAAATGATTATATCTTTACCAGATATCTGAAGCAGCCCGCTCTTGTCTCTCTGTAGTCACGTGCAAGGAAAAATCCAAAGTCACACTCCTTTCTTTCTGTGTCTGCTTCTAGTTTTATACCATAAAAATTATTTGATCAAAAGTAACTGTATTATTTCTATCAATACATCTATCTTTTTTAGCCTTTGAAGAACTTCAGTTCTAAAAACCTTGAATAAGGTTCAAACAATATTATCCATATCAGAATATGGAAAATAGGAGTTTTTCTTACCCTGTTTAAAGAAGTGCCCATTTTCGGTCTTTTATTTAATGCCAAGGTGGGCCAGGCAAAAAACACAATCCTTTCTAGTTCTGAGAGAAGAACGTATGCACTCCCCTCCATCCCAGGATTCACGCCTGAGTGACCACATGTTTAAGGATGCCCAAGGCCATAAAATGCAGACTTCTTTCTCACTAGAGATAAGCAATAAGTCGAAAACAACCTTTCTCAAGGTCTGAAAGGGGGAGAAGAGGGGGCTGGAGTTTTTCCAGCACAGGCCTTCGACTAAAGCCATGGCTTTTAGAAGAAGTAAAGGCTTATGGGTATTAATGCTAACATGTCTCTTTATGGCTAATTGATTACTGACTTCACTAAATATAAGTAATTATCAATAAAGCACAAAATATTAAAATATTTTCTGACAGTGATAGGATATAAGTAGTCTTGGAAACAGCAGTGGGAAAGTAATTTGGTTACAATTAGGGTATCACCAGAGAAGTGTGTAGGAGCTGGTAGAGGTACAGTGGTATGAACAGCAACCACTTGTGGAGATGGTTCTTTCTCCGGAGCCATCGGTGTGTTCAGTCGGGCGTTCAACTGGTTGAAGGCGATGGTTAGTGTTTCCAAAGATTTTTCTTGCTCGGAGATCTACTGGGCCAGGCCAGGTATGGCCTGTAAGGCTGAGAGTTGAGCCGGGTCCATGGAGTTAGCAATCTGTTGTGTTTTCGACATTGAGTTGTGGATCCTTGGTTACTACAAGAGATGACTCCTCCCACAGAGTAGAGCCCTGTGGGGACTTATAGTGATAGGCTGGTTCTTAGCAGTAATACACAGCGTGGTGATAGACTTTATTATACAGAAATGCAGTTGGTGGCCCGGGGAACAGACTGTGAACCCAGCCAGAGGAGAAGAGTCTCTGATGACATAGTCCAGTCTGTACTCTGCAGCGCAGATAAAGAATCTCACCAGGTCTTGAGAGGATGATGGGTCCTGTAGTGGTCCGCAGAGCGGGGTAATCCAAGAACCCAGGTATAGATGATATGCCAGAAAGGGTAGATCTGGAAGTGGTCCGCGATGCGGGATAGGCCGACAATCTACAATAGCGGAGGCAGAGATCAGCAGGGAGATTCTTTGCTAACTCATAGTTGGAATGGAGAGTGGAGGCTAAATACCCAAAGGTGGTGATGTCATGCAGTGGGGATGCCCCCGAGGTTCCTGCCATGACGTATTCACCTAGGTGATCTCAGAGAGAAAATGGCGAACGCAATCGCCCATGCTGGACCGGGGACGCCGGAGAAGTCAGTGAGGAGATGCAGAGGCAGTCATCTTGCCCAATGGAGCAGAGAAAGAGGAAAGAGAGGTGGCGCAGAGATGGCACAGCTGTCTGCGACCAACAGACGCAACACACTATCTCTCTACTTCTTGCAAATTCTGCAATAGGGATCCTTCACATCCAGCAATTTAAAATCTCAACCAACATCCTTTCTTTCACACCTTTTGGATGTCTTTGACCAGATTACTGTCCAGTTCATCTGTTTGAGTCAGAGGCCTATAGACAAGTGTAAATGGAATCACATCTTCTTTTTTTAGGAGAATCTAAAATGTTTTTCCATATCCCATGCTACTTGCATTTCTGTTGCTTGGATATTGTTTTTGACATAAAGATCTATTCCTCCCCCTTTTCTATCCTCTCTATCCTTCCTTAACAAGTTATAGCCCAGGATGGCCATATCCCAGTCATGTGGCTCATTGAACCATCTCTCTGTAATAGCAACAATGTCCAAGTCCACTTCCACCATTAAGGCTGCAGGTCTGAGATTTTATTGCCCAGACTATGAGCATTTGTGGTCATAGCTTTCCAAATTTTCTCCCTTGATTAGCTGTTCTTCCTAGTCACCATTTCTGCTCCTTTGCTTAAGCATGCAATATTGAGCTGATTGACTGTTATTTTCTCCTTTCATGTCCTGCATTGCTTGAGAGTGACATTCCAGTTTAATTGACCACCTTCTGCCAGCTACAGCTACTAGTTAAAATTCTGAATTCTCACTTAGGATCTATCCCTATGTATAGTCTTCTACTGTTCTATTCACGGCACTAGCCTCCAATGCATCCAAATCTACTTTCTTTACACCATGTTTTGAGCCATGTATTGAAATTTGCTATCTGGCTTATTCTCTCCGTTCCCTTTCCATAAACAGATAATATTTCAGAAAAGGCAATATTCTTTGCCATATGTCCAATCTCCTTCCTTAAATACTGGAAATCTTTCTGCACTGCTTGGATACTGTTTCTACTAGGTTGTTGGTCCCCAGATAGATGATAACATTGAGTCTCCCAGTAGAAGGAGATTTCTTTTATGAGGTTTGAAAGAAAGCTCCTTCTGCTGAGAGACTCAATTATTAGAGGAACTATTTTGAGAACTCATTTTGAGGGGGACACAATAGTTAAATGCCTCCTAGGATCCTCAGCAGATAGAAACTCTAACCAGGTAGTCAATGTAATTCTAGAAAAAGTAGACTCTAATATCAATGAAATCCTTGTTGAAATTCTATGCTCAGTGTGCAGTGGCAGTCAAAAAAGTAAATAGAATGTTAGAATGATCTGAAAAGGAATGGAGAATAAAATGGAAAATATCATATTGCCTCTGTATCGAGCCATGGTGTGACCACACTTGACTACTGTGTGCAGATCTGGTTGCCCCATCTCAAGAAAGACATAATGAACTAGAAAAGGTCCAGAGAAGGGTGACAAAAATGAAAAAGGAGATGGAACTGCTTCCCCAGAATGAGAGCTTTCACAGGTTAGGTTTCTTGAGATGAATGAATCCTGCCCATTCAAATTCAAGAAAATGTTAAAGACATGGCTCTTCCACCAGGCATATCCAGACTAGATCCTCGCACCTCATCACCCCCCTCCCCTCACCTCTCCGCCAACTTCTTGTCCCCCAAGTCACTACTTTAATATTTTAATTTTTTAATATTTTTCACCTCTCCAGTTCCCTTCTTAGCTTCCTCTAGTTGCAGCACCGTTGCTGCATTTTCGTTGCACTATGTTGTCCTCTCCCCCACTCCCTGTTATTTCCATCTTTTGTTTGATGTATTTTCCATCTTTTGTTTGATGTAAACCGATATGATGTGCCTACTAAAGTCAGTTTAGAAAAATAAATAAATAAATGAATGAAAGGGAGCATAATAGAAGTTTATAAAATCATGAGTGGGGTTGAACGGGTCAATAAAGGACAGTTATTTACTATTTCAAATAGCAATAAATCAGGGGAATGCCATGAAACTATAAACCAACAAATACAAAACAAATTGTAGAAAGTGCTTTGCATTTAATTTGCAATGAATCTGCGGAAACTGTTGCCAGAAGACATGGTCAGGGTGACTTGCAAAGTGGGGTTTAAAAATGATTGGTCAAAATACTGGAGGAAAAGTCCATAACACATTATTAGCCAGGTAGACTAAAGAAAGCCATTGCTATTTCTGGGAGTGAATAACAGGAATTAAATCTATTTTCTGGGATCTGCTAGGTGCTTGTGACCTAGGTAGGTCACTGTCGGAGATAGGATGCTGGGCTTGATTGACCTTGGTCTGAATCAGCATGGCAATTCTTATGTGGCTATGTTTTTTAAAGCACACAAACTGAAAATCTGTGATCAAAGGTGTATTCTATTTATAAAACACCAGTTTATGGAATAAAGCTATTAACATTTAGTTTCCTTTTCATTTTATTGTAACTCTGTTAGTGTTACTATAGCCTAAGGGGTAGATTTTCAGACGAGCGCGAACAGCCTACTTT
The DNA here is from genome assembly GCF_901001135.1 of Rhinatrema bivittatum. Taxonomy (NCBI): domain Eukaryota; kingdom Metazoa; phylum Chordata; class Amphibia; order Gymnophiona; family Rhinatrematidae; genus Rhinatrema; species Rhinatrema bivittatum. The sequence goes on from NC_042616.1 coordinate 698,783,837, forward strand.
TGTTTGCGCTCCAGGCGCAAACAAAAGTACGCTGGATTTTAGTAGATACGCGCGTAGTCGCGCGTATCGGCTAAAATCCTGGATCGGCGCGCGCAAGGCTATCGATTTCGTATAGCCTGCGCGCGCCGAGCCGCGCAGCCTACCCCCGTTCCCTCCTAGGCCGCTCCGAAATCGGAGCGGCCTAGAAGGGAACTTTCCTTTGCCCTCCCCTCACCTTCCCCTCCCTTCCCCTACCTAACCCACCCGCCCGGCCCTGTCTAAACCCCCATCCTACCTTTGTCGGGGGATTTACGCCTCCCTCCGGGAGGCGTAAATCCCTGCGCGCCAGCGGGCCTCCTGCGCGCCGGGCCGCGACCTGGGGGCGGGTACGGAGGGCGCGGCCACGCCCCCGGGCCGTAGCCACGCCCCCGTACCCGCCCCCGAAACGCTGCCGACACGCCCCCGCAATGCCGCGCGCTCCGGCCCCGCCCCCGACACGCCTCCCGACACGCCCACTCCGAAAACCCCGGGACTTACGCGAGTCCCGGGGTTCTGCGCGCGCCGGTGAGCCTATGTAAAATAGGCTCACCGGCGCGCAGGGCCCTGCTCGCGTAAATCCGCCCGGTTTTGGGCGGATTTACGCGAGCAGGGCTCTGAAAATCCGCCCCTTAGGGAATAGCCACTGCTATTAATTGTATCAGTAGCATGGGATCTTCTTAGTGTTTGGGTACTTGCCAGGTTCTTGTGGCCTAGTTTGGCCTCTGTTGGAAACAGGATGCTGGGCTTGATGGACCCTTGGTCTGACCCAGTCTGGCAATTTCTTATGTTCTTATGTTCAAAATGTATCATAGCCACACTGCCCCCTCCCCCCCCAAAAATAATTATTTCCATGTCAGCAAGCTACCTTTTCCTTATTCAAATGACAAGGGTATTTCCCATTAAGATACAACATTGACTATTCACATGGAAAAGAACAACTTTCCCTTGTACAGAATAATCATTACAACCCCCCCCCCGCCCCAACAGAGCAAGTTAGGACAAGAAGAGAAGAGGCAGTGGCAAGTACAGTCTTATATGCCTCATACAAGGATACCAGCAGCCACGTAATCATATGGACTTTGCTTTCAAAACTGGCACTGTTGGAAGGATCTAGGAAACAGGGCCACCACATTCATAATTCACATAGAAGCAGTAACCAATATGATAGAAAGACTTTATTCTTCTCTCACTTTTTCAGTTCTGAGGAGGCATACAGCATGTCTTAACATATGCAGGCAATATGCATGCAGAAAGAACATGACTCACCTGTATTCAGAAGAGTGCCTACTACCACTCATTTCTATTGTAAAAGATGCTATTAATTCTGATTTTGACTGCAGAGTATCTGTCAGCTGTGCTAAGCAATCACAAACACATGTAGTCTTGTTATAGTTCTGCTGTGCTGCCCCAGTAATGGTGCTGCACATTATAAAACTTCAGTATTCACATGCTGTTGATTATAGCCTCATTGATAGCCACCATGATTGCCACTGCTCGACTGCCACCAATTCTTCCTCCTGATCTTCCTAGACCAGTACTGGAACACCCAGGAATATCAGTGGAGAGGCTGTCATATTCCTGACCCTATCAACACTGTGATCTTCTGTGAAGAAAGTACATAACAACATGCAGCCAGTGGATTTTTTCATGTAAGGTAGTTTGACCCCTTTCCTGCTCATGATATGTGATTGAAACAGTATGCTTTGTTTTGAACTAGGTTTGCCAAGTTTATCATGAAAGAAAAGGAAAATAAGTGACAAAATTAGTCTCAAAGAGGTCAGTTTTCAAAGGGGCGGATTTTCAGAGCCCTGCTCGCGTAAATCCGCCCAAAACCGGGCGGATTTACGCGAGCAGGGCCCTGCGCGCCGGTGAGCCTATTTTACATAGGCGCACCGGCGCGCGCAGAACCCCGGGACTCGCGTAAGTCCCGGGGTTTTCGGAGTGGGCGTGTCGGGAGGCGTGCCGGGGGCGGGGCCGGAGCGCGCGGCGTTGCGGGGGCGTGTCAGCAGCGTTTTGGGGGCGGGTACGGGGGCGTGGCTACGGCCCGGGGCGGTCCGGGGGCGTGGCCACGCCCTCCGTACCCGCCCCCAGGTCGCGGCCCGGCGCACAGGAGTCCCGCTCGCGCGCGGGGATTTACGCCTCCTTCCGGGAGGCGTAAATCCCCCGACAAAGGTAGGATGGGGGTTTAGACAGGGCCGGGCGGGTGGGTTAGGTAGGGGAAGGGAGGGGAAGGTGAGGGGAGGGCAAAGGAAAGTTCCCTTCTAGGCCGCTCCGATTTCGGAGCGGCCTAGGAGGGAACGGGGGTAGGCTGCGCGGCTCGGCGCGCGCAGGCTATACGAAATCGATAGCCTTGCACGCGCCGATCCAGGATTTTAGCCGATACGCGCGACTACGCGCGTATCTACTAAAATCCAGCGTACTTTTGTTTGCGCCTGGAGCGCAAACAAAAGTAGGCTATTCGCGCTCGTCTGAAAATCTACCCCATTGGGTTTAGGACAATTTTCTTCAAGATAATGCCCAGGTGACCCTGGTGCCTGACACTTAATTTATTATCTCCTTCCCTATCTACTGATTGATCCCTCCACTGTCAGTTGTCAGTGAAAGGACCAATCCTCTTTCAGAAGTATGTCCTTTCAGAATTCTGAAAAGGGATCGGTCCTTTGACTGACATGTGATAATGGAGGGACCGATCCACTGCCAGAGAGGGAACAGCCCTGTCGGAGGAGATTTTCTCTGGCAGGTGTTCTCAGGTGCAGAGGGGGGATTTGGAGGGCTTGAGAGTTCAGCAAGGCACAATTTAAATTTTTAAGGGGAGAAGGAGGAAGCTGGGAGGAGGACTAACCCAGACCCGGCCCTGTGGGCCAACTTCATTTTAAGGTGGGAGGAGGCGAGAATGCTGGGAGGACCGACGACTAGGACCCAGATCCAGACCCGGATCTGCTAGACCAGACTTCGTTTTAACATGAGAAAGCAAGGCTTGGCATGTTGGGGAGGAAGGGTGGACTTGCCGCGCTGACCCACTTGGCTACCCCAGCAATCCCTGGCCTGCTCAAGTGAGGTTTGATGCTCTCCTCTTTATAGTAGAAACTTTAATTTCTGCTTCTGAACAGGCAATACCTTTCCTGCAGTAAAAGGAGATAGGCTAGGCAGCTTCCCCATCAGCACAGAGGGGAAAAGAAAGTTATTTCAGGACCCATAGGGGTAGATTTTCTAAATTTGCGCGATCGCGTACTTTTGTTCGCGCACCAGGCGCGAACAAAAGTACGCTGGATTTTATAAGATACGCGCGTAGCCGCACGTATCTTATAAAATCCGGGGTCGGTGCGCGCAAGGGGGATGCACATTTGTGCATCCTGTGCGCGCCGAGCCCAGCGCGCGCTGGCCGGCAGCCCCGCTCCGTGTTCCGGTCCCGGGGGCTGGTCCGGAGGCCGCGGCCATGCCCCCGGAACACCCCCAGGCCAAACCACGTCTGCGTCGCTGCCCCCGAAACACGGCGTCAGGCACGACGCCCCCAAAACGATGCGTCACTCCGGGCATGCCCCCGACACGCCCCTTTTACAAAGCCCCGAGACTTACGCGCGTCCCGGGGCTCTGCGCGCGCTGGCGGCCTATGCAAAATAGGTGCGCCGGCGCGCGAGGGCCCTGCGCGCGTAAATCCGACCAGATTTACGCGCAGGGCTTTTAAAATCCGCCCCTTAGGGTTTTGTCTCTCTATGGGGCTGTTCTGTACACCAGTCAGTCACATAAAAAAATTTCTCTTTACTCCAAAATAAATTCTTTACTGAAACTGGTGACAGGAAAACAAAGTCTAAAAACAGTATATTAGGATAGTACACCACACTGTATGCAAGTCCAAAAACACAAAACACAGATCTGTTCTTTTCACATACTTCTTTCCCCAAAGGTAAGTTTTTTGGAACAGGTGCCCTTCAACCCGGGTAGTGAAGAAGTTTTCAGTTCCTTTCTCTTTCCTCTTTGGGGAGCTTGTGACATATGTAACTCCTGGGCTAGTGTCCCTTCACAGGACCCCCAAAGAGCACACCTCAATTCATGGGCGTAAATTAGTTAACTGTCCATTCCTGATGCTAATTGATTCTCTTTTATTGATCCTTTGTAATTAATGGGGTGGTTGTGAAATTTCCTCCCAGAATTTGGTGCATAGAATGATTACTCTCAATTTAGATATCTTACGACAAAGTCCCACATCTCATACCTTTGGCCAATTGTTCAGAATAGATGCTGTTTCTCCTTATCCTTTCTCCTTTCTTCCCCGTTGGTACCTGGCGGGAACCTTTACATTCCTTTCTTCAATAGCCTGGAGACATAGTCATGGTTAACTCTGGATGGGTGCCACAAGCCTCCTCTTTACTCCCCATTTCTCCTTCTCCCCAAAAATCATGGAGATTCTGTCCCCTGCAGGGCTTCCACTAATCCATTGGACCTCTCTGGTTGAGAAACTCCAAACTCCTTAAGATGATCTCCCCTGAGATCCTGGTATCTAGGGAACTCAGGTAGGTTGTAAAAATAAAGTTTTTGAAAAACAGGAAAACCCAAAAGGGAGAAAGAAGAGTGGAAATTCCTTCACTGCAATTCAAAAGAGCAAAAAAACCCCAAAACTTCTTTCAAAAGGGATGCAGTAGGGTTTTTGTCTCTGCAGCTAATTGTATCCCTTGTTTTTTTTTAACTATGAAAGGGTTTTTGCATTTTTGGGGTTCTCTTCCCTACTTTTGGGTCTCCAGGGTATGAACTGCCCTTTGAGAATGTGCAAGGAGTATTTTTGAAAGGGTGGTGATTAATGAGCGAAGTAAAGGATTTTTGAAGAATGGTTGAGACTTGAGGAGGATTATTATTGGGGCATTTTATACCAATTTCTGATAGAAGGGAAATTCCCTGATGTCATGAAGGACTGGATGTTTGAGGGGTTTTTTTCACCTTAGTACCTAATTAATAGTAAGGGTAAAAAGCTATTGGGGTGGGGGTTACATGATGCTTTGGTGCTGAGTGGTCATTGATCTTCACTGCTCCCAACACTGTTGTGGCAATTTGTGTCTCTATCCTACTTACTCAAGCTAACTTTTTATATTCATGGCTGATAAGGTGCCCAAAAAGTCTCTGCTCATGATGTGGGGTGAGACGAACCTGTGAGCCAAGAGAACTTGCAGAAAAACTGCCATTGAAAAAGCGACCTGCACAGATGAAATTGCATCATAGGAAGAAAGCATGGTGGACACAGCATTCCACATCAAAATTGCGGAGGTGGTAAAATCGGCAATGCATCAGCTAGGAGAGAAGATCCACTCAAGTTTAGATGATAAATTGGAATCCATCAGTGATCGGATCTTGTACCTAGTATCAATGGTGGGGAAAACTTCAGCTAAGCTAGATAATGCAACTGAACTCATCAAGGAGCAGGAAGTGTCTCTAATGGCCACATGGCAATGGCTTGAGTGCTTTAAAAAAAATTGCTGAGAAGCAAGACAATATGGAGAACAGAAACCAGTGCAACAATTAAGGACTTCTGGAGAAAACCAAGGGATCTGATGCTGTAGCCCACTTCGCCTCATGGATATCATCACTGCTAAATCTTACCTTCAAGGAGAGCAGGGTCAAGATAGATTGGGCCCATAGATCTTTGGTGCCAGTCCCGAAGGATATGATGATATAGCTGCATAAATTCAGGAACAAATGCAAGACCATAGAAGCAAGCAGGAGGCTGAAGGAGTTAAGGGGCGGATTTTCAGAGCCCTGCTCGCGTAAATCCGCCCAAAACCGGGCGGATTTACGCGAGCAGGGCCCTGCGCGCCGGTGAGCCTATTGGGGCGGATTTTCAGAGCCCTGCTCGCGTAAATCCGCCCAAAACTGGGCGGATTTACGCGAGCAGGGCCCTGCGCGCCGGGAAGCCTATTTTACATAGGCCTCCCGGCGCGCGCAGAGCCCCGGGACTCGCGTAGTCCCGGGGTTCTCGGAGGGGGGCGTGTTGGGGGGCGTGTCGGGGGCGGGCCCGGTCGTCGCGGCGTTTCGGGGGCGTGTCGGCAGCGTTTTGGGGGCGGGTACGGGGGCGTGGCTACGGCCCGGGGGCGTGGCCGCGCCCTCCGTACCCGCCCCCAGGTCGCGGCCCGGCGCGCAGGAGTCCCCGCTCGCGCGCGGGGATTTACGCCTCCCGGAGGGAGGCGTAAATCCCCCGACAAAGGTAGGATGGGGGTTTAGGCAGGGCCGGGGGGGGTGGGGTGAGGTGGGGGAAGGGAGGGGAAGGTGAGGGGAGGGCAAAGGAAAGTTCCCTTCTGGGCCGCTCCGATTTCGGAGCGGCCTAGGAGGGAACGGGGGTAGGCTGCGCGGCTCGGCGCGCGCAGGCTATACGAAATCGATAGCCTTGCGCGCGCCGATCCAGGATTTTAGCCGATACGCGCGTATCTACTAAAATCCAGCGTACTTTTGTTTGCGCCTGGAGCGCAAACAAAAGTAGGCTGTTTGCGCTCGTCTGAAAATCTACCCCTAAGTTTTCAGGGCAAAAAAACTCTATATTTTCCAAGACTACTCCACAGATGTGCAGAGGCAAGGTTAGTGATTTATTGAGGTGAAGCGAGGGATGCCGGCATTAGGCCTTGACTATGCTATGACATGCTGGGAAACCTCGATGTTTGATACCGTAAAGGAGGTCCAGGCATCTGTTTCCAGAAGGGGAATGCCTTGCATTGCACTAGGAAGTCTAGTTCTGTCAAACAGCTTTTGTGCCTTGAAGTCACACAAGCTGATCAGAGTAGAAATACTTGAATGTGGGAGTGTTGGCTCTCAAAAACATGTAGCAGATATCATTGAACTGGGTGCAGGGTCTGGGAGCTCTGCTCTGCATTTGGACTTTTTTGTGAGACTGACATTTTCTGGATGCAGGTGAGGACTAGAACTGGCATGCAGTACTTTGTCCCTTTGGTTTATAACTTGCTAGGGGGTAGAGGGTGGGTGGTATATGGGTGGGGGATAGATATCTGAGTTTAAAAGAGTGTTGGGGAGGGCAAGAGGGATAGGATTGATATTTAGAGAAACCAACAGGTCTCGGGGGTTCCCACTCGGGTGGATTTTCTCTAGGTGTTGGGGGAAGGGTTGGGGTTTTCTGATCTAGCAGCGCCCTGAGAGCTATTCCTGGGTTAAGTGGTGATTGTTGTCAATAGTTTAGGAGTTTAGGTTAACTTGAGTGTTTTAAAAGTTTAGATAAGTTTATTTTTCAAAAATACAAAGTGCCAAGAGAATGGATGAGTATTTAGCTAGCTACTCCCCAAACTAATGTTTGCTGATCTAAAGCAATTAACCATGAATGGGTATGAGTTTGATATAACTTACAAGGTTGGGCATGGCTAATAATACTGTTAATCTAATATCCCTCAATGTTAGAGGTATAGGATCTCTGGTGAAAAGGAGTAGAATCCTTGGATATGGTTTTCTTTTATTTTTCTCCTTTATTATTCTTTCTCTCTCCCTTGTATTTCTTGAGTAAATATAAAAGAAAATTTTCCTGTTATTATGGAATACCATGGAAAGGAATATATTTCTTATGTGTAAATCTTTTGTTGTATTGCTATGCAAAGTAATTCTTTGTATTATGTTATAAAAGATTCAATAAATATAAAATAAAAAAAAAATAAAAAAAAAAAGAATCCTTGGATATGTTAAGAAGAAGGGGGCACAGGTGGCTCTGCTATAGGAGACCCATCTTACGAATGTAGAGCACACTGAACTGGTCTGGACTAGGTGGGCCGGGTAGAATTTGTGTCTTACCTGTCAAAAATCCAGGGGTTCTGTATTCTTATTCAAAAATCCCTACTGCTGGAAGTTGAGAAAACATTAAAAAATCCCAGTGGAAGATATGCACTCTTGGAGTGATGGTTATATGGGCAGAAATTTGCCTTAGCATGTGTTTATGGTCCTAATTAGGAGAAGAAGGAATTTTATGAGCGGCTCCTGGGTATTGTGGAATCTTTTACCTTTGCACTGCTGATTATGGGAGGGGACTGGAACACTTGCTTGGATCCTTTGTGGGATAGTTCATCTGGCATTCAACCGATTGGTCAGGCAGAATTCCTCCAACTTCTGGCCAAACACTTATGGACATGTGGAGGGAACATAACTCTTTGGGAAGGGACTATACATGTTATTCACCCAGGTTTAAAACCTACAGTCGAATAGACATTTTCCTGTGTGCTAGTTCTTTTTTTTTTTTTACCATAGATTGAGCTGGCAGATATCTTACCCTGTTTCATTGCAGCTCACAACCTGGTTCTTCTTCCAATCTGGTTAGCACACTCATTACATACTGGGAAAAGCTGGAGACTCAATGTATCTTTGATGTTTCAAAAGCCCTTTTGTGCTATGATAGCAGCTGCAGTCAAGGAAGTTGTTTAGATCCACAATTCGGGTGATTATTCCCCTATTCTTTTGTAGGAGACTCTCAAGATGGTGTTAAGGGGAAAATTATTAGCTATGCTGTGAATTGTAAAAAATGATTAGCTATGCTGTGAATTGTTAAAAAGAGACTGAAAAAAGAGCACTCTCTGGAAAGGCAAGTTGAGCAACTTGAGCATTCCCATTGGTCTACTGTTAATAACATGCAAAGACTGTTTAACATTATGTCCCTAACCAAAAGAGAGAGGATTCTGGGTCTTGTGATCAGCCTGGACACAGAGAAAATCTTTGACAAGTTTAGATGGTCCTTCCTATTTGCAGATCTCGATAAATATGGTTTTCCCCCTCAATTTATTAGTTGGGTTCATGCTCTCTATGCCTGTCCAAGAGCCAGAATACTTACAAATGGAAGCTTATCTGACTTCTTTACAATATAAAAGGGTTTGAGACAGGGCTGTCCCTTATAACCCCTGTTGTTTAACTTAGCTATCGAGGTGCTTACTCATAAAATATGATTGGACCCTGCTATACATGGCTTTTGGACAAGAGGTAGTGTACATACTATTTTTTAATATATAAATGATGTTTTGATCTTCCTCTTGATCCAAAGCCTCAGGAGTGTGGCTGTTATTCCTATTAAGTCCCTTTGGAGAGGTGGAAGGATATAAAGTCAACTATTATAAATCTGAACTTTTTCCAATTGCGATTTGCACTCCACCTCCTTATTTTGCTCCCTTTAAGAAAGCAACATCCTTTATAAAATACCTGGGAATATGTGTCCAAAAAAAAGAGAAAAATGCGCTACAAAAAACAAATTTCCAAAAAACATATATCTAAGAATCAATATTTTCAAAATAATTTGTAATTATTCACAGAAATAACATTTTTAAACTTTTTTAAAATTCTTAATGCAAAACTCCATATAAAAATCCCTTACTCATTCAGAAATACAAAATATACATTAACAAATAAATAAAGCACAGGATTATATTCAATAGCAAAATATTTCACAAATACTAGACAAAAGAACATAACACATAAACCCAATCTAAAAACTAACTTCAAACTACCCACCCACAATAGATCATTATCAATCCCATCATCTTTACATAAAAGCTTTTATTTATATAATAAAATCCCATTACATTTAGAAACTCTTTTATTAATATCGAAACATTAACATCCCACTACAGTTCAGAACTTTCTTTTTTTTTAAAATTTAATCTTTATTAAACATTTTCACTTTGTAAATACAAATTCACATTTCTGTGCATAATTAAAACATTTAGGGGGTCATTTTCCAAGGAGTTACCGCGAGAGATAAATTTGCAAATCGCGTTAACAGCCGTTAACGCGATTTGCGAATGCAAATTTGTAATTTGGTATTCAGGGGGCGGAGTTGGGGCGGAGCATATGTAAAGCGGGAAACAGTGTCTAGGGAGTAGGATCTATAGCAAGGTGCTTTCTCTCTCTCTCTCTCTCTCTCTCTCTCCGAACACTGAAACAGGCTGTCCGGGAAACATCGTGAACTGCGATAAACCTCTCTCGGATACTGACACAGGCTGTCTGGAAATATCGTGCACTGCGATGATTCTTTGGGTGTTTTATCGCGCACCGGGGAAACTTCGCGATTTGCGCACATGTATTCGCGAATGGCGAAAACATCGTGGCACGCGAAGTTTTCCCGCTGCACGAAAAAAGCCTCATTTGCATGGGAAACGCCCCTTAATGCGTTACCAATGCGATATTGGTAAATGAGGCCCTTAGTGTGACAACTTAATAACTCAGATATAGGAATAATATTTCATTCCAAACACATACATTTCTGTCATCTCACTAATCCAAATAATAAGAGAGCTGAATACTAAAAGAAACAAACAACCAATATCTAATCTCAGAGAGAAGCTGCTTCTATTATTTTATTATTAACTATCTTTTCTACTGCTGACACAGTTTTACCCAAAATTACCTCACTTTTGTCCCTCAAAAAAGATTCAAGATGTGAAGGTTCCATAAACACATACATTTTTCCCTGAAAATTAATAAAACATTTACTCGGATATTTCAAATAAAAAGATGCTTCTATTTCTAAAGTTTTATTTTTCAAGGAAAGACATTTTTTTTCTTCTTGCCTGAGTAGGCTTGGAGACGTCAGGAAATATGAACACTTTCTGCCCGCAGAATAATATATCTTTATTTTTAAAGAACTTATCAAGAATGAATTCTTTATCCTTTTCTAAAACAAAGGAAACAATCAATGTTGCCCTTTTATTTATCAAATCCAAGGAATCTTCCAAAAAAGTGGATACACCTGGTGTACTCTCCTCCTCTCTCCCAAGTACACTACTTGTTTGGGCCAGGAAATAATATATTTTTTATATCAGAGGTATCTCCTCACATGCTAAATTTTCCCTTATATATTTAGAAAACATCTCATAAGGTGAGATTAATCTGGTAATGGGAAATGTATAAAGCGTACATTTTTTATTCTGATGAAATTTTCTATGTTCTCTAAATCAGCATGTGAAATCATGTTATCAGATGTATGGTGATTTTCCAACATTTTTACATTTTGTAACTCTAATGTCATGTTTTCAACTAAAACCTCTACATCTTTTAATCTTTTCTCGTGTTCTTGTATAACAGACCTATTCCCATTTGAAATTGCAGTAAAGGAAGAATTCATCTGTGACATATTTGAATCTAACTTTATCAGCATCCTCCAAAGATCACCCAGGGTTATGTTAGATTCGTCCATGGTATTAGCCCGTGCACTATCTATTTTAATCGTTAGAGTTCCTTCACCTGCTTTCTTCTGTTCTAGCTCCAAGCAGGGAGGTGTTGCAATTTTCGGTGACTCAGGAAGAAAACCATAGCCACTTAAATTTGCAGTTTCTCTTTCGATGGAGATACCTCCTGATATTCCTCCTGGGGCTGTAGAGGCATAGGTCCCATGCCAGGACTTAGGGAGGCATCCAACGAGTCTCCCTCACTGTCATTTTGTGGCAAGTTACTCCTGCTTACGTGAGCATCCATGGAGCCGTTTTTTTGCAGAGCTGGAGAGGATGTTATGAACTTGACTTTTCTTTTACGCCCCATATAATCAGCGAGCAATCAAAAGCGATCAAAGCCGATCTAAGCCACGCACGCCCCTTTGGCGTGCGCGCCTTAGGCGGTTCACCAGCAGCAGCGGTGCATCACAGTCCCATGGGCTTTTAAACTCACGGTCTCTGGCTGATGATGTCAGTGTTGGCGGAGTCCCACAGCTGATAGCTGGATCACAATCAATCTCTGCTCCGGCGAGCCAGGCAGGTTGGTGGCAGCCTCTTTCTCTCACCACATCGTCGGCCCCACTCTCACCTCAGCTCCGTGGGCTTTTAAACTCGTGGTCTCTGGCTGATGATGTCAGCGTCAGGGGAGTCCCACAGCTGATAGCTGGATCACAATCAGTCTCCGCTTCTGTGCTGCCGCTGGAAGCTCTCTCTTAGTTCATATTGACATTTGAAAAGCAAACCGGCTAATGAATAATGTCACAGTCTCAAAATATTTACAATCCTCATCCTTTGTCCTGACATTACTGATTTGAGAGCATCTTCTGCCTCAAGGGATCTGAAAAAGACTGACCAAAGAGATGGTGACCTAAACAAATTTTTATATCAAAAAATGCCAACTAGATATTTGAATAATCACACATGATTGGTCAAATGTCTAGTTGGCATTTTTGGGAGTATAAGTTTGTTCAATTTACTGTCTTTGTTCGGTATCTCAAAACATCAATGTTGGGACAAGGGATAAAGATTGTCAATATGAACTCATGCTGATTTGAATTAAACTGACACACTAACAGGCTGATGCAGAAAGCTGAATTCTGGCCAACGCACAGCATTGCCTGCAATTCAACGCTCATTTTGTGAGTGTAAACTTTATTGCCAAGTCAAGAAGACGTTTTACACTCACAAATGTCACAGTTTTGCCTGCTGTGCAGCCTTACTGTGCCCTGATCTTGTCCGCTATGACACCTCCCCTCCAGCAGAGGCCACTAGTGAGCTTCGTTCCTAGTTACCCAAGCTTGTCCCTGGCCACCTGCCCCATCCTGTGCTGCAGCCTCCTTTCCTCCCGGGGTCTTCAGCAAGCTTCACCTCCAGCCTTGCCATGCTCTGCCTTGCTGCCCCCACCTTACCCAAGCTCCAGCACCATTTAAGCCTGCCTTGCCAGAACCTAGGTACCTTTTCATGGAGACACTATTGGCTCTCTGACCAGGCTGCTCTTTCCTTGCTCCATGCCTTGTGGCCTCTGGGCCTTTTTGTACCCTGCTCCTTGTTTTGAGGTCTGTCTAGGCCTTACCTTTCCTTGTGGCCTCTGAGTCTGCTATTACCTTAGACCTTGCTCTGTGGGTTACTCAAGCCTCTCTTCACCTAGTGGCCTCTGCACCTTCAGTATCACTGCCTTTGGGCCTCAGTGTTCTATGTTCTGTGTTACCTTGTCCAGACTGTCCCAGTCGGTCTTGTCTAGCCCTGCCCTGTCTGGTCTTGTCTTGCTCTGCTCAGTCCAGTTCCTAGTATCTATTCTCTACCTTGCTATTTCCTTGCCTTGCCCCAGTCTGTATCTAGTCCCAGTCTCTGCTCAGAGTCCTGTCCAAGCCTGTGTCTATATCCAGTCCTAGTCCCTGCTTAGTAAGGATGTGAATCGGGTGATCGATCATCTTAACAATCGATTTTGGCTGGGGGGGGAGGGAAATCTGATCGTCATGGTTTTTGTTTTTTTTAAATCGTAAAAAATCGTAAATCGGGGGAGGGCGGGAAAACCGGCACCCTAAAACCCACCCCGACCCTTTAAAATAAATCCCCCACCCTCCTGAAGCCCCCCAAAATGTTTTAAATTACCTGGGGTCCACTAAATTACCTGGGGTCCACTTTTGCCCTCACTATGTCGACATAGTGAGGGCAAAAGTAGCGCCGGCGCCATTTTGAATATTGGCAATTCGGCCCGCGTGCAGGAGGTCACTCCCGGACCCCCGCTGGACTTTTGGCAAGTCTTGTGGGGGTCAAGAGGCCCCCCCAAGCTGGCCAAAAGTCCCTGGGGGTCCAGCGGGGGTCCGGGAGCAATCTCCTGCACTCGTGACGTCAGGTGACAGGAACCAAAATGGCACCGGCGCTACCTTTGCCCTGTCATATGGTAAGGGCAAAGGGCCACCGGCGCCATTTCTTTTAACGCAGCCGTGGCCCGAGAGCGGGAGATCGTGCCGGGACCCCCCCCCACTGGACCCCAGGTAATTTAAAACATTTTGGGGGGCTTCAGGAGGGTGGGGGATTTATTTTAAAGGGTCGGGGTGGGTTTTAGGGTGCCAGTTTTCCCGCCCTCCCCCCTCCCCCGATTTACGATTTTTTGACGATAAATCGGGGGAATTGTTATTGTATCGCGGCTCTAATGATTTTTGACGATTTAAAATATATCTGACGATTGTTTTAAATCGTCAAAAAACGATTCACATCCCTACTGCTTAGTATCCTGACCAGTCTTGTTCAGCTTGTTACAGTATCCAGTTCTCTTCTTCCTACCTGTCTCTGCCCACAACTTCTAGCTTGTGTCAGACCTTAGTTCCAGCTTGTGCTTGCCCTGCCTTGTCTAGCTTGTCCAGCCTGACCCACTGCTGCCACTTACCCAGATAAGTACCGATCTATCTGATTATCTGGCAGTGGTGAGCTGGTGTCACTTAGCCAGATAAGTCGGTAGTTATCTCAGCATCTATCGTGATTCTTATCTGGTTAACTAGTGGTGATCCCATGCCAGATAACCGGATGTGTACTAGGGATGTGAATCGTTTTTCAACGATTAAAATTATCGTCCGATAATGTTTATATCGTCTTAAATCGTTATAGAACACGATACAATAGAAATTCTAACGATTTATCGTTAAAAATCGTTAAATCGTGTTAGTGCGCACTAACTCGAGTTAGTGCGCACTAACTCCCTGTTAGTGCGCACTAACTCGATTTAGTGCGCACTAACTGAAAATGATACAAATAAACACTTTCCAGGTCACTGAAGGTCAGTTAGGAATGAATATGTGTTCCTATTGGCTGGCTGCCCTCTTATCTATTGATGTTACCAAGGTTACCACTGAGGTGATGGTTGGGGGGATGGGAAATGGAACTGGAAACTAACGAACACCAACAGAAAATGAAACAAAGTGTTCACACTTCCCAGGTCAGTAAAGGTCACTTAGGAATGAATATGTATGTATGTATTCCTATTGGCTGGCTGTGCTCTTATCTATTGATGTTACCAATATGGTTGGGGGGATGTGAAATGGAAACAGTTGGAAGCTTGACAAAAAAAGTAATGTAATGATCAGCACTCACCTGACTAGAACTTGTTTGTTTATTATTTTTGTTAGCAGGCACCTGAAATGCTAGTGCATGTTGAATTTGCCAATCACTGTGCATTTTAGAAAGGTGGTCCTGGCTGGAACTGTACACAGTTCAAATATATGTAATTGATTGTTGGTAAGTGTATTTTTTAAGTAGCCACACTGGCACCAGTATGTTTACTTTTCCTCCTACTTAACTCACTAGCTCAGCTTTGTAAGAAGGGCTTCTCTGCTTGTGTGTTGTTTTTGTTTGGTGTGAGGAGAGCAGAAACATAAGATCTTTATTCAATCTACTACAGTCATCTCTTACAGTGCCCTATCCCTATTAATACCAGGAGTGTTGTGATCTTCCTGCACACAGTGCCCTAACCCTGATACCAGTCTGAGACAGCTCCCTCCCTGCATTACTAGTGAGAGGCTGGCTTCACAGACAGGGGGGAGCTGCCTGACCCTCACTCCTGACTTCCCCCATGTCCCAGCTAGTGAATGGTTTGTGGGTGAGGGGGGGGGGGGGGAGGATGGTGAAGTCTGAGACAGCTCCCTCCCTGCATTACTAGTGAGAGGCTGGCTTCACAGACAGGGGGGGAGCTGCCTGACCCTCACTCCTGACTTGCCCCATGTCCCAGCTAGTGAATGGTGTGTGGGTGAGGGGGGGGGGGGAGGATGGTGAAGTCTGAGACAGCTCCCTCCCTGCATTACTAGTGAGAGGCTGGCTTCACAGACAGGGGGGAGCTGCCTGACCCTCACTCCTGACTTCCCCCATGTCCCAGCTAGTGAATGGTGTGTGTGGGTGAGGGGGGGGGGGAGGAGGATGGTGAAGTCTGAGACAGCTCCCTCCCTGCATTACTAGTGAGAGGCTGGCTTCACAGACAGGGGGGAGCTGCCTGACCCTCACTCCTGACTTCCCCCATGTCCCAGCTAGTGAATGGTGTGTGGGTGAGGGGGGGGGGAGGATGGTGAAGTCTGAGACAGCTCCCTCCCTGCATTACTAGTGAGAGGCTGGCTTCACAGACAGGGGGGAACTGCCTGACCCTCACTCCTGACTTCCCCCATGTCCCAGCTAGTGAATGGTGTGTGGGTGAGGGGGGGGGGTGGATGGTGAAGTCTGAGACAGCTCCCTCCCTGCATTACTAGTGAGAGGCTGACTTCACAGACAGGGGGGAGCTGCCTGACCCTCACTCCTGACTTCCCCCATGTCCCAGCTAGTGAATGGTGTGTGGGTGAGGGGGGGGGGGGGATGGTGAAGTCTGAGACAGCTCCCTCCCTGCATTACTAGTGAGAGGCTGGCTTCACAGACAGGGGGGAGCTGCCTGACCCTCACTCCTGACTTCCCCCATGTCCCAGCTAGTGAATGGTGTGGGGGTGAGGGGGGGGGGTGGATGGTGAAGTCTGAGACAGCTCCCTCCCTGCATTACTAGTGAGAGGCTGGCTTCACAGACAGGGGGGAGCTGCCTGACCCTCACTCCTGACTTCCCCCATGTCCCAGCTAGTGAATGGTGTGTGGGTGAGGGGGGGGGAGGATGGTGAAGTCTGAGACAGCTCCCTCCCTGCATTACTAGTGAGAGGCTGGCTTCACAGACAGGGGGGAGCTGCCTGACCCTCACTCCTGACTTCCCCCATGTCCCAGCTAGTGAATGGTGTGTGGGTGAGGGGGGGGGGAGGATGGTGAAGTCTGAGACAGCTCCCTCCCTGCATTACTAGTGAGAGGCTGGCTTCACAGACAGGGGGGAGCTGCCTGACCCTCACTCCTGACTTCCCCCATGTCCCAGCTAGTGAATGGTGTGTGGGTGAGGGGGGGGGGGGAGGATGGTGAAGTCTGAGACAGCTCCCTCCCTGCATTACTAGTGAGAGGCTGGCTTCACAGACAGGGGGGAGCTGCCTGACCCTCACTCCTCCGGGGTATTGTGATCTTCCTGCACACAGTGCCCTATCCCTGATACCAGGGGTGTTGTGATCTTCCTGCATGCAGTGCCCTATCCCTATTAATACCAGGAGTGTTGTGATCTTCCTGCATGCAGTGCCCTATCCCTATTAATACCGGGAGTGTTGTGATCTTCCTGCATGCAGTGCCCTATCCCTGATACCGGGATGTGTGCAAGAAGATCACAACACCCCCGGTATCAGGAATAGGGCACTGCCTGCAGGAAGATCACAACACCCCCAGTATCAGGAATAGGGCACTGTGTGCAGGAAGATCACAACACCCCTGGTATTAGGGATAGGGCACTGTGTGCAGGAAGATCACAACACTCCTGGTATTAATAGGGATAGGGCACTGTGTGCAGGAAGATCACAATACCCCTGGTATCAGGGTTAGGGCACAAGTTCTAGTCACATTGACTGATCACATTACTTGTTTTGTCAAGCTACCAACTGTTTCCATTTCCCATCCCCCATATACTGTCAGTAGGAAACTTGGTAACATGAATAAATAAGAGGGCAGCCAATAGGAATACATATTCATTCCTAAACTGACCTTAACTGACCTGAAAAGTGTCAAATTGTATCATTTTCAGTTAGTGCGCACTAACTCCCAGTTAGTGCGCACTAACTCGAGTTAGTGCGCACTAATCGGAAAAAACGATTTTTAACGATTTTTTAACTAAAAAATCGTGCCTAAGACGATTTTCTTGCCCTGCCACACGATTTCTATCGTTAAGACAATATGGAAAACGATTCACATCCCTAATGTGTACTGACTTATCTGTCTAAGTCACAGTGGTTTGCTGCCGCCAGATAACTGGATAGATTGGTAGTTATCTGGGCAAATGGAAGTGGCTGCTGCTGTTTACCTGGATAAATCCCTAAAGATCAGAAGATTAAGGAGCCATTCATGAAAGCAAGAGCCACAGACTCATGAAATGTCAGGTGCCTGATAAAGAAGAGAAGGTAACAAGAATACCACAAAGCTTCCTTTCACTTTTTTGAGATAAAATGTGCATTCCGCTGATGCGGAACACACATTTTGCAGTTTCCACTCACTTTTTAACTCCTGATACATTTACATACCATTAGCTTACTGCACTGGGAGTTTTAAAAAAATGAATCGGAGCATTAAAAATGTGCACTGAAAACCAGCGCACAGTTTTTTAACACTCCGATAACTGCATCATCCTCAGATTATTTGCTGTTTAAAGTGATTGTTATTAAGAAGAAAAAAACCACATATAAATGTTTCATCGAGCAATGAATATGCATGGATAATTTTTTACAAAATGATAGACTTGGAAATATATATAGCATATGATGATCTGCCGGGATAGATATACCCAGGTCACCTGATTGATGCCAAGTAAATATAATCTGTATGGAGAAATTTTCAGTTACAAATAGTATTTTGTTTCAAATGAGTTGGGGTGAGCTATAGTTTTTAATAAATGTTTTTGAAAATTGGCTTTTCCAACGTATATTAAAGCATATGTGGTGAGCAGGTATTTTTCCTAAATGTTAGCAATGCCACCGTACCCAAGTATTTATTTATTTATTTTATTTATAAAAACTTATATAGTGCAAACTTCCAAGCAATTTAGTGTTCAGAGCAAGTTTACAAGATACATACATAAAATATATAAAACACAATAAAACATAAAACTGAACTAAATATACATTTCACACATTATCCTAGCCAAATGCCTCCTAAAACAGTAGAGCCTTCAATCCTTTTCTAAACACCTTGATATACGCTACTTTTCGCAGTTGTAATGGGAGTGCATTCTAACCACTAGGGTCAATCTAAGAGAATGCCCTAGCTCTTTTTTTTCTGTAATCTACATTCTTTGTGGGAGAGGATTATTAATAATTCTTGATCTATTGATCTTAAAGGACGCACTGGCATATTTTAGCTTGAAGGAGACACATTAAAAAATGTCATCATTAATTGAAATTGCTTTCTAAACCTAATGGGCAACCAGTGCAAATGCTGGAGTAACATGATCATGTCTTGAAAAGGCAAGTAAAACCCTTCTGGCCGAATGCTGTATTAGTCATCACACATGCAGTAGTTTGTCAGGCAAACCTATACAGACAATGCTGCAATAATCCAAATGACCCAATACAAGAGACTACAACACAATCATTTATTTATTTGATTTTTATATTCAGCACTGTAGTTATTTCTCTATCACACACAATACATTATAACATGAGAGAGAGAGAGAGAGAGAGTGTCACTGTTTAGAAATAAGTATGTCACTCTCTATTTATACCACTTTAAGAAGGGGGCATTTTTAACTCACTGTGGGGTTTGGGGGGTGGGGTAGGTTTTTGGGGGGTTAGTTTTACATACACAGAGGTATGAACAGCAAAGTTAGCATCACTGAAGATTTTCTGTTGTTTGAATTGATGAAAGAATGAAGAGGAATTGATTTGTACAATGCCTTCTCTACTCTATCTGTCCCAAGCATTTTTAGCTTGTAGAATGCCATTTTTGCTACATGCCTAATATAAGGCTTCATTCTAATCTCTGAATCTATATATTCCCAAATATATATCCTATATCTTCTATATAATCCTATATATTCCCAAATATTTCAGATAAAATAGGTAAGCTTATTCCCTCAAAATTAGTAATGACAGGACTTCCTTCCAAAGATGTTCTCGCCACCCACAATAATTTTGTCTTTGAACCATTAGACCATTACCAGCTATCCGATTTTTTTATCTCATACATAAAGTTATTAAATATTTTTATAGGAACAGTTACAATCACATCACTCCAGATTTATATCTGGAGATCATTAGCGTATAAATAATATATCACTCCCAGCATCTGCAACAAAAAACACAAAGGAGCAATATACAAATTTAAAAGAACCGATGAAATGGTAGAGCCCTGAGGAACCCCAGATACTAACCTCCACCAAGATGAATTTTAGTTCATTACTTGCACAGACTGTTTTTTATTATCAAGAAAAGATGCAAATCATTCATATATTGTTCCTGCAATTACAATCTATTTTAGCTGAGACAATAATATACTATGATTCACAGTATCAAATGCACTGGAGATATCCAGCTGGACCAAAAGTGCAGTCATCCCTTACACAAGTAAAATTTCACTGATGTGAGGGGCAGGAATTTTAAATCTTGGGCTTTATCCAGCTAACTTTGTTACATCCTTCGGTCTCAGATGGCTTCGTCCCATATGCCTCACCTTGATCTCGGCTCCTCCCGCTTACCTTGGGAAAATGGCTACCACCGCATCTGCAAGCTGCCCTCCATGGCGTCCCCGGAATGGGTATGGCGTTGCCTCCCAACATGTTCCTCTCAAGGGCCTACTAGGGTGCGCATGCGCGCACTACCCACGTCTTTATTCCAGCAATGGCGCGAACCTCGGGGGCGTCCCCCTCAAGTGACGTCACGCCATCTGGGTATATAGCCTGTACTTGTTTGCTAGCTCATTGAGTTAGCATCGGATTGGTCTTGGCCGGTCTAAGCCACTCTGCCGCATCTGTGCTGCCGCTGGAAGCTCTCTCTCTGCCCTTCGGGGTATTGACTAACCTGGGTACCCGCTCCTCGGGGGCCCTCTGCTTTATTTCAGGTGCCTTACTGGGATCAGGTACTCATTCCTCGAAGGTCTGCTCTCCCAGCCTCAGTGCCAGTACCATCTACTTCAGCCTGGTGGAATCACCAACCTACAGCTATCATCTAGTGAGTAATCTAACTCTCAGACTGTCTCATCTACACCGGAATCCCCTATACCAACGTGGTGAGATGGGTTCCCTCTGCAGAGGGTCCCGGGACTGTTACCTTTGGATTACCTCACTACTGCCACCTCTGGTGGTACACATCAAGCTGTATAATAAAAGAGCTAAAATCTGTGTTTGTGCATCCTGAGTCTAGCCCAGTATTGTGGCTCCCCACAGGGCCTCTTCCCGTGGGTGTGGTCATCTGCACAGTACCCAAGAATCCACCCAAACACAGTTAAACCATAACAGATTGCTAAGTCCATGGATTCGGCTCAGCTCACCGCATTGCAGGCCATTCCAGGCCTGGCCCAGCGAATCTCTGAACAGCAGAATGTGCTGGAGAATTTGACTGCTGCATTTAACCAGCTGCACGCACAGATGAACTTACCCACCACCACAGGTAAAGAAGTTATACCACCAGAAGTGACGGTCAAGATAATTGTACCTCTCTCTGCTCCAACATACTTCTCGGGGGAAGTTGGAAATGTAGAGGTTTTATTAACCAGTGTTGCATGCACTTTTCCCTGCAACCTAGCCATTTTCCTACAGCTTATGCCAAGACCACCTACATCCTGTCTTATCTGGATGGAAGAGCGTTGGTTTGGGCCTCTTCGCTGTGGGAGCGCGATGATCCTATCCTACATGATCTAGCTGGATTCCTTGAACTGTTCAGATCAGTTTTTGATGACCCTGCCCGGCATACCATTGCAGGATCTTCGTTGGTTCACCTGAAGCAAGGTACTAAACCTTTAGCTGACTTCGCTATAGAATTCAAGACACTGGCGTCTGAATTACCTTGGGACCCTAAATGCCTGAGGACCCTCTTCTTTGAAGGACTTAACTCTCATTTGAAAGATGAGCTGGCAGCTCGTGAGATGCCTGAGACCTTGGCTGAACTGGTGAAGTTGGTAACAAGGATTGATCACCGACTACGTGACAAGGTTTAAAAGACCAAGACTCCCAGAAGACCCTTTCAGGGTGAAGCTCAAGTTAAGTCCACACCCAGGCCTATTCCCTTGTGTCCAGTTGCGGGCGAGGAAGAACCAATGGAATTAGGCCACAGTCACCTGATGTCAAAAGAGAGAAGAACGCGGAAGAAGTTGGGGCTTTGCATGTATTGTGGACAAGCTGACCATGATGTTCAAACATGCCCTATATGTCCGGGAAACTGGCAGCCCTAAGTCCTGCGGGAGGACTCTTCTTAGGTCTTACTGCACCCTCTCCTCCACTCTCTCTTCCGATATCCTTGATCTGCGGACCCTTAAAGTATCAGACTCTTGCCCTAGTGGACTCAGGGGCAGGAGGTAATTTCATTTACAATGATTAGTGGAACACTTGCGGATTCCCACTACCACCATGACGTCCCCACTACTCTTATCTTCAATTCACAGAGAGCCCTTACTGGGCGAAGTAACTCAGCTCACCGAACCAGTATGTTTATGGATCGGTGCTCTCCATTCTGAAACTATCTCCTTCTTTTAGAGAAGGCCATGCACCCTATAGTACTGGGGCTGCTGCAGCAGCATATGCTTCAATTCAATTGGGCCACTCTGGAACTTTCACGTTGGGGTCCAGATTGCCAAGGTAAATGTCTGATTGAGGTCGCTCCTATACCCTGTATGCCAACTACCCCATTGATGCCTGGGTTGCCACCTCAATATGCATCTTTTCAAGATGTATTTTCCAAAGAAGCTGCAGATGTACTACCGCCACACAGACTCTATGACTGCGCCATCAATTTGAAGCCTAACACTGAACCATCCAAAGGACAGGTCTACCCTCTCTCCCTGGTAGAAAATAAAGCCATGTCCGAATATATACAAAGAACCTTCACAAACTCTTCATAAGACCCTCCAAGTCTCCTGCTGGCACAGGCTTCTTCTTTGTGGGGAAGAAGGACGGGACGTTGCATCCATGTACAGATTACAGAGGTCTCAACAAGATAACTGTAAAAGACCGCTATCCCTTACCACTCATTTCAGAGCTATTTGATAGACTACAGGGAGCCAAGATATTCTCCAAGCTTGATCTCAAGGGAGTCTAAAACTTAGTTTGCATCCGCTCTGGCAATGAATGGAAGACAGCCTTCAGTACCTGGGACGGTCACTTTGAATATCTAGTGATGCCCTTTGGCCTGTGCAATGCCCCGGCTGTCTTCCAAAACTTAATGAATGACATTCTGCGGTACCTTCTCTACAAATGTGTCATTGTATACCTAGATGACATCCACCCAAACACCACTAAACCATAACAAACTTAACATTTAACTAGACAAATCATTTTGTAATTTGAGAGCAGACAGTTAAGAATGTGTAGCATTGGAGAGCAATAACAGCCTGCAATATGAGTAGTAAGCAGGTAGGCTCTTTGAAACGTAATTGTGCATTTTAAGAAGCAATGATAGAACATAAGTCAATTCATGTTTGAATAGATCTTCCACTATAGCAAATACACAATTCTGATACTTTTCATTTGAATTTCTTGCAGATATTGAGAAGAGCAGACAAGAATGGTAAGATAATTTACAATTTTTGTACTATATTTCATGGAAGACTCTAAGACAAAACAATCCAGTATAAAGATTGTCTATGAGTAAAGATGACTTGAAGCAAGCTATAGATGCAACTTTAGAGAGCCTACCAAATGCAAAGTTTGAGCAGCATATCTTCTTACAGAGAGGAGAAAGGAGCCAGCTAGGAAGAAATATTTGTTTAAAATATTTAATTATTAATTTAAAAAGTTTACACGTAGATTTACTAAGCCGCAATATGGGTACAATGTGCATAAAAAAGAGCATTTATCATACAATATTCCCATATCACAGCGATATTGTGCAATATTTGTGATATTGTGCATTTTTTTAGCTAAATATCCACCCCTTATTGAAAATAGCTACTTTGCAGCTAATACATAGGCAATACAATGCTCAGAAAATAACATGGCTGGCTTAAAAAGAAACAACCACATTATTGTATTGCATTTGAAAGAGGTATAGTTATTTCATTCCGATGACATTGAGAAGCTAACATGCATCTCAATGACTCTGGGTTATTTGTTAAAGAGCCTCAAGGCCTAAAATTCCTCCCCCCCCCCCCTCCCCAGACACACACTGCATCAAAATCGCTCCCCAGGGGTGAGAGCCCCCTGACCCACCCACCTCTGCTGCCTGTTGAAGTGGCCCATATGTAAAAAATAAAAAAAATAACATTTAAGAGTGGTGCAAAAATGTCCCACCCCCTTCCTAACCCCACTTTTTCATATTTGCCTCATCACAACCAAAGACTCAAGTATAGAAAACCCCTAGTAGCTGTCCCCCATCCCCCACTTCCCTCCCAGCATACACCATAATCCTGTGTGTCTAGTGGTGCCCCCCCCCCCCGCCCCATTAATAGGAAATATACTCTGGTCAACTGAGGGGGCCCATAGACCCCCATCCCCTGGACTCCTTTATTTAAAAAAAAGAATCTCTATAGTCTAGGGGTGATCTGGAGAGCTCCCTAGTTTCGGGGCCAGACAATGCCATTTGCCAGAATAGTGTCAACTTGATATTGGCCCTTTCATGTGATGAGGCAAAGGCTGCTTGATACCATTTTGGAAAATGGTATCTAACAGGCCTGGAGCACCCCCTTGCTCCTGACCACGCCTAGACACCAGGGATTCTTTCTGTAGGTAAGATGGGTCTGGGGATGGGGGCTCTGGGGACCCCCCAGGCCGCCAGGCTATATTTCCTATTAAGGGGCAGGGGGCATCACTAGACACCAGGGATTGTAATGTACAGTAGGTTGGGGGAGCGGGGAGGGGATGGCGGCTGCAGCTAGGGAGGATTGGATTCAGAGGGTCTTTGGTTGGGGAAGGGACAAATAATAAGAAAGGAAAGGGGTTTAGGAATGGGGCAGGGTTTTGCCGCTTGACTCTAAAGTGTGTTTTTTTTTATTTTTTACTTATGGGCCACCTTGATAGGTTGCGAGGAGTGGGCAGCAGTCTTGCAAGATCCCATGGGGGGATTTTGGAGCAATGCAGGAGGGGGAAATTCTAGGCCTTGGGATCCTTGAAAATGATGGTGGCCCTGTGCGAAGTGGGCCACCATCATATTATTTGGGGGTTCTTCCATGCTATTTTTTATCACAGAGTTTTTCCATGATAAAAAATAACACAGTGATACTGCCATGATATTTTCCCCGGGGGTGGGGGTGAAATACTGTAGAATATCCCCCATGATATTTCACCCCTCCTGTGGTAAAATATTGAGACTTTAAAATATCTCTATTAGTTTGATTACTCGTTCTTATTATTTGTTACTTGTAATGGAATACATTGCATAATACTATCTTACTCTGCAATTTCTTTAGGGTATTGAGTATATGATATGTTATGTCCATACTGGGGTAATTCTCAAACTGTTCTTATTGAGGTAAAGACCAAGCATACATTTTACCTACATTTGCTTTTTGTGCCAGTTCTCAAAGCAAAAGTAGAAATGCACTTTTGCTTTGAAACCTCTTGCCGGTATAAAGTACATGTGCTCATTTCAACCTGATTATTTTGGGGGTAGGATTTTGCTGGAAAACTACATGCAAGGATTTAAACATGTACTCCACATTTGTACTTACCTTCCCTGACCTAAATATACCCCAATAATCCATCCACTTTATGTGGCTAAAAGTACTTCCAGCCGCATTGAAAGGTGGGCCATTTCAGACCATCAATTTATACATGCAAACTGCCATATACACGCACAAATTGCTTTGAAATTTGTCCTTCCCATCTATGAAAGAGAATATTTTATCCTATATGTTTAGCACTTTCATTCTAAGATAATAATAATTAATAGTATTTATTATTTTTATATCTGGAAAGTGCTATGAATTATTCAAACAAGTACAAAGCATCTTTCTCAGAAAGTATTCAAAATTTGAGAGCATGGAGGTTAAGTGACTTGTTCAAGATCACACTGAGATTAAGTAGCACCTGGTTCTCCATGTTTAATATCTATATATTCTTTTTTTATTACTATTTATAGCACTTTAGAATATATGCAGAAAATTACATTGGAAACATTTGGAAGCAGTCTCATTTAAACCAAGGAAAAAATAACATACAGGGATATAAGAAAAAGAAACACTTGTTCCAAATATATAGCTCACAAAAATATCTGTATGTTTTATCTGCTAGATTTCAGTGCCAATCTATATCTACTAGGGAACAAATAGGGAAAGCATGCAGAAACATGGCTTCAGGAATGCTTTGCAATATAGATTTGTAGAAAGGTTTTGGGTGTGGGTGTGCAGGGGCTTGTGGTGGAAGTGGATATGGGAGTATGTGCATGGTTATGTGTGTAATGGGTGTAGGACTGTGGGCGTTGGGAGTTTGGGGGATGTGGGTGTGTGTAAAAATGTATATGGTGTTTGACACTGCACGGGGAAGTATGCATGAGATGTGGGGTTGTATGGGAAGTTGAGGTGGGTGTTTTGGTATATATGTGAGAGGGTGTGTTGCTGTGTTTGTGTGGGGATGTAAAACTGTGGCAAGTGCATGTGGGTATTGGATTGTGTGGAGAGTATGATGGGGGTGGAGATGTAGGAATGTGTGGGTATGTGTGAATGTGTGTGATACTGGGTGTGTGAGGTAAGATGTGTGTGTTGTGTGTGCATGTGTGTAAAGGGGATGTGGATATGCATGTGGGTGATAGGTGAGTGAGTTGAATGTGGAGTTGGGGTGAATGTGTATGTCTGGCTATGGGGGTGTGTAAATATAGGAGCACTTGAGTTGTAGGTTTGAGTGAAGGTAAGGGGCGTAATTGTGTAGTGTGTATGGGTGGCAAGTGAGGGGGGTTGGGTGTATGGGGCATTATTTATTTATTTAAAAGCTTTTTATATTCTCCCCTACCCAGACTTGTAGTTCAGGGCAGATTACATTATTTCACATTTAAGAAAAACACATAAGACAAACACAACCAAATAAAAACATACCTTAATACAAACAATAAAACTACTGTATTTCAGCTAAACAGCTGTCAGATGCTTGTGAAAAATAAAATGGTGTGGGTGTATGGATTTGTATTCATGAGGTGTGATTAAGGGGTAACTTTCAAAAGAATTTATGCATAAGTAGCATATATCGTAGTAATTTTCAGAAGCCCATTTATGAGCTTAAAGTGCGCTTATGTGCGGAAAACCTATTGACAGCTCAATAGCATGTATCATAAAAATGTTCAAAAGCCCATATACAAGCACATAAATCCTTTTGAATATTACTCCCTAAAGGGTGAAGTTTAAAAGCTTGACGTGAGCATTAATTAGGGGATGCTCAAAAATGTTGGGCTCGTACGTGCCAAGCGTATTTTAAAAGCCACCTATATACACACGTAAATGCTGCAGCGAGCACATCTCACACGTTTTCAAAAATTGGCGGGGCATGGGCATTTCGGGGAGTGAAATTGAGATGTGCAAGTAAATATGTGATCCGATGTGTGCTGAGGCCTCCTGTCACGCAGCTTTCCTTCTGCTATGGATGCCATGTAAGTTATAAAATAAAGATAAATAGGTAGATCAGTGGGATTTTTAATGGTCGGGTCTAACTGGGGGCATTGAAGGTTATTAAACCAGGAAGGTTTGAAAGACCTGTCTCTTAACTGGGTGAACTGGGGACGAACGGTAAAACTGGAAATGACATCGGCACTTGTCCCTTTTAAAATCCTCCAATTTATG
Organism: Rhinatrema bivittatum; assembly: GCF_901001135.1. NCBI lineage: Eukaryota > Metazoa > Chordata > Amphibia > Gymnophiona > Rhinatrematidae > Rhinatrema > Rhinatrema bivittatum. Next base: position 698,811,013 of record NC_042616.1, read on the forward strand.
CGGTAGAAGCAGCAGATATGCTCACCCACTTAAAATTTGGTGCAGATGTGCATGCAGGCCAGGCTATCTTATAACTTGCATGCCTATAGGTGTGCGCAAATGAAACATTTCCAAGAGAGGGCAGGGCATGATCTAGACAAGGGCATGGGCAATCCTGTATTTCAGCATGAATTTTGCTCATAAATACGTGCACTGGCGCGCGCTGGGATCCTCTGCCACGTAACTTTACTTCTGCTATGGATCAGACGTAAGCAGTAAAACAGAAAACTCTAGGTAGATCAGCAGGGTTTTAAAGGTTGGGGCTAACAGAGAAGAAGGAAGGCTATTAAACTAGGGGGGGTTTAAAGTCCTATCCCTTAACTGGGCGATCTGGGAATGAACTGGGAAACCTAGCAATGGCATTGATGCGCTTGGCTTTTAAAATTACGCCACGTATGTGGTAGAAGCAGCATTTGCACGTACAGGCATGCATAAATTTAAAATTGCACGCCCATGTGCACGCAGGCAGGCTATTTTATAATGTGCACACATACGCACATTCGTTATAAAATGACCACATCCCTGAGCGCAGGCCAACGAACATGCACCCGTGTGCACCTGCATGCCGGTTTAAAAGTTACCGTGAAAATGAACATCTGCCAGTACAATGCTTATCCCTTTGACTGAAGGGAAAGATTGCTGGCTGAGGCCACATCTTTTGATGTGAGTTGTTAATAGTGGAAACCATACTGTGATTTGTGAGGTAAGGATGTTACTGTCCCTGGCCTGAATTGTATTTGGCATTGTAACTATGCTGGTTATTTGGTTTTAAAACTATTGTATCATGAAAGCTAAATGAACTTTTATTGTAAAACAAAATAATAATAATTGATGGTACCATTCATAGAACCATAAAGGAGGAAAATTAGAAGACAAACACAATTTACATTTTTTTTTTAAGTTATGGCAGCTCTGATGCTTTTCCATGGACCTGAAACGTGGGTTATGCATAATGAATGCATTAGCAGAATTCAGGCAGCAGAAATGAAATATTTAAGACTGGTTAAAGGATGTAATAAACAAAACAGAATTAAGAATGAAAATATAAGAAAAGAACTAAATATATATTCCATGACTGAAAAATTCAAATGTTATCAAGAACAATGGAAACACCATGGAGAAAGAATAGAACATGAAAGATGCCTGAAAGAAGTTATTCGATGTTTGACCTTTTTTAGACTAAATGTCATTTTGGAATGGAGGAGGGTTTATTTGCATTTTTCAGATTTTGAATTTTGGCAATTAGTGCACCCGATGGTTTTCAGAGGTACCACAGAACAGGAATCACTGATAGTTGCTATCATAAATTTCTAAAACACTCTAATGCATTGTATACCCCAACATGTATATAATTCCATACAAAAAACATAATTTATTACATTTTTATTGTTTATTTATATTGCACTTCATCCAGTTAACACAATGGGCCTGATTTTTAAAAGCATTTACTTGAGTAAAACTGGGCTTTATTCGAGTAAATGCACTTTACTCGAGTAAGTGGGTTTTTGAAAATTGCTACAATATATGCCATTGAATTGTCCATAGGATTTACTCACATAAATGCACTTTACGTGAGTAAATAGCGTTTGAAAATTGCTACAATAGTAGTTACATTTATGCGCGTAACTCCTTTTGAAAATTACCCCCAAAATGTATATAATATACACATTAATCAAACAAGATGAACAAACTCATCCTTCTTATATTTGTGGAAATGTCAAATATAAGAAGGATGAGTTTGTTTATCTTGTTTGATTAATGTGTATATTATATACATTATTGTGTTAATTGGATGAAGTGCAATATAAACAAACAATAAAAATTTAATAAATTATGTTTTTTGTATGGAATTATATACATGTTAGAGTATACAATGAATTATAGTGTTTTAGAAATTTATGATAGCAACTATCAGTGATTCCTGTTGTGTGGTGACGCTGTAATTAGTGGGGGGATCTGGGATATCTCTCATAGTATTGTTTCAGAGGTACCAGTCATTCATTTATTTTGAAATGAACCAAACCCAAAATGGGCTTTTTCAGTTCAGATTTCCCCTTTGAGTCAAATAATGCACATCTCTGTGATGGTGAAAATGACATAATACTGCTGTCTATATATGATATATTCTACTTTATCCTGTGGTAGGATCTCACATGAGGATGAAGAGAAGCCGAAGAAGCATCTAATGAAAAGAACTGAATATATTTTTGTATTTGCTAGAGATAGATGACCATGCTACCCACATACATTCTCAAATATTGTGTATTTAATAGTCATTTTCGATCCACTGTACCTCTATTTGATGCCATGGGGAACCAGCAGCAGGAGCAAGCCTCTGTGAATCCATCCTGAATTGAATTAGAAGTAAAAAGAAACTAACTTTAATAAAGCAATTGGGAAAACATGCTGTTTATAACAAAAGTACTGACCTATACAATGGATATTTCAGCTGTATGTGATGTAACTGAATCTACAGAAAAATTCACAAGCGACTAATTGGTTGTGTGATAGAAGACATAAGGCGGTGATAAATGGAATGCACTCAGAAGAGAGTGAGGTGATTAGTGAAGTGCCTCAGGGATCAATCGAGGTTGGTTCTGTTCAATATCTTTGTGAGCGATATTGCAGAAGGGTTACAAGGAAAAGTTTATCTTTTTGCAGATAACACAAAGATCTGCAACAGAGTGGACATGCCTGAGGGAACAGACAGAATGTGAAGTGACCTTACAAAATCAGAGGAGTGGTCAAAGGCTTGACATGCATTTGGGGTGCAAAACTCCAAAGAAGCGTTATATCATTAGAGAGCGAAGAAGCTGATGTGCATTGAGAGAGAGACCTCAGAGTGATAGTGTCTGCTGACCTCAAAGTGGCAAAACAGTGTAACAAGGTAGTGGCTAGGACCAGAGGGATGCTAGGCTGCATAGAAAGAAGTATAACCAATAGAAAAAAGGAGGTGAAATGGCCCCTAAACAGGTCATTGGTGAGGCCACAGTAAGGGGTAGATTTTAAAAGCCGTACATGTGCCAAATCAGGGAGATACGCACATCTCTCGGGCCGGCACACAAAAGAAAAAGTCCGAAAAAGGGGCAAGGCATGGGAGGGGTCTGGGTGGCGCATGGGCATTCTGGTAATTTAAATGGAAACCAACTCGTATGTATGCGCATAAGTGTGTGCCGGGGTCCCCTTTGCATGCATGTGCCCGCGTATCTTTACTTCTGCTATGGATGGAGTGTAAGTAATAAAATAACAAAAAATAGGTTAATCAGAGGGGTTTAAAGGGTTGAGTCAGGTAGGGTAAAAGAGAGCTTAGTTAGCTATGGGGGTTAGGAAGTCCTATCTTGTAACTGGGCAAAATGGGAACAAACTGGTTTAAGTAGTAATTGTGTCGGCTCAGGTGTATATTAAAATCCTCTCTACTTACATGGTAGAAGTGGCACATGTGCAGGTCCATATAAAATGACGCGCACATTTATACGCTTCCAGCCAATTTTATAAGGTGTGCATGTATACATGTGCATGTTAAAAAAAAATGGCAGTGTCCATGGGCGGGAGCCGGCATAATCGCGATCTTGTGTGTCCACGTGGCTGTTTTAAAGTTACCGTCTTACCCCATCATTCATCAAAATGTGATACTAACGCATTGATAATGCCCACAATAAGGAAAAGGGGCGTGTTTATGGAAATGTTTGAGTTACTGCATCAGTATTATCATATGGTGAAGAAAACTTAATGCATGATAACCTCTATTTTCACATCCTGCGGGGGGGGGGGGGGGGGGGGGGGGGGTTAGAAAGAGAGAGAGAGAGACTCTATAATAGGGTACCATCAAGCTAAGGTGAGATACCATAGTACAGATTTTCATCTTTTTGAGACTTTCTTCACTCCAAATGACATCAAATCTTCACCAAAGTGTACTGTGCTGTTCATACATCTCACTCTACTTGCAAAACTGGCCCCTAACCACTACTAACATCTCACCTTGACCTATTAGGTGGCCCTCCTATAGAGATTTAAATACTTCCCTTCTAGGAGGGCCTTGTAGGTAGTCTCTCTCTCTCTCTCTCTCTCTCTCAATTTATCATGGTATAACACCAGGGAAAAGGTGTAGTTATTTCCAGTGCAATATTGCATTTCATTAAATCCCAACCCCCTCAAAAATTTGCATTTGGGCTTTGTGTTACTATACTTTCCACATGCGTTATGGCATTAATGCCATAACTCATTTTGATGAATGATGCGGTTAGCTGGATAAGTCTACCCAGCTAAGTTTAGACCTGCTCTATGGAACATCTAAACTTACACATATACTTATGTGGTTAACTCCGAATATAGGAATATAAGTTATACGGTTAACTTGCTTTGCCCCCCTGATCCACCTAGTACATGCCTAATTTTATGCATGTACTTTTAAGCCATTATAAGGGACCTATACTGCTAAGTGGTGGCCACCGAATGTAGGCACATATTCAGTGACCGCTACTTAGCCACATAAGTCTCACTTATCCAGCTAAATAGTGCTGAATGCGTGGTCATATGTGTGTGTATATTAGAGATGTGCTTCGGACAAAAATTTCGTGTTGGGCTTTGTTTCTGGCCCCCCCCCCCAGTGGAATTTTGTTTTTCCCGTGCATCAGGGTTTTTTTGGGGGGGGGCCCTGATTTTCGGGTTGGTGCACACTATCGGGAGTTAGCGCGCACTAATGGAAGTTAGCACGCACTAACTCAAAAATGAATTTTTTCCGAAATTTTGGAAAAAATTCAATCGTTTTTTGGTTCTCCCGAACCATTCCAAATTAGGCAAGTTCGTTGACATTGCCTAATTCAGGAAAAATGATTGCACATCCCTAGTGAAAATGGGGCTGCACAGAGTTATTGAAAAGTTATCCTTATAAAGTTCAAAATTAAAGTTACTGGGTCATCCTGAATTCCTCCTAGACTTTCCAAAAAAGCTGTGAGATCTATACTGATGAAATTTGGAGTAGTTCAAGCTTGTCTCCAGATTTACACTCTTTCTTGGGTGGAGGCAGATGGAAAACCCTGACATCTGGAGGCATATCATCAGTTTACCCTCAAAAATTTACTTTTGAAGGTTGCAAGATACCTCTGAAATCCCAGGTACTGCATTTGGGGAGCATTCTAGACTTGGATTTATCAAAATGCGGTCATTTTAAATTGTTGGTGAAATCAGCCTTCTTTAAATTGTGCATGCTACATAAGTTAAAACCACATCTGGAACCATGTGTTTTTCATAGTACATTGCAGTCTTTGATTTCCCCTCTCAAGATTACTGTAATTATTTATTCGTTGGTCTCCCTGCCAGTTCCCTCCACAATTTGCAAATTTTCAAAATTTCATCTGCTAGTATCCTGACCAGAACATGTGTCCACAAGCATATCACCCCAGTATTGCATTTTTTACATTGACTTCCAATCTTTTGGCAAATAAAATTCAAGCTTGCATTGCTTATCTATAAACTACTTAATAATTCTGATTATCCCTGGACCAATACCATTCTACAAACATATAAGCTCTCATGTTCTCTCAGATCTGTCAATGAGGGTCTTTTGGAAACACCATCACCTTTGTTTATGCTTTATCTTTTCTCTTTAATAAAGTCTCTCTCACAGCTGTGTCCTACGTCGCTGAGACCATGCCCACCGACGGTGAGGCTCATGGGGCTCCTCTCTGAGGCAGAGACATCTCTCATCTCAGCCCAAGGTTCCCAATTTCCTATAAAACCACAACAATTGGGTTTTAAAAAGGCCCTAAAGACATTTCTTTTTTAGTGTTACTTTTGAATTAATGGTGTGCCCTTTTACTAGCATTCATTAAGGTGGTAAGCTTAGCCTTACATCTTAAGTATTTTTCTCACTGTCTCTTGTTTAATTATGAATATTTTGATTGTGTTATTGTACCCTACTTTGAACCTTGAAGAATGCAGATTATAAATCTTGTAAAATAAAGTAATTTTATAAATAAATAAATAAATAGCATTTCCAATTACTTTTTAAATTTCACAATAGCTGAAATCGTATCAGATTTAGGGAATTGAACCCCGGCTGAACGACCTCCTGCAGTCGATCTCCTGCCGGCGCCATTTTCCGTACGGAAAACGATTTGCGGCAGGAGATCGCTCCCGGACCCCCGCTGGACCCCCAGGGACTTTTGGCCAGCTTGGGGGGGCCTCCTGACCCCCACAAGACTTGCAAAAAGTCCAGCAGGGGTCCGGAACGACCTCCTGCAGTCGAATCGTGTTGGTCTATGGCCGCTGCCATTTTGCAAAATGGCGGCGCAGAATGGCGCCGGCTGAAGACAACACGATTCAATTGCAGGAGGCCGTTCCAGACCGCCGCTGGACCCCCAGGTAATTTAAGGCATTTGGGGGGGGGGGGTTCGGGAGGGTGGGGGATTTAATTTAAAGGGTCGGGGGTGGGTTTTAGGGTGTTTTAGTGTGCCGGTTTTCCTGCCCTCCCCCTTCCTCCGATTTAGCTACGGACCGCCGCTGGACCCCCAGGTAATTTAAGGCATTTGGGGGGGGGTTCGGGAAGGTGGGGGATTTAATTTAAAGGGTCGGGGGTGGGTTTTAGGGGGTTTTAGTGTGCCGGTTCACGATTTTAACGATTTTCACGATACTCTAAACACCCAAACGGCGACGATACGATTCCCTCCCCCTCCCAGCCGAAATCGATTGTTAAGACGATCGAGGACACGATTCACATCTCTAGTAATAACTGATCATTATGTTTTTACTCTGACTAAATTTGCCAATAGTTTAATGGCCTTGTTGCCATATTTATACAGTTGGTATTTAAAATATGTCAGGTATTTATGTGCTGTCTGAATGCTTTTTGCACTTCAGATAATGTGGCCTGATATATGTTTGGGCCTTTTGTAGAGCCCCCATATGTCACAAAATTTCGGCATCTCAGATTTATTTTTCCTTGCCATGTAAGCAATGATATGCTCTCTCATCACTGCTTTACCCACCTCCCATAAAAGAGCTACAAAAGTGTGAAGGGATTGATTTATGGAAACATATTCCTTCCACTTCTCTTGTAGGTAAACCTGAAATTTAAAATCTTGATATACAATGGGACTCATTCTCCAGTTAAAAGCTTGACTACTATCGGCACTTGGTCTGAAACAGTAATAGCTCCTATAGTTGCACTGACTAGTCTAGTGAAAAAGACTTTCATTAATAAAAAGTGAGTGAGAGCACTGAAAGAAGTGGATCACCTTGTTGGTAGCTGAAGAGGACTGGTAAGTATTGCTTTGGGAAATTTTAGAACTTAAAAAGTTTTGGGGAGAGGTAAAATTTTGTGGTATATTTTTTAGTCTGTGTGTATATGTGTGTTTGTTAAAAAATAAAAAAAGCAAGCCAAAAGGTAGGTAAAGGCTTAGAGTTTGTGTGTTTGTTAGAGTTTGTGTGTTTATTATAAAAAGTTTGTCAAAAGGTAGGAAAAAGCTTAGACTGTGTGTCTGTGTTATAAAAAGCTAGCTAAAAGGTAGGTAATAGCCTAGAATTGTGTATATCTAAGCAAAAAGGTTGAAAAGGTCAGGTACTCACCTTGAAAAGGTATTAGAGTAGTGTGATTGATTTGAGTAGGTGCTAACATTTGATAAACAAAATAGTAGTGAGTCTCTCAGGCTAACTAACTGCAGTGTAAATCACCAAAGGGATTGTTTTGTACTAACTTGCCTTAGAAGGACAAACACTATAATTTCAGTGTTCCATTGTCCCACTGCAGTTGATTCACCCTAGGCCTCACTTTCCCTGGCAGGCTACTTGATCTTTATGTTGATCAGCCTGGTGCAGCTGGTTTTGGTGTGGGAAACCATCTAGAAAGGCCAAGGGACCCTGAAGACTGAATGTTTGGGAAACATCTATAATGTTGACAGCTATTTGGTTTATTGTGGCAGCTTGTGATTGGACATGGAAGTGGAGGGATGCTCTGCTATCCAGATAAAATAAAGGAAGATGACAAATACTGTCTTCAATAAGGAGCAATATCTTAAAATCAGTCATGCTTTATGCCTAGCAGATAGGACATATCCATGATTGTGAACAGTAATAACTGTGTAGATTGGATGGATCAGATGGTCTTTTTCTGCTGTCATCTGCTATGTTACTTTGGGGCTTATGTACTAAATCTCACACTAAGGTCGGTAGTGATACCATAATGAGGGCTCTCATATCCCTCCTGCTGGTGAAGATTTAAACTGGGTACGCTCTAGAATGGGAAGACAGCATTCCAGAAGAGGTTAGGCCATAATGTGAGCTTCATGAATTTGCAAGGGCAAACCTGGGGGAAGGTTTTAATCTGTGGGTGTTTCTGGGGTATTTGATCCGGTATGGAGGGTTTTGGGGTATTTTTTTCTGATTCAGTGAATAGGTTAGGGAATGTTTGTTCTGGTAGGGGGGGGGGGGGTGTTACGCTTGGGCTGAGTTCAGGGGTAGTGAACACCACCCAAAGGGGTGGCTCCAGGTGGAGAGAGACAGGGATGGCTGGAAACCGTGGCTGGGTCAGGGCAGACAGCAAGAAGCAGTGTCTGGGTCTAGGCTGGGTCAGGGCAGGCGGCAGAGCAAGGCAGGTCAGAAGGCCCGTAGGCCACACACACACAGACGGCCCGTAGGCCAGACACCATAAGCGGGGCAAGGCAGGTCAGAAGGCCCGTAGGCCACACACACACAGAAGGCCCGTAGGCCACACACCTGTAAGCGGGGCAAGGCAGGTCAGAAGGCCCGTAGGCCACACACACACACACACACAGAAGGCCCGAAGGCCACACACCGTAAGCGGGGCAAGGCAGGTCAGTAGGCCCGTAGGCCACACACACACACAGAAGGCCCGTAGGCCACACACCGCAAGCGGGGCAGAGAGCCCGTAGGCCAAACACACACAGACAATAGAGCAGAGGGCCCGTAGGACCGCATGCACAGTAAGCAAGGCAGGGCAGGGCAGAAGGTCCGAAGACCATACACAGCACAAGGTAGAAGGCCCGAAGGCCGCGCAGGGCAAGACAAGACAAGGTAGAAGGCCCGAAGGCCGCGCAAGGCAAGGCAAGACCGAAGGCCCGAAGGCCACCAAGACTAGGCTAGACAAGACAAGGTAGAAGGCCCGAAGGCCGCGCAAGGCAAGGCAAGACAGAAGGCCCGAAGGCCGCGCAAGGCAAGGCAAGACAGAAGGCCCGAAGGCCGCGCAAGGCAAGGCAAGACAGAAGGCCCGAAGGCCGCGCAAGGCAAGGCAAGACAGAAGGCCCGAAGGCCGCGCAAGGCAAGGCAAGACAGAAGGCCCGAAGGCCGCGCAAGGCAAGGCAAGACAGAAGGCCCAAAGGCCGCGCAAGGCAAGGCAAGACAGAAGGCCCAAAGGCCGCGCAAGGCAAGGCAAGACAGAAGGCCCAAAGGCCGCGCAAGGCAAGGCAAGACAGAAGGCCCGAAGGCCGCGCAAGGCAAGGCAAGACAGAAGGCCCGAAGGCCGCGCAAGGCAAGGCAAGACAAGGTAGAAGGCCCGAAGGCCACGCAAGGCAAGGCAAGGAAAGGCCCGAAGGCCACGCAAGGCAAGGAAAGGAAAGGCCCGAAGGCAGGGCAAGGCAAGACAAGGTAGAAGGCCCGAAGGCCACGCAAGGCAGGCTAGAGCAGGGAGCCCAGGTGAGCTCGATGCCGAAGCACCGAGGCAACTGTCAGGCAGGGTTATAAGGGCACACCCAGAGCATAGAGTGGACAGAGGAGATGGACTGGGCCTGTCAGGAAAGCCAGCTCTAGAGGGACCCCTGGTGGTGAGGCGGTTGCACAGCAGCCACAGCCGTAACAGTACCCCCCCCTCAAGGCCTCCCCCTCCTCCAGGGTCCCATTTTTGCAGGGGGTACTCAATAATAAAGTCAGACCCCTCCGGGGGCGATGCAGCAGGTTCAACTCCTTTCTGAGGCAGCAAGGCAGTCCATAACCCCTCCTGGGGTGATAAGGCAGACACAACCCCAACCTGGGGCAGCAAAATCATCCATAACCCCTCCTGGGACAAGGCGGCAGAGTTAGACCTCTTCTGGGGCAAGGTGGCAGGTTCCATTCCTTCCTGAGGCAACAAAACAGTCCATAACCCCTTCTGGGGTGACAAGGGGAACACAAACCCCACCTGGGGCAGTGAAATAGTCCATAACCCCTCTTGAGACGACAAGGCAGGTGCTAACCCCTCCTGTGACGACAGCAGGGACGGTCCGGACCCTTCCAGGGTCGGCATCAGGGCCGGCACAGACTCCTCCCGAGTCGGCAGCTGGATCGGTACAGCAGGCTCAGATGGTTGAACAACAAAGTCTGTTGGCAGGACCGGTTCGGACCCCTCCGGGGACTGCAACAGGGCCAGTTTGGACCCCTCCGGGGACTGCAACAGGGCCAGTTCAGTAGGCTCGGATGGCTGAGTCAGAAAGTCTGTCAGTAGGACCGGTTCGGACCCCTCCGGGGACGGCAGCAGGACCGGTTCAGTAGGCTCAGATGGCTGAGTCAGAAAGTCTGTCAGTAGGACCGGTTCGGACCCCTCCGGGGACTGCAACAGGGCCGGTTCGAGCCCCTCCGGGGGCGGAAGCAGGACCGGTTCAGACCCCTCCAGGGGCAGCAGCAAAACCGGTTCGGACCCCTCCGAGGACGGCAGCAAGGCCGGTTCGAGCCCCTCCGGGGGCGGAAGCAGGACCGGTTCAGACCCCTCCAGGGGCAGCAGCAAAACCGGTTCGGACCCCTCTGAGGACGGCAGCAAGGCCGGTTCGAGCCCCTCCGGGGGCGGAAGCAGGACCGGTTCAGACCCCTCCGGGGGTGAAGCAGCGGGCTCGGACTCCACTCGAGGCGATGAAGCAGGCTCGAACACCTCTCCGGGCGTTGTAGCAGGTTCGGGCGCCTTCTCGGGGCGATGAAGCAGGTTCGGGCGCCTTCTCGGGGCGATGAAGCAGGCTCGGCGCCTTCTCGGGGCGATGAAGCAGGCTCGGCGCCTTCTCGGGGCGATGAAGCAGGCTCGGCGCCTTCTCGGGGCGATGAAGCAGGCTCGGCGCCTTCTCGGGCGATGAAGCAGGCTCGGCGCCTTCTCGGGGCGATGAAGCAGGCTCGGCGCCTTCTCGGGGCGATGAAGCAGGCTCGGCGCCTTCTCGGGGCGATGAAGCAGGCTCGAACACCTCTCCGGGCGTTGTAGCAGGTTCGGACCCCTCTCGGGGCGATGAAGCAGGCTTGGCCCCCTCTTGGGGTGAGACAGCAGGCTTGGATCCCTCTTGGGGCGATGAAACAGGTTCAGGCCCCTCTCGGGGTGATGAAACAGGCTTGGACCCCTCGCAGGGTGATGCAGCAGAGTTGGACCCCTCTTGGGGTGATGAAACAGGTTCAGGCCCCTCTCGGGGTGATGAAACAGGTTCAGACCCCTCGCGGGGTGATGAAACAGGCTTGGACCCCTTGCGGGGAGATGCAGCAGAGTTGGACCCCTCTTGGGGTGATGAAACAGGTTCAGGCCCCTCTCGGGATGATGAAACAGGCTTGGACCCCTTGCGGGGAGATGCAGCAGACTTGGACCCCTCTTGGGGTGATGAAACAGGTTCAGGCCTCTCATGGGGTAATGCAGCACGCTTGGAAGGCAGAGCAACAAGGTTAGAATTAAGGCGCAGGGGGGACAAAGATTGTACTGCCGTGGGCTTGATACTTTGAGCCAGAAGCTCCTGCTTTTGTTTCTGGAGGAGCTGCTTAGAGAGGGCACAGGCAGTTCTAGGACGTCTAGGGAAGGTGCTCGTTAGTGTCTTAAGTGCAGCTGTGGGAAGCAGAGCTCTGCTAGAGTTAATTACTTCTCTCAGCTTTCGTTTCTGAGGCTCTAGCGTGGAAGTTATAGAAGGCTTCTTAACCTGGTGAGTTCTAAGATTTTCAGAATTAATACTTGTTTCCTGGTAGCAAGTTTTTTCAAAAGTGTCCAGAGATGAAGTGCTAGAATGCTTAATCCACAAACTGCTACATGAAATAGTGTTGCTAACTGGGCCAGAAGCTGAACGCCCGGTAGTAGAACTAGCTGAGCTTTTGGGAGAAACAGATGGCCCGTTAGCTTTGCAGCGGGGGCAGGGTTCGCCTGGAGGCAAAAGGCACGGAAGACAGGAACATTTCCACCATCCTGGCTGTGGAGTAGAACAGTTTAAACACTCTTGATAAACAGAGACATTTCTCTTATTGCAGTTACTGCACAACCAGTGTTCCTGACCAGCAAGTTGACAGGCTAGACAGTTCTGATAGCTTAGGTAATTCAAGGTCTGACAGGAATTGCAGGTATAAAACTTTGAAGGAGGCATCTTGTAATAGGGAAAAAAAAAGGTTGACTCACCGGTTTAGCACACAGAGCTATCTCTTCCCCTGGAAATTTATGGCTTCGGCATACTGTTACGCTTGGTCTGAGTTCAGGGGTAGTGAACACCACCCAAAGGGGTGGCTCCAGGTGGAGAGAGACAGGGATGGCTGGAAACCGTGGCTGGGTCAGGGCAGACAGCAAGAAGCAGTGTCTGGGTCTAGGCTGGGTCAGGGCAGGCGGCAGAGCAAGGCAGGTCAGAAGGCCCGTAGGCCACACACACACAGACGGCCCGTAGGCCAGACACCGTAAGCGGGGCAAGGCAGGTCAGAAGGCCCGTAGGCCACACACACACAGAAGGCCCGTAGGCCACACACCTGTAAGCAGGGCAAGGCAGGTCAGAAGGCCCGTAGGCCACACACACACACAGAAGGCCCGAAGGCCACACACCGTAAGCGGGGCAAGGCAGGTCAGTAGGCCCGTAGGCCACACACACACACAGAAGGCCCGTAGGCCACACACCGCAAGCGGGGCAGAGAGCCCGTAGGCCAAACACACACAGACAATAGAGCAGAGGGCCCGTAGGACCGCATGCACAGTAAGCAAGGCAGGGCAGGGCAGAAGGTCCGAAGACCATACACAGCACAAGGTAGAAGGCCCGAAGGCCGCGCAGGGCAAGACAAGACAAGGTAGAAGGCCCGAAGGCCGCGCAAGGCAAGGCAAGACAGAAGGCCCGAAGGCCGCGCAAGGCAAGGCAAGACAGAAGGCCCGAAGGCCGCGCAAGGCAAGGCAAGACAGAAGGCCCGAAGGCCGCGCAAGGCAAGACAGAAGGCCCGAAGGCCGCGCAAGGCAAGACAGAAGGCCCGAAGGCAGCGCAAGGCAAGACAAGGTAGAAGGCCCGAAGGCCACGCAAGGCAAGGCAAGGAAAGGCCCGAAGGCCACGCAAGGCAAGGAAAGGAAAGGCCCGAAGGCAGGGCAAGGCAAGACAAGGTAGAAGGCCCGAAGGCCACGCAAGGCAGGCTAGAGCAGGGAGCCCAGGTGAGCTCGATGCCGAAGCACCGAGGCAACTGTCAGGCAGGGTTATAAGGGCACACCCAGAGCATAGAGTGGACAGAGGAGATGGACTGGGCCTGTCAGGAAAGCCAGCTCTAGAGGGACCCCTGGTGGTGAGGCGGTTGCACAGCAGCCACAGCCGTAACAGGGGGTGTGAGGTGGATTGGGGCTTTGATCCCTGGCAGGGGACTTGGGGATCTTGATGTGGAAATTCAGCCTTCAAGGGTGGCCATTCTTGATGGGCATTTGAGGATTTGTGAGGACAAAATCCCCTCTGCTAAATGGTCCAAAGTGAAAGGGCCAACTAGCACAAGATTTCAAGAAGCAGTGTGCATGGTAAAAATATAACATTTGATCCAAGGCAAATGCAAACATTTTGGCTTTAGCTGGCATGCAGATAATACTTTTATCAAGACAGCAAGCCATGCTATTCCTTTGCACCCTCTATATACTTTCCTTCATTTAAGTGTGTGGCATCTGAAGAAGGGACTTTAGTCTTTAGATCATTTACTGTATTTGCTGATCCAAAAGTATTATCACTAGGGATGTGAATCGTTTTTTGATGATTTAAAACAATCGTCAGATATATTTTAAATCGTCAAAAATCGTTAGAGCCGCGATACAATAACAATTCCCCCGATTTATCGTCAAAAAATCGTAAATCGGGGGAGGGGGGAGAGCGGGAAAACCGGCACACCAAAATAACCTAAAACCCACCCCGAACCTTTAAAACAAATCCCCCACCCTCCCGAACCCCCCCCCCCAAAATGTTTTAAATTACCTGGGGTCCAGTGGGGGGGGGGTCCCGGCGCGATCTCCCGCTCTCTGGCCACGGCTGCGTTAAGAGAAATGGCGCCGGTGGCCCTTTGCCCTTATCATGTGACAGGGCAGAGGTAGCTCCGGCGCCATTTTGGTTCCTGGCTCCCAACGTCACGCGTGCAGGAGATCGCTCCCGGACCCCCGCTGGAGCCCCAGGGACTTTTGGCCAGCTTGGGAGGGCCTCCTGACTCCCACAAGACTTGCCAAAAGTCCAGCGGGGGTCCGGGAGCGACCTGCACGCGGGCCGTATTGCCAATATTCAAAATGGCGCCGGCGCTACCTTTGCCCTGTCACATGATAAGGGCAAAGGGCCACCGGCGCCATTTCTCTTAACGCAGCCATGGCCAGAGAGCGGGAGATCGCGCCAGGACCCCCCCACTGGACCCCAGGCAATTTAAAACATTTTGGGGGGGTTCAGGAGGGTGGGGGATTTATTTTAAAGGGTCGGGGTGGGTTTTAGGGTGCCAGTTTTCCCACCCTCCCCCGATTTACGATTTTTAACGATTTAAAAAAAAAAAAAAAAAAACACGACGATCAGATTTCCCTCCCCCCCAGCCAAAATCGATCGTTAAGACGATTGATCACACGATTCACACCCCTAATTATCACAATCTTCTTAAACAATCCCGTTTTCTCTGAGGTCAATGGGAATACCTGAAATCTTTTGTCCCTAAATACATTATCCATGCTTGCAAATATTTAGGACATTTCTCAAACTTTCATAAATGTCAATATTTATTTCTTCATTGAGTGATATGCATATTCCCCTGGTGTGTGATGAACCACAGCGTCAAACACCTATTCTGTTATGCAGTAAAGGATTTCACTAAGTATTTTACTGTCATCATTATAATATGAAAGTATCTTGTTTTCTCTTTGTCCTTAATTGCTTTCTCATATCACTATGTTCATCTCAATGTGTTACTTTATCATTTCCATCCTATTTCACATCCCATAAAAATGAGTTATTGTCTGTTTCTTCTCAGTCTTTCATCTAATTTCATATGCAGAATAAGATATTGGAATTATTATGTTAATCCATATTGTGTATTTGCTTGACTGTGTTCATTCAGCCATTCATGACTGACGGATTACAATTAACATTTAGTAAGAAAAAAGAAAATTACTTCAATATAAATGTGCTACTCACAACTTTTGAATGAAAAGATTTAATGTGTATATTCACATATTAAGCTGAATTATTTTTGCTTATCATTTGGGATGAGATATAATCCACCCACACACTGCTTTGTAGCAACACATTTCCAGTTTTCTTGTTGTTGCTATTACTATGATGATTATTATGATTTCCATACCTTTTTTCACTTATATAGTCTGTTTTCACAATATATTTCATAATAGGGATGTGAATCGTTTTTATAACGAATTAAAATATTGTATGATATTTCTTAATTCATTATATATTGGTTAAATCTAAAAACGATCACATTTTCCCCAATTTTCCGTGAAAAATTGTTTTTCGGCTTAGGGCGCGCTAACAAAAAAACGTTTATTTTTGTTATTTTTTGTTAGTGCGCGCTAACTCTTGTTAGCGCAAACTAAGCCGAAAAATGATTTTTTACTAAAAAAGAATGCCAATCCATGGGAAAACGAGATTTTCCCGAGGCCACACAAACCCGAAAGCGCAAACAATCGGGCACCCGATGCACATCTCTATTTCATAAGCAAACTGTGGTAGATAGACAGGCATAATGGTTGCAATAATTTCTATTGGCCCAAAAAAGCCATTGGAATGAGAGCTGAAAAGACAGGGAGCCAGTCAGAGAATTTCAGGTGGCAAGAGACAAGAAGCAAGTCTAAAAGTTTGAAGAGACATTGAAGACATATGTTTATACATTTATTTTATAAAAATTGGAAAACCCTTCTTTTGTGCTGAATCATTAGCTGCCTAAAAGATATGGGCCAGATTTTAAAAGCCCTACGCATGTAAATCCAGATGGGTGGGGCAAGAGGCCTCCGACACAGCGGCCATTGCTGTTGTGTCAGAGGATCAAGTGCCGGCACGCTGCCGGCATGCAACTTGTGCCTGCCCAGAGGCAGGCGCAAAAGGTAAGACATAGGTAGGGGGGTTAGAGTAGGGCTAGGAGGGGGAAGGTTAGGGGAAGGGGTGGGAAGGTCAGGCTAGGGGGAAGGGAACGGGGGAAGGCAGCATAGCTCGGCACGCGCAAGTTGCACAATTGTGCACCCCTTTGCGTGTGCTGACCCTTGATTTTAGAACTTGCGCGCCTTTTCAATAATGCTCCTAACTGGCAACCTGTACACACACATCTCAGCCCACACAAATCAAACAGATATTCAAACATCAGGTACCTGCATAGTCAGGTTATGCTGATAAAAATCATGCAAGTACTTTAAGTCATTTCAAATGGAAACATAAAATATGTGTTAGCTATTTGCATACATTTTTGAAAATGGATGCGTACTTTTCAACAATCAAAAAAGCATTCAGTAAACTTATTTTTATATTTTTATACATGTAGGTGTGTAGTTTTCAATCATGCTTCTGGAATGCCTTTTTAATGTGGCTAAAAGTTTGTGAGTACTTTTGGGTGACTAAAAATCCACTCATACAGATTCATGCACTCTACCCATGTAGTTCTTGTGTTTTACTTGCATTGATCCCAACTGAGCCTTGGAAAATTTAACCTTCAGTGTTTAAGTTCAAATCTCATTTGGGGCAATTTTCATGTAGTCTGTATCGCTGCAAAATCTGCAGGAACTTTTATCTTCAGGCTTTGCACCAGTTCTCAAAGAGAAAGTATTGTTAATGATCAGTAACGGTGAGAATTAAAGATTTTATATAGAAATTTAAAATGTAAAAGACAGAGGGGTTTTTTCTTCTTTCTAGCGACAGTTATATCCTACCTTGCAGAAGCAGATAACCACAGCAGGAAGAGTCTGGTGGGAGGGGGAGAATACATGAGCAGTGAGAGAGTACTGAATTTAGTTGTTTTAAATCTCATGCAAAAGAAAAGCAATATATGAATTACCAGCAGAAGATACTGACAAGCAGACCTTTCATACACAGAACTCAGTACAGTGCAAAAAGACTCTGCATTAGGGTTGTGAATCGTTTTTTGACGATTTAAATTATCGTCCGATATATTTTAAATCGTCAAAAATCGTTAGGGCCACGATACAATACCAATTCCCCCGATTTATCGTCAAAAAATCGTAAATCGGGGGAAGGGGGAGGGCAGGAAAACCGGCACACTAAACACCATAAAACCCACCCCCGACCCTTTAAATTAAATCCCCCACCCTCTCGAACCCCCCCCCCCCAAATGCCTTAAATTACCTGGGGGTCCAGCGGCACACTAAAACATGGCACACTAAAACCCCCTAAAACCCACCCCGACCCTTTAAATTAAATCCCCCCCCTCCCGAACCCCCCCCAAATGCCTTAAATTACCTCCGTAGCGGCGGTCCGTAGCTAAATCGGGGGAAGGGGGAGAGCAGGAAAACCGGCATGCTGAGTCGTGTAGTCTTCAGCCGGCGCCATTTTGCAAAATGGCCGCCGCAAAATGGCCATAGACCAAAACGATTCGACGCAGGAGGTCGTTCCGGACCCCCGCTGGGCTTTTGGCAAGTCTTGTGGGGGTCAGGAGGCCCCCCCAAGCTGGCCAAAAGTTCCTGGGGCTCCAGCGGGGGTCCGGGAGCGATTTCCTGCCGCGAATCGTTTTCCGTACGGAAAATGGCGCCGGCAGGAGATCGACTGCAGGAGGTCGTTCAGCGAGGGTTCCCGCTGAACGACCTCCTGCAGACGATCGAGGACACGATTCACATCTCTACTCTGCATGGCTAGCCACAGATGCAGACATTTTCTACCAAATAAGTATGATATTGAAATGATTCCATGGGTAGAATGTCACTGCTAACCAATCAGATTCAAAATGAACTCCAGTCAAATAAAGGCCTGACAACGAATTTCTGATATTACAGGGTATCTCCATGATTCACAGACCCAATTAGGATATGACACCTATTTAATCCTAATCAAGTATCCGGAAAGGCCTGACTACAAAATGCCAATCAAATAGATGTCTATGAAATTCCTAATCAATGAGAGATGCCTTGACCAGACACCAATATAGTACAAAGGCCAGTGAACCGAGCATTAAATTAAAGCTTCACAAAAATTCAATATTTACTATCAGAATTATCAATAGGGATTTTTCATTATAAGAAACCTATTTTGTGAACATTTAACAGAATTGTATTTGTTTTAATTTTATTCAATTATTGTTTTAATTTTATTCAATTATATTCTTATTTTTGGGAGGAAAAGACCTCAGAAAACAGCGACTGCCATATAGTCATCCACTTTTATTTCAATCACCAATCATAAAAATCTCCTCCTCCATTTTTTAAGTTTTCAAAATAGATTTCTCTTACATATTCAAAATAGATTTCTCTTAAATATTCAACACGCAATTCGTGAATCCTGGCCAACCAATTTTATAGGCATATACGGTAATTATCTTGTTAGTACAGTATTCCCAAGATAAGAATAGTTGAATAATTCAAAAAATTATGAAAACAAAAATGTGAGGGGGAAGTTTTTTTTGACTGGTGATTGAAATAAGAGCAGATAACTGTGTGGCATTTGCTGTTTTCTGTTGTCTTTTCCTTCCAAAAATAAGAATATAATTGAATAAAATAAAACCAAAAGGGAAAGTAAAAATGAAATAAAATGTTGTTAAATGTTCACAAAATAGGTTTCTTATAATAAAAAATCCCTATTGATAGACCAGACGCCAGCCACTCATAAGTCAGATACCTATGATTACAGGCTAAGCTCCGCCCACAATGACCACATAAAAAAGTACCAGCACAAGACTTCCAACTAGACGATCACAACAGAAACAAGAAGTGATGAGAACAGAAGAAAACTAAAGAACTAAGGGGGTCATTCATCAAATTGTGATTTAAAATTAAAATGGGGAAAAGGGGTAGAGTTAGGGAGGAGTTTGGGTGGGGTTAAGGGTAATAAGGTGTACTACTGTGGATGATAATGTTTCAGACATTATCACTGGTAGTAGTACCGGATTTAACACATCCTTTTCTATTGGCACTATGGAGGCAATAGATTGTGGCGCAGCCGCAACCGTGGTGAGCAAAAACACACCACTGTCATGCAGTTGGCTGCACACTTTCACCCCGTCCCTTTTTTCTTCACAGATCATCATTCTGCTATATTTATAGTGGAATGATGAATCTAGGCCTAAATTGGTAATGACTTTTGAACAACTTTACTTTATCTATTATTGATGCATGAGATTTCTGTTTAGGGTTATCTGACCAACCACACAAGATGAATAATAATTGTGATAAGCTTGTATAATAAACTTTATGTGACGCCAATATTGTTTCCTCATTATTTCAGATCCAATGGATGGGGGTGGGTCCAGGACTGGATGAGGGGCAATCCCCTAGGGGCCCCAGTTCACAGTATTTGCATACTTTTACTTTGATAGTTGATCTGGTAAAAAGTATCCACATAGATTAGCATCTGCTTTTTCTCTGTAGAAAATAACTTGCACAGTTATGAAAATGCAAACTAATACACACTGTAAACTCCCTTGACCTAATCCTGCCTGGAAATTCCTCTCCACAATGCAGATAAAAGTAAGTATATGGGCGGATTTTAAAAGCCTTGCTCACGTAAATCCGCCCGGATTTACGCGAGCAGGGCCTTGCGCGCCGGTGCGCCTATTTTCCATAGTCCGCCGGCGCGCACAGAGCCCCGGGACGCGCGTAGGTCCCGGGGCTTTTGGAAGGGGGCGTGTCGGGGGCGGGACCCAACGATGCTGCGTTTCGGGGGTGGGGCGCGGCGTTTCGGGGGCGGGACCGGGGGCATGGTGCCAGCCCAGGGGCGTGGCCCAAGCCTCCGGACCAGCCCTCGGGTCGGAGGATGGCGCACCAGCAGTCCGCTGGTGCGCGTAGATTTACGTCTGCTTCTCGCAGGCGTAAATCTATGGACAAAGGTAAGGGGGGGGTTTAGATAGGGCCGGGGGGGTGGTTTAGGTAGAGGAAGGGAGGGGAAGGTGAGGGGAGGGCAAAAGAGAGTTCCCTCCGAGGCCGCTCCGATTTCAGAGCGGCCTCGGAGGGAACGGAGGCAGGCTGCGCGCCTTGCACGTGCCGATCCAGGATTTTAGAGGATACGTGCGGCTATGCGCTTATCTTATAAAATCCAGTGTACTTTTGTTTGCGCCTGCTGCGCAAACAAAAGTACGCGATCGCGCTGTTTTTAAAAATCTACCCCATATTGTGCAAAATGTGCTTGGGGCGGATTTTAAAACCCCTGTGCGCGTAAATCCGCCGGTGGCGCGAACAAAAGTACCGGCGCGCGTATTGTTTTAAAATCCGCCCCTTACTTTTTAGCCATGTAGACGGTTGGCAATTTTCT
Organism: Rhinatrema bivittatum; assembly: GCF_901001135.1. Classification (NCBI taxonomy): domain Eukaryota; kingdom Metazoa; phylum Chordata; class Amphibia; order Gymnophiona; family Rhinatrematidae; genus Rhinatrema; species Rhinatrema bivittatum. The sequence continues at coordinate 698,831,646 of NC_042616.1, forward strand.
AAAAGCCATTTTATCTGGGTAAATCGGTATTTACCCAGGTAAATGGCTTTTGATAATTGCCTTTATTGGACTATCTTTGCAACATCTCATATGAGTTAGCCTGCAAATTTGTACTTAAGTTACACCAGTTTCAAAGCAAAGTTATACTCCTAAATCAGCTTTGAAAATTATTATGGACACACAATTACACCTCCTATTTGGCATACTAGTTTTGCTGAGAATTTATATGTATACTTTTTAAAATCAAAAAGCATGCATATATGTCTCAACCCTGTTGAAATTCCATCCCCTGAAACATCTCTATCCTTATATAACTGCTATTAAAAGAAGGCTGACTGGAACAGACTTTCCTTTATTCTTCCAAAAACAGAGATTATATATCTAAGCAGGTCCCCAGGATTGTCCTTTCCACTATCATTCGCATTTCAAAACTGTTCCATCTCTTTGTTAGGAAACTAGAAACTTAGGTGTCAAATTTGGTTCAACTCTTTCATTCAAACCCCATGGTAAGAAGATAGTTCACAAATCGTTCTAGAAACTGAGAATGTTACATAGGCTACAGCTGTATCAGGAGCCAAATAATTTTTTAACCGCTTTGTAGTCACTAGTACTGTCCAGTTTAGATTACTGCAATTTAGTATACTTGGGATTACCTCAATACACAATAAAAACTTTATAGGTCATTCAAAACTCTGCAGCAGGATTCTCACTGTTGTGTCAAGATTCAGTCACATTACACCTGTGCTTCATGCACTCTGGGATAGGGATGTGAATCGTTTTCCATATCGTCTTAACGATAGAAATCGTGTGGCAGGGCAAGAAAATCGTCTTAGGCATGATTTTTTAGTTAAAAAATCGTTAAAAATCGTTTTTTCCGATTAGTGCGCACTAACTCGAGTTAGTGCGCACTAACGAGAGTTAGTGCGCACTAACTGGGAGTTAGTGCGCACTAACTGAAAATGATACAATTTGACACTTTTCAGGTCAGTTAAGGTCAGTTTAGGAATGAATATGTATTCCTATTGGCTGCCCTCTTATTTATTCATGTTACCAAGTTTCCTACTGACAGTATATGGGGGATGGGAAATGGAAACAGTTGGTAGCTTGACAAAACAAGTAATGTGATCAGTCAATGTGACTAGAACTTGTGCCCTAACCCTGATACCAGGGGTATTGTGATCTTCCTGCACACAGTGCCCTATCCCTATTAATACCAGGAGTGTTGTGATCTTCCTGCACACAGTGCCCTATCCCTAATACCAGGGGTGTTGTGATCTTCCTGCACACAGTGCCCTATTCCTGATACCGGGGGTGTTGTGATCTTCTTGCACACATCCCGATATCAGGGATAGGGCACTGCATGCAGGAAGATCACAACACTCCTGGTATTAATAGGGATAGGGCACTGCATGCAGGAAGATCACAACACTCCTGGTATTAATAGGGATAGGGCACTGCATGCAGGAAGATCACAACACCCCTGGTATCAGGGATAGGGCACTGTGTGCAGGAAGATCACAATACCCCGGAGGAGTGAGGGTCAGGCAGCTCCCCCCTGTCTGTGAAGCCAGCCTCTCACTAGTAATGCAGGGAGGGAGCTGTCTCAGACTTCACCATCCTCCCCCCCCCCTTACCCACACACCATTCACTAGCTGGGACATGGGGGAAGTCAGGAGTGAGGGTCAGGCAGCTCCCCCCTGTCTGTGAAGCCAGCCTCTCACTAGTAATGCAGGGAGGGAGCTGTCTCAGACTTCACCATCCACCCCCCCCCCCCCTCACCCACACACCATTCACTAGCTGGGACATGGGGGAAGTCAGGAGTGAGGGACAGGCAGCTCCCCCCTGTCTGTGAAGCCAGCCTCTCACTAGTAATGCAGGGAGGGAGCTGTCTCAGACTTCACCATCCTCCCACCCCCACCCCCTCACCCACACACCATTCACTAGCTGGGACATGGGGGAAGTCAGGAGTGAGGGTCAGGCAGCTCCCCCCTGTCTGTGAAGCCAGCCTCTCACTAGTAATGCAGGGAGGGAGCTGTCTCAGACTTCACCATCCTCCCCCCCCTCACCCACACACCATTCACTAGCTGGGACATGGGGGAAGTCAGGAGTGAGGGTCAGGCAGCTCCCCCCTGTCTGTGAAGCCAGCCTCTCACTAGTAATGCAGGGAGGGAGCTGTCTCAGACTTCACCATCCTCCCCCCCCCCCCCTCACCCACACACCATTCACTAGCTGGACATGGGGGAAGTCAGGAGTGAGGGTCAGGCAGCTCCCCCCTGTCTGCGAAGCCAGCCTCTCACTAGTAATGCAGGGAGGGAGCTGTCTCAGACTTCACCATCCTCCCCCCCCCCCTCACCCACACACCATTCACTAGCTGGGACATGGGGGAAGTCAGGAGTGAGGGTCAGGCAGCTCCCCCCTGTCTGTGAAGCCAGCCTCTCACTAGTAATGCAGGGAGGGAGCTGTCTCAGACTTCACCATCCTCCCCCCCCCCCCCCTCACCCACACACCATTCACTAGCTGGACATGGGGGAAGTCAGGAGTGAGGGTCAGGCAGCTCCCCCCTGTCTGTGAAGCCAGCCTCTCACTAGTAATGCAGGGAGGGAGCTGTCTCAGACTTCACCATCCTCCCCCCCCCCCCTCACCCACACACCATTCACTAGCTGGGACATGGGGGAAGTCAGGAGTGAGGGTCAGGCAGCTCCCCCCTGTCTGTGAAGCCAGCCTCTCACTAGTAATGCAGGGAGGGAGCTTGTCTCAGACTTCACCATCCTCCCCCCCCCCTCACCCACACACCATTCACTAGCTGGGACATGGGGGAAGTCAGGAGTGAGGGTCAGGCAGCTCCCCCCTGTCTGCGAAGCCAGCCTCTCACTAGTAATGCAGGGAGGGAGCTGTCTCAGACTTCACCATCCTCCCCCCCCCCCCCTCACCCACACACCATTCACTAGCTGGGACATGGGGGAAGTCAGGAGTGAGGGTCAGGCAGCTCCCCCCTGTCTGTGAAGCCAGCCTCTCACTAGTAATGCAGGGAGGGAGCTGTCTCAGACTTCACCATCCTCCCCCCCCCCTCACCCACACACCATTCACTAGCTGGGACATGGGGAAGTCAGGAGTGAGGGTCAGGCAGCTCCCCCCTGTCTGTGAAGCCAGCCTCTCACTAGTAATGCAGGGAGGGAGCTGTCTCAGACTGGTATCAGGGTTAGGGCACTGTGTGCAGGAAGATCACAACACTCCTGGTATTAATAGGGATAGGGCACTGTAAGAGATGACTGTAGTAGATTGAATAAAGATCTGATGTTTCTGCTCTCCTCACACCAAACAAAAACAACACACAAGCAGAGAAGCCCCTTCTTACAAAGCTGAGCTAGTGAGTTAAGTAGGAGGAAAAGTAAACATACTGGTGCCAGTGTGGCTACTTAAAAAAGACACTTACCAACAATCAATTACATATATTTGAACTGTGTACAGTTCCAGCCAGGACCACCTTTCTAAAATGCACAGTGTTGGCAAATTCAACATGCACTAGCATTTCAGGTGCCTGCTAACAAAAATAATAAACAAACAAGTTCTAGTCACGTGAGTGCTGATCATTACATACTTTTTTTGTCAAGCTTCCAACTGTTTCCATTTCACATCCCCCCAACCATATTGGTAACATCAATAGATAAGAGCACAGCCAGCCAATAGGAATACATACATACATATTTATTCCTAAGTGACCTTTACTGACCTGGGAAGTGTGAACACTTTGTTTCATTTTCTGTTGGTGTTCGTTAGTTTCCAGTTCCATTTCCCATCCCCCCAACCATCACCTCAGTGGTAACCTTGGTAATATCAATAGATAAGAGGGCAGCCAGCCAATAGGAACACATATTCATCCTAACTGACCTTCAGTGACCTGGAAAGTGTTTATTTGTATCATTTTCAGTTAGTGCGCACTAACACGATTTAACGATTTTTAACGATAAATCGTTAGAATTTCTATTGTATCGTGTTCTATAACGATTTAAGACGATATAAACATTATCGGACGATAATTTTAATCGTTGAAAAACGATTCACATCCCTACTCTGGGATCGATTTTTAAAGAAGTACATGTGCGCATCCATGGGCATGCTCTACCCAGTGGGAGGGAGGGAAGATTTAGGAAATTCCGGTGCAGCAACACATCCCGACCTTCCCCAGTTCCCTACCTCCCTATCTAACCTTCCCCTCTACTCCCCACCTCCTAAACCTACCCTACCTTACCTTATTATTTTTATTTTTCAAGTTGGTGCTCCTCTGAAACAGTAGTAATTTGCATACGCTGGCAGCCTGCCAGCACGTGCTTCCCTGGCACAGGGGCAAATGGCTGCTGTACCGGCCACCTCCAGCCCTGCCCCTCCTGCCCCCCCCCCCCCCAGACCGCCTCTTTATCTGGGCCCAGCACTTCAGTGCATAATGGGGGGTTATGCGCATGGCCAGGCCCCTGTGAAGATGCACACTGCGCATGCAAGGCTTGGCCATGCGCATAACCCCTGTTTTTTTATGCACGCAGGGGAATAAAAATTCGGCCGCGTATTGGGTGCAGTAGACTTGAGGGTGCAATTTAAAATCTAAAAGGTGAATTTTAAAAGCCGGATGCATGCAATAATTAGTGGATGCATAAATATGTTGGGCTTACATGTACCAAATGGGTTTTAAAAGCTGCCCAGAGAAGTGCAGAAATGCCTCAGTGCGCACACCTTGGACGTTCTCAAAAAGGGGTGGGGCAAGGGCATGGTCTGGGTGGAGCATGGATGTTTCTGGGCATAAAGCTGAGAAGTGTTTGCAAATACTTGTATGATCCAGTGAGCATCAAAGCCCCCTGCCACATAACTTTACTTCTGTTATGGATGCCATGTAAGTTATAAAATAAAGATTAAATAGGCAGATCTGCAGAGTTTTAAGGGTTGGGGATAACTGAGGGGAGTGAAGGCTGTTAAACTAGGGAGGTTTGGAGAACCTGTCTCTTAACTGGGTGAACTGATATGAATTGGTAAAACTGGAAATGGCATTGGCAGTAGAAGCGGCATTTGCGCACAATTGCATGCGCCCACTTAAAATTTAGTGCACTTGTGTGCACAGCCAGACTATTTTATAACATATGTGCAAGTTATAAAATAGCTGCTTCCCTGGGTGCGGGCCGATGAATACGCACACATGTACGCCCGCATACTGGTTTGAAAGCATGAGCCATGAAGCCCCTGTAGGCATTAGCTCACTCTTAGAAATCTACCAGCCCTCAAGAAGTTTAAGATCAATGGATCACTGCATGCTTGACATAACAAGTCATCAAATGGCTAAGCTTGCAGATTCTAGGGACAGGCTCTTTACTGTTATAGACCCTTTGTGATAGAAACAGCTTCTTGGCATTTAATATTTTTGTCACAGCAAGTGTCTGTCTTGTTAAGATTTATTTTATTGATTATTTTATATTATTTATGTTTTTATTGTAAGGCACTTAGGACTTTGGATAATTAGGCATATACATTTTTTTAAATAAATAAAAACATCAATAAATAAATATGTGTCCACATATACAATGTATATATTTATAATTTTAAGCATGCAAATGTCATATAATTTTAATCCAAATGGACATTTCTGCAGGTAAAGCACTACTTAACCTGCATGTCCCTTTCTAAATTGCCCTCATTTAGGTCAACTCAGAATTATATCCTTGTGAGGTATGTAACATTGTAACTGGATAATAATGATTGTAATTCTGTGTTGTCACTTTAAACAGAATCTCTCTAGGCAGGAGAATGAGAAATCATAGAAACTCTATTATTTTTATTTTATTTATTTATTTATTATTTTTGTTATACCGAGTTTCATGATAGGCATCACATCAACCCGGTTTACAAATAACAATGTGTGTAAAGTATAGCGTAACGTAATAAATATTTCCAATACAACTGTGAACTTTAAATACAGAGAATCAATTAAAAGGTGTGAGAAAGTTACAATAAAACAGGGAAAATTAACTTGGAACTGGAAGAGGGGAGAGGTTAAACAATGCAATATTTACATTTCATACAATTAAAGTAATAGTGTAGCAGAGTAAATAAATAAGCCTATTTGAATGAATGTGACGGTACATAAATATGAGCGGTAATATAAATAACCAAGAGAATAAATATGACACAGTAGTGCATGGTGATGATATGATAAAAACTCAAAAGGTAATAATGAGTGTAAGTTTGTGATAAGTGGATTCTTATTTGGATCCAGATATTACATAGGAGTTTGTGTTGATGAGTGCGTTTTATTCAAGGCTTGGAAATGCTTTTTTGAAAAGCCAAGTTTTTAGTCTTTTCCTAAATGTTAGAGCGCATGGCTCCTGTCTCAGATCAGGTGGTATAGAGTTCCACAGAACTGGACCTGCTGTAGAGAAGGCTCTGAGACTCAAGGATTTATGTTGATAGGTTTTGGCATTTGGAATTTGGAGTGACTCTTTGGAGTATTCCCTGATAGGTCTGGCGGAAGTGTATTTTTTAAATGGTATTTGTAGATCGAGTTGCGTGTGTTGGTTGATGGTCTTGTATATGATGTTGATGGATTTGTACATGATTCTATAGTGGATTGGTAGCCAATGGAGTTTTTGGAGGTTAGGGGAGATGTGGTCCATTTTCCTGGAATTTGTAAGGACTCTGGCTGCGGAGTTCTGAACCATTTGTAGGGGTCTGGTATAAGAAGCTGGGAGGCCTAATAGTAATGAGTTGCAATAATCTAGTTTGGAAAAAATTATTGCTTGCAAGATTGTTCTAAAGTCCATAGCGTGGAAAAGTGGTTTGATTCTTTTCAGAATATGTAATTTGTAGAAGCAATCTTTGGTGGTTTGGTTAATGAATGTTTTAAGGTTGAGACGATTGTCTAAGATAGCTCCTAGATCTCTTACATGGGTAGTTTGAAGGAGTGCGGTTGGTTTTGGAAGTGTGTTATTGTTTTCCGGTGATATGAGCAGGAATTCCGTTTTTGAAGCGTTAAGTACGAGGTTTAGGCTGGTGAGGAGAAGTTTAATTTCTAATAAGCAACTGTCCCAGTGTTCCATTGTTTTTGAGATTGTTTCTTTTATGGGAATCACGATCTGTACGTCGTCTGCGAAAAGGAAGTGTTTCAGGTTTAATTTTGTAAGAAGTTGACATAGTGGTAACAGGTAGACATTAAAGAGCGTGGGTGAAAGTGATGAACCTTGCGGCACCCCTCTGTTAGAAGGGTGGTATTGGGATTCTTTATTGTGAATTTTGACTCTATATCCTCTGTTTTCTAGGAATGTTTTGAACCAGTTTAGTGTAGCACCTGTCAATCCAATGTTTGCCAGTTGTTTTAGAAGTAGGGCGTGATTGACGGTGTCGAAGGCCGCCGAGAAGTCAAGGAGGATTAGTAAAAATGTTTGGCCTTTATCAATTCCAGAAATGAGGAAGTCCGTGAGAGAGAGTAGTAGGGTTTCGGTGCTTGCAGCTTTGCGAAAACCATATTGGTTTGGGGACAGAATACTGTGGTCCTCTAAGTAGTTGGATAGTTGGGTGTTTACCAATTTTTCCATGATTTTAGCTATGAATGGGAGGTTGGAAATCGGGCAGAAGTTATTGGGATCACAAGCATTTAGATTTGGTTTTTTTTAGCAGTGGCTTGATTGAGGCTGTTTTTAGGTCATCTGGGTAGATCCCATGTGATAGGGAGCAATTTATGATTTCTGCCAGTGTTTTTGCTATAGTATCAGGGATGAGAAGAAGCACTTTGGAAGGGATTTGATCAAATGGGTGTGATGACGGTTTCATTCTCTTTAACACCGAATGTATCTCTGTGATTGTGATGGGTTCGAAAGCGTTAAGCTGGATGTTTTTGTCTTGGGGGAGATATGTGATATCTGGAGCAGTATTGTTTGTAATCAGCTGATTGAGGAGATCCGATATTTTTTTATTGAAATGAAGAGCCAATTCATCTGCTTTAGTCTGGTCTAGCTCTGGTGGGATATCTGGAATGATGGGTTTAGTGAGGCTGGAGACAAAGGCGAATAGGGCTTTTGAATCAAAGATTAGATGATGAACTTTCCGGGCGTAATAGTCTCTTTTTGTTTTCAGCGTGGTACTTTTGTATAGATGGAGTGAGCGTTTGTATTCAGATAGTGAGGCCGGTGAGGGGGCTTTACGCCATTTTCTTTCTTTCTGCCGAAGTAGTTGTTTGAGCTTTCGCAGTTCATCATTAAACCAGGGTTGTCTTTTGGATGCATTAGAAGACCTTGTTTTGGTTGTCAGTGGGCAGAGAGTGTTTGCTATAGATTTAGTTATTTTGGACCAGGATTGGAGGGCCGAATTGGGCGTAGAGACATCTATGAGTGGTAGATCTGAAGTAAGAAGGTTGCTGAGGTGTTCCGAGGAGCAAGGTTTTCTGTATAAGAAAGAGGGTCTTGAGTTTAGATTGGAGTCTGATCTTGGTAAAGAGAAGCTGGTGGAGATTAGCGAATGGTCAGACCATGGGACTTTTTTGCAATTTGGTTGATTTGTAAGAGAAATACCGGAGTTTGTAAAGAAGAGATCGAGCGTGTGGCCTGCTTTGTGAGTGGGTTTGTTGATTTGTTGTTTGAAACCCATCGCTGACATTGCGGTGAGGAAAGCTTCACAGTTTGTTGAAAGAGGGACTTTGTCAACATGTAAGTTGAAGTCGCCCAGGATTATAGCAGGGGAGTCAAGATTGAGATGTAAAGTTATGGTTTCAATAATAGGTGAGGCGTCTGACTCTAGTAATCCTGGAGGGGCATAGACTAGAAGGATTTGGAGATGTTCTGATTTGAACAGTCCTACTTCTAGTTTAGTAGCTGTGCTGATGTGGTGGTGTGTGAACCTTAAGGATTTTTTTTGCAGCTAAGAAGATACCCCCTCCTCTTTTTTTTTGTCTTGGGATGGAGAAGAAATCGTACGTCTGTGTTGGTAGTTGGTTAATGAGGGTTATATCGGTGGATTTGAGCCATGTTTCTGTTATGGCACAAAAGTCTGGGGTTGAGTCCTGCAGTATGTCGTTTAATATAAGGGTTTTGTTGGTGAGCGATTGAGCGTTGAAAAGGATGATGGTGAATAGAGTGAGACCTAGGAACTGTGTAGTGGGAGAGATCATGATTGGGATGAGTGATTTGTAGGTGCGTGGGCGGTAATGCATAATTGGATAAGGTTGGATCGGTGTTGGAATAGTGTTGTTAGAATCTGGAAGTGCTGCTAGATAAGCTGCTGGAGTCTGAATGTGTGCTGCTGTAGGCTGAATGATTGCTGTTGGAGACTAGATGTGTGTTGCTGGAGACTGGATGAGTGCTGCTGGAGGCTGGATGAGTGCTGCTGGAGACTGGATGAGTGTTGCTGGAGGCTGAATGAATGCTGCTGGAGACTGGATGTGCTGCTAGTTGAGCTGCTGGAGTCTGAATGTGTGCTGCTGGAGATTGGATGAGAGCTGCTGAAGGCTGAATGTGCTGCTGGAGACTGGATGAGTGCTGCTGGAGAATGGATGAGTGCTGCTGGAGATTGGATGAGAGCTGCTGAAGGCTGAATGTGCTGCTGGAGACTGGATGAGTGCTGCTGGAGAATGGATGAGTGCTACTGGAGATTGGAAGAGAGCTGCTGAAGGCTGAATGTGCTGCTGGAGACTGGATGAGTGCTGCTGGAGACTGGATGAGTGCTGCTGGAGAATGGATGAGTGCTACTGGAGATTGGATGAGAGCTGCTGGAGACTGGATGAGTGCTGCTGGAGACTGGATGAGTGCTGCTGTAGGCTGAATGATTGCTGTTGGAGACTAGATGTGTGTTGCTGGAGACTGGATGGGTGCTGATGGAGACTGGATGAGTGCTGCTGTAGGCTGAATGATTGCTGTTGGAGACTAGATGTGTGTTGCTGTAGGCTGAATGATTGCTGTTGGAGACTAGATGTGTGTTGCTGGAGACTGGATGGGTGCTGCTGGAGACTGGATGAGTGCTGCTGGAGACTGGATGAGTGCTGCTGGAGACTGGATGAATGCTGCTGGAGACTGGATGTGCTGCTAGATGAGCTGCTGGAGTCTGAATGTGTGCTGCTGGAGACTGGATGAGTGCTTTTATGGCGGGTAGGGGATGCCTTTTCCTTAAGCCTGTGTACCCATAGGACAGCGGAAGTTTTGCTGAAATATGCAGGAGGTAGGTTCGTTGGGTGTGCGGTCTGTCTGCGGTGGTCTTCCTTCGGGTCTGCACGAAGGGGCGCACAAAGGGGCAGGCCCCTTTGTCGTGCTCCTTCGGCGTGCGACGCCCGGCGTGCGACGCCAAGGTGTCGCGGGTGATTTAAAGGCCTCCTGGCCCTGCTCTGATTGGCGGTGCTGCGCTCGTTTTTAGTGGCTGCCGGCCGGGAGGAGGGCTGAAGGAGGAGCCCGTGGTCCGGGGACGGCGCCTCGTGGTCGGCGCGGGGGTCTGCCGGGGTGAGGGTGCGATTGAGGGCCTTACCCCGGTGGGTCTCGGCGCCGGCTGCGCAGGCCTCGCACGGTCCCGTCCCGCTGGAGAAATCGGTGAAGAGGTGAGTTTTCGTCGCCGCGGGTGATTTAAAGGCCTCCTGGCCCTGCTCTGATTGGCGGTGCTGCGCTCGTTTTTAGTGGCTGCCGGCCGGGAGGAGGGCTGAAGGAGGAGCCCGTGGTCCGGGGACGCCTCCTCGTGGTCGGCGCGGGGGTCTGCCGGGGTGAATAAATAAATAAGATCTTCCACACCATCTCACACCTACTTATAAGTGCCCATTCATGGCTAATATTCACCTTCAGCAGTCATCAAGTCCAAATGTATTTATTCCTGTTTTTCATCCACTCAGCAAAATAGGGAGCTCATGTCAACAAATCCTCTTTATGTACTCTCTCATAAAGTAAAATATAAATGTAGGGGCAATAATTTTTAAACAGCCAATACACACATATGCTGGCCGTACGGCAACACGATTCGACTGCAGGAGGTCGTTCCCAGACCCCCGCTGGACTTTTGGCAAGTCTTGTGGGGGTCAGGAGGCCCCCCCAAGCTGGCCAAAAGTCCCTGGGGGTCCAGCGGGTGTCCGGAACGACCTCCTGCAGTCGAATCGTTTTGCCGTACGGCCGGCGCCATTTTGCACAAAATGGCCCTGGCCGTACGGCAAAATGATTCGACTGCAGGAGGTCATTCCCGGACCCTCGCTGGACTTTTGGCAAGTCTTGTGGGGGTCAGGAGGCCCCCCAAGCTGGCCAAAAGTCCCTGGGGGTCCAGCGGGGGTCCAGGAGCGATCTCCTACGCTCCTGACGTCGTTTTGTCGTACAAAATGGCTCCGGCCATACGCCATATGGCCGGCGCCATTTTGTACGGCAAAACGATTCGAGTGCAGGAGGTCGCTCCCGGACCCCCGCTGGACTTTTGGCAAGTCTTGTGGGGGTCAGGAGGCCCCCCCAAGCTGGCCAAAAGTCCCTAGGGGGCCAGCGGGGGTCCGGGAGCGATCTCCTACGCTCCTGACGTCGGGGGACAAAAAACAAAATGGCACCGGCGCTACCTTTGACCTGTCATATGACAGGGCAAAGGTAGCGCCGGCGCCATTTCTACAATGCACCGCAGGCCCGAGAGTAAAGGATCACACCGGGACCCCCGCTCTGGACCCCAGGTAATTTAAGGCATTTTGGGGGGGTTCGGGAGGGTGGGGGATTTATTTTAAAGGGTCGGGGTGGGTTTTAGGGTTGTTTTAGTGTGCCGGTTTTTCCGCCCTCCCCCTTCCCCTCCCCCTTCCCCCGATTTACGATTTTTGACGATAAATCGGGGGAATTCCTATTGTATCGCGCTTCTAATGATTTTTGACGATTTAAAATATATCGGACGATATTTTAAATCGTCAAAAAACAATTCACATCCCTAGTACCAACAGTGCTTAGGAAGGCAAAATTCTAAATCTGTCGCTGGTACACTGGACTAGATTACGCCAGGGGGTCTCCAACTTTCTGTCCAAGGCAAGCCCTTAGCACTTGTTAATCTGACCCATTGTGTACATACTGATAGCCACATTCATCAGCTTCAGGTAATATAATCCTCTGTGTGTTACTGACAGGGTCAGTCATTTCCACTGTTTGCTTCCTCAGCATTCCCTCTTTTCTGTCTATCCAAACTCTGCACATCTTGAAGAATTATCATTTTAAATTGCTACTTTTCTGTTTATTACAATCTTTAGTAAATGAAACATTGTCTGATGAGGGAGGTCAGTAGCCCCAAAAGCTTGCATCTTTAAATTTTCATACGACTTATAAAGATATTTCTTACCAACTCCTTTTTTGTTTCTCTTTTAATATATTTTATTTTTGGCAGGCTGGGTTCCTCTAGATTAAGTGGCTTTATAGATATTAACATCTTCTCCCAGTTTCTTCTTATTATTTTTCTTGACTAGACTCCAGAAATTTCCCTCTCCCTGCTTGAATTTAAGCAATCCCTTGAGATCATTTTTTTTTTCTTATAGCACAATAGGTAAAACTGGTTTCCACAGACATTTACTTACAAAGTAAATTATTATTATTGTTATTTATATTCGATTTAATTACTCACTTAGAAACAAAGAAATATGGAAACATAATAGGAGAAAAAGACTATAGCCTATCCAGTCTGGCCCTCCTCACTCACTATTCAGCTTTACAATCCCTAGCACTCCCTCAGAGATCCTTTCATGCTTTCTTAAATTCAGATATTATTCTTGCTCTACCACCAATGGGAAGGCTGTTCCATGCATCCACTACCCTCTATGTAAAGAAATATTTTCTTAGATTACTCTTGAGCCTACTTCTTGCCATAAAACCCCAATGTGGATTTCGACAAATCTTAATTCATCCTCATCCTAAACATCAGTAAACCCACTATCCTCTAAATAAAAAAATAAGCACATTGTATTGCATGAACTGAGCCTTGGTCAGTTTTAGTTCAGACAGTTACGTGCATAAAACCACATTTTATGCTCATAAATGGCTTTAAAAATTATTCCCTTATGGTCTGCTTTCCCAGTGTATTCCATAATCTAACAGTTCCTCTATAGACTGACTATGGCTTCTCCATTAGCATCTAACTCTGTAGTGAGCAGTTTATTCTCTGATTTTTACTGATTGAGATTATGGTAAATGTGACAAAAAAATCAAATTAACATCATGCATCCTAAATTAAAATGCAAATCACATATGTAATGCTGCAATATCAAGTAAATTTAAACTGTAAAGGAGATGTTTTTCTTTTATTTATTTATTCCAATCTTATACTCTGCTTCTGCAAATATTTGTTCAAGACTAAAGATTAAATGACATTTATAACATTTTGATTTAATGGAGTAAAAAATATTTATATATAGTTGAACAGAATCTCTTCTTTTGCAAGAACTCTTTAGACTGTGGAGTTATATAATACAGCATTTTTAGACATTTCCAAGTATCATTGATGAGGTAATTAGAAATTATACTACTGTACCGTATTACTTACATTAGTCAGCATTTTATAATAGTTGAAATGACATACCAGGAGTTAATTATTAACATGAGCCCTATGATCAAATGTCATCAGTGGACAATCAATAAAGCTGTGCTTGTTAAGTGCTACAGGAGTAGGTAATCTTCCATTTACCTGTTTGTTAACATTCAGAGTTACACTTGATGTTTGGACATTCCATGTAAAACCTATGATCAAGACTTTTATGTTTAAAACTTTAGAAACATAGAAGTTGGCAAACAAGGACCAATTAAGTCACCTGATCTGCTTGTTTGTGTTTGCCTACTCTACTAACACAAATCTTACTCCATCTATGATCTTCTCCTCTTTCCACCACTACACCTTGTCTATTTAAATTCTGCCACTTTTGGCTTCTGCTGTATATGTGTTATGACTGTCGCTGCCCGACATCTCCACTCCGCCCACCTTACCTTTTTTGCAACTCCTCCCGCGGTTGATGGATGTCTGGTTGCCACGGCGTCTGCCTGCCGTTCTCTCCAGTGTCCCCAGTCCGGCTTGGGTGCTGCATCCCGCCATGTTGTCCAGGTACCATAGGGCGCGCTTGCCGCGCAGCCCTGCTTCTTATTCTCTCTTTGGTGCGAACCTCAGGGGTGTCCCCCTGTGATGACATCACGCATCCCGCATATAAAAGCATACACATTTTGCTAGCTAATCGAGTTAGCAAGGGAATCCTTCCGGTGGGATCTCCTTACGGATGGGATTTGCTCTCCGTACCTAGCTACTCTGCCTCTCCAACTTTGGACTTTATTCTAATGGGGTACCCACTCCTCGGGGGCTTCTCTCATTTCTTTCAGGTTGCTATCAGGAACTGGTACTCGCTCCTCAAGGTCCCATGTTCCCTGACTCGCTGCCTGAACTTATCGCTTCTGCTTGGAAGAAACCGCTGCCTAATTCTTCAGTGAGTTACCAACTTTATTTCCTCAGAGCTGTTCCCTGGAACCAGGTACTCGCTCCTCATGGGCCTGCCTCTATTCCAGCTTCTGTGTTACCTTCCGGGAGAAACCGCTGTGTGAGTAACTTTACCAACGAGACTCTATACCAGAACTCTGTGTATGCTCCACTGTACTCACTATCTCAGTTTTCTCCACTACAACTCCGGCCTAACAGAGGACCAGATCAGAAGGAGGCTAGTGCTAAACCTGCACCTCGGATGGTTCCAGTAATTCCTGTTGCCAGTGGAGATGAACCGATGCAACTTGGCTGCAGTCATTTGACTTCTAAAGAGAGAAGACTTCGGAAGAGGCATGGTCTGTGTATGTATTGTGGACAGGCTGGTCACGATGTCCCAACATGCCCAATTCGCCCGGGAAACGGATGGGCCTAAGTCCTGCAGGAGGACTGTTCTTAGGCCTTACTACGCCCTCTCCTCCGCTCTCTCTCCCAGTCTCCTTGATCTGCGGACCGTCTGAGTTTCAAACTCTTGCCCTGGTGGATTCAGGGGCAGGAGGCAACTTTATTCTTCAATGCCTAGTGGAACATTTGAGGATTCTCTTCATCATTTTGAAGGTTCCACTACTCCTATCTTCCATCCATGGGGAGCCCTTACCGGTTGACGTGACTTGCCAAACTGAACCGGTAACTCTTCGCACCAGAGCTCTCCATACAGAGTCAATTCCCTTCTTTGTGCTAGAGAAGGCCATGCACCCTATCATCCTGGGGTTACCCTGGGTGCAGTCGCACCAACCCCAATTCGACTGGGCTTCCTTGGAACTCTCCTGCTGGGGCACAGGTTATCATGGAAAGTGCCTTAAGGAGATTGTTCCTGTCATCTGCATGCCTACAACTCCAGTGATGCCGGGACTGCCGCCTCAATACACATCTTTTAGTGATGTGTTTTCCAAAGAAGCTGCTGACATTCTTCCTCCACATAGGTCCTATGACTGTGCCATAAGACTGAAACCCAATACTGAACCTCCTAAAGGAGTGTCTATACGCTCTCAGCGATTGAGAACAAGGCTATGTCTGAATACATCGAGGAGAATTTACAGAAGGGGTTTATTAGACCATCGAAGTCTCCAGCCGGCGCAGGCTTCTTCTTTGTGGGGAAGAAGGACGGTACCTTATGTCCTTGTATTGATTACCGAGGTCTGAACAAGATCACGGTTAAAGACTGCTACCCCCTGCCTTTAATCTCAGAGCTGTTGACCGGCTTCAGGAGGCCAAAATATTCTCAAAACTTGACCTGAAGGGGGCTTACAACTTAGTTCGCATTCGCAGTGGCGATGAATGGAAAACAGCCTTCAACACTCGAGACGGCCATTTTGAGTACTTAGTAATGTCCTTTGGCCTGTGCAATGCACCCGCTGTATTTCAGAACATGATGAACGACATCTTGCGGGACCTGTTGTACAAGAGTGTAGTGGTATACCTGGATGATATCCTGATATTTTCTCAGGATTTCAAGCAAGTACTACGCTGACTCCGTGAACACTGGCTCTACACCAAACTATCTAAGTGCGAATTTCATAAAGACTCTGTGCCTTTTCTTGGCTATATCATGTCTAAAGATGGCTTCAATTTCCAAAATACTCCTCTCTTGGTCAGTCCACTGTAAAAGCAGCAAAGACCACCTCCTGATCAATCTTCTTGGAAGAGGCAATGACCATGAACTACACAGACTCCTTACCCAACTCTCATCAAGTTTTCCTACCCTCTCAATTATGAGCATATTTCATGGAGTATATATACTGTATATTCCCCAGATGCATCCCACAAAAAGGTGGAGATAAAGCAAGAGGACGATTCCAAAATGCAAAAAAACCCCTCCCTTTCTAAGAAAATATAGGGAACATGTTAATGACAGGCAATGCCAGGTCACATTAATAAAATGGTATAAATATCAATGGTGTATATTAGGTACCTAACTTTATTAATATCTACTAATAACGCAATAAAACATCACATATTTTCATTTCATATAATGAGATATAAATAGTCCCAAAACTCACAATATTAACTAAAAGCAACTTCTCCATATCCTATTTCCTTCCTGGCAAGGCCTGATTGGGCAGAACAAGAATGTTTCCCATTACTACTCATCACAAGAAAAACATTCAAATTATATTGTCACTTTAGAAACAGTGACATAAAGTCTCTCCATTGCCAGACATTTTGTGAAGTAACACTCAGAACCTGTTCGGCAAACCTGCTATACCAACAAAGTATTGACTCCCAGAACTCAAGCAGTAACAACCCTGTATGAAAACAAGGCAACACTGCAAATATTCCACTTTGCCATAACACCAATACATTTTCTAGTGTGTTACCAGAACAAGCTGAACTACTACAGATCCTTACACAGACGCAGCAATTTTATTACATGCGCGCACACACATTATAATATAGCCCAGGCATGCGTATCTGTACGACTAATTTTAAGTTTGTGCATGCTCAGCTGCATATATTGGCTCGTGGATGCACAACTGCCTGTATTTTATAACAGATGTGCATCCAGCTGAGGACTGGTTTTACCTGTTCATCCACCAGTTTGCCCAGTGCTCTGTTTGGTCCTCCCTACCACCTTGGTTCTTTAGCCTGCACGTCCCCCAGTTACCCCAGACCCCTCAAACCCCTCATAGGTGCCTGTAATTTCTTTTTTAAACTTACACCTCCTCTATAGCAGAAGTAAAATTACATGTCACTGGACTCAAGTGTGCACCCAGGTGCAAAGGTACTTGCGTGCAAATCTCTTGCCCAGCCATGGAACACTCACACTAACGTTAAAAAAAAAAAAAAACTTTCTTGTCAATTCTTCCACAATGTCACTCATGAAAATGTTAAAAGGAATTGATCCAAGGACCAAACCCTGCAAAACACTACTAGTAATTATACCCTCCATGAAGTGAACTCCATTTATCACTACTCTTTGTCGCCTCTCACTCAACCAATTTTTATTAGTATTTATGAACTTTTAATATTTAACATCAAGATAACCTTGAATATAATAAAGGATGTATGTAACAAAATAAACTGAAAGAGGAAAATTATCTCCAAAAGAAAAAAATAATACAAATACATCTATCAATATAGCCCACAAGTAAAGGGGATTCAATCTAGACAAGCCAGCGAGGAAGTGGCACCAAGGAAAAATAGAAAAAGCAAACTACCAGTAACCAAATCTACAAACTACATATATCATATCGATTAGAGGAATTTATATTTCGCCTCCCATCCAGACTACTCAAAGCACCCAACTTGTTTGCATCCAAAAAAACAATGAAAACCAAGTACACTATATCTAATGCTCTCCCAGACACAATTATCTAGTCATCCAATGAAAGAAATTGATTAAATTCATCTTACAAGATCTACCTTTGAGAAAACCATACTGCTTTGCATCTTGCAAACCACTGGATTCCAGAAACTACACTACATCCAGCATATTGAAATCCCCTAGCAATAGCACCTCCCCTTTCATACTAATCTTGTGAATATCCTCTATTAAATCTCTTATCTATGTTTTTTTCTGTAATGGAAATCTGTATATTGCACCAATATAAATAGATGTTCTATTTCCTCTTTCTAGATTACCCATAAACTCTGCAATTCTGTTGCTTTAATATTATTTTTATGTATATATAGCCATGCCTCCTTCCTTAATTCCTATCCAGTCCTACCTGAAAAATTGTAGCCTGGTATAATTATACTCTAGTCATAGTTTTCTGTGTACCATGTCTCCGTCATAGCCACTAAATCAAGTCAGCTTCTTCCATGACTGCCTCTAGATCTGGGGTTTTATACTAGCTGGGCCTCAGCTCCACCTATAGCCTATTCCATAATGGGATTAAGTAACTCTTCTCATCCAAAGTGACATATGCAATCTAATTAGCCAAACACAATATCCAGCTAAGGAACAAGGTGGCCCATGGAAAAGTAGCCTGCCTGCGTGGCACTGGTATTGGAGGCGGGCTACTTTTCAATGGGCCACCCTGTATATTGTCTATTTTCCCTCAGCCCTAGCAAAGGCCTAGATTTATCAATCTGCAGTAAATATCACATGCGATAGGAAAAGGGGTGTGTTTTATGGTAATAGTCTGATTATCATGCTGTGCCCTTCATATAGGTATTACTGCAAAGTACATTAACTTTTCACACTTTGCAGTAATACCTACATAATTGCGTTTTCCTACCTGCAAAATGCTCATTTCACCACTAGGAGAGAGAAAGAGAGGGAGAGAGACTAGGTATCAGAGCAGTGTAGTAGTTAGCTATTTATATCTCTATAGGAGGCCCACCTAGTAACTCGAGGTGAGGTTTAGGTAGTAGTGTAGGGGTTAGGGGCCACTTTTACATGCAGAGTGAGACGTACGAACAGAACAATACACTCTTGTGACGATTTGATGTCCTTCAGAGTGAGGAAACTCACACAACAAATGTTACCATGTACTTTCAAACATTGTTGTATATGTACTTCTTTGTAAAGCCTGTTGCTACATTATGTTCCATTGTAAACCGAGGTGATGTTCCAAATGTGCCGCAGTATATAAAAAACCCTTAAATAAATAAAATAAATAAAACAACAATGAGATTTGTACAATGTCCTAGCTTGATGGATGCTCTACCTGGATAACATCAAGCTAGGTTGAGAGAACATTGTAAAAATATTATCTTTGTGTGAGTTTCATCATTTTGAAGGACATCAAATTTTCATAAGAGTGTACTGTTCTGTTTGTACATCTTAGTCTGCATGTAAAAGTGGCCCATAACACCTACACTACTACCTAAATCTCACATCAATTTACTAGGTGGGTCTCCTATAGTAGCAGAAATAGCTGTTTACTATGGTACCATTCCCAGAGACTCTCTCTATCTCTCCCCCCCCCCCCCCCCCCCCTTTCCTTCATCTCAGGCTCTTCCCCAGCCTAAAATACAATTGAAAAAATGTATAGTTATTTTTAGTGTTAAAACTGTGCAATATTGTGCATTATGGTTTTGTGAAGCCAGCCCACTTTTGTGGAAATCCTGCCCCTGACTCCTCCCCAATCCCTCCCCTTTAAAAAAATTTGCATAGCACCATGCATTATGGTGCTTATCACATGCGTTAAGGTGTTTTTCGCATGCGAAAATACCTTAATGCATACAAAACCACCATAATGCGAGTTGATAAATGACCCTGAAAAGTTGCTGTATACATTTTTAGGCTAAAAAGAAATAATAATTTGGGTAATTTATGAACTGCAACAATACCTGGTTCAGATGGACTGAACCAAATCACGGTGAACCTAGAAGATGTGGTAGGCCTGATTGACAAACTGAAGAGTAGTAAATCACCTGGACTGGATGGTATACACCTATTAGTAAAAAATTGTAACCTATCATTAAAATCATCCATTGTAGCTGAAGACTGGAGGGTAGCTAATGTAACCCTAATATTTAAAAGGGGCTCCAGGAGTGATCTGGGAAACTACAGACCAGTTAGCCTGACTTCAGTGCCAGAAAAAATAGTGGAACGTGTTCTAAATATCAAAATCACAGAACATATAGAAAGACATGGTTTAATTGAACAAAGTCAGCATGGTTTTACCCAAGGCAAATCTTGCCTCACAAATCTGCTTCACTTTTTTGAAGGAGTTAATAAACATGAAGATAAAGGTGAACCGGTAGATATAGTATATTTGGATTTTAGAAGGCATTTGACAAAGTTCTTCATGAGATGCTTCTAGGAAAAGTAAAAAGTCATGGGATAGGTGGTGATGTCCTTTCATGGATTACAAACTGGCTAAAAGACAGGAAACAGAGAGTAGGAACAAATGGACAATTTTCTCAGTGGAAGGGAGTGGGCAGTGGAATGCCTCAGGGATCTGTATTGGGACCCGTACTTTTCAATATATTTATAAATGATCTGGAAAGAAATATGACAAGTGAGATAATCTAATCTGCAGATGATACAAAATTGTTCTGAGTAGCTAAATCACAAGCAGATTGTGATAAATTGCAGGAAGACCTTCTGAGACTGGAAAATTGGGCAACCAAATGGCAGATGAAATTTAATGTGGATAAATGCAAGCTGATGCATATAGGGAAAAATAACCAATGCTATAGTTACACAATGTTAGGTTCCATATTAGGAGCTACCACCCAAGAAAGAGATCTTGGTGTCATAGTGGATGACACATTGAAATCATTGGTTCAGTGTGCTACGGCAGTCAAAAATCAAAAAGGCAAACAGAATGAGGGAATTATTAGAAAGGGAATGGTGAATAAAACGGAAAATGTCATAATGCCTCTGTATCGCTCCATGGTGAGACTGCACCTTGAATACTGTGTACAATTCTGGTCGCCACATCTAAAAAAAGATATAGTTGCGATAGAGAAGGTACAGAGAAGGGCAACCAAAATGATAAAGGGAATGGAAAAGCTCCCCTATGAGGAACAACTAAAGAGGTTAGGACTTTTCAGCTTGGAGAAGAGACGGCTAAGGGGAGATATGATAGAGGTGTTTAAAACCATGAGAGGTCTAGAACGGGTTAATGTGAATCAGTTATTTACTCTTTCGGATAACAGAAAGACTAGGGGGCACTCCATGAAGTTAGCATGTGGCACATTTAAAATTAATCGGAGAAAGTTCTTTTTCAGTCAACGCACAATTAAACTCTGGAATTTGTTGCCAGGGATGTGGTTAGTGCAGTCAGTGTAGCTGTGTTTAAAAAATGATTGGATAAGTTCTTGGAGAAGTCCATTACCTGCTATTAATTAAGTTGACTTAGAAAGTAGCCATTGTTATTAAAAGCAACAGTAGCGTGGAATATACTTAGTTTTTGGTACTTGCCAGGTTCTTTTGGCCTGGATTGGCCACTGTTGGAAACAGGATGCTGGGCTTGATGAACCCTTGGTCTGACCCAGTATGGCATGTTCTTTTGTTCTTATGTAGAATTTTAAGAACAATTTTCCTTAATTTCAATAATATTATTGCCAAATGAAGTTTAAATATCTGCATTTGAACCAGAAAGTGAAGCTTGCAGTCTGCTTTCATAGGAGAGATGTGATTGCAGTAAGATCAAGTTTCACAGTAGAAGTGCACTGCCCAGTGATCTGTGCTGTTTGTTCCAGTATCTTTGTTTGTATTGGGTGTGAGCCCCTACAAGGTCTTCTGCACTTAGTTGGGGGGAACAGTGATACCAGCACCTGGGGCCTGTGGATAGAGAGTGTAAACTGTGAAGTGTTCAGACCCGAAAGACATCCTATTTCTAGTACAGCAATAAGACAGAAATAACAACCATTATATTTTTCTCTCATAAAATATTTGGTGGAGTGTGAGCGAAAGAATTTCCCTAGGGGTTATACATAATGCCAGAAAATGTTTCCTGAATACCATCAGCCTTATTGAATTATAGAAGATCTGAGTAATAATGATCATGAAGAAGCTGCAGAATATTGAATTCAAAAGTATAGTTCCAGAGAGTTTCAGGCAACTATTCTGCCTGTTTAGATTTATAATCCATATTATTTTAGTTAGTGCAGTTTTCAAGTTTACAAAATAGCTTTCTACATACCGATGCTTCGTAGATGTGGTATATATAGTCATATTTAAAACTTTTATTCAAAATGATAAATTAGCACATTATAGAAAATGACTGGAATATTCTACAAAAAACTGAAAACATTAATCGGTATAATAATAAATGAATCAACATTTAATATTTAAAACTATGATGGCCAATTATGTGTTTTTCAAAATGCAAATATGTCAAAAACCGAGGGGTGCAATATTCACAAAGTATGGTTTTCTGGTTATGCAAACATAGTATGATGTTTTTAAGTACTAGGCATTATCTACAAAGGTTCAAAAGTGCATTAAGACCTCATGATAGGCTCTACCAGCATACAAATGCCTTCATAGCCTTTTCAGTTATCATAGGTGAAATGATCAAATTTTTTAGGCTTTTTGAAATTTGCAGATAAAAATCAGGTACTTATCTTATACCGGTGAATCGTTCATAATCACATAGCGGGGGCATATGAATGATTTACCGGTATAAGATAAGTACCTGATCTGTAGTCACAGTGATCTGAAGCGAGTGTACACCTCATCATGTTCAAAAGAAATGGCATCCTGACCAGGCAGGTAAGCAGATGATTGTCAAGCATGCAGATAATTGCCAGTTACATCGATCTGCTGTACTGAGGCCTTCTTTCATCAGCACGCTACTTAAATTGTTTCAGGTAAGCATAGCCAGGACACCATTTCTTTTGAACACAATGAGGTATACACCCACATCAGATCACTGTGACTACAGATAAGTTTATGACTTGTGTTTCCCCTTACACAGTCTATGTATGATCACCGGCCAGTGTTGGGACATTGGAATTCTTCACTTGTAATTAAAAGACTATTCTTTGTAATGGTTGGGGATTTTTTTCAAAACAGTAAGGTGGCAGGTTTTTTGCCCAAGCATATTGAAAAATTACTTGCTAAAAAATTGTATTTTCTGGGGTTTATGATCGAGAGGACCGGCTTTGGCTGTGAATGACGCCAGATGTAACTCCGGCTTGCCGAAGACCCTATACATTTACTTAGGTCAATATTTTGTGACTTTGATTGTGACCTAGTCAGCAACTATTTTTGACTTTGGACTTGTCTCATCTTCTATTTTGGGTTATATATTTTGAGCAAGCTATAGCATTTCTTGTTTTGGAAGAAATATTTCCTGACATTGTATACGCGCGTCCCAGGGCTTGCACGTGCCGCCGAGCCTATGCAAAATAGGCTCGGCGTGCACAGGGGTAGGTTTTTGGGGGTTACGCGTGTATCCCTTTGAAAATCTCCCCTATTTGCATATCTTCCTTAGGAATATATCAGCTTTAACACATGCAGCTAACAGATTTTAAAACATGTGCACATGAAGGAAATAGCCAGTTTGACCAACTAGTCCACCAGTTTGCTGGGTCAAACTCTAGGTCATCCAGACCTCTCTGGCTCTTCAGCCTGTACTCCCACCAGTTTTCTCTGACCCCTCATCCAGTCATTTTAGGTCTAAAACAAGTTTTCTTCAGACTTATACCTCATCAGGATCAGAAGTAAATAAACACGGGTAACAGCCCGCCATGCACTGTGGGCAAGGGATTTAAAATCCGTATTTACGTGCATAAATGTTTGCCCCACCCCAGAACACCCCAGAATACCCCAACAAGCACCCCGACAATCCAATGGATTGTTGCCTCATGTCTTGCAATCCATTGGATTGATCCAAAAACTTCATTAGTCTATGTCTTAGCAGTGATTCCATTAGTTTGTTCAGCACAGAGGTCAGACAAACTGGTCTGTAGTTCCCAGTCTCCTCCTTACTTCCACTTTTATGAATAGGAACCACATCCAACCATCTTCAGTCCTCCAGAACTACTCCTGATTCCAAAAAAGCATTGAAATGGTCAGCCAGCAGAGCTACCAGGACTTCTCTAAGTTCCTTTAGTACCCTCGGATGTATCCTATCTGGCCCCATCATCTTATCTACTTTAAGTTTAGTTCGCTTCTCATAAACACACTTTTCTGAAAATCGATTGAGGTTTACCTCACTGCCAATCTCATTTGTGTTTGTTTTGTATGCCCCTGCTCTTGGACCTTCTATAGTGAATACTGAACAGAAATCTTTGTTAAGCAATTTTGCTTTTTCCTCATCATCTTTTACATATTTCTCTCCTTCACCTATCACTGCCATTTTTTTCACTTCTTTTTATCAGTAATGGGGCAGATATTAAAAAAAAGCTGAGCCCCTAAATTTAGACTTCTAAATGACATCCCTAAGTTAGGCATCTATTTTCAGGTGAACTTAGGTGCTTATCTTTTCATCTGAAAGCTCACATAAAAATTTAGCAGCATAAAAGTTAGGTCCTTATACTTATGCCTGCTATTAATTTGCCTAGATTTAGGATCCTAAATTAAGTGCCTAGTTTTGATAATCAGTGCTAAGCTCCTGTTTCCCAGGCCTATGCCCCCCCCCCCCAATAGCCACCCACTTTTTAGGATCCTACATTTAGTAGTCTAATGAAACTAGAAGCCTAAATTTAGGGACTCAGCCCTAGT
Source organism: Rhinatrema bivittatum (assembly GCF_901001135.1). Classification (NCBI taxonomy): domain Eukaryota; kingdom Metazoa; phylum Chordata; class Amphibia; order Gymnophiona; family Rhinatrematidae; genus Rhinatrema; species Rhinatrema bivittatum. The sequence continues at coordinate 698,856,178 of NC_042616.1, forward strand.
ACATTTTCAAAAGAGCTCATTTAGGAGCCTAATTCCAACAATTAGGATACTAAACTCATTGAAAATTGGCCACAACATATCTGAAAAAAAAAGTCTTGTTCCCTCTGTTTTATCATATTCATTATTTGTTTTTTTTTCAATTCGAATTTTTTCATTCCTAACTACTTTCTCAGCTTCACTTAGCTTTTCCAATATTGTCACCTGTCTTCCTCTTTCTGCAATCTCTTGCAGTTTATGAAAGCTAACCTTTTTTCCCTTACATTTTCAGCTACTTCTTTAGACAACCATAGCAGACTCTTTTTCCTCTTTCTTTTTTTACTTTCCTAACAAAAAGATTAGTTGCCCTTATAATATCTCCTTATAGTTTTGCCCACTGCTCTTCTGCTTCCCCTAGAGTCTCCCATACAACTAATGAATCCTTAAGGTACTCCCCCATTTTAATAAAGCTGGCTTTGCTGAACTCTAGGATCCTTGCCTCTGAATGAACCTTCTTCTCCCGTACTCTAATACTGAAAAATACCATCAGATGATCAACTGTCCTTGTTGTTAAGGGCCAGGTCCAGTATCTCCCTCTAACAGTTCTCCCTGCAGAGAATCCAGGATCTCCCTGCTTCTAGAAAACACTGCAGCAGGGATGTCCTAAACAACATCTGGCAGACTGAATTCCCCTAACAATAGCACCTCCCCTTTCATAGCAATTGTGTGAATATCCTCCATTAAATCTCTATTCATTTCTTCTGTCTGCAATGGATATATCTATATTACACCAATATAAATAGATTTTCCATTCCCTCTTTCCACATTAACCCACAGTGCCTCTTCCTTACCTTGTAAGCCCTGCAATTCTGTTGCTTTAATATTTTTTATATCATACTGTCACACCTTCTCCCTCCCTTCCTACCCGATCCTTCCTGAACAGATTGTAGTTTGGTATAACTATATCCCAGTCATGGATTTCCATGTATCATCTCTGTGACAGCCACAATTTATAAATCAGCTTCTTCCATGACTGCCTCTAGATCCTGGACTTTATTTCTCATACTATGAGCATTAGTGTACATAGCTTTCCAGATGTTGCCTTTTTTTCTCATTTCTATACAGACAATTAATGCTTTACTAACCTCAGGATGTTGTTCATGCATTCCCACTGATCATAAACAAAGCTATACTAGTAAGAGTCGTCAACATGAGTCACTAGTAAGAGTCGTCAACAAGAGCAGCAAGGGCTGTGGCTCTCCAGGATCCTGAAAGAGGAAGGGCAATTTGCCTTTCTTCTCACCTGAGAGAGTGTGTTGCAGTGGGATCCAGATGGGTCCTAGCTACTAGCAGTGCTCTACAGGGCTCTTGTTCTTAGTTCATTAGATAAAGAAGCGTATGAGAGGATGAAGGAACCAACCAGGTATTGGAAGAAGAGGACTTTTTTGAAGTCTTGGATAGAATTCTGCTGGGAATAAGAAGAGGTCCCAGTTTTTTTCAAATGCTAGCTAAGTAATATAAGGAACTGTATCTATTTCTTTTGTTTGTGTAGACTATGAAGAATTCAGCTTTTTCTGTTTTGAATCACTGAACAATATTTTTGTTTTCAATAAAATTTGTTTTGTTTTGGAACATTTTTCAATGTACTTGGCAAAATAATTGTGTAGTAGAAGAACATGAAGCCAAACAAAAAGAAGCTTTAGTTAGGGCTACAAATCTTTATGTTAGTAAAGTACATGAAAGTAAGAGATAAAGACAGGGGCAGTTCCATCAGTAGCAAGGTGAAGCCATTGCTTCAGGTGGCAAAATGTTGGGGTGGCAGCAAATGCCCTCCTAAACACACTACGGTGACTGCCTCATTTCCTAGCCAAACAGGAAGAGAAAGCCCTGTGGTGGTGCAGTGTAATGACAAGCCAAAAGGGTTTCTACCCCCACTAACTGGAGGAAGATGTGCATGCTGGAGGGGTTCTCAAACCCGCCCCCCCCCCACACTGGCAGGAAGAGAGAGTCCTGTGGCAGTGCAATGTAAGGACATGCCAACCCCCTCCTACCAGAGAGAATCCCATGGAGGCATGATTTGAAGATGTGCCAGAGGGGTTCCCATCCCCTACTGTCAGGAGAAAGACCCATGTATTGGTAGGGTTCCCAATCTCTACCAGCAGAAGGACAAGTTGGAGCTGCATGGTACTGAGTTTGTAGTAGAAGGAAGAAGTCAGGGGAAGATAAAGTGAAAGATAAAGGGAAAGAAAGTGTTGCATGTGCCGGCCATGGCAGGCCCACGGCCAGGCCCTCTTACCCTCTTCTGCCTGCTCCACCATCTGGCTTCACTTCCCTCATAGCCAGTGGCTGCTGCCTATGACCTCGAGCCAACCCGGTGCTCCTATCTCCGCAACGGACGTCCATGATCCGTGGCGGGCCTCCCTGCGCGGTCCGCAGGGCGATGCCACTGTCCCGCGCTGCGCCCCTCCCTAGGCATGCACGCGCAAGCACATCTCCTCTTCTTTTAAAGGGGCCACAGCGGGAAACTAACCCGCAGCCCCTAATGATGACATCACTGAGTCCCGGTATATAAGGCCTGGCCCAGCCATAGTTAGTTGCCTTTGCAACAGGTCGTGTACTTCATTGCTTCTCTTGGTGTTTTCTTCGTGTTCCTGGTTCCTCTCTTGTTCGTGTTCCTGATCCTAGTTCCGGTATTCTCCTTGTTACTGTGTTCCTGTGCTACTCTACTTGTTCTACGGATTGACTCTTGGACTTGACATCTGCTTTGCCTGACCATGCTACTGATCATCTCCTGGACCCAACCTCTGCTTTGCCTGACCATGCTACTGATCATCTCCTGGACCCAACCTCTGCTTTGCCTGACCATGCTACTGATCATCTCCTGGACCCAACCTCTGCTTTGCCTGACCATGCTACTGATCATCTCCTGGACCCAACCTCTGCTTTGCCTGACCATGCTACTGATTATCTCCTAACTTGGACTTTCCTTGCCTCACCGCTCTACATTGCCTGCCCTGACTTCAGCTTGTTCAATGATGCATCTGCTATACTCATTTTGGACTTTGCTTTTCAGGCTTCGGCTTGTTCTCGGGCACCCCCTGTCTGCTTCTTGTTTCATTTGGCACCCGGGTCTCTGGGACTCCGCCTCACCAGATCAGACTTGCTATTCAGCCAGATCAGACTTGCTAGTCAGGATCAGACTTGCTAGTCAGCCAGGGACCACTGCTGGTCCCTGGCTGACTTCCTCCATGTCCATCAGAAGACCTTGGACAGAGGCCCACCTAACTCCAGCCAGCCCCAGTACCCAAGGGCTCAACCTGTGGGGAACGAGGGCTGGTATTGGTGAAGCTCCAGCCAGCCTTCGTCAGTCAGCCAGCTCCGCCTACCGATGGTGGGGACCCATAGGGCTTACCCTGCGGGTAGCACCAACTCCACCTTGGCTCAAGGGTCCACCTCCGGTGCAACAGGGTGCAACAGAAAGGAGGTGAGGGTAGTGAAGGGGCGAGTGAGAGGGAATAGATAGAATAACAATTTTTTTTCACTCCAGGTAACAAATATATTCTGGTTGAAATGTTTTCAAACATAGAATGTGAATGAATTAAGACCAGATGTATATTGAAGGTTTTGGGTTTTTTACATTTTTTGCCAGGGGCAAAAAATCTTAGTATATCTAGCCCTTCATGTACAGAAAACGGGTTTTGACTTAAAGATTACATGACTGACAGGACTATCATTCCAGCAGTCCTTAATGACTAAGGATTCAAGAAGAGAAGTAGAAATTAGAAGGCCTATATAAATCTGTCGGAAATGTGGGGCTGGTAGGCCAGTAGTTATCTAACCTTTTACTGGATAGTCTCTGAGATTTTGAGGAGAAATCATTTACTATAAACTCTATGCTGATTCCCACCTTCCCCGCTGATCCTCTGATCAATCTGGTTGCCATAGGGAACCCCTCATACTTTCATGCAATGCAATCTTTTTAATAATGTTAATTTTAGCCTGAGGAATGATTTATTGAATTAGACCCATCGATTAGGGACGATCTCCATAATTTAAGCAATAAATAATGAGAGCTGGTGCATACATTTTTCATAGATGCTACAGAGTAGTTTAATTAGGATCCCCTAATTTTTCAATGCCAGAACACAATCTGCTGTAAATATGATAGTGTTAGGAACTAGAGATTTATCTGTCATCCTGAACCAAATGTATCCTGTTAGCATTGCTCATCTTTGAAAAGTTGGGGAAAAAATATTAGATTGTCTGAACTATCTAAAAGTGTTTATCTTAGACTTTAGATGAAAGTTCTTATCATAACAGGATGCCAATAAATCCCTGTAAAATATATTTGAAAATAACATAGATTTTCTTGATCCCTAAATATACAATCTGCATTTGCCTTTTTCCCTCTTCTGATTACATCTAGCTGTGCCCACATCATTCTGTTGCTGACAAAGCTGACAATCTCCAGAAGGAGATTAGATGCCCTTTCTTTTAGATGCTGAGAATATTTTTTCACTGCTTGCAGCACATGACAGCTCTGAAAAGCAAAATAACACTACCACACCCCCCCCCCATTTCGCAATATTGAAAGATAAGGCATAAGGTCTTTAAAATATACCTGGATTCGTCTGTGGGTGGGTTGGGAGGAGCAGGTGAGGGGAAAGACTGTGAAATATGATTTGTGTAAAAATTTTGCAAATATAGGCAACAAGCAATTCTAATTTTAAGCCACATTTATTCCTTAGCTGCATTTTTCTGGTAATACAGATAAATATAATGATAATGGCAACTCAGAGTGATTGTGTTTAGAGTGCCATTACTGTCTGACACAAGGAGCAGACTATAAGTTAGAGGTACATACAGTGACAAGAATGACAGTGCTTCACATTGTATATGCTGGGTGAATCTTTAAATGGAAAGATAATCTTACTGTGACAACAGAATGTGATCTTGAAAGGAAATCATACCCTCTTCTCAGCAGCACACATGGCAGGTGTGTGCAATGCTCCCTCCAAGGAGTGCACATTTTTTTTTCATGCTAGCAACAATGTTTTTTAAACCAACAATTTTTGAGCACCAGAATTTGTGTTGCATTTCTGTACATGGCACAAACAAAAATGTAGGCGAGAGACTATGTAAAACCTGTGAGCGATGCTCCGAAATGTGTGAGCAATCACTCACTCGCTCAGCTTAGAGGGAACGCTGAGTGTGTGTGTGACTGAAGACATAATATATCTGTGACCCATGACTGAGGTCCTCACTGAGGAATCCAAGGGCCAACTTCAATTCCAAGGGTTTAAGATGTGCAAACGTCCTATAACTTTCATAAGCCCACTACTTTCCAGGATTCCCTGTAGTGGGGGGTGGGAGAGGATGGACTTGTCTCCCAGACCCTGAGTGTTACTGTAACAGCCTTTAACATGTACAATAATAATCACGCTGGACAATGAATGTGGTTCCAACATAATTTTACTCATAACTGATTTCAAATAGAAGTGGATGACAATAAACAAGTCCTTATTCAATACAGACCATGGCATTCTCATTTTCTGAAAAATCTGTGACTTTTACTGATGGCATTATCTAATATTTGTTTCTATATCCCATCTCCATTTCAGGGGTTGTTTTGGAGCTTCCTCCCAAATTAGTGGGCATCATGCTTGAATTAGTCTAGGTGGCATAATTCAGTGTCCCATTTCTCATCAAGTACAGGTTTCTTATCCAAACTCCTGCAGGAATATCCTGATGACATTAAAGTGGTTAACACCAGACTGGTGCCGCGGCGCTCCTTTCTTCCCAATCTTCTCCTGCTCTGAGGAAGGAATGAAAATCCATTCCTTATACAATTTCTGAAGGGTCACTGGATCTCTCTGGATGTGAGAGTCCTCTGGAAGACTCCTCTCCCAATGATGACAATTAAATTCCCTTCGCCAAAAAGAATTTAGTTGGCTGGTAAAAAATAAAAAAACAGTCTTCAAAATCCAAAGAAAAGGAAGGAAGGATGGACAAACTTTCCTTCAATAAAAATGACCCACAATACCAAAAGGAAATAGCATTCCTATAAACCTGGGAAAAGGGCACCTCTTCTATCTTTTCCATACCCAGGCCTTAATCCCTAAGGCCCAAAGAATCCTCTCCCAAAAGCAAGAAAAAGCTAAACAGGAGCAGGAACAGTGCCCTTAGGAGACAAACTAAAAATCCAAAGATGTTTCCCCTTTTTATATCAGAAAGAAGCAACTAGGGGTGTGCATTCATTTGCAACGTATTGGCAATCCGCAACATATATGTCCACTAATACATATTGTATTTGTGGGGGTCAAGAAACGTATCGCGATTCCCCACGAATATAACATATCATTCGTTCCATACGTTTGGCGCCGCACACTCGCAGTGATTTCTTAGCAGCCATTTGAAATAGGGGAACGCCATTTGGATGTATCCATAGCCAAAAACCAGCCCTTTCCTGTGAGTCATCAGTGACCTCACAGCCCTGTCAGAGTGGGTCGGACAGGTTGGCAAGGAGACCAGAATGCAATGTATCAGTGATAAGAATTTTTGCAATGCAGCCAATCTCGCTCTCACTCAGTGGTCGGTGAAGCTTTTGCTGATGACCCAGCACTATATATACTTAAGCACGCGGCATGCCACACACTTTCTTTGCAGGGGTGGTGTGGGGAGGTGGTCTCTGCAGAAGGTGGCTGCACTCAGAGCTAATATGAGTTCTCAGATCTGTATTCAATTGCTAGCTAGGCTAGCTACTTCGATAGAAAAAGATATTTGTTCTGCATTTGGCTGCAGTGCCAGCTAGCCCTGTTTTTTTTAAGCACTTTTTTTAGTTGATCTGAGACGGTCTCTCTGTGCCACGGAGAGAAGCTGCTAGCAGTGGCATTTTGCTGCTTAATTCACCCCTGGGGTAGGTTGCAAGCACCATTTGGGTGTTGTGGGTGGGAAAAATATATTCAATTTCTAGCAAGTTTGCTAGAATTTCCATTGAAAAATATATTTCATCGATTTTCCTGCTGTGCCAGTTCCAGCTTTTTTGTTAACTGCATTTTTTTAAATTGAACTCACTTAGTCTCTCTGTGCACTGGGCATCAGTGCCAGTGGGCATTGGATAGAAACATAGAAATGACGGCAGAAGAAGACCAAACGGCCCACCCAGTCTGCCCAGCAAGCTTTCACACTTTTTTTTTCTCATACTTATCTGTTACTCTTGGCCCCCATCAGCAACTCCCTGGTTCCAGTTTCCTTTCATCACCGCCATTGATAGTTTTGCAGACAAGTATATTGGGACAGTGGGTGTCTGTGAAGCCAAATCCCCAGTGGGCCTCTTTTGTAGTTACAAGCTCGGTGTGTGCACACACATTACATTAGTGCACATCAAGGAATTGTGCCCGTGGGCAGCCAGTTTTGCAGACTCAAGTGTATTGGGACAGCAGTGGTCTGTGAAGCCAAATCCCCAGTGGGCCTCTTTTGTAGTTACAAGCTCAGTGTGTGCACATACATTACATTAGTGCACATCAATGCACCGTCCCCGTGAGCAGGCAGTTTAACAGACTCAAGTATATTCGGACAGCAGTGGTCTGTGAAGCCAAATCCCCAGTGGGCCTCTTTTGTACTTACAAGCTCGGTGTGTGCACACACATTACATTTGGGCACATCAAGGAACTGTGCCCGTGGGCAGCCAGTTTTGCAGACTCAAGTATATTGGGACAGTGGGTGTCTGTGAAGCCAAATCCCCAGTGGGCCTCTTTTGTAGTTACAAGCTCGGTGTGTGCACACACATTACATTAGTGCACATCAAGGCACTGTGCCTGTGGGCAGCCAGTTTTGCAGACTCACGTATATTGGGACAACGCTGGTCTCTGAAGCCAAATCCCCAGTGGGCCTCTTTTGTAGTTACAACTTTGTTGTGTGCACATACATTACATTAGTGCACATCAAGGCACTGTGCCCGTGGGCAGCCAGTTTTGCAGACTCAAGTATATTGGGACAGCAGTGGTCTGTGAAGCCAAATCCCCAGTATGCTTCTTTTGTAGTTACCACTTTGTTGTGTGCACACACATTACATTAGTGCACATCAAGGCACTGTGCCCGAGGGGAGCCAGTTTTGCAGACTCAAGTATATTGGGACAGCAGTGGTCTGTGAAGCCAAATCCCCAGTATGCTTCTTTTGTAGTTACCACTTTGTTGTGTGCACACACATTACATTAGTGCACATCAAGGCACTGTGCCCGAGGGGAGCCAGTTTTGCAGACTCAAGTATATTCGGACAGCAGTGGTCTGTGAAGCCAAATCCCCAGTATGCTTCTTTTGTAGTTACCACTTTGTTGTGTGCACACACATTACATTAGTGCACATCAAGGCACTGTGCTTATGGGCAGCCAGTTTAGCATGTATATTGGGACAGCGGTGGTCTGTGAAGCCAAATCCCCAGTGGGCCTCTTTTGTAGTCACAAGCTCAGTGTGTGCACATACATTACATTAGTGCATATCAAGGCACTGTGCCCTTGGGCAGCCAGTTTTGCAGACTCAAGTATATTGGGACAGTGGGTGTCTGTGAAGCCAAATCCCCAATGGGCCTCTTTTGAAGTTACCACTTTGTTGTGTGCACACACATTACATTAGTGCACATCAAGACACTGTGCCTGTGGGCAGGCAGTTTAGCAGACTCAAGTATATTGGGACAGCAGTGGTTTGTGAAGTCAAATCCCCAGTGGGCCTCTTTTGTAGTTACAAGCTCGGTGAGTGCACACACATTAGTGCACATCAAGGCACTGTGCCCATGGGCAGGCAGTTTAGGAGACTCAAGTATATTGGGACAGCAGTGGTCTGTGAAGCCAAATCCTCAGTGGGCTTCTTTTGCAAATTATTCTTTTAATTGAAATCCCTAGTAGGCAGTGACATTAAATCCATAATGTCAGGGAAAGCTAGATGTGGTTGAGTGATTGGGACTGGCAGAGGAGGCACTTCAAAAGGCACTAGTGCCAGTCCCGCATTAAAGTTAAAAAGGGACCTCTTGCAATCTAAACTCTTTGGAGGGGCAGGCAGTTCCATCCGGAAAAAAATGAAATCTAAACATGATGCATCGTCACCACCTGTTTCTGACCCTGTATTTTTGGAGGTGAGGGAAGGGGAGGCTGAGTCATGCAAGACAAAATGTCGACACCCAAAAGCAGCAGGGGGACAGCAGTCTTCACTTAGCATTGACAATGTAGCGCAGGCACTGTTTGCTTCTGATGAAGAATTATCTTATGTGCGATTCTCATTAGAAACGGAAGAAGTAATAGCTGATGAAGTTTTAGGAAGAATCGTTAGTCCTGTCTTAGCCTCCACTTCAGTGCATCAGGGGAGAGATGAAACTGATGATGATGAAGAGAAAGAGCAGTCAGCGCAGGCACGGAGTGTGACTGATGCCCCTGGCATTGCTTCTCAGGGTGCACCAACTACGTCAGCTCCAGTGCCAGTATCCACCCCCAAGGCTATACAGAAGGGAGGATCACAAAAGACATCTGCAATCTGGAGTCACTTTAAAGTGACGGAGGACCCACATTTTGCTCGGTGTAATTACTGTGGCAGGGCTATTAGCAGAGGCAAGGAAATGGGACATCTATCTAATTTTGGCATGACGCATCATATGAAGAGGCAACACCCAACAACAGTACTGCCATCTGGGGGTGGTGGCAGTACCAGTCAGGGGATCCCTTCCAAGCACTGTAAAGTGGTTGAAAAGGAGCAGAGTCACCCCATGCCCTCAGCCCCTTCTAGCAGTCAGGTGGCAGGCCAGCAACCCCCTGACATGTGGCAGAAGCGACAACCCACCATGAAGGAAATGGGGTGGAGTGCGGTAACACTAACCCCAGGGTAGGAGGCAGGCAGCCTCAAAAGTTGTAACCAGGAGCATTGGGGAAATCATCGCTCTTGATGACCAGCCCTTGCAGATAGTGGAGAATGTGGGTTTCAAGCATTTTCTGAAGGTAGTACTTCCAATTTACAAAGTCCCCTCCAGAACCACATTTAACAGAAAGGTCATCCCCAGCCTGTACAAGCGGTGTCGCAGTCTCATCCAAGCGCTGTTAGCTAAGGCAGAGGGGAGTGTGCATTTCACCTGCGATATCTGGACTGCTATGAATACTGCACACTCTTACCTCTCCCTGACAGCACACTGGTGGGACCTGGCTGAGGCAGGGGCAGGCAGCAGCTCTATTAGTGAACAAGTATCAGGGTGGAGGTGTCATTACTATGTTACTATGTATGTCCATGCTAGACTGCCTTTGCTTTCAATCCCCTGGTTTCAGATGCTGGGCAGGAGTTTCTTCAGAAAGCACTGTGGTGAAAAGACTCAAAAAATAACATAAAAAGTAAACATAAAGCACCCTCTCCACTTTCTTTTTCACTGTTCAGTGCAAAGAGATAGCCCCAGAGTCCCACAGATGGTGTTCAACAAAATTTATTTTAGCTAAAAATCAAAATTCAGAAGAAGCAAAAATCTTCAAAACTCCAAGATCTAGTTGCTAGGTCACCTCCACTGCGATGCAGAGGAAAGTTCTCTCCTCCTGGTCATTTCACCTGGGGGATGGGAAAGACCCAAATCACCTGCTCTGGGGGATTTTTAGAATCCCCAGCAGCCTCCCACAAAAAGGTGGAAATAAAGAAAGGGGATGATTCCAAAAATGAAAAACCCCTTCCCACTGCCTGTGCTGGAAACATTTAGGAGAAACTTTGGGACAGGCAAAGCCAAGTCACAATTATGATATTTTTACCTCAGAAGATTATACTTTGAGCATCCTTTTTCACCTAAAATCTGTTATTATAAATGTAATATATTTTTGTGTGGGGAGGGGCGCAAGGCTGTAAGATTTGCCCAGGGCCTCAGATGCCCTTGCACTGGGCTGGAGAGAGGGTGCCACACAGACCCCCCCCTCCCCCCACCATTCCTCCATCTCCCACTTCTCCAGGGGGCATGTGCTGGGGAAAGGGGAAAGTGCAGATTGTAGGGTTCCCGGGAGGTGACAGGGTTATCAAGCTTCCTTGAAAAAATATCACTGCCACTTGTCTGGGAACTCTTAGCCCTGCTCTCTCCCTTCTCCAGCATTGCAAACCAGGAAAAGAGTCAGACTCCAAGGGGGTACCCCCCTCCTTGGTCCTCACAATGATTTTTCCTGTGCTGTGCCCTGGGGGTGGAGGGAGAAAGCACCATCTCATCCCTCGCCTTAGGTAGCAGATTGCCTTGAACCACCCCTGGCCACCAGGTGCCTCGATGTTTGGAATTTTTCCATCTACAGCAACCCAGCTCCTTTTATTTTCTGTTACCCTATGTTTTACTCTTGTATATCTTCATTCTGACAGGTTTCCGTAGCACTAAATTTCAGTGCTTTCATAGTGTAAATAAAACAGAAGTTTCTCAGTTTTTCAGCATAAAAGGTACTTTGTTAAAAGTCAGTCATCCTTTGCTGATGTGTGTGCTCTGGGCTATGTTTCTGGTGCTTGTATCCTACAAGGACAGCATCACAAAAATCGATTTCCCTCTGTGGTATGTCAAACTATACTATTAAGCAGCTGTCAGAATCCGCCCACTCACTGCATTGACCACAAACCTGGCAAATAAGCACAGACAATAGGATTTCTCAAAAATCACATCAGAAAATGCTAAAACATCTTTTATAAATGTACAAAGCTAATTGCCCATCACCTCTATACAGTCTAGAAACTCATGACAACAAATGGAGGAGGAATAGCCTAGTGGTTAGAATAGGAATAGCCTAGTGGGTTATGAACCAGGAGATAAGGGTTTGAGTCCTGCTGTTGCTCCTTGTGACCTTGGGCAAGTTGCTTTACCCTCTATTACCTCAGATACAAAAGCTTACAGGCTAATACAGTACTATTAACCTGCCATTGGATGTGTGTTACCCCTGCTGAACCTATGACATAGTGAGGGCAAAGGTAGCACTGGCACCATTTTGAATATTAGCAATACGGCCCACGTGCAGGAGGTTGCTCCCGGACCCCCGCTGGACTTTTGGCAAGTCTTGTGGGGGTCAGGAGGCTCCCCAAGCTGGCCAAAAGTCCAGCGGGGGTCCGGGAGTGATCTCCTGCACTTGTGATGTCGGGTGACAGGAACCAAAATGGCGCCGGCGCTACCTTTGCTCTGTCATATGGTAAGGGCAAAGGGCCACCGGCGCCATTTCTATTAACGCAGCCGTGGCCCGAGAGCGGAAGATCGCACCGGGACCCCCCCCCCCCCCCCCCCCACTGGACCCCAGGTAATTTAAAACATTTTGGGGGGGTTTGGGAGGGTGGGGGATTTGTTTTAAAGGGTCGGGGTGGGTTTTAGGTTGTTTTAGTGTGTCAGTTTTCGCGGCTCTAACGATTTTTGACGATTTAAAATATATCTGACGATTGTTTTAAATCATCAAAAAATGATTCACATCCCTAGTAAAAACTGCTTTTCTGTGCACCCTCCAACTTAATATCATGGCAATACTAAGTCGGAGGTCCTGAAGGGTAAAAAAAGAAAAAAAATTTTTGAAGTCCACCGGCAGCTGTCGGGTCGAAAACCAGACGCTCAATTTTGTCGGTGTCGGGTTTCCGAGCCCATGGCAGCGGGCTCGAGAATCGACGCCGGCAAAATTGAGCGTCGGCTGTCAAACCCGCTGACAGCCGCCGCTCCGGGCCAAAAGGAGGCGCGTTTCTACCACCGGACCTAATTTAAATACTGAATCACACGCACAGGTGAGTGACCTGTGCGCACACCGGGAGAGCAGACGTTCGCCCGCTCTCCTGCAGACTTTACTGAATCGGCCCGTTAGATTGTAAGCCTTCTGGGGATAGGGAAATACCTACAGTACCTGAATATAAACTGATGTGATATCTCAGATTGAATGTCGGTATAAAAATAATAAATAAATGCTACTTATGTTCATATACGTATGGGTGTCCACAAAGTGTCCCTAATTAGAGATATAAAAGTATTCACAGACACATGATATATATAAGGTCAGAGAAAGTAAGAGTGTAGTGTTCCCTGATGGTCCCCAAAGAGAGGTATCTTCCAGGCAGTGGATTTTTACAAAACACATGAGCCCAATTTAACTCATGGATTTTTCAGCCAGTCATCCATTCTGGGAAGGTATAAAGGAGTGTACAGAAGAAAGCCCCAAAACACCTTAAAGGACTGGATTTGGAGATTCGATCCAGTCCACCTTAAGCCTAAAATAGTAGGGAACCATAGCCTGGGCAGAGGTCCCTGGGTAGGTGAATAACTAGCTATGCCCAGGAGGGAACAGGAACATAAGAACATAAGAACATAAGAAAATGCCATACTGGGTCAGACCAAGGGTCCATCAAGCCCAGCATCCTGTTTCCAACAGTGGCCAATCCAGGGCATAAGAACCTGGCAAGTACCCAAAAACTAAGTCTATTCCATGTAACCATTGCTAATGGCAGGGGAGACAAGGAAAGCTAGAGAAAGAGAGAAAGAGAACACTTCTGACCTATAAGTTGTAATATAACATTTGTGTTGTTCAACTGTGAAAAATACCAGAGCTAATTTTGTTTATTTCCTTGTTGATAAAGAAGTTTATGCAAGATTTTTGCCAGAGTCCAGCCTAAATCTGTCCTTTGGCTATTCTAAGACACTCACAGTACCACAGAAGTCAGGTGAGGCTCAAGTTCGGAGCTCTTAGGCCTTCCCTGAGAAGAGAGGTTTCTTGGGATCCAAGGAGGATGCTGAGATTGAGATATCCAGAAGAGGTGGAAAATAGAGAAGCAAGGGTTTGTTCCTTATTCCTAGCATTTCACTGAAATTTTCTGATAGATTCAGACTAAGGACTGCCAGACTGGGAGTATCTACCCTTAAACTGCTGATCAACAGAATATCAGTAGGAGCTCATCTGTAGGAGTGTGTTCAGCTACTGGACCACAGAGATTTGCACACCAGAAAGCAGGTTCCAACAAAGGGAAAGCGTCTTCTCAATCACCTCTCCCTTTACTCAGCCCTCTCCCCTCTCACTAATTCCTCCCCTCCCTCCTTCCCTTTCACTAACACCCTCGTCATCCTGATTTTGATTCATCCGTAAGTTAATCAACATTAAGCTCTCAGACATGGTGACTAGTGCTGCTTTTAAATTGCTTTTAACAGAAAAAACTAATTGAATGTCATCTGCATAAATTTTAGAGTTGATTAAAAGATTATCCAACAAGGAGCAAAGAGGTCTTAGTCAAAGATTAAAAAGGGCTGATGATAATTCTGAGCCTTGGGGGTACTCCCAATGTGATAATAAACCAAATGGTTAAGGTGTCAGCAAAGAGGCTTTGTTAGTCTAAGGGCCTCATTTTCCAATATCGCATTGGTATCGCATGCGATACCGAAAAGGGGTGTACCTTATGCTAATAAGCATGTGTATTGCAAATTGCGAAATCAGCTACCCTGTTTCCCCGAAAATAAGACAGTGTCTTATATTAATTTTTGCTACCAAAGATGCACTAGGCCTTATTTTCAGGGGATGTCTAATAGAGCTGCTGGCTGCCCCTGCCTCAGCCATGTCCCACCAGTGTGCTGTCAGAGAGAGGTAAGAGTGTGCAGCATTCATGGTAGTCAGCTTGGGCTGACTCTGCTGCTTTTGAACCTCTGTACACTGCTTGGAAGGGGTCCCCTGACTGGTACTGCCACCATCCCCAGATGTCAGTAATCTTGCTGCCACTGTCACTGCTGCCACATGGCTATTGGGGAGGCGCCGCTTGCTGCTACTGACACTGAAGTCCATTCTGCTGCCTCCTCTGTGCAGGCTTCCACTTTCTCCATGCTGATCTCGTACATTGTGAGATCTGCATAGAGAAAGTGCTATTCTTGCACATTCCCAAAGATTACATGTGCCAATCACTAAAAAGTAATTTTTATTTTTTTTTTACCTTTGCTGGCTGATCTTAGTTTTCTAATCGGTTGGTCACAGGCTTTTTTTTCCACCTTCCCTTTCTTATTTTTTTGCCAATTCCTTTTATATTGTCCTTTTTTCTTCCGTATTTCTTTTCTCTCCATCTTCTTCCCTCAAACACAGTCAGGTTCTCATTCTCACATGCATTTCTCTCTCACACACACACACAGGCTCTCACTGTCACATGCTGTCTCTCATACAATCATTCATACACACAGTCTCTCACTGGCACATGCTGTCTGACTCTCACACACATAGGCTCTCTCTCACTCCCACATGCTGTCTTGCTCAAGCATAGGCTCTCACCGTCACACGCTGTCTCTCTCACACACACAGAGGCTCTCACATGCTGCCTCTGCACACATTCAGATCCTCACTCCCACACACAATCTCTCAACTCATCTCATACACGCACGCACACACCCTCTACTGACCCTCAGCCTCTCTCACCTCTGGGTCTCCTCTTCGTGGGTTGCCGCAGGATGGGCTCTGCAGCGGCCCTGAACTTTTCGGGCCGCGGCAGCCCTGCTACCGGGCCTCTTCCTCGGCCCTGCTACCGGGCCTCTTCCTCTTCTTGGGCCGCTGCGACTTGGGATTCGTAGCGGCCCGCGGCGGCTCCTCCTCTTCTGCACGCGCTGATGCTCTTCCTCCTTCCTGCCCATGCGACTCCGGCAACGTTTACTTCCGGGGCCGCACAGGCAGGAAGGAGGAAGAGCATCAGCGTGTTTGAACACGATCTTTTTCTTCGGGCAAGGAGGCTCAGCGGCCGCATGAGCCTCCTTGCGCCCGGGGGCATTGGCTCCCCTCTGGATACCACTGCTCGTGTCTGCCCCTAATACCTTGGAAACTTTATTAAAAAAAAAAAAATTGGCGTCACAGGATTGACCGGCCCACCGGGGGAAGCCTGATCCCCCGATAGGTCAATCCGCCCCTGTTTACAAGGGATGGCTTACTTTTGGGGGAGGTCTTATATTTAGGAATTCGGCAAAATCTCTACTAGGTCTTATTTTTGGGGGATGTCTTATTGTCGGGGAAACACGGTATGCAAAAGGCTGTTATCACAAGTTGCACTATTTGGGCTACATTGCCAGTTCATGATGTTTCCTGACAGGCCTGTTTCAGTATGATGCAGGCTCAGGAGAGAGAGAGAGAGAGAGAGAGAGAGAGAGAGAGGGAGAACCTTACCATAGTGCCTCCTCCCTAGACAGGTATTTGTATCCTTATGGGAGGCCCACCTAGTAACTCAAGGTGAGGGTTAAGTATTAGTGTAGGGGGTTAGGGGCCACTTTGACATTCAACATGAGACGTACGAACAGAACAGTGGTCTCTTGTGAAGATTTGATGACCTTCGGAGTGAGGAAACTGACTCCAAGATGAGATTTGGGCAATGTTCTCTCCACCTAGCCTGATGGACTCTCTACCTGGGTAACAACAAGCTAGGTGGAGAGAACATTGCCCAAATCTCATCTTGGAGTGAGTTTCCTCACTCCGAAGGCCAGCAAATAGCCACTGCTATTACTAGCAACAGTAGCATGGAAGAGACTTAATTTTTGGGTACTTGCCAGGTACTTATGGCCTGGATTGACCACTGTTAGAAACAGGATGCTGGGCTTGATGGACCCTTGGTCTGACCCAGTATAGGCATGTTCTTATGTTCTTATGTTAATAGCAGGTAATGGACTTCTCCTCCAAGAACTTATCCAATCCTTTTTTAAACACAACTACACTGACTGCACTAACCACATCCTCTGGCAACAAATCCCACTCTAAATGGGTCCCAGTAATTAGCACATAAGTGCCTATAAATGAAGGCAGGTCAGATGCAAATTAAGAACATAAGAACATAAGAAATTGCCATGCTAGGTCAGACCAAGGGTCCATCGAGCCCAGCATTCTATTTCCAACAGAGGCCAAAACCAGGCCACAAGAACCTGGCAATTACCCAAACACTAAGAAGATCCCATGCTACTGATGCAATTAATAGCAGTGGCTATACCCTAAGTAAAATTGATTAATAGCCATTAATGGACTTCTCCTCCGAGAACTTATCCAAACCTTTTTTGAACCCAGCTACACTAACTGCACTAACAACATCCTCTGGCAACAAATTCCAGAGCTTTATTGTGCGTTGAGTGAAAAAGAACTTTCTCCGATTAGTTTTAAATGTGCCACATGCTAACTTCATGGAGTGCCCCCTAGTCTTTCTATTATGCGAAAGAGTAAATAACTGATTCACATTAACCCTCTCTCATGATTTTAAACACCTCTATCTTTCTTCATAGGGGGATCGTTCCATCCCATTTATCATTTTGGTGGCACTTCTTTGTATCTTTTCTAATTTTTGAGATCTGATGACCAGACCTGCATGCAGTATTCAAAGTGCAATTGAAACATGAAGCTATACTGAGGCATTATGATATTCTCTGTTTTATTCTCCATTCCTTTACTAATAATTTCTAGCATTCTATTTGTTTTCTTCATCACCGCCACACACTGACAGAAGATTTTAACATATTATCCACAATGACACCTAGATCTTTTTCCTGGGTGGTGACTGCCACTGTAGACTTTGCATCATGTAACTATAATTTGGGTTCCTCTTCTCTATGTGCATCACTTTATACTTGTCCACATTAAATGCTTTCTGCCATTTGGATGCCTCAGTCTCACAAGGTTTGCTTCAATTTCTCACAGTCCTCTTCTGATTTAACAACTTTGAATAATTTTGAATCATCAGCAAATTTGACCATCTTACTCATTATTCCCATTCCCATTTTTAGTAGAGAGATTTAGATCTTGGAGTCATCTGCATAAAAGTGATAGAAAAAACTGTGGGAGGAGATAAGAGCTCCAAGGGAAGAAGTGTAGAAAGAAGAGAAAAGGGCCCAACACAGAGCCTGACTGACAGTGGAATAGTGGTGGAGGAATAATCACCAGAGGATACAGTAAAAGTACAATGGGAGAGGTAAGAAGAAAAACAAGACAGTGCAGAGTACAGATATCCAATTAAGTATAGTGTGTCAAGGAGAGATGGCGATCATCATTACTATCAAAAGTAGTTGACAGATCAAGAAGATGAGGATCAATTAAAATATCTTGGACAAGAATGAAGAAGTCACTTCTTCACTTTGGCAAAACTGTTTCTGTGGAATGCAAAGTGGAAAGCTAGACTGGAGTCAATCGGGAACAGCTTGAGATGCAAGAAAGTCAAGACAGCAGAGGTGAACAGCACATTCAAATAGATTGGATGCAAAAGGGAGGAGGGAGATGGGATGATAGCAGGACAGGTATGGTCCAGTGAAGGTTTACTGAGGAGTGGCCTGATCACAGCATGTTTGAAGGACGAGGGGACAATTGCAGTGGCAAGTGATCAACTGAGGATATGTCAGATGGAAGGGATGTTTACAGAGGAGATAGAACACAAGACCTGGGTGGGAATGAGATCAAAGGAGCAAGTAGTGAATTTAGAGGAGAGAAGATGGGCAGTTTCCGCTGCCATGATTTCAGAAAAGAAAGAAAACTGGCAGGGGCCAAAGTGGAGATGAATGAAAGGTGGAGGAGGAGGTCTGATGGAAAATGTATCTATTATGAAATGCTATTTATAGGCCTGTTTTTCAGGAAGCACGTAGTATGAGAATAGGTTTGTTATAGCTAAACTTTGAATAGTGCTTGCTAATAAGTGTATTAGTTGTTGGCTACATGAATATTTGGGAATAGTATATTGGTTGGAATGGGAGAAGTAGTAGGTGGGAATGCAAGGATGTAAACTTACAGCATCACTGTGAACCTGTTGGTTCTGCTAGAACTAAACAACTTCTGATATTGGATACTTATGGTATTAGTCAGTTATGTGGTCTAGTTGGGATTGTGTGGTTTGTGGAATTTATATTTCAGTTCTATAGAAATGTTTATGTAAATTATACAATGTGTTTTTGTTATGAGACTGTATTATATGATGTTACCATCTACTTTGAATGATTTTTGGAAGGATGAAATAGAAATATTATTAATCAAGTAAAATAATAGCAGCTGTCTCCAGGAAGGGCTTATGGGGTTTGTAAGAAGCTAGACGAGAGAAGCAAAAAACAGAAATTACAGCAAAAGATTTTTCTTTATTATTTAAAAATTTGTGTGTGTATTGTGGGTGGTTTGATTGTTTTGTGTTTTTTTGTTTGTATTACATTTGTGTTTTATTTTGTTATGTTTTTACAATGAGGATGGTAAAATAAGGACCTAGTACTAGTGGTGGTGAGGGATAAAAGGGCCAGTAGTGACTTTTCCCTCAATTGCCACATCTTTGCCACTACCAGGCAAGCAATATCATCCCTACCTGGCCCACCAACACTTGTTCCTGTAGTTACTACAACTGTTATTGAGAAGGAAATGGCTACTTGGTGTTATAGCATCATTCTACACTAGCTGCATTTGAGTCATGGAGTCATGTAACTGTACACAGCCTGGAACTAAATGTAGAGGAATGATTCTGGGGGTAGGCTGATGAATTGTATGGAGATGTGTTTATCCAGGCTGAGCTACACGCTCAGATCAAGACAAGCATACTAATGCTACATTTCCATGCCTGCCACCTGCTGCATATGATCTCAAGGTGGGAGAGTTTCCTTATCTCCCTTGTCTTGCCGTTACTGAAGTAGACTCTGCATCAGAGTCACTCTGACTGAGTGACAGTGTATGACAACAACCACTAACTGACTCTGAGTGGTGGCAGCAGGCACTGACTCAGGTGTTGCTAGTATTAAGCAGGCAGGAATAGTACAGCATATTTACAGCATCTGAGAGCATACCAACATCTCACAGATGTATCTGTTAGCTGCACCTCATCATCTCTTGGTCTAATGGAGCACCACTGGCTTCACACAAACTGTCACCCACAGAACAAGTGTTACACAAGTTGTGCAATATAGATACATGACATGGCAGCAGCAGCAGCAGCAGCAGCATAAGTCAGGCAGCAGTGGTCAAACAAGTCTAACATATTTGTAACATTTCTTTCAATGGACATCATCGATATCACCACCAGCACTACACATGTATGCTCTACTAGCTGCACTAAAACATCTGCCAAAGCCCATGTATAGTTGGGCCAATGAATGCTCTTCCTGACCCAACACACTGATACCAGACAAAGTAAGTTGACCGATTCTGTGGTACATTCCAATTGGTTAAATTCATTAAACAATAATGATTTATTCTGGGTGAAAATGAATTTATTGAATGTACTTTGATACCCAGGGTAGCAAAACTTCCACACAAATTTGTCAGAATTCTATAAAACTTTGCTGTACTAAGTTTGACATTTTTAAAGCAGTGGGACTAGAGGGGGAGTAAGTGGGAATTGCTCCTACCTTTTTTCATTAAGGATCTGGGAAGAGGGTAAGTGAGGGCCAGGGTGGGAGCTCCCCAGCCCCAGCGCCTTTAAATGGGGGGAAGGGACTAGTTCCAGCTGTGGCTCTGGCTGGGCCGGCCAGGTCCCAGCATCAGGATGGCTTCAGACAGGCCCTGGCACCAGTCTGGCTCCAGCAAAGTCCTGGCACTGGTCTTGCTCTAAGCAAGCCCCGATATGGGGCCAGCTTAGTTTATTGGCCCAGCATCGGGCTCCGGGAGGTCTGGGTTTTTTTTGTTTTGTTTTGTTTTATTTTGGGGTTTTTTCATGTTTAATACTTTTTTCAGTTTGCCAAATGAGCCAAGCAAACAAACAAAAAACCATTAAGCAAACTGAAAAAAACGAAACCTCCACAAAATGAAAAAACTAACCAAAATTAAAATTGTGGGCTACACATGGCTAACATATTCATATCACTTTAACATTATTGAACTCATCACTATTAAAGACAGTTTTTCTATTTTATCTATCAATATTTTATTGAATCATTTTATATTCTGAAAATATATATGGAACCAATGGTAATAATTGTCCCATGATTTAAAATATCTACCTCTAAGATTAAACTAAATGATATTAAAAGAGACAGACAAAGCTTTATACACAATGTATATCTGTTCTGATTTCAGATGATGGCAAACTGTCCTTTGATGAATTTAAAGCTTACTTTGCTGATGGAGTCCTGAGTGGAGAGGAACTGAGTGAGCTGTTTCATAGGATTGATACACATAAAACCGAGTAAGAATCCCATTTTATTAGTTAATCTAATTACATCTAATTTACTCTGTTTGCATTGACTGTTGTGTGTGAAAAGCTCCAAAAAACATATTTATGCTGCCTTTTCAGGAAACTGAATGATTTATTTTGTTTCCTTAGGGATTACTTTCTGTATTCTACACCAAATTGTCCCTTAACAAATTTAACTGAACATGAAGTACTATTAAAATGATTTTCTCAGAGGACATGTAACGATAGCAATTGTCCATGCGCTTCACTTGCAGAAGCATTTTTACCTGCATAAATCAGGCTTCTAAACATTTTCCTGCCTCTGTGTGGGTAAATTTATGTGTGCTGTGTTACAGTGGACATTTATTTATTTATCTATTTATTTATTTATTTAAAGTCTCTTATATACCGATAGCCATTTGCACATCGCATCGGTTCACAAAGAACAAAAAACTTTTGGGCAGCGCCCTTACATATAACCGATAACAATACAAATAACCGGGGGAGTAGGCAATGCAAATTAATAGATCAATAAATAGAGAGAACTATAAATATAACGTACAATAACAACTATATACAAAGCATCAGTAGTCATAAAAGCAAAAGGCATAAATCGTTGGTCATAAGGCATTCCTTAGTCGTAGAGCATACTTAATCATAGGTCACTGAAACATTTAGGGGGTGATTTATGAATTGGGCGGTGTCAAGGGGTAGGCTTGCTGGAAAAGCCAGGTTTTCAATTTTTTTTTGAATTTGGGAGTGTGGGACTCCATGCGTATGTCATGGGGCAAGGAGTTCCATATAGTGGGGCCGGCGAGAGAGAACGCTCTGCTTATGGTGGAGGATAGTTTGAAAGATTTGATGGGTTGGGTGCGTAAGGTTCCTTGCTGGGCAGGGCGGGTGGGTCTGTTGGAGGTACGTGGGAGGAGGGGGGGTTGATCCAATTGAGGTTGGAGTTTAACAGACTTTTGTGGATGAGGGAGAGTACTTTATAAAGTATTCTTGAGCGTATTGGGAGCCAGTGTAATTCGATAAGGGTGGGGGTAATATGGTCTCTTTTTTTAGAATTTGACAGTATCCGAGCGGCGGCGTTTTGTAATAGCTGTAACGGCTTGATGTGTGTTGTGGGGATGCCAAGGAGGAGTGCATTGCAGTAGTCTATTTTGGACAATATAATAGACTGGAGCACTGTATGGAAATCCGAGAAATGTAGCAGGGGTCTAAGTTTTTTTATCGTTTGCAGTTTAAAATAGCATTCCTTTATGATAGAATTGATGAATGGTTTAAAAGAAAGATGATTATCAATAAGGATACCTAAATTGCGAATGTGCATGGGGAAAATAGTGGATGAGTATGTAGGGGGGATGGCTGGGAGCGGTTGCTTATTGGAGATGATTAATAGTTCGGTTTTGTTGGGATTAAGTGCAAGGTGCATATCAGTGAGAAGTTGGTTGATGGAGGAGAGACAGGATTCCCAATTTCGTAGGGCAGTCTGGAGGGAGTCAGAGAAGGGGAATATGATTTGCACATCGTCAGCATAAATGAAGTGCTTGATGTGGAGTTTGGTGAGAAGGGTGGTAAGGGGTAACATGTAGATATTAAAAAGGGTGGAGGAGAGGGAAGAACCTTGGGGCACACCTTGTGGGAGACTGATAGGGTCAGATTCGTTGTTATCCACTAAGACAGTATAAAAGCGATTCTGGAGATACGAATGTATCCAGGCCAGGGCATTGCCAGTGATTCCAATACTCCTGAGGATGTTGAGGAGGGTATCATGATTAACTGTGTCGAACGCAGCAGAGATGTCGAGCATGGCAATCAGGTAAGAGGAACCTGCGTCTGTTCTAGAGATGTGAATCGTGTCCTCGATCGTCTTAATGATCGATTTCGGCAGGGAGGGGGAGGGAATCGTATTGTTGCCGTTTGGGTGTGTAAACTATCGTGAAAATCGTTAAAATCGTGAGCCGGCACACTAAAACCCCCTAAAACCCACCCCCGACCCTTTAAATTAAATCCCCCACCCTCCCGAACCCCCCCCCCCCCAAATGCTTTAAATTACCTGGGGATCCAGCGGTGGTCCAGAATGGCGGCGGTCCGGAACGGCCCCCTCAATTGAATCCTGTTGTCTTCAGCCGGCGCCATTTTGCAAAATGGCCGCCGCAAAATGGCGGCGGCCATAGACAAAAACGATTCGACGCAGGAGGTCGTTCCAGACCCCCGCTGGACTTTTGGCAAGTCTTGTGGGGGTCAGGAGGCCCCCCCAAGCTGGCCAAAAGTTTCTGGGAGTCCAGCGGGGTTCAGGAAGCGATTTCTTGCCACGAATCGTTTTCCGTACGGAAAATGGCGCCGGCAGGAGATCGACTGCAGGAGGTCGTTCAGTGGCGGTCTGGAACCCCCGCTGAACGACCTCCTGCAGTCGATCTCCTGCCGGCGCCATTTTCCGTACGGAAAACGATTCGCGGCAAGAAATTGCTTCCTGAACCCCGCTGGACTCCCAGAAACTTTTGGCCAGCTTGGGGGGGCCTCCTGACCCCCACAAGACTTGCCAAAAGTCCAGCGGGGGTCCGGAATGACCTCCTGCGTCGAATCATTTTTGTCTATGGCCGCCGCCATTTTGCGGCGGCCATTTTGCAAAATGGCGCTGGCTGAAGACAACAGGATTCAATTGAGGGGGCCGTTCCGGACCGCCGCCTTTCTGGACCACCGCTGGATCCCCAGGTAATTTAAAGCATTTGGGGGGGGGTTCGGGAGGGTGGGGGATTTAATTTAAAGGGTCGGGGGTGGGTTTTAGGGGGTTTTAGTGTGTCGGTTTTCCTGCCCTCCCCCTTCCCCCGATTTACGATTTTTTAATGATAAATCGGGGGAATTGGTATTGTATCATGGCCCTAACGTTTTTTGACGATTTAAAATATATCGGACGATATTTTAAATCATCAAAAAACGATTCACATCCCTAGTCTGTTCCTCTGAGTGTATCGTAGAGGGATAGTAATAATGTTTCAGTACTTAATTGCTTCCTGAAACCATGTTGGGTGGACGGGAGAATATTGTTTTGTTCAAGGTGATCGGAAAGGCGTGCATTCACTAGCTTTTCAAGGACTTTGGCTAGGAAGGGTAAGTTGGAAACAGGTCTGTAATTAGATAAGGTGTCAGGGTCAAGATTGGGTTTTTTAAGTAGCGGTTTCACTACTGCTCGCTTGAGAAAGTTGGGAACAGTGCCATGCTCGAGGGAGCAGTTAAGAATGTTCGATAGTGGTTTGGCGATCACTTTAGGTATAGATAGAAGGAGTTTAGAAGGGATAGTTTCAGAAGGATGGGATGAGGGTTTCATTTTTTTTAGGATGTTCTCTACTTCCAAGGAGGAAGAGGAGTCAAAAGAGGAGAGGGAGACTGCAGAGTTGAATGTAGGAATAGAGAAGTTGAAATTATTATGAGAGAACTGTGCTGTGATGGAGGCGACTTTATTTTCAAAGAAATGTGCTAAATCATTGCAGCGATTTTTAGAGGAAATAGCTGGTTGTTGTATGAGAGAGGGAGAGGTTAGGTCAGCAACCAATGAGAAAAGGGCGTTAGGGTTATGTTGGAGGCCATGTATTTTTTTGGCGTAGTATTCACGTTTGGTTTGTAGGATGGAATTTCTATATTCGTGCATGCGTTGGTAATAATTAGTTTTGGTTGCTGGGGATTGGTGTTTACGCCAGGACCTTTCAGCAGCTCTGAGCTGAATTTTGAGGATTCTTAGGGCAGTAGTGTACCAGGGTTTTCTATTTCTACGGTTGGGGTTGACATTTTTCGTTAATAGTGGGCAATGTTTATTGGCAATGGTACGTGTAAGATTGACCCAGGAGGAGAAGGCGTTATCTGGGGATGAGAGGTCAATTTGATTATCTATATCAGAGCAAGCTTGTGTAATGGTATCTACAGAACAGGTTTGGCGATATTTGAAAGATATGGGCTGACAGGGCAAGGTGGGGGAACATTGTGGAAGGGAGAGTTTAGTCTGAATCAGGGAGTGGTCAGACCAGGGTATTGGCATGCATGAGGGGGGATTGCTTATGTTAATGGATGAGTTGATAAAAATAAGATCTAGGGTATGGCCGGCTTTGTGTGTGGGAGAGTTCACAATTTGTTGGAAACTCATTGCTTCAAGGGAGGATAGGAAAGCTTCACAGGCAGGGGATTGCGGGGACGTATCCACATGTAAATTAAAGTCTCCTAGGATAATCGTGGGTACGTCAGGGGATAGGGAGTTTGCAAAGAATTCAATAAGGGGGGATTAATCCTTTTCTAGCAGACCTGGGGGAGTATAAATGAGACATAGTTGGAGAGACTTAGATTTGAAAAAGCCAATTTCGTACTGATTTGGGATATCACATTTCTGGGTCATTTCTGGGAATAGTTTGCACACTTTGTAGCAGTATATGCCCTTTCCATTACTGAAATAAGGGGAGTTCCTTGGAGGTGGGGGGAGTTCGGAGGAGTGATGGTATGTGCTTAAATGCCTTTTTCCTCATCATTTTTTATGGGATTTTATGCCAGTTTAGAATCTTACCATTTTTCTCAATCATAAATAGTAAAAAAAGAAGGAAACATGTTGAGAACGTGCAGACACCGTGTATAGCATAAATGAGGTGCATTTCCCCCTCTTTATCGTTCCCACTCCTCAAGCATTCCGGACAAGCTGAGATGGTCCTAAACCCATCATATCCTACAGAACTGCAACTTCCCAGGGCAGCAAAAGTATGCCAAGGGACATGGGACTCAGGTCCTTTTCAATCAGTACCTGCCCTGCTTCTGGTATGGCCATAACATCTGCATGAACTGATGTGGGCTATCAAAATGAACACGTAATACCAGTAGCTAAAAGATAGATCTTTAGATTACCAGCAAGGCAATTCAGAAGCAGAGAGTGTTAGGATTTGTGGATATGTGGGCCCTTTGGCCGAGGTGAGATATGGTACCGCCCAGGGGAGGAGCCCCACTAAGCCTCACCATCGGGAGGCGAGGTCTCAGCTGCGGGGTGGTATGCAGCAGAGTAGAGAAGGAGACAGAGAGGGGACCCCAGGAGGCGGGCCACGGAGCGACAGCACAGGTGCTGACATCAGACTCAACTCGGATAACTGGAGTCAGGCAATAGGTGCGGCACTACCCAAGGAGCGGGGATGCCAAGCGAAAGTACAGTCACTGAAGTTACATGGAGTCTGTAGAGATGGTACACAAGATGGTTCCTCAGTGGGAGGTCATGGTAGTGGTCTGCAGAGCATCGTACACTGGCAAGGGTTCCTCTAGTGATATCACAGCAAAGGTCTGCAGAGTGGAGTAGACCAGGAGAGGGCTCCTCTAGTGATATCACGGCAATGGTCCGCAGAGCAGGGTACACCGGAGAGGATTCCAATGTAGATATCACAGCAGTGGTCCACAGCGTGGTTACTCACAGTGACTGAAGACAAAGGAGTAGTTCCATAGAAAGCCTCGGGTAGCGAGGCAGGCAGGAGTCCGGGTGAAAGGCCCTCTAAGGAGCAGATAGCCGAGAGATGAGGAAAGGCCCCGAGGAGCGGGTATCCAGTAGTCTCACACCACGGAAGCAGGAACCGGAACAAGTACTGAAGTGAGAGTAGGTGGATTCAGCAAGATGAACTCGTTGCCAAGTCATCGGCTGTCTGGGCCGGCAAGCTTAAGTATCCAAGATGAGTGACATCATCTGAGGGGGACGCCCCTGAGTTCCTACCATGATGTGGTTAAAGCAGGTTTGGGAGCATGCGTGCGCGCCTAGGGGACTCAAAGGTAAGATGGCGTTCGGTGGCATCCATGCTGCTCAGATGGGCCCGCGAATGGAGGCAGGAAGGATGGCGGTAACTGGCAGAGGCTGCGCATTTGCCCAACGGAGCCAAAGCAGAGAAAAAAGAGGTGAGCAACAGAGGTCGCAGCCATCTGCGGCCGTGGAGCATAACAGAGAGCATTGATAGCACAATAGATTAAATAGGTCCCACCACCAATTTAGACACCAAATAGTTTGTTTGTTTCTATAACATTTTCCTAATTGGATGGCATTAAAATATTATCTCATAAATATTAATAGGATTGGATTCTTGTATGTCATGTGATTTCTTGTAAATTGAGCCCAGAAGGCAGAAACAAGACTTCATGTTGAACTTTGACATACTTTTTTACTTTAAGCATACATTCTAGCATTTCAGCATATTCTGGCATGTCAGCAACCTTGAATAGATTTTACAAGTCTGATCAGTACAATTTCACAGTGCAGTAATAATAGCTTCATAGGAAAACCTTTTCAAAACACCCCTACAAGCAGCTACATGAACAACCAAGCCTGACTTGAGTTAATGTGTGCTTCTGCCCTTTGCAACCTAAAGATCTCATGAAAGGGGGCCCTGGCCCTGGCAAATATTTCCATGAGGAGAAGGGCCCTGGGAAGGCCACAGCTAGGCCCTGGACTTGGGTTTTATTTTCTGAGGCTTTAGGGGGATCAGAGGGGTCCAGAGAGGCCCAGACTGCTCCCTGATTCAGTTCAGTCAGGTAGGCCCAGGCCCTGAGGCTTTCTTGTGGGTAGGGGGGTAGTTGGTAGGCCTCTGGGAAGCCTGTTTTAAATTTTGGGGAGAGGTTTTTATTTTTAATATTATTTTCAGATCAGCAAATGAACCAAACTGAAAAAAAAACATTAAATGAACCAAAAAGAAGGAAAAACAAACCAAAACTATTTTTTGCTGCACATCCCTAATAGCATAGCTGATATAAGCACATGTTAGAATATCTGTCCCTTAAAGAACTAATTAGGAATTTGTGTACACACAATCTTCAACCAACTACATAGTTCTGTTGAGCATTCCTTACAGTGTGCAAAGTTCAATAAGCTTTCAAGAGCTAAGAGGGCTATTTGCAGCCCCTACCAAGCCTGCATAGCTTGCTGTCCTGTAGGTACTTTCTACCCATGGCTTGTAAGCTGATTTCTATAGGGAAATTTCCCATGGAGTTGGTGCCATTGGGATTTATTTTGCCCTGCATACTTTTCTAGTGCGAAGTATGTGGGGTAAGCAATGGACAGGGATTTCAAAATGAAATCCTCTTACATAATCTGATGGCCTGCCTTAACCCCACACCCAACTCTCCCCCTTTTACTCATGGGGAATCTCAAAAGAGATACTGACTATGTCCTTTACAGCTCTGTTCACTTGAAACAGGAGAGACTTCAAAAGACTGAAGAAAAGCAAATGTAATGCTCCTTGACAAGTTTGAAAACCAAGACTAAATGGAAAATCATTGATCTGTTATTTAACATCACTGGTTGTTAAGATAATAGAAGCACATCTGAAAGAGAATTCTGTAATACTTTCAAGCTAGTAAGAATGAATTCTAGGCAAAATCATTTATCAAGAGGAAGATCTTGTCAAATCAATGTGATTAGTGTAATCCTTCACAGAGGGGCACATAAAATGTGAGCAGGGCTGGCACCTGTGTAGGCCGAGTGCCAATCTCTCGGTAGGAATCTATCAAAAATTTAGATTAAGCAGATGATGTAGTGAACCTGGGACCAGTGGCAAGGGTATGATTTCTTTTTTCTTGGCTGGACAGGGAACCATACAATATAGGGATAACTGGTCCCCAAGATGGGTGCTTTATCTGTCACTTCAGGGTGGTATGGGTCCGAGTCCAGGCAGGCAGGAAGAATAATCTTCCAGTACCCTCTATCCACTCTTTACTCTCAATATCCACACTGAAGGTAGAGGGCCTCCAACAGGTGCCAAACAATTCAGAGAAGGAGCAATAAAGGCAATAATAACTGCAAGATTAGGAAAATCAGAAAAACACCATCAGGAGTCCAAGAATGTTGTTCAAATAAAATAGTCTTTACTGTAACTTAAATAAAATTATCCCAGCCACAATGCCAAAAGTACAGAGCAGCATAAAAAATGTAATAGCAATGAAGACGATTGTTAATTTGACCATCTTAGATGTTATATCCCTTCTCATTTCTCTTGTACCATTATCCATGGAGAAAAAAAATGCTCCCTTGCAATGTGAGAAAACTGGAATGGGGTTCCAGTATAAAGTCAATCAGCCAATAGAATACAATTCCCAAGCACAAAAACTGCAGGACCACTGTCCCTGTATACAAAAATATCCAACTGAAATTGGTCCAAGTTTCAACTTTTCTTCAAACTGGAAAACTGTATCACTATCTAAATGAGTCCTTAGATAAAAAAAATATCAAAATCTTCTTATCCTTGCTTCTTCAGGTCACTCAGCAGTCAGACTCTTGCTTCAAATCCTCACTCTTGTCCCAGGTTCTCAGGAATTCCAGGGCCCTTCTCTTCAAACTGGTCTAGTCAAAGTTCAAAAAATCCTTTAATCCAAACTCTTTCACTGATCAATTGCAAACCTTGATGAGCAAAGGCCCATACAAAAAGTACTCAGCACTCTCCATTTTGAAACCCTGTGGAAAGTTCCAGATCTCCTCTCTCATAGATCCTTGGAGGATCCAAAGTACCCCCAAAAGTATTCGAAATTCTGGGGGGAATATCAGAAAACTAACTTCTTTGCCAGGGTGATCTCTAGCTGCTTTCCAGTGCCTCCTTCAGCCCCGCCTAATCCTGTCAAGCTCCTTTCTCTTCTTGTATTGCATTCCCTCTTAAGTTCTGGGCATGCTCCCAGGCAATATATACCAGAGATGCCATACCCCAAAAAGTGGGGTTATCACATAGGGAGGAAACAAAAATACAAACCCCTCCTAAAGCATTTGAATATTCAAATTACAAGGGCAGTATTAGTAACAGTATGGAATCCCTGTCACATTGGTCTCCTCTCTTTGAACCCTTTCTGGTCCCCAGTAAACCTCCCACAAGAAGATAAAATGTGCATTCATTCCAGAGATATATTCTGGGGATCCCACTAATTAGACGGTACTATTCAAATTAAAATATCCAAATGGATTTCAGAGGTTTTCAGGTTTCTACAGCCATTAGTTTCACATTCAATAGGCTGCTACACTTTACTCCTCCCAGCTTTCACTTCCCCTCTTATTATTCCATCCTCACCATCCCTAGACAAAATGCTAATTTTCACTTTCCCTTATTGAGTACTTTGGTATACTTATTCCCACACAGTAGGAATGATATCCAAGAAAAGCAGGGTATCCACTGTGGGTGCAATCTTGAAAAATACAGTTAACTACACACATACCCAAACTAACATAAACATACAACCCATCCACAATTACTGACACTCGCTCAGACTCACAACCCAATCTCTCACACAAACAGACAAACCCTCACACAACCAAAACACCCCCCCCCCCAAAACCCAGCAATATTCCCCATTAAACCCTGAGCCCTTGCAGTAGCACCACGAAACATCCAATGCCAAGTTGTTTCTTTTCTCTGTACTGAACTTGTAGTGCTCCCTCACAAGGCTCCCAGGATCGCCATCATGATATTGATGCGAAGAAGCCTATAACACAAGAATAAAAACTGCTGCTACTCATGCTAGCAACAGTGGACAGAAACTAAAGTCATTGATTAAATAGCCCACAAGACTCAGCCACAACCTCTGGCAGCAAATCATAGACCACCAAGAAACAAAGAGCAACAGAACAAAACATCCAAAACAAGAAAAATTGAATCAGCAAAAACGTTGGCACTCCACATATCCACAACCTCTGCCTTATTAAAGAACGCCAAGAGGAGTAAAGGAAAAACAAAAAATATGTAGGCAAATGTCCCAATTCAGGCAGGCAGCACGCTCAAAACACGTTAACTAGCCAAAAGGCTACTCAGATGTAAGGGACAAGTCAGTTCTTGAAGGATTCCAAGAACACCTTCACTTCATTTGCTGTGGTAAACAACCTTGACCTCCAGTTATAAAAAACTTTAAGGCACACAGGAAATTGAAGAGAAATACAGACACCATGCTGAAATAGCTGAGAACAATAAGGTGAAAATTCTCAATGAGCAACTTGCACTCTCATAGAGATATCGGAAGCTTACAGTTTTCATATTTGAGCTCAGTGGATTTCCAAAATGCTGCCATAATTTTGGTTTTATCAATGTAATTACAATATTTAGAAATTACTTGGTGCGGCCTACTCATAGCCAGTCCACTAACATCTAAGGAATGCACATGCTTTCTGCCGTAGAGATATGAAGTGAGTCAGGGAGTCAATGTTCACAAAAGTTTAGCAGTTCTTCACCTTGAATGGTCTCTAGAATACCCACTATGCGGAGGTTAACATTGACTTGGTTTAATAACAGTCCTATCCAGGTCCCCATGTACACTCACCCAGAGTTTGCATCCTCTAATTGAACGTACGTAATCTTCTACTCACATACGACTCCCTCTTTATTTTCGATTGTATAAATTTCTCCTTTTAATTTCACTATCATGGTCTCCTGGACCGTTTCAAATTATAAAATTTTCAATTTAAGTTCCTTGTACCAGCTCTTGTATTCACTTGTTTTATGTTTTCCAGTTGTACCATTTCTTGTATTCACGTGCTTTATGTACTGCCTTTGGGCGAAGTTGCAGTTTCTTGTAAACCGGGGTGATTTGTATCCCATACAGGAACCTCGGTATATAAAAGTTAAAAAAAAAATAATAAAAATAATAGATGTTTTGTGAATCTAAGCTTGGTCAAGGTGTAGCATGTATGAAGGAATAACTGTATATCCTCTTTTTATGTCAATGCTTTGGTAGTAATGTTAAAAGAAATAGAGGATGCGATGGTCAATCTTTTGCATATTTTTGCCGTATCTTTATGTAGATATATTACACTGTTGCATTGTCTAAATATATTTAAAAAGAAAAAGTCATGATCCACAGTATCCAAGTAGCCTGATAAATCTAAAACAGACTACAATAGGGAGGTCAATATTGAAAAGCTACTTAGATAAGTAGGACTTATCCGATTAAGTAGCAGCCACTGAATATCTGCCTATTTCTATTTATTTATTTATTTGAAATATTTATCGCCCACCTATTTATTATTTAATTATTTATTTCAATTATTTATCGTATGCCTATATTGGAACATACCTTGCATATGTTCACTGGCTGCACTTAGACAGATAAGTTACTTATCAGGCTAAGTTTTTAGCTGCATAATTTGTGGATGGGCAATGAGCATAACAGGGCAGTGCTACTTAGCTGGATAATTTATCCAGT
The DNA here is from genome assembly GCF_901001135.1 of Rhinatrema bivittatum. Lineage (NCBI taxonomy): Eukaryota > Metazoa > Chordata > Amphibia > Gymnophiona > Rhinatrematidae > Rhinatrema > Rhinatrema bivittatum. Next base: position 698,888,392 of record NC_042616.1, read on the forward strand.
TAAGTAGTGATATTCAAATTTATTCAGATAAGTTATTTGTCTAAGTTAGACCTGCTCAATAGCAGGTCTAAACTTACACAGTTAAGACTATCTGGTTAAGTAGCGAATTATCCAGAGATTTTCAGCTGCATAGCTGTCCAGCTGAATATCCTAGTTATGTTTTGAATATCTACCCCAGATATTGTTCTAGACTCCTTTTCAGAATATCAGTAAGAATCACAAATGTGCTTTCTGTTATGTGTAAAGAATGAAATCCCATTTGACACAGATCCAAAAAAGCATTCTCATTAACTAACTCTGCCAATTGGGAGGCTACTGTTCTTTCAATACTTTTATCCAAATACAGGAAATTTTAAACATAAATTGAATATTTATGCCCTAAAAATCCAATTTATGTTTCTTTCAATATAGGTCATATAATTGCCTCTTTCGGTTTATTAGGAAAAGACCCACTCTCAAAGGTGCATTTATAATACATCGCAAAGAGTTATTTAAATCTTGACCATGTTCAGCCAAACTACCACTATGTTTAGCTTCTCTAAATAAAGCAATTACATCTTCAGAAGTTAGCATAGTATATGCTATTATACCATTCCCAATTAAAGTTTGTAGAGGATTTTCAACCTGCAAATTATCCTCACTCATACCTTCCCTAAACTTATCTATTTTCTGAATAAAATCATCTGAAAATTAAAAAGCATTAACTGAACTATATTCAGCTGGCAAATTTATACTCCCAGGTGTCAGTTGCAATTTCCTTGTTACTTCAAAGAGGAGTTTAGTGCTATTCTTAGCTAAACTGATTTTCCTACCACAATACATCTGCTTTTGCTTTTTAATTTTCAAACTATAATCATACAAATGTGATATATAATCCATTTTATCTTCTTCTTTTAAGGAACCCCATCATTTATGTTTCAATTCTCTCCTTTTTCATTTTAGGCTTCTAAGCTCCTCAGTAAATCAAGGTGATCCCTTTTTAGACTTAATCAACAATGTTTTCTGAGGGGCTAACAAATCCAGCATCTGTGTTTTTCATACCTGCATTCTAGTAAACATAACCAATCTATAGAGGCATCCCCTTGAAAGTACAGTTGATCAAATATCTCCAATTCTTTATAGCTGTTAGATCTTCCCTTGGTCCAAAACAAATTAGTCTTTCATGAGTTTTACTTTATACATGAACATTTCCCAACAGATTAAAACAAATCAGATGATGTCTCACCATACTATTGGTTGCACATGGATTGGATATCCCTTATTAACCAGCCCATTTCAGCTACCAAAACTCCATCGTTATTGGTAATTTACATAACAAAGCCCCTTCAACCTGGATCAACTCCATCTTATGTGTCTATAGTCCTTCTCAACCGTAAGATTTTGCATCATCGGGGTCTATTAGAGATACCAACCTAATGGTTTGATCATCTTGTAGAAACTAAGTATCTGGTGAGCTGTTCTGAAGCTTGCTACTCGAACCATTATGTATTAACGCTGCTATTCAGACATTTTTAAAAAAGCATTAAACAGAGCTCCTTTGACTTGGCGAGTTAATTCAAACAGGAAATAAGTGAATTTCCAGTAGTGTCCAGAATTTCAATCTTTCCTACTATCTCTTCCCCCCCCCCCCCCATTCTCCCCACCGCTGTTTTTCTTCGCTTGCTGTCACATGGTCTTCAGTTACTAGTGTGATGTTCTTTCCTGGCCCTCTTCAGGGTGTTCACTGATTGTCTGATCATTGTGGTCATCTTTTAAGTAATTGCTATCAGTCCATACGTGTTTTAAATGTATGTTGCACTGTATCTCACCCTGAACTATGGAGGAAGCAGGTTATAAATCTTTTAAATAAATAAAGTATATGGCCTTTTTTTATAGGTAGGTTTATCGATGTTAATGTGCTGCTTAAATTCTTGGGAACATAAAGGTTTCATGAGGTTAGTGGTCAGGATGTGATGGTTAAACCTAATCCCTGTTCAATGGATCCATGCCTCACACGTTTAAGACAGCAAATGAGGGGTTGGTGGAATCAATTATGTTAATAATCAATTCATCTTTAAGTGAAGCATCACTTCCGTGCTCTTTGAAAAAGGCTGTAATCCACCCCTGAGCTGAAAATATCCTCAGTGATCCTAAGGTTCCAGAGAATTATAGACCAGTATAAATATTTCTTTTTTAGGGAAGTTGATAGATCAAGCTGTAACAGGTCAGTTACATGCAGATCGATACAGTAAGGCCGCGGGTAGAAACAGTGCGGCAGTGTCAGGCGCACCCTTCCTCCCCGCACGCACAGTCCTCTAGACCTAGCGCCTGATACTCTCTCTTCTAATCGCATGCAAATGCATGCTGAGGCTGTGAAGCGTTAGGGAAGGGTTATGCCCGCGCAACCCATTTTACTGTATAGGCGCTTAATACAGCGCCTATACAGTAACCTGGGTGAGTTGGTACCTGTCATTTCAAATGTCATTTCAAATGACATTTGAAATGACAGGCACCGGGAGGAGGGAGGCGGGAGGCGGCGAAGCGACTTACTTCCTGCCTTTGGTTTTTTTGCTTTGCCGCTGTGTCTCACCTCCTCCCAGAGCAGGGCACGAAAGCAGTCTTGCTCCGGGAGGAGGTGAGACACAGCGGCAAGCAAAAAAAAACCAAAGGAAAAAAAAAAACTTTTCTGAGCCATCAGCAGCGGCGGCGGGATCCGGGGGGGGTACGTGTTCGATCGGGCGAATAGGCAGGTAGGCGGCGGCGGCGCAGCAAAAAAAACCAAAGCGACAAAAGTAACTTACTTTTCCGCGGCAGCGGGAGCGGGATTGGGGGGGGGGGGTAGGCGGCGTGTTCGATCTGAGCCATCAGTAGCTCCCCCGACGAAGATGGCCGCCTGCACGGGGAAAGCGTGCAATTGGCCGCTGAAGACGTGACGTCACGACGTTTGGCGTCACGGGGTGTGACGTCATGTCCTCAGCGGCCAATTGCACGCTTTCCCCCGTGCAGGCGGCCATCTTTTTGTCTTCGTCGGGGGAGCTACTGATGGCTACTGATGGCTCAGAAAAGTGTTTTTTTTTCCCACCTACCCGCCCGCCCCGATCGAACACGCTGCCTCCCCCCCCCCCCCCCCCCCCCCCCCCCAATCCCGCTCCCGCTGCCCCGGAAAAGTAAGTTACTTTTGTCGCTTTGGTTTTTTTTGCTGCGCCGCCGCCACTGTCGCCTACCTGCCTACTCGCCCGATCGAACACGTACCCACCCCCGGATCCCGCCGCCGCTGCTGATGGCTCAGAAAAGGTTTTTTTTTTTCACCTACCCGCCCGCCCGGTCGAACACGCCGCCGCTACTGATGGCTCACGCCGCCGCTGTTGCCTACCTGCCTACTCGCCCGATCGAACACGTACCCCCCCCCCCCCCCCCCCCCGGATCCCGCCGCCGCTGCTGATGGCTCAGAAAAGTTTGGTTTTTTTCTACCTACCCGCCCCCCGATCCCGCTGCCCCTGCCCTCTCGCTGCCTACCCTATGTTCTTTAAATTATGTGGATCAGTTACAGTGCAGATAAATGTGGGATTGGGGAGAGGTCCCCCAGAAAATTAAAGAACCCCCCCAGTGTTTAAAAAATTATAACAGTTCTTAATAAAAGTAAAACCTCTCTTTTCCCGTTCCCTTTCCCATGCGATTTTGGCACTACACTACACTAACACCTACTAGGGGGAGGCGGTAAACTAACACGTTAAGACCGCGGCAAAACAGCAGGTTACTGAGGAGATAGTATCAGCGCCCGTTACAGTATCAGAGGGGAATAGCTAATTCCTTCATTATACAGATTTTTCGTTCATTTACATGCTGGGTGCGGAAAGGGTTATGTGTCTATTTTAGGAAGCGCTAAGGACGCGTGAAACTGGAGACTGTATCGCTGGATGGCCTTACTCGTCTGTATTGTGCGCTCCCAGCACGTTACAGACGGGGAATCTTTAACTGAACGTTACTGTATCGACCTGTAGATTTGCTAATTGACATTGGTTTTTTACACACTTTCCAGTTTGGCTTTAGATCAGGCTATGGAACAGAAACTGCAGGTGTAGCCCTTTAGTGTTGCACTGGAGGTGGATTTTTGGGCTGAGGTGGGGTTGATGTAACCCATAGGTAAGGACCTAAGGGTCCTCACTGTCAGCAGGTGGAGTGGGCTGAAACTAGAGGCCACTGGAGCTTCACCTATACCAGCCCTCGTTCCCCGCGGGTTGAGGCTTTGGGTGCCGGGACCGGCAGGATTTAGGTGGGCCTCGAGATAGGTAATTGCAGGTAGAAGGTTCAGCCCAGAGACAGTGGCCAGCAGGTAGAGTAAGTCTAACCAAGACGGGTTATGGAACTGGAACCCAAGCACCAAGGAACATGGAGAGACTGAGGGTGCTTGAGCAAAGGAAGGCTGAAGCCTTGTAAGTCCATGTCCAGAGGATAGAGGCAGAGAAGTCACTGTGAGACTTGGATGGAAGCTGGCATTCTGAAGAGACTGTAGCAAGCAATGTGGAACTCTGGACAAGAAAGAGCCAATAGCGAGGTTATCCGTAGCAATGGTCAGGACGCGGAGAAGGCAGGTGTGGTCAGGCATAGCAATGGTCAAGGCATGGAGAAGGCAGGCGTGGTCAGGCATAGCAATGGTTAAGGCACGGAGAAGGCAGGTGTGGTCAGGTGTAACAATGGTCAAGGCACGGAGAAGGCAGGCGTGGTCAGACGTACCGGAGGTCAGGCTTGGAGAAGGCAGGTGTGGTCAGATGTAGCAGAAGTCAGGCTTGGAGAAGGCAGACATGGTCAGGCGTAGCAGAGGTCAGGCTTGGAAAAGGCAGGCGAGGTCAGACGTAGCAGAGGTCAGGCTTGGAGATAATCGTAAGGCAGAGTCAGGCAAAGCAAGGTCAAAGTCCGTGAAGTCAATCCGAGGCAAGGAGCAGGGAAGGAACGAAGAGATAGGAACCAGGAACAATGAGGAAACAGGAACACAAGGCTGAGACGAATCTCTGAAGGCAACAAGTACTCGATCAACAGGGAACCGAGGAAACCTGTGGCAAAGGCAATACTTAAGAGCACTGCCTGGGTTTAAGTACGCTAAGAGTGGTGACATCAGCATCCAGGTCCGCGGCCAGGTTCATGCCATGGGCCCTTTAAAAGGATCAAGGATGTGCGCGCTCACGCCTAGGAGTGGGCGCGGGGCGTTTGGTGGCATCTCTCCTCGGAGCAGGCGGAGAGGCCTGTCTAGAGGAGGAATCCTGGCTGGAGGTTCCGGGCAGCATGGCGGGACCAGAGACGCTGGCACAGGCATCAGGTCGGAGCCAGCGACCAACTGTCGCCAACGACGGAGAGGAGAGCACTGAGGTCCGTCTGGGAAAGTGAGAGGGCCGCACCGTGGGCCTCCCACAGGTGGCAAGCATAACATTTAGATGATTTATGTAGGGATCTCAATAGTGGTAGGACCTTAGACAAAGCTCCAGAGTCCTAATGCATTGGATGGGACAGTGGTGCAGGGAGAAGGGCTTTAGATTCATTAGGAACTGGGGAAATTATGGGGAAGGGAATAGCCTATTCCATTGTGATAGGCTCCACTTTCACCAAAGTGGAATCTGGCTGCTGGTACTAACAACTAAAAAGGAAATAGAGCAAGGTTTAAATTAATTATGGGGGAAAGCTGGCAGCTACTCAGGAGTGCATGGTTTGGAGCAGGATATCCACAAAGGATACCTTTAAACAAGGGAAATTAGATTTTTATGACTATGAGAATATGGAAAAAATGATTCCAAATTTAGCTGAATCAACTACTTTAAGAGATGCATGAAAAATAATACATTTAGATAAGGGTGGAGACTACCACCCCACATCTCCCCCATGGCAGAATATTTGTGGTCTAATGCTGGTCCAATCAGAGTTGACTGGGATAAGGAGAAGGCATGGAAAATATACAGAGAAGGGCGACAAAAATGATTTAGGGTATGAAAAAACTATCTTTATGAAGAAAGACTAAACAGATCAGGGCTCTTTAGCTTGGAAAAGAGACAACTGAGAGGGGATATGATGGAAATTTATAAAATCAAGAGTGAGGAAGACTGGGTAAATAGGGAGCAATTGTTTACTGTTGTGATTCTGCACTATTTGGGCAGTATCTCACCTTTTTTCTCTGTTGTTTTTGCTTTTTATGCAGCCCGGAGGCTGCCGATGCCTGTCCCACGTGGCTGGAGCCATGTTTCTGCAGTATTGTGCTCCGGGGCCGTTTCTGCTCAGCTGTTGCATGGCGGGCCTTGCCGCCATGCACCCCCCCCCCCCCCCCCCCATGGCTCGGAGGCCGCCGACGCATTCTACACACAGCTGGAGCCGCACCTTTTCATTGAACGCAGCATGGAAGCCGTCGATGGGCTTCCCATGCGGCAGGAGCCACTGTCAGCATCTCAATGCGGCCAGGAGGCCACCACCAGTACACCCAGCGGCCAGGAGGCTGCTGATACTATCCCTGCATGGTTGGAGCCGCGCTGCTTCATCCCTTGCAGTCAGGAGACCGCCAAAGGCATTTCCATGTGGCCTGGAGGTCACCGTTCTTACCTGGAGCCCTCGGTGGGAGAGGGCCCATCAGCCCCAGTCTTTCCTGTGGCAGGAAGCCACCTTTGTTCCATTTTTCATGGCAGGGAAGTCACCTGCCACCTAGGGGTCTGCCCTGAGGCCTGGTTCCTGCTCCTGCATTTCTTGGCATCTTCATCACAGCTGGGGACGCTGTCCCATGGTCCTGCCCCTTCTTCCTAAGGGGTGAAGCAGCACCTCTTCTCCGTTCTTAATGGGCCAGCGAGGGAGTGGTCCACTTCTGATGTCATCATGGAAGTCGCCTCTTCAGCCCTAGAAAAGGGGCTGGTCCTCACTTCAACCTTGCCTTTGCAAGGAGCCAGTCCTCCTTAGGACTTCTCGTCTTCAGCTTCTCAAGGCACTTCACTCTATGTGGATCCCATGTCTTTGTCTTCTCCTCGTCTCTCGTCTCGTCAGCTTCTGTGTTCCAGATGTTTCTGATGTTCGTCCGTCAGATGTCTTCATGTCTAGATGTCTCCTTTTTCCAGATGACCTTCCTTCTTCCTGGCAACGCAAGTCTCCAAGAGGTTTCAGCTTTTATCTTCGTCGCCGAGGCATTCCCTGTCTGGATCCTCGGAGTCTTCGACTTGCCCCTCCTCCATGAATAAACTCTATTCCCAGTTCCGTTCTGGTGTGGTCCTTGTCTGGCCTTGATTGACTGTGCAGGGCACACTCAGTTCAGGCTTTGTCAGAGTCTTCATCTTTTCCTCTTCCTGTATGGGGAACCACTAGCGTGATCCGTGACCTGTCCTCATTGACTGAGTAGGGCGCATGATGTGCAGTACCGACTCAGCATTCTGCAAGCAACTTCTGTGGGGACCCACTAGCATGGTCCACGACCAGCCTACCCAGCTGTGTAGGGTGCGCTGCCTGCATGGTCTGGGACCAATCCGGCTAGGTTGTGTTGGGCGCGTGATGTGCAATACAGACTCAGTTCTCTTCAAGCAACTCATGGCCTTCCTGAGTTCCTTTCTCTACGTGTTCAGAGTCTCATTTCACTCCACGTATCCAGAATCATCTCTCTCTACATGTCCAGAGTCTCATCACATTCCATGTTTCCTGAGTGTTGTTCCACTCCATGTATCCAGAGTCTCATCTCACTTCAAGTCTTCATTTGATGTCCTCATCCTTCGACCACTGTCCGCCCTGTCACAGTTGCTGCTCCATGCAGCAGGTCCAAAAGGGCTTGGAGTAGTGGGAGGACCACTCAAGAGACCAACATTGCATTGTTTGGGTTTCTCTCTACTGCATACAAGTTCGGTTGTGGTCAAGGCCATCAATCCTACATCTTCAGCCCATGCTGGGGCACCTCTCACCTGCCTCGGTGCTTGCCGGAACTACTATGCAGCTATGTTGGGGCCCAGGGGCACACGAAAACCCCGAGATGGGATTGCTACCGGTGTTCCCACAACATTTACCCTTTCAAACAACACTAGGACTAGGGAACACTCCAGGAAACTAGCAACTGGCAGATGTTAAAGAAATCATAGGAAGTAGATTTTCATTCAGCGCACAATTAAACTATGGAATCTGTTGCTGGAGGACATGGTGTAGGCAACTAATATAGTGGGATTCAAAGGAGGGTTGGACCAGTTCCTGAAGGAAATATCCATAAACAGTTATTAGTCAGGTAGATGTAGGAATACCAGCACTTATCTCTAGAAGTGTGATACAAGAATAGATCAACTATCAGGGATCTGATGGGTACTTGTACCCCAGACTGTCAGAGACAGAGAAAGAGAGTGTACATATGTGAGTTAAAGAGAATATACAATTTGGTTCCCTATCCAGTATGTGTATGAGTGTGTGTGAGAGAGAGAGAGGAGGAGTATGTGAGTGAGAGAGTATGAGAGTATATGAGTGAGAGAGGGAGAGGGAGAGGGAAAGAAAGAGATATGTGAGTGAGAGAGGTATGTAAGAATGAGCGTAATAGTGAAAGACAGTGGAGGGGAGTGTGTGTATGAGTGGGAGGGAGAAAGGTACGAGAGTGATTGAGAAATGGTATGAGCTCCAAAGGGGAGCCCTCCCCCCACTCAAGGAGCTCCAAGGGGAACCCGCTTTCCCCACCATTCCTTTAACAAATGAGAGTCCGCAATGTGGATCCAGTTTTGCCTAACCCTGGCCCAGGGCAAAGGAAAATATTCTCCCTGACTATGAGAATCCTAGAGAGCCAGGGGCTAAAGGACTGTATGAGAAATGAAGATAGCTACAACCCCAGGATTTGCTGTCTGCCTTTGGACTCCTAAAGAGTACTTCAGCCCAGGGTATACATGTTCTTATGACTCCTTTATTGGTGCCTTTAGATTGTCAAGAAGCTGCTGTCCTCGAGGTGTCATCCTTGAGAATTGTTTTCTTCATAGGCTGTTAATCTTTCTTCAAACACAGCCTGGACTTCTAGGGATGTTAACTGTGCAGTATCTGAAAGTTCAACGTAGCTCAAACTACAACAGTCTTCTCAAATCCTTTCTGATTTCATTAGTCCTTTTACTACCCTGGGCTGGAGCCAGTAACAATTTTCACAGTCCTCCCTCTCAGGAGGGTAACAGAAACAACATATATATATATATATTCTAAACAGTTTTTTCAGTTCATGAGTTGAATATGATAGCTCTTCAAACAACTTTTAAATTAGGCACTTACTAGAGTACTTCTGCCCTCAGTAGTCTCCACAGACTGGTTGACTACTGTCCTCCCGCAGCTGTTGGTAGAATAGAGCTACTTTCACCTCTAATTACAGGAGGTAGAAACACAAAGCTTGTTCATTTCCTGACCTTCCCAGTGTAACTAATTGGGCTGTTGTTTCTTAAGTGACTCGTTAAGGTATACACTTTCACTATGAATTATGGAATAAAACACCACAGTGAACCAAGAAACCCCCTCAATTGTCTTTTAGTCCTGGGCTGGGGAAATGATCTCACACTGTCAATCTTATCTATCATAGGTTTAATCATTCCACTACCTACAATATATCCCAGATACTTCACTTCCCTCTGGGCTATCATACATTTTGGGGAGTTAATAGTTAAACCTGTGTCCTTAGACCTTTCAATACTGCTTTTACTTTAGGGATATGACTTTTCTAGCCTTCTGAAAACATTACTATATCATCTAAATATTCCTGATGTGGTCTTAAAATTTAGTTTAAGAGGCACTGACGCATTGCAACAGCACCATGAAAGCCAAATGGCATTTTTTTGAACTGATACAAACCCTTGGGCATTATAAAAGCTATTTTGTGTCTAGATAAATACTCCAAGGGAATTTGCCAACAGCCCTTAATGAGATCCAGAGTGGTCAAATACTGGGCACTACCCATTCTCTCTAACAGTTCATCTGTTCTGGGCATTGGATAAGCATCAGATTTGGAGATGGAGATTACTTGTCTGAAGTCTATATAGAACCTCTGGATGCCATCTTCTCTTAGGCATTAAACAACCAGAATCGCACAGGGGCTATGTGATTCTTCAGTTACCCCCATCTGCTCCATCTCCTCAACTTGCCTCATGATCTCTTCTCTTTTTGCCCTATAGGGTCTCTGTCTGATTATCCTCCCTGATGAGTTATCATTCATGTCTCCCTGTTATAAATCTGTTCAATGCTGCTCCCCCAAGGGGAGGAGCTAGCAATTTGTGATCGATCTTCTCCAGGAGAGGGAGGAGTTAGCAATCTGTTGTCAATCTGCTACTAGGAGTTAGCAATCTGTTAGGGATAAACTCCTGAAGAGGGAGGAGTTAGCAATCTGTAATAAATCTCCTCCAGGAGAGGGAGGAGTTAGCAATCTGTTATGGAACTCCTCCAAGAGAGGGAGGAGTTAGTAATCTGTTATCAATCCGCTGCTAGGAGTTAGTGATCTGTTATGGATCACTCCACCAAAGGAGAGGAACTAACAATTGTAATACTCTGCAGGCGAGGTTAATGATCTGTAGTGGGTTGGCTTCCCACAGAGTGGCAGTCTGGATAATACTGCCCTAGTAGTATAAGGAATGAACACTTAATGTAAATTGGTGAATCCCTGGGCCAATGGCAGATGACAGCGCTCCCAGGAGGATATCCTGAGAGGGACCACCGGCTAGGCTGGAGTATGGAGACAAACACAGATAGTTCTTTTATTAGACTGGAAGTAGAACCACCAGAGGTGGCAGTAGTGAGATGATGTGCCCGGCAGGGCTGAAGTCCCTCAGATACTGGAATTGCGATCTCTGGGTTGCTGAGCTGTAGAGAGAGACTATAGGTAGTGAGTAGACAGGGTATGCAGGATACATAACCAGTAGTAGATGATACACTCACAATTGTAGATATCTGTAATGGCTTCTATGCAACAGAGATTCTTCAATATATTCAGGAACAGGAGCCGTAGGTGAGTACTGGTTCCTATATGCAGTCTGGAATGAGAACTCACAATATCTGTGTATGAGATGGCTTCTGGAATAGAAGAGAGTCTTTGGAGAGTTTTAGGAACATAGACCCTCATGGAGCGAGTACCGGTTCCTATCTGCAATCTATAATAGTAATTCACAAGATATAGGTATGTGATAGCTTCTGAGATAGAAGAGAGCTGAAAAGGGCTTTAGGAACATGGGCCCTTGTGAAGCGAGTACCGGTTCCTATCTGCAATCTGCAAAAATGACTCATGATCTCCGTACCTGCGATAACGTCTTAGACAGAAAGGAGTCTTCGGAGATTAGGAACATAGGCCCTCGTGAAGCGAGTACCAGTTCCTATCTGTAACAGAACTCACAGTGTTCACGTCTGCGATCGCTTCCAGGTAGTAAGGAGTCTTCTGAGCATTCAGGGACGTAGGCCCTCGAGGAGCGAGTACCGAATCCCGTCTTAGCAATCTGAAATCAAGAAGAGAGAGCGGGGCCCCTGAGGAGCGGGTACCCCTTGGTAAGTTTATGGAGGCAGAGCAGCGGAGAAAGAATTCCCCTTGCTAACTCGATTCGTAGTTGCAAGCAAAGACCTTTTAAGTTGGAAGCGAATGACGTCACCATGGGGGGACGCCCCCGAGGTTCGCGCCCTTGCTGGTACAAATTCTGGAGCATGCGCCCTTATGTCATCAGGAACATGGCAGATCCGCAGCGTCAGGCCAGCCCAGGGATTCCAGGAAGAACGGAGAGGAGAAGCTGCGGCAGCATCTGTCCGTCAGACCCGAAGGGAGTCGCCACTAAGGTAGAGAGGGTGGAGCGAGGGCGAGAACAGGCACGAACGCAACACTCCCCTGGCAATGGGGAAAATACATCATCAAATTCTCCTAGTACCTGTTGTACCACCCTCCTCTGATTAGAAGTCAAATCCTCCTCCATTTTTACCTCTGTCTGCTTTTGCATTTCCTTCACTTGAGGCCCAAAACCTTCCTCCCATTCCTCTGTAGATAATACTAACAAAGCCTCCTGTTCTACCCATGACTAACAGATTTATATGATAAATCTGTACATGTCCTTTGAAATCCTCTACCTCATAATCTACAGGCTCCAGCCATTTTTTTTTTACCACCACTGAACTTTTTCATTTTGCCAGAAGTTTATTAAGAGACAAGGGCACCAGTATTAAACCTTATCTCCATTGAATTCCCTCTCGTGAGCCTTTCTATCATAGTAGGCATGTTACTTCATTTGGCTCTTCACTAAAGTTTCCTGAGCTATTTCTACATCTTCTTTCATACATCTCTCAAACTAGACAAAAATGTTACCAGGTCAATTGCACCTGACTGCATCTTTTCCCATTGATCTATGGGTCCTTTTGGATGCCATCCAAAAATTAATTCAAATGAGGAGATCCCTGTTGAAGCCTGTAGGACCTCCCAGGCAGCATAGAAATAAAAGGAATTAGCTGCTCCCAGTCCTTATAGTCTTTATCAATACATTTTCTCATCATGTACTTCAAAGTTTGATTGAAGCGTTCAACTAAACCATCAATCTGAGGGTGGTAAGCAACTGTACATATATGTTTTATGCCAAAAGCTGCCCAAATTTGCTTGAATACCCCTGACATGAAATTTGTTCCCCATCAGTTAAAACTTTCCTGGCAAAACCAAATTAACAAAAAAATCGTAACCAGGCTATGGTTCTTGTGGATGTTCTTCTAATAGGAATGGCCCAGGGGAACCTTCTTACATAATCAAGTAGAAGTACCAACAGAATATGTTGGAATCCCCTTCTAATTTTCTCCAGGAGTCCTATTATATGAGACATAGATTCCTCAATTACTGGCAATAAAATTAGGGGCACACTTGCTGGAGTTTGCTGAGAGGTTTTCTGACACTGAGGACATGATAAGCAAAAGTTCCTTATATCTTGATATAATCCCGGCCAATAGAATCTTGATTTCACATTTATGTCCTGATTAGAGATGTGCATTATTTGATCACGAATTAGGCAATTTCATTGCCTAATTCGTCCTGGTTCGGGGGACCCGAACCCCAAAATGGATTTTCCCCGAACTTCGGGAAAAATTTGTTTTTCAGGTTAGTACGGGGGGGGGGGAACATTTATTAAAAAAAAAAAACAAAAAAAAACCACCCCAACCCTTCAAATCTACTTTATTACAAACCCCACCCCCCCCACCATCCCGATCCCTCCCCAAGACTTACTAAAGGCCCTGGTGGTCCCGCAAGCGATCTCTCCCTCTCGGGCGCCATCTTAGAAAATGGCGCGGGCCATCCATTGCCCCTTCCATGTGACAGGGGCCGACTAATGGCACTGGTAGCCCCTGTCACATGGTAAGGGCAAAGGGCCACCGGCGCCATTTTGATTCCTGGCAGGCCCGACGGCCTGAGAGGGGGACATCTGCTCATGGGACCCCGCTGGACCACCAGGTCTTTTAGTAAGTCTTAGGGAAGGATCAGGATGGTGGGGGGGGGGTGGTTGTAATAAAGTAAATTTGAAGGGTTGGGTTGTTTTTTTTTCCAATTTGTTTTTTTCTCGATTTGTTTTTCCAGGTTCGTTTTTTCCGATCCATTTCGCCAAAAAACGACCCACAGGAAAACTAATTTTTCCCATGAAGCACCCAAACCGAAACCTGACCCTACACAGAAAAACAAAGCTCATCTCTATGCCCTGACAGGCATAATCATGAATCCATTCTAAAATGCTTTCCCTAAATGATCACAGTATCGTTAATTGTTTGTATTTCTTCCTGCTAGACCCTACTAGCTTCCATTCTGTACAGCAAACCTTAGGAAATCTGAAAATAAGGATAACCCTCTTGAATCCTAGACTTAGTCTGTTCATATGCGTTTTTAAGTAAGGAATCTGATTCCTGCTCCTTTTTAATTGTAGGGAATCTCTTGGTCATCCATTCAGGGAATTCTTCCCACTTATTTTCATTCCTAGTTATTTCCAATGCTAAGGACAGGTCTCTTTTTTCCTCTTAGGTTTTCTACCCTCCAGAGGTCCTATGACCCCTTCCCCCTCAAGAGAAAAATGTTCCCAACATCGGCTGTTGCATTGGAGGTGCATCCTTGGGCCAAGGTGGGGTTGACGCAACCCGTAGGTAAGGACCTATGGGTCTCCACCATCGGCAGGTGGAATGGGCTGATAGGCAGAGGCCACTGGAGCTTCACCTATACCAGCCCTCGTTCCTCACCAGTGAGGAGGAACCAGAGGCTGGAATCCTTAAGAAAAGGTGAGAGGGTCGTGCCACGGGTCTACTGCGAATGGCACACGTAACACCAGCTCCTCCAGAGCAGTAATTTATCTCTCTTGTTTACATTGGGAGAGAGTAGATACACAGTCCTCTGCATTATTTAAACCTTCTTTAAGCATGCTCAGTCCCTCTCCAGTATCAACTTATGGAGCGGCCTATTCACTATTGCAATGCTTATCCTATATAATTTACCCTCTACCATAATAGTTATTCTGGTAACAGGATATCTACTCAGAGGTCCATGACTAACTTAATTTGGATCATTTTTCACAGCTTTCACCTCAGTTATCCTAGACACACATTTCCACCGTTTCCCCTGAGACTATAGACTGAATGGCCCCTGAATCTAATAATGCAGTGAATGGGATGTCTTACACCCAAACTTGCTTTAAATATGGGTGCATGAAAGCATTATCTCCTCTTTTCCCTTTCCGCTCTGCAAACAAGTACAACCCCTTAGGACAATGTCCCAACTTCCCATAACTGAAACACTTCAACTCTGTCCTTTTGGGTGAACTCCCCTCCTTATAATTGTAGCATGGGGTCCTATAATAACTCTGCTACTCCTTTCTTGATATAACCTTATCAGTTACTCTTGTGGCTTGGCCTTCCTGCTGTGCCTTCCTACTATCTGCAAAGGGTGCTGTACATGAGATCATTTATTAATTTTATTTATTTTTTTACAGTTATTTACATACTGCCTCTCCTGGAAAAAAGGAATCAGGGTAGTTTACAAAAAAAATTCATAAAATAATATTTACAAACTCATTCATAAAATGGTTTTAATATAGAAACATAGAAATGACGGCAGAAGAAGACCAAACGGCCCATCCAGTCTGCCCAGCAAGCTTTCACACTTATTTTTTTCTCATACTTATCTGTTACTCTTGGCCCTTAGTAACTTTTTGGTTCTATTTCACTTCCACCCCCGCCATTGCTGTAGAGCGTAGTGCTGGAGCTGCATCTAAGTGAAGTATCTAGCTTAATTGGTTAGGGGTAGTAACTACTGCAATAAGCAAGCTACTCCCACGCTTATTTGTTTACCCAGCCTGTGCAATTCAGTCCTTGTTGGTTGTCTGAGTATAATTCCACTTTACTTCATTCCTCCCTGCCATTGAAGCAGTGAGCTATGCTGGATATGCAGTGAAAGTGAAGTATCAGGCATTATTTGGTTTGGGGTAGTAACCGCCGTAATAAGCAAGCTACGCCCCTCTTTTTTGTGAATGCAAATCCTATTTTCCACATTTCTTCTTGCCATTGAAGCATAGAGCAATGTTGGAGTCGCATTAACTGTGTGTATGTTTATTGAATAAAGGTATTATCTCCAGGTAGTAGCCGTCATTCCCGCAAGCCACCCCCATGCCTCTTCGCTTCATTCACATCGTCTAGACTTTATGGATTCACAGTGTTTATCCCACGCCCCTTTGAAATCTTTCACAGTTTTAGTCTTCACCAATTCCTCCAGAAGGGCATTCCAGGCATCCACCACCCTCTCCATGAAGAAATACTTCCTGACATTGGTTCTGAGTCTTCCTCCCTGGAGTTTTAAATCGTGACCCCTGGTTCTGCTGATTTTTTTGCAACGGAAAAGGTTTGTCGTTGACTTTGGATCATTAAAACCTTTCAAGTATCTGAAGGTCTGTATCATATCCCCCCTGCTCCTCCTTTCCTCCAGGGTATACATATCTAGATTCTTCAATCTCTCCTCATAAGGCTTTTGATGAAGACCATACACCTTTTTGGTCGCCCTTCTCTGGACCGCCTCCATTCTGTCTCTGTCCCTTCGGAGATAAGGTCTCCAGAACTGAGCACAGTACTCCAGGTGAGGCCTCACCAAGGACCTGTACAAGGGGACAATCACTTCCCCTTTCCTACTTGATATTCCTCTCTCTATGCAGCCCAGCATTCTTTTGGCTTTAGATATTGCCTTGTCGCATTGTTTCGCCAACTTCAGATCGTTAGACACTATCACCCCAAGGTCTCTCTCTTGCTCCGTGCACATCAGCCCTTCACCACCCATTGAATACATTTCTTTTGGATTTCCACACCCCATATGCATGACTCTGCTCTTCTTGGCATTGAATCTCAGCTGCCATATCTTCAACCACTCTTCTAGCTTCCTTAAATTCCGTCTCATTCCCTCCACTCCTTTCGACGTGTCCACTCTGTTGCAAATCTTAGTATCATCAGCAAATAGACAAACCTTATCTTCTATCCCATCCGCTAGGTCCCTCACGAAGATATTCAACAGGACCGGTCCCAACACCGACCCTTGCGGCACTCCACTCATCACTGCTCTCTCTTCCGAGTAAGTTCCATTTGCCATCACACATTGTCTTCTGTCCTTCACCCTGTTTGCTATCCAGGCCACCACCTTGGCACTCACTCCCAAGCTTCTTGTTTTATTCACTAGCCTCCTGTGCTGTAACCATTGACCCTAAGGTAGCGACCTCTTGCTTTAAAACCCATTCTCTCATCTCTGCAGGAATAGCATACAGATACTGATCTAAGATAATTTCAGATATCTCCATCAGGTTTTTGCCCTCTGGTTCTAGCCATCTGTAGGCTAAGTCCCTACGCTTCTGGGCTAATACTTTCAGTCTCTCTCGGATTCCTATTCTGGTAGCCCTATAAGTTCTTTTATAAGAATCCTTAGTGAGCCCTAGACAGTCTTTAATTGCTGTTTTCAACCGCCTCATAGTTATTTGCCTGTTCTGATCCCAAAGCTTTATAAGCCACGTGGGTCTCTCCTGATAAGCAGGGTGATAACTCTGCCATTTGAGCCTCCATAAACTGGCCTGTAGTTTTTATCTGTTCCTCCAGTAACTTGATCAGTGGCTTTTGCAGCTGCTGCTGCAATATTGTTTGTTCAAGAAATTTCTGCATTGCATCCTGCTGCTTCTGCATCTGTTGTGCAATCCATTCCAGGATTAACATTAAACAAACAAACAGAAACACAATTAGTGTGGCACAAAAATCTCTGCTGAAACTCCTTTAAACAAATTAGGCTGTGGTTCCTTCTTCCCACCCCCTTGAGCGGCCGTCTACTAAAACAAATTTCAGGCTTTTCCTTCTCACTTTCCCCCTTAGTGACTCATGCCGCCTAGTAATTCCCCAGTAACTTCCTTCCCAGTGTCTTAAAAAACATTTACCTTAAAGAGATTAGAATAGCGCCTTTCCAAGGGTTCGCATGCTCCTTGTCACTAGCTGGGGTCCCTCATGCAGAATCTCCAATCCCACTACTGTGCTCTTCTCAAGGTGTTGTCCTTGAGAATTCTTTTCTTTTTAGGCTGATAATCTTTGTTCAAAAACAGCCTGGATTTCTGTGGATAAGTTAACTACTGTGCAGTATCCAAAAGTTCAATATAGCTCAAATTACATCAGTTTTCTAAAATGCCTTCTGAGTCCAGTCTGGCAAAGTGTTTATCATTTTAATTTATTTCCATAGTCCCTTTACCAAAACCAGGCTGGAGTCAGTATCAGTTTCAACTGTCCTCCCTCTCAGAAGGGTAACGGAGACAACAAATATATTCTAAACCGTTCTCTCAATTCATGAGACTGATATGGCAGCTCTACAAATAGCTTTTTAATTAGGCACTTACTGGAGTAGTTCCACTCTTGGCAATCTCAACAGACTGGTTGACTACCATCTTCCTGCAGCTATTTGTAGAAAAACAATACAGCAAATTTCACCTCAAACTACAGGAGGTAGGAGCACAAGGTTTGTTCATTACACGTCTAATAATGTAAGGCTGCCAGTTCCTCTATATATTCCATGCCTTCTACACCTACTCTGAAGAATTGTCAGGTAATTCAATCTCCATGCTCTCAGTTTCCTTATCCACATTTTCTCCATCTTCCAGTCCTGAAATTGGCCCATCTCCTTCCTCCTCCCAAGGCCAGCCCTCTTCCCTCTGTAGCATCCTGACCTGATTAAAACCACCTGAAGGGAGTGCTTCCTGTCCTCTCCTCTGCCTGTCATCAGTCAGGTGATCTAGGGACATCTCCCAAGGCCTCCTGGGAAATATATTCTCCACTAGTAGTTCTGTCCCCTTAGAGAAATCCTTAATGGCTCCTTCCTTCTTAAAGTACCTTTGTGGTTTATTCTTCTATTCTTGGGGATCAACTGTGATGCTTACCATGGCACCTCATCACAAGATTTATCCACTACATTAGACACAGTCAAATAAGAAGACCACTAGATTTAGAGGCTGGGGAATCAGCAACATCTTTGTTTTCAGGACAGCCAAAGTGATCCATCCAGCCTTTTGGGGAGAGGGAAATACATACAGTATCTGAATGTATTCTGTTTTGAAGTATCACGAAAGCTGAAATATAAATAAAAACATATTGGGGCAGATTTTAAAAGGTATGCACATGGCGTACATTTGTGCGCGCAACCTGGTGCACACAAATGTACGCCCGATTTTATAACATGCGCGCGCAAGGTATTATTTCCTTTTTGCGGGAAGCAGAAGAAATTGTTTTGAAGATCTGGGAGGAAGTGTTCTCTGTCCCTCTTCCTATCCATCTAAGAACCTGTGAAGTTGGAGTTTCATCTTAGATCCCTCCCATCAGGGATCCCTATCATGTTAAAAGGAAAATATCTATTAACTGTGAGTTAGAGACTTTTTTGAAATCATTGAAGGACATCCATCCAGAGCCTTCACTCCCTGGGGAGAGAAAGGATTTACTCTTTTTGCATGTACATGATTTTTTCCATCGTTGGAAGGGGTTTTCCTGACCATCTCAGGGTTATCCTACCCACCACGACCACCATTTTATCTGATCCAGAAGGGTGGATGGATCCCTTGTCTGCTTAAAGATTCCTGTTCAGATAGAGGTAAAGACTGTTACCAAAAGAGAGAAAGACTGGTGCTGGAATCATATTTTTCTACCATTTGCAACAGTGTTAACAGTAAAGACTTTAATTTTGGACACTAACCCTGTTTGTCCAGAATATTTATTTAGTCACACAGTGCATACAGTGAGAAGAAATTACCCCTCTCCCAGGGACAATCAGAAGGAAGTTAGTCACCCCTGCACTGGACCCTGAAAGTAAACCTTTCCCCCCAACCAAAAGCATCCACACCCTGGAGAAAGGGGCTTAAAGAAGAGCTAGCCAGGGTTCCTACCCAAATTCTTATATGGCCCCACCTCTACAGGACAGGCACATCAGGGTGGGTTACATATTATTCTTCCATGTTTCGAGGACGAACAGAAGACTAGGGAACAGGTAAGAAATAGTGGCTGATGTTTTTCAGTTATTGAGCAAGCAAGGAGAATAATGTGCTGTGTATGGAATCAAAGGAGTCTGCTACCCATGTGTGAAACAGGGACACAACATCCACTAGCTTACAATATGAGATCAGACATTGGAATGATCACCTAGTATAAAATGGAAAAAAAGTAAAAACTAGAAAATTAACATGGATGTATCCTTGCTCTAACTCCACTAGTAGGAACTGTAAAAGGAGAAAGGATCACAAATCATATGACTTTGGAATTGGAAAGTCAGCTAGGGCCTAGTTTGAATGCTGGCTTTGATCCCTCAGATCACTGCTGACTCAACGATCTGAAACTGAGTGCGACTGAAAATCAAGTTTTCTACAGATAATGTCTGGAACAGAAGGTCAAAATCTTATTTGACAAATATACTATCACTGTTCATAAAATATCTTTCAAGATTTGCACACTGATTGTAGTAGCAATCAAAATGTCACTTTCCATTCTAAAAACAATAGAAAAAATTGGCAAAAAATATATTGCATGCTTGGAAAGAGGTTACAATGGATGGAGAAGGATCAGACTTACCTTAGGCTCACAAATGATTTGTTTCCTCTAACTCAAACGATCTTAATCAAATCCTGATTGGTTTGCTTATCCAGGATCCTGCTGAGTATACTGGATAAAACTCACACTACAAAAGTAATTTCTTTCACTATTTCAATAAGATAGCATTTTAGTTGAAATTTGTTTTTTAGTGTGCTGAGAGAACATTTATAATTAAATAGAAATGGAAAAGAGCAAGCTTATATTATGAAACACAATGTTGTCTTTAAGCATGACTATTGTGCTTAGTTGCTCAGACACCAGATTATCTTACCCAGGACTTTGCAGTTGTGAAGTCTAATAAATCATTGCATGCTTCTTCCTTTTTAAGATTGAAGAAATTAAATTTTTTCAGACTTCCAGATGCATGGCATTTGACTTTCAGCTCAGAAACTGTATCTTTGTCATCCGGCTGGTAGTGGTGAGGCAGGCAAATGGCAGCATGCCAGAAAGCTGATTTAATAGGAGAAAAAAGCTGCTTATGGCATGTCTATGAGTTATATCGCACCATTGGTACAGATTTTCAGCAGGAAACTCAGGTTCATAGGCATGGAAGAGATGTGAAAGGCAAACTAAACATTTTTGCTAATTAGATTCTGTGGTAATCAGGGTATGCTTTAAAAAAGTATTAGCATTTCATCTCATTCCAAGATGGAAAGTTTTTCTTTTACTGGAAGAAGTTTTTGTTATGCAAATGAAAGAAGAATCATATATGCACGTATTAAATAGCCGTTACTTCCCATTTTTTGCAATTTACGGAATAGAACAATATGAGAGTCTTTGCTTGTTCTCATAATAATGAGTAACTTGAACCTTCAGTTTTGGTGGGATATAGGTAATAAAATTGCTTAATTTAAACCTCAGAATCAGTTATATTAAGTTTTATTCCACTGCAAAAACTGCCCAAGATTAACCAATATAACTAGGCCCATTATTTTTAAAGAAAAGAGACACCAGGATACAACTGAAACCGTTTCTGAACTGGAGCAAATCAGGCGGAAAACTCTAATAAATCTTCTAAGAGATTAACAATTGAGTAATTTTATTTTAATCTCATTTAAAACTTTCAAAAGCCAAAACGTAGAATAGTGACAACTCCATGTATCTCTCCAGTGGTGCAACTATCCAATTAGTGTTATAAAAGGACATGTTTCCAAACTAAACATGAGTACTATTAAAGACATTGTAGATATCAGTCTTGATTCACAGAAATTTTGCATTAATTTTATAACATTCTCTCAATCTGTGTCTTAAAGACTCTCATGGGCTAATAAGCCTCACTTGCCTGGAAGTATTACATAATAGAGATGTGAATCAGAACCGGAATCTGATCGGTTCCAGTTCCGATTCAAATCTTAAAATTTTTATCGTCCGGCCCGATTGGGTTTTGTTTATCGGCTGCGCGTCGATCCGATAAACAAAAAACCCCCCCCCGACCCTTAAAAACCGACCCCTTAGCCTCCCCCCCCCCCCCCCCCCCCCCCCCCCCCCAAAACATTTTAAAATTACCTGGTGGTCCAGTGGGGGTGCGGGAAGTGATCTCCCGCTCTCAGGCCATCGACTGCGCTTATAAAAATGGCGCCGATGGCCCTTGCCCTTACCTTGTGACAGGGTATCCGTGCCATTGGCCGGCCCCTGTCACATGGTAGGAGCACTGGATGGCCGGCACCATCTTTAAAAAGGGGGGATTTAGTTAGGGCTGGGGGTGGGTTAGATAGGGGAAGGGAGGGAAAGATCGGGGGGGACAAAAAAAAAGTTCCCTCCGAGGCCACTCCAATTTCGGAGCGGCCTCAGAGGGAATGGAGGCAGGCTGCGTGGCTCGGCGCACACAAGCTGCCGATTTTGCACAGCCTTGCGCGCGCCGACCACGAATTTTAAAAGATACATGCGGCTATGCTTGTATCTTTTAAAATCCGGCATACTTTTGTTTTCACCGGTTGCGCGAACAAAAGTACGTGCGCGCGTACTTTTTAAAAATCTGCCCCATAGGGTCTCTCAGTCATTTTTTAAACATTTTTTTAATCATAGGATACAATTATTTTTATTCATCAAACTTGAATAATTTTTGACAAATTTTTGTAGGTCATAAATTTGGGTGAATTGACTCCTTACTGATTTTTCAGCCTGGAAGCTTAGCTGATGACTTCATGTAAAGAAATGAAAACTAGCAAACGTAAGTTTTGTCTAGTGAAGTCCATGATCAGTTAAAACATGAATACATGCTGCGTTATTTGTATCTTGAACTAAGGGGGAGATATTCTATAATTAGCAAGAAGGTAATAGATGGAGGAATATTCAATACATTTATGCTAGGTATTTTGAAAGGTATTTTTGGGCCACCCATGTGTGTGAATGAGACAAAAATAAATTTATAAATTTCCTTGGTGCAGAAGTTATAAATACAATATATACTTGGTGTAGACGTTTCTTTCATTGTAATGTTGGTACCTGCAGATGTGCTAAAGATGAACACTGAATCCAAATCAGTAGTTCTCAACACACCTAACAAGTTGGGGTTTTAGGTTATTTGTAATGAATATGCATGATGAAATATCTGTATACGTGGGATCTCTGATCTTTGTAAAATCTATCTCCTGCAATTCATTGTGGATATCCTGAAAACCAGATTGGTGGGATGTGCCTGCAGGACAGTCAGGAACCTGTTTTGTATCAGCAAAATAAATTTACTATACATGGCTAAGATCACAAGTACATTTTCAAAAGGGCCAGAAGCACCGAAAATTGGTAGCTAAAACTTTGCTTGTGATCTTGAGCATATTTTCAGCCACAGTAATTTACAGCTGAAATTTTGCCAACATTTATACAGCTAAAATTTGGGCAGCGAGATTTAGAACTGCCACTTATACAGTTGGAGTTCACTACTTGAACTCAGCTGGCTAGTGCTAAAAATCAGCATTAGTTGGCCATATCATGAGCCTGCCCCAGAAATGCCTCCATTGGAGCTCATTTTTTAAGCTGTTATATTTAGACATTTAGCAGATGAAAATGTTCATCCCATGGAATCTAGTTGCTTAACTCCATAGCTAAACAACTAAATCCCATTAAAAATCCACCTCACAGACATTATTGTTTTGTTTTTATTTGTGGGGTTTTTTCATTACTTCATTTTGTTTGTTGTTTGACTTGTTACCTTTCCTTTCCTTAAAGTGGGAAAAAAAACAGCAAATTAAATTTAATAAAAATTAAAAGTTTTTATAGCAAAATGATAGGAAGGATCAAATTGGTATTGGGATGGTACTATATATTAAAGAGGGTATTGAGTCAAAAAGGATAAAAGTTCTGCAGGAAACAAAATACAATGTTGAATCATTGTGCACCAGGCCAAGGATCCACCTCCCGGTGCAACACAAATGATCTGGGCCAGATGGTATACATCCTAGAATGCTGGAAAATGTAAATTGTAGACCTGCGATTAATAATTTATAAACTATCATTTCGATTTTCTATGGTACCTGAAGACTGGAGTGTTACCAATGTAATGCCAATTTTTAAAAAGGGCTCTAGGGATAATCCAGGAAACTACAAATCAGTGAGACTGACATCTGTGCCATGCAAAATGGTAGAGATTATCATACAAAACAAAATTGCTGAATATATAGATAAGTATACTTTAATGGGGCATAGTCAATATAGATTTAGCCAAGGGAAGTCTTGCCTCATCAATGTGCTACATTTTTTTGAGGATGTAAATAAGCATGTGGACAAAGATGAGCCAGTTAATATAGTGTACCTTGATTTCCAGAAAGCATTTGACAAAGTCCCTCGTGAGAAACTTCTTAGGAAATTAAAATGTCATGGGATGGGGCAAGTGTCCTATTCTGCATTGGGAACTGGTTAAAAGAGCAAACATGGTAAATGGTAAAGTTTACCAATGGAGAAAGGTGAATGTTGCACTGGAGGTGGACCCTTGGCCTGGCGCAGGATTGGTATGGCCCTCTGAGGGATCCCAGAGGGTGCCTGCCGCCAGGAGGCGGAGCACACAAGGAGACAGAGGCTGACAGGAACTTCACCAGTAACGGTCCGGGGGCTCCGTGGGTTTAGCCCTTGGATTTCCGGACTGCCTGGGCTTAGGTGGGCCTCTGGGGGTCTCCCGGAGAGACGACAGAGAGGTGTTCCCACCAAGAAAAGTGCGCGGCTGTCGGTGAACAGGCGAGCCAGACCGGAACCAAGAGTTCCGGAGACCATGGGAACAAGGCAGGAACTGAAGGTCCTCCGGGTAGGATAGGCAGCGCTTAGTGGTCCAGCTCAAAGAAGGCCATGGGCGGTGTCGAAGCAGGCGGGCCTGATGGTCACAAGGAGCGAAGAGAGTGTCTGAATGGAGCTCAAGGGTCTGAGGATGGTCAGCCAAAGCAAGGGTCAGTTCCAGGTATCAGTCCGAGCGTAGTCAAAGGCAAGCAGAGGTCATTTCCAAGTATCAGTCCAAGCGAGGTCAGAGACAAGTACAAAGACTAGGGGACACACAATTAAGTTACTAGATGAAATATTTAAAACTAATAAGAGAATCTATTTTTTTACGTAATACATTATTAAGCTCTTGAATTCATTGCCAGAGGATATGGTGAAAGCTATTAGTGTAGCTGCATTTAAAAAGGTTTTGGACAAGTTCCTGGAGGAAACATCCATAAACCATTATTAAGGTGGAGTTGCAGAAATCCATTGCTTATCCCTGCTTTAAACAGCATGGATTCTATCTATCCCTTGAGATCTTGCCATGTACTTGTGACCTGGCTTGGCCACTGTTGGAAACAGGATACTGGGCTTGATGGTCCTTTGGTCTAACCAGTATGGAAAGTCTTATGTACTAATTACCTATCCATGTATCACCAAGAACTGAAGCAATATTCTTAAAAATAATGGTAGTTCCACCCTGTCATCCCATTTTAAAAAGGATTCTTGGCAAGCAGGTTTTCCAAATTCACATGTTGCGTAGTTTCAGAAAACATAAATTGTACTTAGATAGCAAAGAAGAAAGAGAAGGTGGGTGCTATGTTTAATCTAGGCTGTCATTTATTGCTGTTTTTCCAATGAAAAAAACCTACTATGCTTCTGTAAAATATTCAAAGTAAATGCTATTGGAAAACTGATAGCAAAAGTTTATCTTACTCTGTGATTCATGGGTGTAAGGGAGTCTCGCTTCAATGGACCATAAAAATGAATGGGAAACAACTGAATGAGACAAAGATTATGTTTCATTTGTGGGACCCCTCCACTTGTTTTAGGGGGTCACAAATGAAACAAATATGGGCTCATTCATTGTATTTTATCCATTTGTTTCAAACACATGCACAACTCTTGTATGGAGAGCTTCTTAGGGTTTGCAAATCTCTATAGGTGATTTATTAGTGGATTTTTAAAACAGTGGGCACACTAAAAGAAATGCTAAAGAAGGGAACCTCATTTAAGTAGGCACTCAAGAAACAATGGGGCTTTTAAAAATTAAAAACATAATTCATGTCAGCCCTGATCCTGATACAACTCAGGTCAGTGCAGTTGTTTATAGAGGACACAAATGTTTTAAGCTCTGTAATAGGGGCTTACCTATTGCAGAAAAAAGCACCACGATAGAAGGAGAGCAGCAGAAACTGGCACAATAGATTTCTGTGATACCACTGATAGTCTGGACCTATTCCTTAACTGGTGTGTTTCTTCATTAGAGACATTCTTCCTGTAGATCTAATTCTGATTATTGACCTATCTGAATCTTGAGCTTGTATTTCTGCATGCTTCTGGCTTGTCATTCTCCTATTTTTCATGGACCTAAAACACACTTCTGTCTTTGATGGCCTGGCTTCCTTTGATTCTGGCTTCAGCTATCCAGTTCAGACTTGGATTCTCTAACTCTAGAAAAGCACAAACCTGTCTTAAGTCCTAGTTGGTCACCTATGCCCTGCCCATGGCTTGACACACCCTAGACAGAATACATTGCAATAAATTGCATAGATGTACAATGAGTTCCTGCTCCAAAGAACTTACAAGCTAAATCAATGGGAGCTAAAGTGACTTGCCCAAATTCACAAGTGTTAATGACAGCAGTAGGGTTTGAACCCAGGTCTCGAGGTTCTCAGTCCAGTCTTATAACCACTACATTCCTACATCCTCTCTTTCTTTCTTGTTTTCTCTCGTGCTCTCTTTCATGTATGTAAACAAATATAATGTATACATAGAATATCATTCAATTAATAACAGTGTAGTCCAGATGCAAAAAAAGAATACATTTTTTATTTTATTTTAATGTAATGCTGACAATACTACTAAATACTGTGCAATGGCAAAGACAAAGTGAGTATAAAGAGCATACATCATAAAGATGTGTTGCAAAGCAAATGCACTGTATGAGAGTACTTTTGTTCTCTGAAAAGTCAGGTAGCTGCTTCAAGTGATTAAGTGATACAATGCAATACAATTTATTTCATTTTATAGCACCTTTCATAGAGACAAGTAACCAAAACTGTTTATTAACCCCAGTGAAAGAAAGAAAACAATAATATATAATGCTATTTGAAATGAAGGTGGATTCAGAACTGGAACATGGTTGAGAACAATGAGGATTTCAAAAGTGAAGTTGGAGACAAAGTGAAAAAAGAATAAAGCCAAGAATAGATGTAGGTACTCGCCATGTCTGAATAATTAGTGGCATTAACATTCTTTAACTTTCCATTGCAATGACAGGTAGAACACTATTCAAAATGTGTGATCCCTGCAGAGCATACAAAATGTTTAATTTGATTTATAGTATCTAAAGAATTGTATGCTGACTAGTATAGCCAATTACAGTTTACTAGAACTTGCATAAAAATTCAGGGCCTTGTTTTCAGAAGAGCTGAATCAGGTACAGAAATAAAATAGGGAATATGAAAATGAAACCTTTATATTAGAACTCATGTGGTCCAATCCAACAATCTCACCTCCCCTGGGGATGCTGATCAGGCTATTCCTTTAGACTATATTCCTAATGTATGTTTTTATTCAAACAGATGCAGGCGGGCTGGCAGCTGGCTGATGGGCTGGCAGCTACACCAGTGAGACAGGAATCTTCAGGCAGGGTTCTTTGTCACAGACAATGGTGCAAACATGGTAAAGGCAATAGCCGATGTGGGCTTTCAGAAGATCCGATGTTTTGCACACACTCTGCACCTGGTAGTGAAGTCATCTCTGGGGTTGGAGTCCAAGCACCAAGAGAATGAATACACAAATGCAGGGATATAGCAGGGCACTTCCACAGAAGTGTGAAGGCAGGGCAGGTTCTCCGACAAAAGCAGACTGATTTGGAGATGCCTCACAAGCGTCTCATTCAAGACATTGCCGCCCAGTGGAATTCCACCTATATGATGCTGCAGAGGTTAGTGGAGCAGTAGACACCCCTTCATAACTTTCTGCGGCAATGGACATAGGTGTGCATAGTCCCCTAGGGCATCATGATTGGTTAGTCATGAGTCAGCTGGTAAAAATCCTGCAGCCCTTCAAGGATGCCACAAAGGAGATGAGTTCCAGAAGTGCCACCTTGGCTGACACCCCTATAGTTAATTTTCTGGAGGAAAATTTGAAGGGCTTTAAACAGGAAGAGGGAATGACAGTAGAGGTGCTGCATTGTCTAGACTTTTTGCAGAAGCAGGTGCAAGAGAGATTACGCCTTTAACAGAAGACCACACATACATGCTCGCCACAGTCTGTGATCCCCATGTGAAAGGGAAACTCGCCCTACAGTACGATTGTCTCCTATTGGTGAAATACCTGCTGTTAGTAAAAGTCTGTGAACAGGAGCACCATAGGCAGAGACAGATTAGGATTGAAGCAGAGGAGGAAACAGCAGGCACTTCAGAGTAGTGCTAGCCCAAGCAGGAGCAACACTCTGTCAGCAACAGCTAGTACTTCCTCCACCACTTCAGTACGCCAAAGCCATGTTGCCCATAAAAAATCATCTGTTCTGGAATGGGCTAGAGAGAAAGCAGCTGGCATGAGTGATTCTCAGTCCCCCAAGCAAAGGAGACACCAGCACAAATGTCAGTGACACCGTATCTCTCAGAGCCCACAGAGGACATGCAGACAGATCCGCTGGCATATTGGGCACAGACGTCCACTGTCTGGCCACACCTAGCCAAAGTGGCTCAGTGATATCTGTCATGTCCACCAACCAGTGTGCCCAGTGAACATATATTTTCAATGACATGGGATATCATGAGCCCTCACCGCTCAAGGCTGGCACCAGAGTTGATGGAAATGCTAGTGTTTTTGAAAATAAACACGCCTTTGCTTGGGTTTCCAAATTTCCCCTGTGAATGGCAAGATGAATAAAAGTAATTGAAAGCCTTGCAGCAGCTCCAACTGCCTCCTATGCTCCAGTTAATATCAGCACATGTACCTGACCTCAAATGCTGTGCCTATCTGTCAAGCCCTTGCATCACTACAAGGGCCTGACTTCAAATGCTGTGCCTGTCTGAGTTTAGTTCTAGTATTTCTAATTTCAGTTTCATGTATTTATGCATCACTTCTTTCCAGAATATTCTTTTTCCTGTTTTGCAACATTTGGAATATGAGAACATAAAAAGCTGACTTAAGATGTTTGGAGCATGCATATTTCATATGCTCAATAGTTTTCATGACCTTCATAATATGGGCCATTTTCCCTAGATGTTTCTTAGGTGCCAACATTAATGTTTCTAGTACTATAGAGAACTGGTGGTAGTTGTACTCTAGTTCATCCTCTGTGTTCCCATAGTTTACAGAGGCACTGTAGGGTACAAAGTCAATATAGGTTGATATTGTAGATTTGGACTTGAGTAGCTCTTCACGTTTCCTTTGTCATCAGCTGAAGTGCATAAGTACAGTTAATAGCTTCTGGGTATTGACTAGACACCAACGGAACCACCACACTCTAGGGGCCAACCCGTTCTAGGGAGCCCTTTCCTGCGCAAAGGAAAGGGAACTCTCCCTGGGTGTAGCCAGCCTATCTCTTAGATCCCTCTGACCCATGTTGAACCGCTGTTCAACTGGAAACCTCTTCCACCTTGGCCTTGAAAATTCTCATTTGTATATCTGCTATGTCCACCAGATTTTAAAAGACCAGCGAGAGCTCACTAGACGCCAACAGAAACACCCCACTATAGGGGCAAACCCATTCGAGAGAGCCCTTTCCTGTGCAAAGGAAAGGGAACTCTCCCCGGGGCCATCCTGTCTTGCTCCTATCAAAACTACAGGCACCTGACTACCTCAGTTCTGCCAGCCTGTCTTGCCCCTATCAAAACCACAGGGACCAGACTACATCCGCTCTGCCAGCCTGTCTTGCCCCTATCAACTTTCTGCCACTCTGCCTTGCTGCCATACACCAGACGACTCAGTCTACTCCTTGTGGTGTTCTTGCCACTATCATGGTTCCTCAGTGTGTTGGTGCTAGTCTTTCTGCTGCTTTGTCCCTTTATCGGCACCTTGTGGTTTTTTCTGTCACTCTTTCTGCTTGCTATGTTCCCCCTTCATTGTGCTGTAGGATGTTGATGCCACTTGTCTTGCCACATTGCCTGTTGTGCTGTCTTCGAGGGTTCATTGAATTGTTATTGGTGTTCTCTTTTGAAGCTGTGGTGTGTTTTTGATACTCTCACTGCTGCTTTGCTCCTCTGTTAAAGCACTCTTGCCACTCTTGCCACTCCTGGTACCCCTTTGACCCTTTACAGTGCCTTAGGCTATTCATACCACTTTGGTGCCACTTTGCCTCAGTCTAAGTACCTTGGAGCTCTTTGCTCGTTCTGATGATTGCTCCCCAGAAGTTTGATCAGAATTGATAAGAAAACCCCAATTCTGCAGCCAAAAATAGGCCACAAATACGTCCCCTATTGACTTGAATGGGAAATTGGACAACAAATAAAACTAATCAACAAATTGGTTACAAATTTTTATTATTAAGTCTGAAATTTCACTTTTGAGTTCCTTCAGAAATCTGGGGTATATGCCATCCGGTCCAGGTGATTTACTACTCGTCAGTTTGTCAAACAGGCCTACCACATCTTCTAGGTTCACCGTGATTTGGCGCTCCCGAAACACGACAAAATAGACAATTTTGTTGCCAGTGTCTATTTCGTTTAAAACAAATGCACATCCCTAGTGATCATACCATCATACAGTTCATTAATGAGACCTCATCTGGAAAATTGTGTCCAGTTCTGGAGGCATTACCTTCCGAAGCAAATAGAAAGAATTGAAGTAGCCTAGAGAATGGCTATCAAAATAGTGTGGAATCTGTATCAGAAGTCTTATAAGATGAGACTTAGAAATCTAAACATGGTATAACCTAAAAAAGAAGTGAGGCAGGCAAGATACGATGCAGACATATAAATACCAGAAATGCATTAATAATGCACAATAAGCAAACTTGTTTCAAGGGAAAGAATGTTTTAGAACAGGGGTGCTCAACTAGTCCTTCAGGCCCCCCAGTTAGTCAAGTTTTCAGGATATCCCTAATGAATATGCATGAGATTTATTTGCACACATAGTAATAGTGCATTCAAATAAATCTCATGCATATTCATTAGGGACATCCTCAAAACCTGACTGGCTAGGGGGCCTGTAAGATCAGTTTGAACACCCCTGTTTTAGAACTCAGCGTCATAATATGAGATTCTGAGAGTATAGACTGAGTTGAAACATCAGGAAATATTTGTAACTCCTGGGTGGAATAGAACCCTGATGTTGTCCCCCAAGGCACATAGAACTAAAATAGATCTTATCTGCAACCAGTTCCCCACAGATAGCTTTTACTTTTGAGGTCAAGGGCTCCCTGTGAGGGAGTGCATAGCTTCAAGACTCTTTTGCATTAACCAAGGTACACAGCCCTTTTCCCAGTCTTTGTAAACAGCACTGATAATCTCCTCAGTCTAAAGCAGCAATATACACACTGAGAAGTACAGATGTGCATTCGTCCTGGTTCGGGGAGCCCGAAACCCAAACAAATTTTTCCCAAAATTTCAGGAAAAATTCATTTTTGGGTTTAGTGCGCACTAACATTAAAAATGTTAGAATGCACTAATCTGAAATTCAGGTTCCCCCAAAGTTAAAAGGCTTGAACCACAGGAAATACAAAATTTCACATGGCGAGGCAAAAACAAAGGTTCGGGCTTCACACATCTCTACCGAGAAGTAATGTGGTTTCCAGCTTCTTTAATGACAATTGATACATTGAATGAAGAATCTTTAGGATACAGATTTAAAATAATGTTGATAAACAATGAAGAAGAAAGATTAATAAACTTGTCACCTTCCTCTTCTAGTAAAGTCTTTTAACTTATAGAAGCCAATTCCTTAACAATTGATCTCCTTCTCCAATTAATTACTCAAATTGAAGACAGCATAATCCTTCTTCCAACTCCCAAATTTATATCAATCTCCTTTCCATTATAGAATGGTTATAATTTAGTCCCAAAATTCCAACAGAACACAGAAATTCCAAATTCCCATACTTTCTGCAATCTTCTTAAATATATTGGATCTCATTCTGAAAGTACCAGTCCAGTGAGCTCGCTCCTCTCAAGAGCAGCATGCTTAGGTTAATAGAAAAAACAACTCTTGAACAATACTTTCAAATCCTTCCCTCTAGTAATGAACAGGAATCTATTTCTCTCTGATGAACTCTCCACTCTTCAAGCTCTTTCTAGGTGAAAAAAAAACTCTTCCTCCCAATGGATTGGAAACTGATTCCCTGGTACCAAGGGCATTTAATTCCAAAAGGAACAAATGTAGACTTGCACTCAAGAAAAAAGGAAAAACAAAGAAGACACAGGAAGTGTGGAAAAACTTTCTTATCTCTCAAAATGAGAGGATAATCACTGAAGAAAAACAACTCAAAACTGAAACTCCTCTGCATCAGGTCACTGACTGATCTATCCACTGGAGGTGAGATAGAGAGCAGCAGAATCTTCTCTCCACATCATCTAAATTTACACAGGAACTCCCCAAATCCTCTGTGAAGGGGTACCAAGGCTCTTTCTCACAGGGAATGCTTCCAAAAATGGATCAAAAGAGTAAACAAGCCAAAAAATAGATCATACAAAAAACTGATCCCACAAGGGTAACTCAGGAGAATCCTCTCAACTAACAGGCCGATACAGTACAGCTGAGAGTTAGTTGAGAGTGTCCAAGAGCAGGCTAACAGTGCGCTCTGATGGAGCGCACTGTTAGCCTGCTCTTGGACATGCATTTTCCCTTATCCCTTATTCAGTAAGGGGCGGATTTTCAGAGCCCTGCTCGCCTAAATCCACCCAAAACCGGGCGGATTTAGGCGAGCAGGGCCCTGCGCGCCGGTAAGCCTATTTTACATAGGCCTACCGGCACGCGCAGAGCCCCGGGACTCGCGTAAGTCCCGGGGTTCTCCGAGGGGGGCGTGTCGGGGGCGTGTCGGGGGCGTGTCGGGGGCGGGCCCGGTCGTCGCGGCGTTTCGGGGGCGTGTCGGCAGCGTTTTGGGGGCGGGTACGGGGGCGTGGCTACGGCCTGGGGCGGTCCGGGGGCGTGGCCGCGCCCTCCGTACCCGCCCCCAGGTTGCGGCCCGGCGCGCAGGAGGCCCGCTCGCGCGCGGGGATTTACTTCTCCCTCCGGGAGGCGTAAATCCCCGGAGAAAGGTAAGGGGGGGGGGGTAGACAGGGCCGGGCGGGTGGGTTAGGTAGAGGAAGGGAGGGGAAGGTGAGGGGAGGGCGTTAGAGGATTCCCTCCAAGGCCGCTCCAATTTCGGAGCGGCCTTGGAGGGAATGGGGGTAGGCTGCGCGGCTCGGCGCGCGCCGGCTATACAAAATCGATAGCCTTGCGCGCGCCAATCCAGGTTTTTAGCAGATACGCGCGGCTCCGCGCGTATCTACTAAAATTTTGCCGGCGTCCGGATTCCGAGCCCTTGGCTGTCAGCGGGCTCGAGAACCGACACCGGCAAAATTGAGCGTTGGCTGTCAAACCCGCTGACAGCCACCGCTCCTGTCAAAAAGGAGGCGCTAGGGACGCGCTAGTGTCCCTAGCGCGTCTTTCAGAAGGCATCCTGCCTTCTGAAAGATTAACCAAAAATCTACACCCTAAGATGGTGGCAGGGGTTTATATGCTAGAGCACACCATCTGCAGCTCCCACTTGGGGGAGCCAAACTGAAACCTCTCTTTTCTAAATCTTTTTGAACCTCCCCAGCTTGATAGTACATTCCTTTTGGTAAGGAAACCAGAGGTTTCTTACATATTTTTTCACCAAAAGGGCATTCAAGCATGAAACACCCTTCTGGGATAGATTGTCTGGGATAACTTAAGAGGGCATGGGATAAGTACAGGGCATCTTTAGTTGCTAAAAATAGAGAGAACAGAAAGCACAGTCCAGCTACAAGTATTTAAGCATTCATAGTGCCTGATTCAACAAAGGGCGTCTGGGCTGCCAGAATGTAATAAACAAAGGAAAATGAAATGTCAGCACCATAGAAATATGATGGCAGAAAAAGATCATCCAGCCTATCTGGTCTGCCCATCCGTATACTGTACAACTGCTAAACTCTTTAATCCCTGCCACTCTCTCAGAGATTCCCTGTGTTTGTCTCATGATTTCTCGAATTCACATACTGTCCTTGTCTTCACTACTGGGAGGCTGTTCTATGCATCCACTACCCTCTCTGTAAAGAAATACTTCTTTATACTACTCCTCTGTCATCCTTATCCCATGACATATTATTCCAGAAAGAAAATTACCTCTGGTGCATTTATTTTATTTTATTTAAAAAATGTATATAGCACCTATTAATTTTATACCACTGAGGAATAAAAGTGTCTCTATCATATCTCCCCTTTTCTCTAGAGTATGCATGTTTAGATCTTTAAGTTTTTCTCCATATGCTTTACAACGATGATCATTTTAATAACCACCCTCTGGACTGACTGACATTTATAGTGTCATATTACATTCTTTTTTATTTATTGAATTTATATTCTAACTTTCATGCACTTCAAAGCAGATTACATTCAGGTACTATGATTATTTCCCTGTCCCCAGAGGGCTCATAATCTGAGTTTGTACCTGATGCAATGGAGGGTGAAGTGACTTGGCCGAGGTAACAAGGAGTAGCAGTGGGATTTGAAGCCTGGCTTCCCTGGTTTGTATTCCACTGCTCTAACTACTAAGTTACTCCTCCACTCATGACCTTACAATTACATTACAAATGCATGCCTGCATTTTTTAGCATTAAATATTAGCAGCTATATTCTAGCCCATTCTTGGAACTTTGCTAGATCCCTCCTCATGGTTACCCTGTTGCAGATTTTGCTATCATCCACTAAAAGACAAACCTTTCCCAGTAGTCCTTCCACAAAATCATTTATAAAAATGTTGAAAACAACCAGTCCAAGTCCATCACTACGAATCGATAAATGCGGTGCACCTCTCTCACTGTGACATGTGCATGTCACAGTCTCATAAATGTGGCAACGGTCCACATGCTTCAGGACCCTGCACAGTGACAGCTGTACTAATAGTGTCAAATTGTTATAACACTGACGGTGCAATATGCATGGCGACCAAAAAAGGCCCCACTTACATGTTGTACTGTCAGATACCTATTGTGAAACCATCATTTTAAACCATTTACAGATGTGCAAGTGAAGTACAACCTCTGATATTTATGTGTGTGTGGTTTTACAAGGGCATTCCATGAGAATAGTGACACCTGGCCTTCATCTGTTTAACAGTGATGTAGCACCTGCATGCCACTTTGCTGTGTAGATACATGTACACATCATCTTAGCTACATGTGTACAGGTTTAGACATGTTTTGCTATGTGCATAGCTCCTTCAAGAACATAAGAACATAAGAAAATGCCATACTGGGTCAGACCAAGGGTCCATCAAGCCCAGCATCCTGTTTCCAACAGTGGCCAATCCAGGCCATAAGTACCTGGCAAGTTGCCATTGGCCTTTCTGAATGCAAGGTTACCTGAATAGATGGCTCCAAGGTCAGGATCTTGCCCATAGGTGTCGTAGGTTTTTCCAGATATATATGTGAAGAACCACTTGCCGGACAGTGAAGGCACATTTTTGAAAGAGTTATTGGCCAGCCTTCACTGCATGAGTCATATGACATCGAGACTGTATACTTTACAGGCAGTGTAACAGCTGGCACATCTTTCATAAGATGTTAGCAGCATGCAGGTCAAGGGTTAACCTGCCTTTAAATGGTCTCTCACACGATGACTCACTGTCATATCCATATGGCAGATTGTTGGAAGGTCCTAATGGTTATAGAGTGTCAGCT
The DNA here is from genome assembly GCF_901001135.1 of Rhinatrema bivittatum. Taxonomy (NCBI): domain Eukaryota; kingdom Metazoa; phylum Chordata; class Amphibia; order Gymnophiona; family Rhinatrematidae; genus Rhinatrema; species Rhinatrema bivittatum. The sequence goes on from NC_042616.1 coordinate 698,923,707, forward strand.
AGTCATGTGCTGTAACAATATGCACTTCTGTTTGTTCCTTCAACATAACCACAATTTACACTTACTACATTTTACAGTGCATGTGTTATGAGTGAGACCCTGCAAAGCACATAGGCTCAGCACTCCTGTGCAAAACACTTACCATATTGTACCGCTAACAACCTAACGGTACACACTTGCAGGCTTTCATACTTTATTGCTGTAGCTCATCCACATGGTGTCTGAATGTCTGTGGACAACTGAACAGCAGCAAAGCTGAACAGTCTTCAGTAACTGCTGTAACAGTTTGGCACTGTTATGAGTGTCGTTGTGTCCTCTGGTCCTATACAGTCCATGCAGTGCGGACTATATGCCTTTTTCAGTAGCCAAACTGTGCTCATCTGAGCCCATTATGAGCCTAGAGTCAGCCAGCATCCTCAGAGCCATTCCATTCTCATTCTTAGGCTCCCACAAAGGCCAGATGGTTATCATGATTGATGAGGTCCTTAAGATGTAGCCAAGTTGAGAAGCTGCCATTTACTGGGTGGTAAAGCATTCAGGGGCCCTTCAGGCAATCTTCCAGTAAGTACGTGTGATATATGCCAGTGACAGATGTGTTTCCTGAATGCTGCTATACTGAATGTTTGTGGAAGAAGGAGTGACAATGAGTGATTACCAGTTACAGTAAGCTGACACAGAGCACCTTTTGGCTTATTGAGAAGCTTGGCATGAAGGTAGGGCTGGACCATGTGTACGTGCAGGGACAGCAACATGTAGTGGCTCCTGCTAACATAACTGTGTGATACTTGGGGAATGTTGTTCTCTGTGCGCCTTGGTCCCTCGTTGTGTGCGGGGCCTACAGCTTTTGGTGCTTCCTCCCTTGGGTCTCATTGAGATAAGACATTTGCAGGTATTCTGGTTCTGAGTAATTTGTACACTCTTACCTTTTCTACTGCTTTTGATGTAGTGGTAGCTCTCTGTAGATCTTTGCCCTCTAACCGCAAAGCATATGTACTGGGGTCAGTATGGTCCTAAATATGACCTGTTGTTTTTCTTAGAAGTCAACTCACTATGTAAATGTAGTGTTCTTGCAGGTGCAGAGGTGTGCCGGTGACCATGGAGACATATGATGTTGTTGTGCACCATATATGGCATTTTACCTCACCTTGTATTCGGCAACACACCAAGATTTGGCCAGCAAGTACTTGTACTAGGGCACATCATGCTGTGTTTAGGAGTACGGTTACCTACCCACCTTTCAGATACCCTTAAAATGTTATGCTGGATGCTTGTATACTTAATTAAAATTTGCATATGTGCATGTTGTGCTGCCTGGAGAGCCACAGTAAATTATGAGTTTGTAATGCTTGCACTACAGACATCATTCATGCTCTTAATTTCCATGCTGCATGTACATAGAAATGTGCCCCTTTGCCTTACTATGAGTGTGGATGTCTAGATGGGCATTCTGGACTTCAATCCTGACACATGCATTATGAAAATGCTGTTACTGAGTACCATGTCAGTATCACTGTTGTCCTATAACACCTTTCTACTTTGCTGGATCAAGCAGTATGGCCGTTGCCTTTTCCCCGGCACAACACCTTTCTGGCCCCTACCTATTTGCTTGGAACACATATTAACATTACACCTGCTCTGAATAGGGCATATGAAATCCTTGATCTTTTCTGTATAATTCTACAAGCTCTTTCTGCCTATAGCTACCTAGAAAGCCATGGGCCCCCATTTACAAAACAGTGTAGGTCAACGTAAACATTAGACCAACATTTTGTTCCAGTTAGCTGTGCTTGGGGTGAGTCTTCTTACACAGGGTCATGTGCTGTACCACAAGTACACAGCAGGAGTATGCCAGTACTGTGTGGAACAGCATCTGCACAGGTGGCGAGTAGCAGAGGAAGCGGTGTATTGCTGGAGCTGTGCATCGGGAGCACCTCTGCAGTCTGCTTCCCATGCTGGTACTGGCCTGCCTTACATTTCAGGTAAGGATTCCCTTACATGTACCATACACATTCCCAATGCAAAGTACCTGTTGTGTCACCCACTGTAAGGAAGGTTGTCTGGTACACAGCACTAGCAACACCCTTGTAGGGCATGTACAGATTGACTGTGGCATAGTGCATTGTATAGTACTGCCACAATATTCATGCCAACTCTTGAGGCTGGAGCTCAGCGTGTGCACTATTAACCAGTAGGGATGTGCAGCCAAAAGGTTTTCGTTGCATTCGTGATTCGGATTCGTTGGGGCGCAAATGCGTTACATTTGGCCGTATGGCGCCCCGATGCGTTAATACGGCAAGTTAAATTCGTGTCCCGGCTAAAATTAAAATTAACGACAACCCCCCACCCTCCTGACCCACACAAGACTTACCAAAACTCCCTGGTGGTTCAGCGGGGAATCCAGAAGCCATCCCTGCATTCTCACACCCTCGTTTGCCGGTTTCATCACGGCGCCGATAGCAAGTGTCACAGGAGCTACCGGTGCCATTGATCAGCCCCTGTCACATGGTCACTGGCACCATCTTGTGCTCCTACCATGTGACAGGGGCTGACCAATGGCATCAGTAGCCCCTGTGACATAGTATGGGCAAAGGCTATCGGCGCCATTTTGAGTCCTGGCATCGGACGGCCGGCGTGCAGGAGGTCGCTCCGGGACCCCCGTTGGACCCACAGGGACTTTTGGCCAGCTTGGGGGGCCTCCTGACCCCCACAAGACTTGCCAAAAGTCCAGCGGGGGTCCAGGAGCGACCTCCTGCACGCTGTCCGTCCGATGCCAATACTCAAAATGGCGCCGATCGCCTTTGCCCTCACTATGTCACACATAGTGAGGGCAAAGGCAATCGGCGCCATTTTGAGATGCAAAGTGATCGCGTCTTGAGACGCAAAGTGATCGCCTTTGCCCTCACTATGTCATACATAGTGAGGGCAAAGGCGATCGGTGCCATTTTGAGTATAGGCATCGGACGGCCGGCATGCAGGAGGTCGCTCCCGGACCCCCACTGGACTTTTGGCAAGTCTTGTGGGGGTCAGGAGGCCTCCCCAAGCTGGCCAAAAGTCCCTGTGGGTCCAACGGGGGTCCCAGAGCGACCTCCTGCACACCGGCCGTCCGATGCCAGGACTCAAAATGGCGCCGATAGCCTTTGCCCATACTATGTCACAGGGGCTACCGGTGCCATTGGTCAGCCCCTGTCACATGGTAGGAGCACAAGATGGTGACGGTGACCATGTGACCGGTAGCCCCGGTCACAAGGGGCTACCGGTGACCAATGGCACCGGTAGCCCCTGTGACACAGGCTATCGGCGCCGTGATGAAACCAGCAAACGAGGGTGTGAGAATGCAGGGATGGCTTCTGGATTCCCCGCTGGACCACCAGGGAGTTTTGGTCAGGAGGGTGGGGGGGTTAAATTTTTATTTAGGAGGCCGAATAAAACAGAAATCTGTTAAATACGTGGGGAGTCGCGATGCGTTTCGCCTCCCCACGTATTTAACAGATAGGACAAAATAAGTTGCGGATTACAAATACGTGGAAAACGGATGCACACCTCTATTATCCAGTAAGGGTATTAAACAAGTGCAAGAATATAAGAACATAAGAACATAAGAAAATGCCATACTGGGTCAGACCAAGGGTCCATCAAGCCCAGCATCCTGTTTCCAACAGTGGCCAATCCAGGCCACAAGAACCTGGCAAGTACCCAAAAACTAAGTCTATTCCATGTAACCATTGCTAATGGCAGTGGCTATTCTCTAAGTGAACTTAATAGCAGGTAATGGACTTCTCCTCCAAGAACTTATCCAATCCTTTTTTAAACACAGCTATACTAACTGCACGAACCACATTCTCTGGCAACAAATTCCAGAGTTTAATTGTGCGTTGAGTAAAAAGAACTTTCTCCGATTAGTTTTAAATGTGCCCCATGCTAACTTCATTGAGTGCCTCCTAGTCTTTCTACTATCCGAAAGAGTAAATAACCAATTCACATCTACCCATTCTAGACCTCTCATGATTTTAAACACCTCTATCATATCCCCCCTCAGTCGTCTCTTCTCCAAGCTGAAAAGTCCTAACCTCTTTAGTCTTTCCTCATAGGGGAGTTGTTCCATTCCCTTTATCATTTTGGTAGCCCTTCTCTGTACCTTCTCCATCGCAATTATATCTTTTTTGAGATGCGGCGACCAGAATTGTACACAGTATTCAAGGTGCGGTCTCACCATGGAGCGATAGAGGCATTATGACATTTTCCATTTTATTCATCATTCCTTTTCTAATAATTCCCAACATTCTGTTTGCTTTTTTGACTGCCGCAGCACACTGCACCGACGATTTCAATGTGTTGTCCACTATGACACCTAGATCTCTTTCTTGGGTTGTAGCACCTAATATGGAACCCAACATTGTGTAATTATAGCATGGGTTATTTTTCCCTATATGCATCACCTTGCACTTATCCACATTAAATTTCATCTTCCATTTGGATGCCCAATTTTCCAGTCTCACAAGGTCTTCCTGCAATTTATCACAATCTGCTTGTGATTTAACTACTCTGAACAATTTTGTGTCATCTGCAAATTTGATTATCTCACTCGTCGTTGATGAGCCTCAACATAGAGATATAAATAAGAAGGCATGTGTACAATGTTGTGAAGTATGTACATTCTTATAGGCAATGTGCGTAGCATATTGTGTAGAAATAACAAGCAGATATTTATAAACCTTTACAGGCAGTACATGCAGTGTAAGGGTTTTGTCTGAGAAATGTGTTTCTCCACTGCAGGCCACAGACCTTTGCTGCTGCTTCTTAGGCAGGGAGTATATATGCTGTAAAGTGACCTTTCATATGACACGTCAGACTGCATTCTTCCATGCGCAAAAGCAACGGCAATAAACCATGGCATGGTTGGAAAGAACATATTTGATCTATTAAAGGATCACATTCCATGTACTACCACTATCATTTTAGACACATTTCTGTGCAGCTTCATATTCACAGTGTCTCTAACAATGTACACAGTTGACAAAAGAGTGCAACACACACCATGCCTTCTTATTTGCTATAATAATTAAGTCACTACTTAGTTGTACTGTATCACCATAACTTGTATGTGGTCACAGACCCTTGGACGTCTAAATTCACTCCCTGCACATAAAGTATACTGTTGCCTCCTTTACACTCCACGTTCATTGTAGATGCACACTATATAATGTGTTCCCTTTCAGCTACAGAGCTATGTCACATACAGGAGCATGAAAGCAACATACACCTAACAGTGTGGAATGTAAAGGGGGCATCCAGAGGCAGAAGTCGATGGCCACAGTGAGGCCCTTCTCCTTGATCTGTGCATCTGTGCTGTACCGACATACACATACCTATGATTTTATTACCATAGGCCATATGGTCTTGCTTGCTACTAAACTGCACATTGTGAATATAACAGCCATTTGGAGCAGGCAAGGTCATTGTGGAAAGCAAACGTTTGCCCTTTGCAACCCTTAACAATAAACAAACGCAATGAAAGGAGAGCAACAGCAAGTTTCCATTTCCAAGCCCTGTGCAGTTTATTGCCAAAGTCAGGTACTGCACTGCTGACATTAATGGCAACGTGTTAGGTAATCACAATCTGCAAGGACAAGAGAAGAAACAGCAGCAATGTATACACGTTTTCTGAACAGCACCTTCATTGTAAACCTGTACAAAAGCATATGCTAACAGCAGAATGATATATACAGGTATAGCGTGTTAGCCATATAGCAGATTCATTCTACACTAAGATCAACTAGAAACAGGAAGTGGCACCCCAAAAGGTAGAGTACTGCTATAAACAGGGCCGGTGCAAGGGTATTGGGTGCTCTAGGCGACCCTTGCGCTGCTGCCCTCCGCCCCCCTGAACGCGCCCCCCCCCCCCCCCACCTGTTTCGGCGCCGACTGTGTGCTTCTCAGGGCGCCGAGCCATAGGGGGCACTGAAGAGCAGCCACATGGTGCCACAAGCGGGTCCTATCCCGCTCGCGGCAAAGACAAATAGAAACAGTTGGCGCCAAAGCTCGACACTGTGTGCTTCTCAGGGCCACGAGCAGCTTGCGGCACCACGTGGCTGCTCCTTGGTGCCCCCTATGGCTCGGCGCCCTAGGCGACTTCCGAAGTTCACCTAATGGACGCGCCGGCCCTGGCTATAAAGTGACAGGTACATAACACAGTACAATGTGTGCAAAGGCAAAGGCCCCAGACAGTCCAGGCTGAAAGAGTGCACTGAAAAGGGACAGCCTAAGGGCCACGGCAGCTAATTGCAGCATGAAGGCAACAGGAGAAGGAGCAAACAGTTCAGCAGGTAGGCAACAGGAGAACAACCACAAGGTCTAGCAACAGCACTGAAGGAGCAGCTCAAGACACAGCAGCTTGGAGGCAGGAGGCCCAGCACGAGACACAGCAGCATGCAGCCAGCACTTGGAGCAGATGAGAAGAGATGACACCCCGCAGCATGCAGGCAGGACTTGGAGCAGATGGGAAGAGATGGCACCCAGCAGCATGCAGGCAGGACTTGGAGCAGATGGGAAGAGATGACACCCTCAGCATGCAGACAGTGCTTGGAGCAGATGGGAAGAGAATACACCCTGCAGCATGCAGGCAGTACTTGGAGCAGATGGGAAGAGATGACACCCTCAGCATGCAGGCAGGACTTGGAGCAGATGGGAAGAGATGGCACCCAGCAGCATGCAGGCAGGACTTGGAGCAGATGGGAAGAGATGACACCCTCAGCATGCAGACAGTGCTTGGAGCAGATGGGAAGAGATGACACCCTCAGCATGCAGGCAGTGCTTGCAGCAGATGAGAAGAGATGACACCCCGCAGCATACAGCCAGCACTTGGAGCAGATGAGAAGAGATGACATACCGCAGCATGCAGCCAGCAGTTGGAGCAGATGAGAAGAGATGACATCCCACAGCATGCAGGCAGGACATGGAGCAGATGGGAAGAGATGACACCCTCAGCATGCAGGCAGTATTTGGAGCAGATGGGAAGAGATGGCACCCAGCAGCATGCAGGCAGGACTTGGAGCAAATGAGAACAGATGACACCCTCAGCATGCAGGCAGTACTTGGAGCAGATGGGAAGAGATGACACCCCGCAGCATGGGGCCAGCACCTGCAGGAGATGAGAAGAGATGACATCCCACAGCATGCAGGCAGGACATGGAGCAGATGAGAAGAGATGACATCCTGCAGCATGCATCCTGAGACTTTGAAGAGAGTGCATCAAGTAAGACATAGTGCTCACATGGTGAAGGATGACTTTTTTGTGAGCATGGGGCTTCAAAATTATTATCATAACTGCATCCATCGTGTGGCGGCACAGCAACTATGGAGTGAGCACCCGCTGATCCGCTTTCTTCCATCTAGACCGCACCACAATTCTGGAGTGAGCACACACTGATCCGCTTTCTTCCATCGTGATGGCACCGCAACTCTGGAGTGAGCCACGCTGATCCATTTTCTTCCATCTAGACCGCACCACAACTCTGGAGTGAGCACACACTGATCCACTTTCTTCCATCTAGACCGCACCACAACTCTGGAGTGAGCACATGCTGATCTGCTTTCTTCCATCTAGACAGCACAGCAACTCTGGAGAAAGCCCATCCTTTTGTTCTTGATAATATGGGCTTCATGGCCATTAGTTCCCATGCCTTGGGTTCTCTTATGACTAGAGATGTGCTTCGTTTTGTTCTGCCGGGTCGTTTTTCGGTTCGAATATTTCGTGGTATAATTCGGGTGTTCACGTTTCGTTTTCGGGTCGTTTGTCCGAAAACGAAACGAGAAACCCGAAACCGGGCCGAAAAACGAACCGGGAAACGAAGCTAAAAAAAAAACCCACCCCAAGCATTTAAACACGTTTCCAAACATTTTTAGTACATACAACCCCCCCCCCCCATCCCGATCCCTCCCCAAGACTTACGAAGATCCCTGGTGGTCCAGCGGAAGTCCCGGCTTCCATTTGCCCTCCGTGCCCTAGTCCGTGCCAGTGCAAGCCGCGCGCCAAAATGGTGCCGAATAGCCCGAACGACCATGTCACAGGGGCTTTCGGCGCTATTGGTCAGCCCCTGTCACATGGCCATCGGCGCCATCTTGTGCTCCTATCATGTGACAGGAGCTGACCAATGGCGCCGAAAGCCTCTGTGACATAGTATGGGCAAAGGCTATCGGCGCCATTTTGGTTACTGGCAGCCGAAAACGAAATCGCTCTCCGACCCTTGCTGGACCCCCAGGGATTATTGGCAAGCCTTGGGGGGGTCAGGAGGGGGCTCCTGACCCCCCCCCAAGGCTTGCCAATAATCCCTGGGGGTCCAGCAAGGGTCAGGAGGGGGCTCCTGACCCCCCCCAAGGCTTGCCAATAATCCCTGGGGGTCCAGCAAGGGTCGGAGAGCGATTTCGTTTTCGGCTGCCAGTAACCAAAATGGCGCCGATAGCCTTTGCCCATACTATGTCACAGAGGCTTTCGGCGCCATTGGTCAGCTCCTGTCACATGATAGGAGCACAAGATGGCGCCGATGGCCATGTGACAGGGGCTGACCAATAGCGCCGAAAGCCCCTGTGACATGGTCGTTCGGGCTATTCGGCACCATTTTGGCGCGCGGCTTGCACTGGCACGGACTAGGGCACGGAGGGCAAATGGAAGCCGGGACTCCGCTGGACCACCAGGGATCTTCGTAAGTCTTGGGAGGGATCGGGATGGGGGGGGGGGTTGTATGTACTAAAAATGTTTGGAAACGTGTTTAAATGCTTGGGGTGGGTTTTTTTTTTAGCTTCGTTTCCCGGTTCGTTTTTCGGCCCGGTTTCGGGTTTCTCGTTTCGTTTTCGGACAAACGACCCGAAAACGAAACGTGAACACCCGAATTATACCACGAAATATTCGAACCGAAAAACGACCCGGCAGAACAAAACGAAGCACATCTCTAGTCATAAGAGAACCCAAGGCATGGGAACTAATGGCCATGAAGCCCATATTATCAAGAACAAAAGGATGGGCTTTCTCCAGAGTTGCTGTGCTGTCTAGATGGAAGAAAGCAGATCAGCATGTGCTCACTCCAGAGTTGTGGTGCGGTCTAGATGGAAGAAAGTGGATCAGTGTGTGCTCACTCCAGAGTTGTGGTGCGGTCTAGATGGAAGAAAATGGATCAGCGTGGCTCACTCCAGAGTTGCGGTGCCGTCACGATGGAAGAAAGCGGATCAGTGTGTGCTCACTCCAGAATTGTGGTGCGGTCTAGATGGAAGAAAGCGGATCAGCGGGTGCTCACTCCATAGTTGCTGTGCCGCCACACGATGGATGCAGTTATGATAATAATTTTGAAGCCCCATGCTCACAAAAAAGTCATCCTTCACCATGTGAGCACTATGTCTTACTTGATGCACTCTCTTCAAAGTCTCAGGATGCATGCTGCAGGATGTCATCTCTTCTCATCTGCTCCATGTCCTGCCTGCATGCTGTGGGATGTCATCTCTTCTCATCTCCTGCAGGTGCTGGCCCCATGCTGCGGGGTGTCATCTCTTCCCATCTGCTCCAAGTACTGCCTGCATGCTGAGGGTGTCATCTGTTCTCATTTGCTCCAAGTCCTGCCTGCATGCTGCTGGGTGCCATCTCTTCCCATCTGCTCCAAATACTGCCTGCATGCTGAGGGTGTCATCTCTTCCCATCTGCTCCATGTCCTGCCTGCATGCTGTGGGATGTCATCTCTTCTCATCTGCTCCAACTGCTGGCTGCATGCTGCGGTATGTCATCTCTTCTCATCTGCTCCAAGTGCTGGCTGTATGCTGCGGGGTGTCATCTCTTCTCATCTGCTGCAAGCACTGCCTGCATGCTGAGGGTGTCATCTCTTCCCATCTGCTCCAAGCACTGTCTGCATGCTGAGGGTGTCATCTCTTCCCATCTGCTCCAAGTCCTGCCTGCATGCTGCTGGGTGCCATCTCTTCCCATCTGCTCCAAGTCCTGCCTGCATGCTGAGGGTGTCATCTCTTCCCATCTGCTCCAAGTACTGCCTGCATGCTGCAGGGTGTATTCTCTTCCCATCTGCTCCAAGCACTGTCTGCATGCTGAGGGTGTCATCTCTTCCCATCTGCTCCAAGTCCTGCCTGCATGCTGCTGGGTGCCATCTCTTCCCATCTGCTCCAAGTCCTGCCTGCATGCTGCGGGGTGTCATCTCTTCTCATCTGCTCCAAGTGCTGGCTGCATGCTGCTGTGTCTCGTGCTGGGCCTCCTGCCTCCAAGCTGCTGTGTCTTGAGCTGCTCCTTCAGTGCTGTTGCTAGACCTTGTGGTTGTTCTCCTGTTGCCTACCTGCTGAACTGTTTGCTCCTTCTCCTGTTGCCTTCATGCTGCAATTAGCTGCCGTGGCCCTTAGGCTGTCCCTTTTCAGTGCACTCTTTCAGCCTGGACTGTCTGGGGCCTTTGCCTTTGCACACATTGTACTGTGTTATGTACCTGTCACTTTATAGCCAGGGCCGGCGCGTCCATTAGGTGAACTTCGGAAGTCGCCTAGGGCGCCGAGCCATAGGGGGCACCAGGGAGCAGCCACGTGGTGCCGCAAGCTGCTCGTGGCCCTGAGAAGCACACAGTGTCGAGCTTTGGCGCCAACTGTTTCTATTTGTCTTTGCCGCGAGCGGGATAGGACCCGCTTGTGGCACCATGTGGCTGCTCTTCAGTGCCCCCTATGGCTCGGCGCCCTGAGAAGCACACAGTCGGCGCCGAAACAGGTGGGGGGGGGGGGGGGGGCGCGTTCAGGGGGGCGGAGGGCAGCAGCGCAAGGGTCGCCTAGAGCACCCAATACCCTTGCACCGGCCCTGTTTATAGCAGTACTCTACCTTTTGGGGTGCCACTTCCTGTTTCTAGTTGATCTTAGTGTAGAATGAATCTGCTATATGGCTAACACGCTATACCTGTATATATCATTCTGCTGTTAGCATATGCTTTTGTACAGGTTTACAATGAAGGTGCTGTTCAGAAAACGTGTATACATTGCTGCTGTTTCTTCTCTTGTCCTTGCAGATTGTGATTACCTAACACGTTGCCATTAATGTCAGCAGTGCAGTACCTGACTTTGGCAATAAACTGCACAGGGCTTGGAAATGGAAACTTGCTGTTGCTCTCCTTTCATTGCGTTTGTTTATTGTTAAGGGTTGCAAAGGGCAAACGTTTGCTTTCCACAATGACCTTGCCTGCTCCAAATGGCTGTTATATTCACAATGTGCAGTTTAGTAGCAAGCAAGACCATATGGCCTATGGTAATAAAATCATAGGTATGTGTATGTCGGTACAGCACAGATGCACAGATCAAGGAGAAGGGCCTCACTGTGGCCATCGACTTCTGCCTCTGGATGCCCCCTTTACATTCCACACTGTTAGGTGTATGTTGCTTTCATGCTCCTGTATGTGACATAGCTCTGTAGCTGAAAGGGAACACATTATATAGTGTGCATCTACAATGAACGTGGAGTGTAAAGGAGGCAACAGTATACTTTATGTGCAGGGAGTGAATTTAGACGTCCAAGGGTCTGTGACCACATACAAGTTATGGTGATACAGTACAACTAAGTAGTGACTTAATTATTATAGCAAATAAGAAGGCATGGTGTGTGTTGCACTCTTTTGTCAACTGTGTACATTGTTAGAGACACTGTGAATATGAAGCTGCACAGAAATGTGTCTAAAATGATAGTGGTAGTACATGGAATGTGATCCTTTAATAGATCAAATATGTTCTTTCCAACCATGCCATGGTTTATTGCCGTTGCTTTTGCGCATGGAAGAATGCAGTCTGACGTGTCATATGAAAGGTCACTTTACAGCATATATACTCCCTGCCTAAGAAGCAGCAGCAAAGGTCTGTGGCCTGCAGTGGAGAAACACATTTCTCAGACAAAACCCTTACACTGCATGTACTGCCTGTAAAGGTTTATAAATATCTGCTTGTTATTTCTACACAATATGCTACGCACATTGCCTATAAGAATGTACATACTTCACAACATTGTACACATGCCTTCTTATTTATATCTCTATGTTGAGGCTCATCAACGACGAGTGAGATAATCAAATTTGCAGATGACACAAAATTGTTCAGAGTAGTTAAATCACAAGCAGATTGTGATAAATTGCAGGAAGACCTTGTGAGACTGGAAAATTGGGCATCCAAATGGAAGATGAAATTTAATGTGGATAAGTGCAAGGTGATGCATATAGGGAAAAATAACCCATGCTATAATTACACAATGTTGGGTTCCATATTAGGTGCTACAACCCAAGAAAGAGATCTAGGTGTCATAGTGGACAACACATTGAAATCGTCGGTGCAGTGTGCTGCGGCAGTCAAAAAAGCAAACAGAATGTTGGGAATTATTAGAAAAGGAATGATGAATAAAATGGAAAATGTCATAATGCCTCTATCGCTCCATGGTGAGACCGCACCTTGAATACTGTGTACAATTCTGGTCGCCGCATCTCAAAAAAGATATAATTGCGATGGAGAAGGTACAGAGAAGGGCTACCAAAATGATAAAGGGAATGGAACAACTCCCCTATGAGGAAAGACTAAAGAGGTTAGGACTTTTCAGCTTGGAGAAGAGACGACTGAGGGGGGATATGATAGAGGTGTTTAAAATCATGAGAGGTCTAGAATGGGTAGATGTGAATTGGTTATTTACTCTTTCGGATAGTAGAAAGACTAGGAGGCACTCAATGAAGTTAGCATGGGGCACATTTAAAACTAATCGGAGAAAGTTCTTTTTTACTCAACGCACAATTAAACTCTGGAATTTGTTGCCAGAGAATGTGGTTCGTGCAGTTAGTATAGCTGTGTTTAAAAAAGGATTGGATAAGTTCTTGGAGGAGAAGTCCATTACCTGCTATTAAGTTCACTTAGAGAATAGCCACTGCCATTAGCAATGGTTACATGGAATAGACTTAGTTTTTGGGTACTTGCCAGGTTCTTGTGGCCTGGATTGGCCACTGTTGGAAACAGGATGCTGGGCTTGATGGACCCTTGGTCTGACCCAGTATGGCATTTTCTTATGTTCTTATGTTCTTATATTCTTGCACTTGTTTAATACCCTTACTGGATAATAGAGGTGTGCATCCGTTTTCCACGTATTTGTAATCCGCAACTTATTTTGTCCTATCTGTTAAATACGTGGGGAGGCGAAACGCATCGCGACTCCCCACGTATTTAACAGATTTCTGTTTTATTCGGCCTCCTAAATAAAAATTTAACCCCCCCACCCTCCTGACCAAAACTCCCTGGTGGTCCAGCGGGGAATCCAGAAGCCATCCCTGCATTCTCACACCCTCGTTTGCTGGTTTCATCACGGCGCCGATAGCCTGTGTCACAGGGGCTACCGGTGCCATTGGTCACCGGTAGCCCCTTGTGACCGGGGCTACCGGTCACATGGTCACCGTCACCATCTTGTGCTCCTACCATGTGACAGGGGCTGACCAATGGCACCGGTAGCCCCTGTGACATAGTATGGGCAAAGGCTATCGGCGCCATTTTGAGTCCTGGCATCGGACGGCCGGTGTGCAGGAGGTCGCTCTGGGACCCCCGTTGGACCCACAGGGACTTTTGGCCAGCTTGGGGAGGCCTCCTGACCCCCACAAGACTTGCCAAAAGTCCAGTGGGGGTCCGGGAGCGACCTCCTGCATGCCGGCCGTCCGATGCCTATACTCAAAATGGCACCGATCGCCTTTGCCCTCACTATGTATGACATAGTGAGGGCAAAGGCGATCACTTTGCGTCTCAAGACGCGATCACTTTGCATCTCAAAATGGCGCCGATTGCCTTTGCCCTCACTATGTGTGACATAGTGAGGGCAAAGGCGATCGGCGCCATTTTGAGTATTGGCATCGGACGGACAGCGTGCAGGAGGTCGCTCCTGGACCCCCGCTGGACTTTTGGCAAGTCTTGTGGGGGTCAGGAGGCCCCCCAAGCTGGCCAAAAGTCCCTGTGGGTCCAACGGGGGTCCCGGAGCGACCTCCTGCACGCCGGCCGTCCGATGCCAGGACTCAAAATGGCGCCGATAGCCTTTGCCCATACTATGTCACAGGGGCTACTGATGCCATTGGTCAGCCCCTGTCACATGGTAGGAGCACAAGATGGCGCCAGTGACCATGTGACAGGGGCTGATCAATGGCACCGGTAGCTCCTGTGACACTTGCTATCGGCGCCGTGATGAAACCGGCAAACGAGGGTGTGAGAATGCAGGGATGGCTTCTGGATTCCCCGCTGAACCACCAGGGAGTTTTGGTAAGTCTTGTGTGGGTCAGGAGGGTGGGGGGTTGTCGTTAATTTTAATTTTAGCCGGGACACGAATTTAACTTGCCGTATTAACGCATCGGGGCGCCATACGGCCAAATGTAACGCATTTGCGCCCCAACGAATCCGAATCACGAATGCAACGAAAACCTTTTGGCTGCACATCCCTACTGGTTAATAGTGCACACGCTGAGCTCCAGCCTCAAGAGTTGGCATGAATATTGTGGCAGTACTATACAATGCACTATGCCACAGTCAATCTGTACATGCCCTACAAGGGTGTTGCTAGTGCTGTGTACCAGACAACCTTCCTTACAGTGGGTGACACAACAGGTACTTTGCATTGGGAATGTGTATGGTACATGTAAGGGAATCCTTACCTGAAATGTAAGGCAGGCCAGTACCAGCATGGGAAGCAGACTGCAGAGGTGCTCCCGATGCACAGCTCCAGCAATACACCGCTTCCTCTGCTACTCGCCACCTGTGCAGATGCTGTTCCACACAGTACTGGCATACTCCTGCTGTGTACTTGTGGTACAGCACATGACCCTGTGTAAGAAGACTCACCCCAAGCACAGCTAACTGGAACAAAATGTTGGTCTAATGTTTACGTTGACCTACACTGTTTTGTAAATGGGGGCCCATGGCTTTCTAGGTAGCTATAGGCAGAAAGAGCTTGTAGAATTATACAGAAAAGAACAAGGATTTCATATGCCCTATTCAGAGCAGGCTCCTGACCCCCCCCCCAAGGCTTGCCAATAATCCCTGGGGGTCCAGCAAGGGTCGGAGAGCGATTTCGTTTTCGGCTGCCAGTAACCAAAATGGCGCCGATAGCCTTTGCCCATACTATGTCACAGAGGCTTTCGGCGCCATTGGTCAGCTCCTGTCACATGATAGGAGCACAAGATGGCGCCGATGGCCATGTGACAGGGGCTGACCAATAGCGCCGAAAGCCCCTGTGACATGGTCGTTCGGGCTATTCGGCACCATTTTGGCGCGCGGCTTGCACTGGCACGAACTAGGGCACGGAGGGCATGGCAAATGGAAGCCGGGACTCCGCTGGACCACCAGGGATCTTCGTAAGTCTTGGGGAGGGATCGGGGGGGTGGTGTATTATAATTAATTTAAATTTGGGGTGGTTTGGGGTGGTTTTTAATAAAAAAAAAATAATTTTTGCCCCTCTCCCCAGGCAAACCCGAAAACGAATTTTCCCCCAAATTTCGGGGGAAATTTCGTTTCCGGTTTCGGGGCCTCCGAAACAACGCCGTTTATGTCGTGTTTCGGAGGCTCCGAAACAACAACGAATTAGGAAATTTCGTTCAATTTCCTAAATAGGGCGAAAACCGAACCACATCTCTACTTATGACCCCTTGTCACGTAGTCCCTTGCCTCTTGGAGGTGGCATAGATTTAGAGGGCTGAACCCTGCAGCCTCGTCCCTGTAATGGACTGCTGCAGGGTGTCGATGCAAGGGATGATGATTCTGAGGTGGGATATGGCATCCACTCCAATATTTGCACCAATATATTTGTTAGTGTGCTTATGGCTGCAGTTATCATGATAGCATCTGGAGTATGAGCTGCAATACTGTGCTGCATGATGTGACACTCTGTGCAGGCTGCACATTTCTGCTCGCAAGAGCCTTGCTTCAGAGGAAGACATTAGAGATGCAGGATCTGGTGGGGTCCCCGATATAGGTGGTGTGGGTACTGCAGGTGGTGGTGCTGGGGCTGATGGTAGAGGTGGTGCCAGGCAAGATGGGGGTGATGGGCTCTGAGGCATCAATACTAGCATAGCTGGGCTGCTGCCAGAGTGCCTTCGGGTGCTGCTTGCAGGTTGCCAGCCTACTGGGTCTGGAATGAAAGTGTCAAGATCAAGTGAGACATTCACGCTTCTGCTTGCAGGGGACTGCATCACATACAGCGTTGGAGGTCTCTGTGGTGTCTGCTGCTCTTCCTCCTCCAAGTACTGTGTCTGATCATCCAAGAGCAAGGGCCTCTGCATGATTGTTATGGGCTGGCTCATCCCAGGAACATCCTGGCTGGTCCCTGGCCCTATCCAGCTGGGTCCTGGACATTCACGCCTGGGACCAGGATGTTCTTGTTGGCGAGCTGCGAAAACATAATACAAAAAGAAAAACAACACACATATGGCTGCACAACATAAAAATCTTATTGGCATCAGAGGAGCACATTGGTTGTTTTGAAAGTGATCATGTAATGCCAGTTTCTTGTGGGTTTCACTACTGTGTTTGGGTCATTCATCGTGAATGGCTAAAACACCAAGTTTAAGACACAGTATATGTCTAGCAGTTGCTGTGTGGCCTTTTGTGACTCAGGAGAACTTACCAGCTGCGACTTGTGAGGTGTCTAGCGGTGGCTCCAAGCCTTCAAAAACATCCAGTCCCAGACGCTCAATTAATCTCTGCTCCATTTCAGTTATCACCATTGGACACGGTGCCCCTCCGCCAGTTTGCTGCTGATATTTGTTGTGAGATGCGTTTTTAGCTTTAAGTTGGGCTTTGACATCTCTATAACGATGAGACACCCTCTCCCAAGTTCTCTGGATGCCACTGTGCCTGGTGATCATGTCGGTCCAAATATGAACTTTAGCTGACTTGCTTGTCTTGGCTGCTTTGTTCCCAAATAGATGTGCATAGTGCTGCGCAGTGAACCTAATAGCCCGCAGTCTCTGACGTGGTGCTGCCTGGCTGCCTGAAGGGGATGCCACTTCCTGTCCCGGAGGGGTGTCCTCCCTGCCCTCACTCTCCATCCCGCTCTCATCTCCCCTCCCTTTCTCCTCCCCCCACCTCACCCTGCCTTACCAACTCCCTTCCCCTCTGTCCTTCTCTATAACCTCTTCTACTCTTCCAACCACTCTTTCCTGACTAACCCCAACCCCATCCCCTGCCTTCCTATCCCTCCCCTCCTGCCTGTCTCTGCTGCTAACCCTGTCCCTACTTCTACTCCTACTCCTACTCCTCCTTCCCCTGGCACTCCTGCCCTCCTCCTCCCATTCCCTCTGCCTCCTCCTTCCTCTACTATCCTCACTCCTCTTCTCACCTCTCTTCCCACTCCTCTCACACTCCATTCTCTCCACACCTGCCTTGCACTCTGCCTCACACTCCTCATTCCTCACCTCCACCACTCCTCACCTCCACTCCTCACTTCCATGCCTCACCTCTACTCCTCACTTCCACCACTCCTCACCTCCACTCCTCCACACACGCAGGGCCGGCGTGTCCATTAGGTGAACTTCGGCAGTCGCCTATGGCGCTGAGCCATAGGGGGTGCCGAAGAGCAGCCACATGGTGTCGCAAGCGGGGCCTATCCTGCTCGAGGCAAAGATAAATAGAGACATAGTCGGCACCGAAACAGGGGGGGCACGACTGGGGATGGGACGCGACCGGGGGTGGGCGGCAGCGCAAGGGTCGCCTAGGATGCCCAATACCCTTGCACCGGCCCTGTCCACACCTCCACTCCTCCATCTCCACCACTCCTCCCCTCCATACCTCCACTCCTCCACTCCACAGAAAAAGACAAACTAGACCAACAAGTTTTCACTCCAACAAATATCACAAAAGACAAAGGTTAAGGGGAAACAAATGACAACAGAAAACAGCCCTACTCAATCTGCAATCGCAAAGAACTCCTCCAAAACTCCTCTACCAACACTGACTTCCTCTCCTCTCACTCCAACGCCAAACACACCCTCAAAGAAGGAGGTGCAGGAAGTGTGCTTTTATACTGGATGGATTATCGCAGTCCGTGATAATTTTTTTCCACAAAACGCGATGACGTTTCGCACAACACGATGATGTTTCGCTCAACGTGAAGCCGTTTCACTCAATGCGAAGACTTTTCACGGCATGTGATACCACCGCGGCATTCAATACTTACCTTTGCAAAGTGGTAACACATGAATTTAAATAGAACCACCCATTTTCTTGATGCATGTGTTATTTATGCATTATTTACAGCAGTTTGATAAATCCAGCTCTAAGTAAGGATCTAGTATGCTCTTCTAAGACCTAGATTCATCATTTTGCTATAACTTTCACATGAATATTTATTTATTTATTTATTTGAATAGACATATTTCACTACTTCCACAAGAAGAGTTCAGTGTGGATCACAATAAAAACATTAATAAAACATAAAACAAATCATATAAAACAATACATAAATTCATCAGCAGTTTAAAATTATGAATATTTATTTATTTACATAAGAAAGTATGGAATAGGCCAGAGGATCATTATTTGCAAGGAAGTGAATATGTACTTTCGACCTAGTTTGATGCACTCTCTACTTAGCTGCTATCAAGCTAGGTCGAGTGTACATTGTACAAGTCTCATCTTTGTGTATCTTTCCTCACTCCAAATCACATCAAATCTTCATTGATGTGTACTGTGCTGTTCATACTTCTGATTGTGCATATAAATCTTCCCCCCTAACCCTAGACCACCATCAAAAGCTCACCTCGAGCTTGACCCTCCTACAGTGGTATAAATAGTTGACATATGTGTACATCCCCAGAGGTACCCTCTCCCTCTCCCTCCCTCCCCCTAACAGCACCCACAATATTCATCACAAATCCCATTTCAGGTATATGTAGTTATTTCCAGCATTAAAACATGCATTACACTATCACACTCAACATTAAACCCTCATTTTCATAAACTCCTCCCTTTTGACTACATTTTTAAAATTTGCATACACGTCTTGCGATGCATTTATTATCCCTGGTGTTATGGCATTATCACAGGTGTTAGGGCCCTAATGCCTACAATAACGCCCTAATGCTACTTGATGAATGACCCTGTAAGATAGTAGAGTACAAAGGAGGAGGACTAAAAACACTGAACTGATGGCAGACTCTGACAGCAACATTGTTAGCCTATGCTACACTTCCAGAGTTCCTGTCAGAGCATCGCTGGGAGTGGATAAGACTCTACTAATTGGGGTTTGGGAGGATCCAGGTAGGCTGGGGAGTGTGGAATTGTGGTTGCAGGTGGGTGGGGAATGTAGGGTGGAGACAGAAGAGGGCTTAGTGAATTTTCCTCTATATCATGAAGGGAGGGAGAGGCCAACCTCAGGTCTCTTTAACCCACATCTATTTTATTTTTTATTTTTTGCAAGTTTGGTGATTAGAGGGGTTGGGAGAGGATCAGGTGCTAGCCTGCAGTACCGTTAAGTATTTTAATGGGTAGTAGTACATCGCTGCTGGCAGACACTTCTGTTCTGGCACCTGACCCCCCACTCAGATGCAAATATGAAATGACCAAAATGACTTTCCAGCACTTGACCCCTTCCCTTGACAGTTGGAGAAGCAGAGTAGCAGCTCTTCCCTACAACTGCCTCTTCTCCTCCTCTTCTGGCTTCGCTATGAAATTTGAACCCCTTAGCCTAGTGCAGGAAAAGTGAAGCCGGCAGTTGAGGCGGAAGCAGCTGCAGGGAAGATGCATTGCTCTCCTCCTACAGCTTCCAGTGGGAAGGGATCACCTCAGGAGCAGCAGTTTCAGACTGAGCTCAGACAAGGTGAGGGCTCTCCCCTGCATTCAGGCAGGGGATGGGCTGATCCCTTAGCACCACAGAAATGGGCTGCTCTGGAAGGGACTGGCTTCTAGGGATGTGCAGAGCAAAAGTTTATGTTCATAAGTCCATAAGTCGAAAGGGGGTCCCATTTGCGGTCAATATGGACATATGGAGAATTCCATAAGTTGAGTCTATGTCCATATGTGCAAATAAAAATTTAAACCCCTCAGCCTCCTTAATCCCCCCCCCCCCCCCCCAAGACTTACCAAAACTCCCTGGTGGTCCAGCGGGGTCAGGACGCCATTTCTGACCTCCTTTGCAAGGAGCACGTGACGTCGGCGTCACGTGATTCCCCGAACGATCGCTCCGGGACCCTCCGTTCGACCCAAAAGGAACTTTTGGCCAGCTTGGGGGGGCCTCCTGACACCCCCAAGCTGGCCAAAAGTTCCTTTTGGGTCGAACGGAGGGTCCCGGAGCGATCGCACGGGGAATCACGTGACGCCGCGTCACTCCGACGTGGCGCCGACGTCACGTGCTCCTCGCAAAGGAGTTCAGAAATGGCAGAAATGGCGTCCTGACTCCTCGCTGGACCACCAGGGAGTTGTGGTAAGTCTTTGGGGGGGGATTAAGGAAGGTGAGGGGTTTAAATTTTTATTTTGGATCAACAATCGCGATTTCCAACATATTCAACATAGCTATGTTGAATAAGTTGGAAATCCGATCGTTTTCGCCTCATCACTTTTTTAAGTTAAAAAAAAAAAAAGTAGCATTTTATATTTAAGTTCAAAACGAATGCACACCCCTACTGGCTTCTGCTACTGCTCCTGTTCTTTTTGCTGTCAACCTCTGCTTCCATATCTGGCCCAAGGTGCACTAGGTGTCTAAATAGCCAACAGCGTTTGGCATTGCCCATCTCAGCCCATGCCCAGGCAGGGTCTATCTTCCAAGCCGCAGAGTCTCTCCATGCATCCACTCTATAGTAGCCCTGAGCAGCCACTGCTGGGGATCAAAATTATCTGCAGCTACAGGAGGAAAGTGACGCACTGGAACAGGTGAGGAGCTCTGGATCACTAGCCTCATCTTTCTCCTTTTTCTTTATCCCCTGCTGCCTTCCTTCTTCACAGTTCACTAATTTTTTGTCTTACTACATTTATTTCATATATGCTTACACTTTATGGGGAAATAAAAGGTGCATGTCTTTTTATTATGGGGACACAGCTCTTTCCATCCATTTTTTTTTTTTTAATTTCTTTCACCGTGCATCGGAGACATGTACCCACATGGATCGATTTTCATAGGGGTGGGAAAAGGGTACAACATTTTTGTCTCTTGCACAGGTCGCTATTTTGCCTAAAGCTGGATTTATATAGAATTCAGTGACATAGTATAGTGATAAGCAGCGACCAGATGTCATTGATCCTTCAAGGAATTTTAATTTCTATATCTTCTAAGCGTGGTGTTAGTATACTATGACAATGCTGGACCAGCTTTTAAATATATACTTGTCATCATCTGTTAATTTTCTTGTGCCTGAGTTCTCTTTTCAGTTTGATCTTTTGGGAACTGGCAGTCTGTTTTTGTATAATTTTTTTTTTTTTTTTGCTACAGTAGGCAGTGTATTTTGTACTTCTATTCAAACTAAAAAATCTTTCTCTTGCAGAGACTGCTACAGTCACAGTATGTGCAGAGAATGGACTTAAAAGTCATTGTGCTAGAGGCTTCCATTGTGCTGAATAGAATCAACTAAAAAGGACAATACCATTGGCAGAGCCTGAAAACTTCCAGTCAGCCAGGAAGCAATGAAAATCAAATATGTTCAGCTGTTCCCAATTAGAAAACACACAACATATGGCATTCGTTGGGAAACTTCACAGCAGAAATAGTGTCAAACTGCCAACTGTATGACTGAGCATAAGGATGCAGATCTATCCCCTTGTGAAATGTTCTGTGCGGTATCATAAAAGAAATGATTTGGTTCAGGAAGTGAATAAAACCACAATAAAGAAGACAGTAGGATAAAGGTGACTAATCGATCAAAATAAATCCCACTCAATAGGTTTTTAATCACAATCCAAACATGTAAAAAATATATAAAAAAAAACAAAATGAAAGATGAGGAAAAGACTTCAGCACAACAGGGAGCGAGTATGCTCTCAATAAAATGTTTAAATTAACATCATAAGTGAAAAACTTCCTTCCGTCCTATTTTCTTTTTATTTCTTTTTATACTATTTTTATACTAATATTTTCTTCAAAAAATCACCACATGCAAAAACATTTTTATTACAAAAGGCTCATTACTTTCAAGATCAGATGCAGCTTGTACTAAATCTTGGCAGAAGAATGCACCTGCTTCTTCTAGTTTGAGCACATAACGTCAAATGAAAAAATGAAAATGTTTCTTATCACTCAAAGGTGCTTTCCAACTGCGATGTAATTGAAATTTTATATAAATTGATGCTGACAACATTTCGCCGCAATGTAGCTGCATCAGGGAAAAGCATAATCTTCAAGTTAGCTGCAACACATAAAATAATCATAATTGTAAAACTTTTATTTAAAAAAAACATTAACATACCAAAAAAATCAGTGATTCTACTCACAAATAGGTTGGTTAAACCTGATCCAACAGTTGTTAACAATGGTATTCTGGCTACCTACTCCTCAAAGGGATTGAAACAGAGTTAATGGAGAAACCTGTTTATATACAAAGTAGAAAGTTTTGATATCCATCAGTCCAGAGCATATCCCTCAGTCATGTGACCAATGCTATCAATGATCTACTTTCTCCTTGATTTTAAATGATGTTTTAAGTGAGCTTTTCTTTTTTATTAAGGGGATTTTCTTTAAAAAAAAAAAAAAAAAAAAGAGAAACCAGTCAATGTTAGAATTCAGTCCTTAAAGTTCCAATGTGTTGAGTAAAAAAACTATTTCTGTTCCCTACGCCTAAGAACTTTATCTCATCTCTATGTGAATCTTTATTCATCTGATCAAGTCTAGAGGACGTGAATGAAAAGGGGGTGGCTCGCATACACTATGCCGAACAAGCAGCAGCCCTCAAGATAGAAGGGCTCAGAATAGAAGAACAACAGTAAGCCGCTGCTGCCACAGCCGCCACCGAAGTGCGCAGAAAGGCTGAGCTAGAGATCACCTTAGACCTGTTGCAGCAAAAGGGAGAAGCAGCAGCCCTTGAAGCCCAAATTATAGGACTTGTTGTAGGGGGGAGTTGTCACAGCCACGAAAAGTAGCGGACGCAGGGTCCTCACCGGTGCATAAGGAGATTTGTCGCTGCATAGGAGGGAAGTTTTGGTGTCGGGGGAAGGGGAGGAGCGGAGCACCAAGGACTTTGCATAGGGGGAAAGCGTGGGGATGGATATATGCTAAGCATGGGGGGGGTGGCCCAATGAAGGCCTGGCATAAGCAATTACCTGGCCCGCAAGGCCAGGGGTGGGAGGAGGCGGCAGAACACTGCACGGAGCAGCAGTAGCCACAGAGGCATTCACAGAGCAGGATGCCAGTGGTCGGTGTTCCACCTTCACGGAGCGGAAGGCTGGAGTGGCATTCACGGAGCAGGATGCTAATGGTATACCACATTCATGGAGCGGAAGGATAGAGTGCTGCCATCTCCAAAAAAAAACCAGAAGGGTGGGTAAGAGTATGTAAATTTACCGGTTAGGACATAGGCTATAGGTATTGCCAATTATTAGGCTTGTTCAATATTTGTTGATTGTTAATGTGGCTCGCGAGAATGAGGGCTACTACCTGGAGATAATGCCCTTGTTCGATGTACATGCCCACGGTTGGTGAGACTCCAGCGTTGCTCTGGGCTTCAACAGCAAGAGGAAATGTGGAAGAAAAAAAAGAAAAAAAGGTTTTGCATTCACAAAAAAGTGAGATGTAGCTTGCTTGTTACGGCAGTTACTTCCCCAAAACCAAATAAGCCGATACTTTGCTTTCAATACATATCCAGCATAGCACTCTGCTTCAACAGCAGGGGAGAAAGTCTAACACTTCTCTTTCAACGCATAGCTCTCTGATACAATGGCAGGGGAATGTAGAAAAGAGGATCTGTAAATGGACAACAACCAACAAGGTCCGAATTGCATAGTCTGGGTGGACAGAGGCATGGGTGTAGCTTGCTTATTGCGGCGGTTACTACCCCTAATTAAGCTAGATATTCACTTGGATGCAGTTCCAGCAATGCTCTCTGCATTAATGGTGGGGTGGAAGGGAAATAGAACTAAAAGTTACTAAAAGCCAAGAGTAACAAGTATGTGAAGAAAAAAAAAAAGTACATAGCTTGCTGGGCAGACTGGATGGGCCGTTTGGTCTTCTTCTGCCGTCATTTCTATGTTTCTATGTTTCTATATGATCGATGGAAAGAATCTCAATGGATTAAACATGTTGCGGGACTAAGGATGGGAGAGCTCCAAGCCCTTTCGGACTGGCCACTGGATAACGGCAGAAGGCGGCAGGCTGGAATAGGCTGAGATAGGTGAGGACTGGAACATGGAAGCTGATGGCCTCAGGAACAGACGGACTCAGGATCAGACAAGTTAAAATCAGAGAACATTGGGGGAACTCAGAAGGAGAAGCCTCAAGGCGAAGATCCAGGAAGTTCAAGATAGCATTCTGGACACTCATCAAAGAGTAGCCAGGACAGACGAAGTGGATCATTCTGAAGACTACAAGCCAGGAGGAAGTAGAGGTCTTTGACTTTTCCAGATGAGGAAAAACCCACCAGCACCTTACACACCGCGCCTGGGGTGGTTGCGGGTCACTGGGCCACAGCACGCCCTACACAGCCCAACCGGCTGGTCACGGACCACACTGGGATGGATCAAGGCGAGTCCAGGAAGACATCTGGAAGATGGACATCAGGACATGGTAAAGAGGTCAAGGAACATCAAGGCTAAGACAATGGAGACATCAGGATGGGCGAAGCATCAGCAGAGACCAGAAGAGAAGACAATGAAGGATCCAACGAAGAACATGGAATGCCAATCAGGAGTGAGGAGTACACGGAAGTCCAATAGAAGACCAGCTCCTGAAGGACAGTTCCAGGAGGGAACATGCTCCTTGCAAAGGCAAAGTTGAACTGAGCACAGAGCCCTTTTGTAGGGTGAAGCAGAAAACACCCAGGGAGGAGCCTGAAGAGGACCACACCTGCACTGGCCCTTTAAATCTAGAAGAGAGGCGCGGCCCTGTGCCTAAGGGAAGTGGAAGCAGGGCAGCAGGACCATGGACAGCGGCATCCTGCCAGCTCAGCGCAGGAGCAGGAGAAGGACCGCAGAGCAGGAGAAGGGCCGCAGGACAGGCCCCAACATCAGTGGCGGCTTCCCTGCCGCCTGAGGAGGAACGGGGGCAGCTTCCTGCTTGGAGGAGATTGGGGATTGTGGCATCCAGGCCGCAAAGAAGACGGCTGGTTCGCGGCGGCTCCTGCCACGTTAGAAACCCTGGCACGGCTCCTGGCATTGGCGGCTTCAGGCAATGCCCCGGCTTCAGCTGCGGCCTCTGGGCCACGAAGGTAAGCACCTCATGTGGTTCCTGCCACGGGAGGAGCGCAACAAAACATGCGGTTTTTGTCTAGGCAATGTTTAATAATTGGAGCATCAATGCTTTTATTGTTATAATAACTATGATGCATTAAGGATTATTAATGCTTCTTTCACTATGTGTGTATATGTGTATGTGTGTATGTATGTTCAGTACAATTATTTTCTATGGAGATTGTGTATAATTTTTATTTTGTACACAATTATTTCATTAATTAAAATGAATTGAAAATGAATAAACTTATGAACAAAATAAAGATGATGTGGAAGATACAGAAGTTGGTGTTATACTCAGGCTTGTGAACCCTTGGGCTGACGGGAGGATGGTATACCTTAAGAGGAAGATCCGTAGGTTCTCCCATCGGGTGGCGAGGCAGAACAGAAGATGTGACCAGCTGACCCTCGGCGCTAGAGACTGAGGCAACTGTGGAGGCAGACAAAGAGTCGTGACGTCAAGAAGAGGAACGGAGTCTTCACAACTGGAAGTCCACGGTCCCCCCAGGAGGAGCCCGTAAGCACCCGGACCGCTGGGACTTAGGTGGACCTTTGAGAGGTCAAGGAGTCGAGAGTTCGGTGCAAGGGCTAACTGGAGTTTCACCCCTGGAAGCCCACGGTCCCCCCATTAGACTACTTCTCAGTATGGGTCTTCTCAACATCAGTTGAGAAGACCCAACATCAGTTCTCAACATACCCAACATCAGTTCTCAACATCAGTTGAGAACTGATGTTGAGAAGACCCATACTGAGAAGTAGTCTAATGGGCTTCTGTTAAGAAGTAGCTAAACACCTGGATTTTGGATTAATTTGTTGAATTGAATTAAATATTTAGATCTATGTTAAGAAATTTATGATCTGAATTTATCTTTTGGGAATGTGGAATTTTAGTTTTTGGTAATAAATGAATTGTAATTTATGAACATTGTCTATTCATGTGCAAGATGTTTTTAAATAAATGTTTAATCACATTGTGAATTTGTGATCTCTCTGTTGTGTGATATAACAATAGTCATGTGAGACATACTCCAGCATCATTAGTAGAATCAGTCCATGAAAATTAAGAGACATTCCCACCGTGCATTGCACCTGGATTCTACTTTAAAACGAAACAGTCTGGCCTAGTTTATTTGATATTCAAGCCAATGCAGGAAGATAATAAACCATTGCGTATGCTTCAAGGGTGTCAATAATTCCGCATAAATTAAGGACAAGAACCTTGGTTTTAGATTTAGTTGCTCAAAATGACATGATCACATCAATGGCTTACCTATAGGAGCAGAGACTAATCAGAAACCTTTAAGGATTTTCTTACAATATGGTCTTAAATTTGAGTATCACCCTGGAAAGGATTTGATTTCAGCAGATGTTTCAAGAACATTCCTTCCTGTGGAAGCACAAGAAAACAACAGAAATCAGTGTTAATATGCATCACCTCATTAAAAAAACAAACAAACCCACACAGCAGTTTCTGAGACAATATGGGAAGCCATTGCAAAAGGAAAAGAAAATTTCAGAAGAAGGTAATAGATGCTCTTAGTAGAGGATGAGCAAAGAAAACTTTCACATAGAATGCTAACAATATAAGGTAGTATTAGATTAGATCCTGTTCAAGGAATAATGTACAGGTATTCCAATTTCTATATGAGAGCAAATGCAGAACAGAGTGCATGAATTCCATGTTGGTGTGAAAAAAAAAACCAGACCAAATGGAGCACATCAAGGAAAAGACAGAAAAAAATGCACAGTGAGGCTCCTTAGCGAGTCAAATCTGTAGCATCTGAGCTACAATGCCCTATTTTATGTTCACTTACTAGAAATAATTTTATTTAACTTGCATCCTTGTGGGTACTGCAGGAATTCAGTGAGCAGCAGCAAGTGATCAGTCAGTCCATGATGGGGTGTACCATCAACCACTGTACAATTTGCATAAACTTGTGGCAGATAAAATCCGTGTGTTTCAGTGGGAAAGTGTTACAGAGCGTATGGGAGAATTCTTCCTTTTTTTCTCTGGTGTGTTGTTGCTGAGGAAGAAAGACAGTACTAGGTTGTCAGCATGCACATAAGTAGACATTGACAATAACACTCTGACAGTTCCATAACATACTTAAAATATTACTGTTGACAAGCTGGCAAGATTATTTCTGGCAGTGGCAGCAACAGTAGGAAGATGGGCTGCAATGAAGAAAAAGTAAATTAATAATCCTCCCATCCGAATCTCCTGCATGCTAGAACTCTTCCAACAAATGCATCCATCAACCCTTCGTCCACTAATAGCATTAGTATGCCAGCAGGTGATTAAACAAAGAGCATTCCACTTCCCACATCTATCATCAGTCATCAGGCATCATCGATGTCAATACTATCACAAGAAAAATCTCAGCTAAGCGCAAGTGGCAAATATTAGTTTAGGTTAGAATAGAAATAAATTATTATTTATTCTTCATATTAAATAATATATTTTTGTTTCTTGTATTGTACTTTATTGTTTTTATTTGGATTCTTTTGATTCAGTTTTAATGTGGTGAAGTTATAGTCATTATATTGTTCTTGTTTTACTTGATTACATATTTTGAAATTGTAAATCACTTAGAGCCTTGCCAGTTAGGTGATAAATAAATTCAAGTAAACAAATAAGATTAACAAATACAAACAAAAAATATATAATGTGATACCTTTTTATTGGACCAACTTAATACATTTCTTGAGTCGTTTTTGGGAGCTAACACTCTCTTATTCAGGTCAGAATAGAATGATAGGTAAGAAAGGATGTTAGAATATATAAAGACCTGAAAAAAGACTGAGGAGCCGATGCAATAAAGTGTGCTGAGCCCAGTGCACTTATAACCTGCAGATTGACGCAGGACAGCCTTCTGAAAGGAGATTGGTCCTATCACTGACATGTGACAGTAAAGGGACCAATCCGCAATAAGTGAAGGAGTGAATAAATGAATATTAAGTGCCCGACACTTTAATATTGATTTTATACACTCCTTCTTGTGCCGGTAGTCAGGCATGTGCACTGGTTAGGAAAATGGGACCCTGATAAATTCAGCATCCATTTTCTTAACCGGCGGACAGCCACCACAGCGGACCTCTTTCCTGCTTGCACTGTCAATGAGGCACTAGGGGCATGCAATCGCCCCTAGCGCCTCCTTGACAATGTGAACCCTAATTTAAATATTGCATTGCGCCCCCAGGAGAGGTGCCTGAGGGCTGTTTATGAAAGCGGGCGCTGAATACATAGCGCCCGCTTTCAGCGCAAGTTTTTTGCATCGGCCCCTGAGTCAGGAATTGTGTACATATTCCAGTTCCCAAGTGAAACTTTCCCACAGGCAGATACAGTAAAAACTCGGGAGAGCGGGCGAATGCCCACTCTCCCAGCGCGCGATTCAGTATTATAATTTATTTTAATTAGGGCTGGCGGTAAAAAGAGGCGTGTCCGTAGCGCCTCTTTTTTGACAGGAGCGGCGGTTGTCAGCGGGTTTGACAGCCGACGCTCAATTTTGCTGGTGTCGGTTCTTGAGCCCGCTGACAGCCATGGGTTCGGAAACCAGACGCGGGCAAAATTGAGCTTCCGGTTTTTGGCCCGCAAGCCGCGGGCCCATTTTAAATTTTTTTTTTTTTTTTTACTTTTTGTAACTTTTGGGGCCTCCGACTTAATATCGCCATGATATTAAGTGGGAGGGTGCACAGAAAAGCAGTTTTTACTGCTTTTCTGTGCACTTCCCCAGCGCCGGCAGAAATTAACGCCTACCTTTGGGTAGGCGTTAATTTCTTAAAGTAAAATGTGCAGCCAAGCCGCACATTTTACTTACTGTATCGCGCGGGAATACCTAATAGGGCCATCAACATGCATTTGCATGTGGCGGGCGCTATTAGGTTCAGGGGGGTTGGACGTATGTTTTGGACGCGCTATTAACCCTTACTGAATAAGGGGTGAAGCTAGCGTGTCCAAAACGCGTGTCCAGATGCCGGCTAACAGTGCGCTCCGTCGGAGCTCACTGTACTGTATCAGCCCGCAAGTTACTCTGACTCTGGCTTTAGAAATAATCCAGGACTGTGCCTAATAATTAATATATTTGTATCTGTCCAGCCTGCAGTAGCTGACCTATGTAAGGTCGATTATATTAGCATTTCACTATCAACTACTATATTGCAAGGCTTCAATTTTTACTATGACTATTTCATAATGCTAGACAAATATTCCCAATTAACCATAATTATTTTATATTATTTGATTTACCTATTTGTATATTTCTTATATATAAGTTACAGCACTGTGATTTTTTTATATGATATGCTGTGCTTCCTAAACTTCAAAACTATATCTATATATTTTTAACATATTTTCTAATGAATTAGGTGCTCTTGAAATGTGCTGTATTGAATGTACCTAAAACTAAACATTTCCATTTATCCACAATAAGAGTGCAAGCTTTCCCACACTGCTCTATAAATATACCTAAACTATACTTCGGTGAAACCACATCTGACAGTGAGATGGCTAATCAGTTTCATGCCTGTGTAATCTTTAACCCCTCTGTTGAGATTGCCAACAATGGTGTCAGTTAGTGTCTCCTGAAAACTAGGCTGAGTCCACCAATTCATTTCACTTAGGCCAACAAATGGCATTCCGTTATTAGCGACCTGATCAAGATTTTTAATTGGTGGCCTAGAGACAAAAGACGCTGACCCCATGTCAATCTCTTGAGATCGCCAGTCAGCCATGTTTCAATAAAGTTCTTATTCAATAAACACATTATTTGGAATACCACAGAAAATTATAATATAAGGCAACTTAGGTCTTACTATAGGTTAAGAGAGCGCTATGTTTAACACTTGGAACCTTTTAGGTGTGGGAGTCACAAGGGGGAGTAGGTTTTCAGTGAGTGGCAGAAGGGCTTATCCCTCAAAGGGGATAGGGTTCCATGAGAGGTATAAAAGGAGCTTTCCACAAAGCACAAGACAAGGAGAGAGAGTTGACAGTCGCCCAGAAGTTGTGATTATAGTTCCAAGTGGAGTTGGGCTGGGAGACAGAAGGTACAGCAGGAGTTCTGTACCTGTCCTGGAATTCCAGTTGTTGGAGCTGGGGAAGAGGAGGGACTTTCCTGACATAGGTGGAGTGGCTTTGACATTTTTCCAACCACTAGAAGCTACTGGAAGACCATCCCACCAGCTGTGAGTACGGTGAAGAATTTTGAAAGGAACTGTGCTTTTATCCTGGGGCACAGCAGTCCAAAAGTATTGAGGAGGAAGTGTTGTACCCCTGCAGTGAAGAGACTTACACGGTATATGAACTGTGCTGTGTGCCAGTGCCTCTGAGTTTTTTCTGCGCAGTCATAAAATGTTTCTGTCTTTTGCATTTTTTCTAGGTTGAGTCTTTCAGATTTTCCCTTGTAATTGCTGGACTTTTTTTTTTTTGGTTTGGAACACACCTTCTGGCACGGACTATTCTTTCATGTGTTGCTAATTCCCATAGTGGCTTTTCCTATTCTCATTCCATGGGACACAGCTGTGTGTTTTCCTTTCCCTACCTTGTGTAAGTTATTCTAGGGCTCTGCAGAAGTGGGAAGGTAAACCCCCTTCCCTGATGGAGGGTTATAATAGAAACATAATTGTTGTTGGCAGATAGAGATCATGTGGCCTGCTCAGTCTGGCCTGTCCCCTTGTGTCTTTGCCAGAGCCATAGCTAGCCTATGGCTGGTATAGCCACAGCCAGAGGTGCCATCCATCCTGGGGCATTAATGCTCTCTCACAATGGAGGAGAAAAGCCACTTGCCCTCCTCCTGATACAGCTCTGAGCTCTGCCACTGGTGGGGGGGGGGCGGGGAGAAGATGAACTGCTGCACTTGCTTTTGGTGTGTGTGTCGTCCCCCCCCCCCCCCCCCCCATTCCTCAGGGCCCCCCTTGAAGTGGGAGAGTAAAAATTGTGATAAAAATACCAACACTGCTATCCAGCGGAGGCGGCCTCCACAGGATGCCCTCCCTCAGCAATCTAACAGCAGCGCTGTTTGTGAGGCCATGAGATGAATCATCGGCTTCCCTGCTCCATTTGGGAGCAGGAAGAGTGGGGCACCCACTGACTTAAAGAAGAAGCCACCACCAAGCCCCCAATGCAGTCAGAATAACACAGCCCCCAGAGCCACAAGAAGCAGTAACCTCCTTTACCCTGGGCACTCAGGAGGAGCAGCACAGGCTGCAGGGCCTCAAGAAGAAGAATCATCCACTCCCACTCTTCCCTCACAGTCAGGTGCAGGAGGAGTAGCACCAAGGCATCCACCAGCCCGAAGATGCAGTATTGGCCTTTCCTCAGTCTGGAGCAGGAGCAAGATCAGCATGGCTAGAAAAAGGAGGCTTGTAGGCCCTCAGGCTGAAGGAGAAGGCTGCTGCTGCTGCTCCTTGTGCTTCTAGAGAGGGGAAGTAAGTGAGAGAGAGAGAGAGAGTGTGTGTGTGTGTGTGTGTGTGTGTGTGTGTGTGTGTGTGAGTGAATGATTGAATATGGGAGAAAGAGAGGAGAAAGTATGTGAGTAACAGGGCCGGCGGAAGCACTAGGCGAACTAGGCGATCGCCTAGGGCGCTGAGCATTAGGGGGCGCCGAGCCGCTGATGGCCAATGGCCGCCGGTGGACGTCATCCCAATGGCGGCTGAGCGGTGAACTACTGCTATGCTGTGTGCCGGATACACACAGCAAGAAGATCGGCAGGACCGTGGTACAGTCGCGTCTAAACATGCTGGTGCTCCTCCTCCTTCCTGCCCGCGCGGCCCCGGAAGAAAAATGTTGCCGGAGCCGCGCGGGCAGGAAGGAGGAGGAGCATCAGCCAATGCAGGAACTTCTCCTCCTTCCTGCCCGCGCGGCCCCGAAAGAAAAATGTTGCCGGAGCCGCGCGGGCAGGAAAGAGGAGGAGCATCAGCCAATGCAGGAACTTCTCCTCCTTCCTGCCCGCGCGGCCCCGGAAGAAAAATGTTGCCGGAGCCGCGCGGGCAGGAAGGAGGAGGAGCATCAGCCGCGTGCCGGAAGGAGGAGGAGCATCAGCCACGTGCAGAAGAGGATCAGCGCGGCTCGAGAAGACCGGGGCCGTTGCAGAGCCCATCCTGCAGTGGCCCGTGAAGAGGAGGCCCAGAGGTGAGAGAGAGACTGAGGGTTTGTACAGTGTGCATGTGTGCGTGTATGAGATGAGTTGAGAGACTGTGTGTGTGTATGGGAGTGAAGACCTGAATGTTTGCAGAGACAGCATGGGAGAGCCTCTGTGTGTGTGAGAGACAGCATGTGATAGTGAGAGCCTGTGCTTGAGCAAGACAGCATGTAGGAGTGAGAGAGAGCCTGTGTGTGTGTGTGTGTGTGCAGGGCCGGTGCAAGGGGATTTGGCACCCTAGGCGAGCCTTCTTCCTTGCGCCCCCCCCGGTCTCGGCCCCGACTCCTACCTCATTCTCAATCACGCCCGCTGACTGGGGTTTTCTGGGTCGCGAGCAGATTGGGCACTGCTTGCGGCCCGCCAAATCTCCACTCCTCTTTGCCACCACTTGCGGCCCCATATGGCTCGCACCCAGTGGCGCACCAAGGGTCTCCGGCGCCCAGGGGCCAATGCATTTGTGTGCCACAGAAAATCAGTGGCATCTCTAGACAGAAGAATTTGTTTTGGGTGGGGGGGGGAGCCAAAATGACATTTCTTCATCACGCCCACCTCTATAGCATGGATCCTGCTTTAAAATTGGTTATAAAAAAAAGTGTTGTTAAAAAAAGTCCAAAGGGTCCTCTGCATTATTTTAAAAAGCTGGCCAGTTTCACACTATAAAATTATTTGATAGCCTCATTCAACTAATTCTATATGGCTATGAGAGTGAAGTCTGGAATATATAGGAAGGGACAGAATGTCAATACAAATCCTGCACCTCCAGTTCTGTATCTCTGTGCATCCACTGAAATTCCCCCAAACAATGGAGCTTGGATGTTTCCCTTACAGCTCATCATACTAAAAGATATTTTCAAATTCTGGTGTCACCTCACAGCAACAGCAGCACAAACACCTTCCACTGCCAGACACATTGTTAACTAACACAAAGCACCGCAAAAAAGACACCCAAAATCTATACTGCAATCCCATCATAACATAACAGTAATAACACCAAGGACTCAAACAACAATAACCCTACCTGTGAATAAGCAAGGGTAAATATTACACTGGGTCCTAGAATACCAATACACCACCTACTGAGGAAACAAAACAAACCCAATTGCTATAGATCTCTATACAGACACTATATGATAGCAGAATCTCTCATCATGGTCACACACACAGAGCAGAGACAGACCCTCACCAAATACAGAATACAAAATAAAGGAGCACAAATTAGAAAAAACTGAAATGGAAACCCCAAGAAGCCAGACTCTGTGTATTAGCAATGGAAAAACAGAACAACCATTCCTCATAAAACAAATAAAATCAAGAAACAAAGCATCAGTTATAATAGTAAAACCATACTAATAAAATATTTTAAAACTACTGATAAATAGAATTTCTATTAATTAAAATCATATACATTTTTTACAATTTCCCAAACACCAATAAAATATTTCAAAACAGAACATATATCAAATAACACACAATAATTAAAACTAATAAGGATTTTAAAAAGCCCCTGCTGTCCATACATGGGAGCTCTTGATTTCCAGTCACCCTGATATTGTCGAGGATTAGGAGGTTATCCTCTCTCTCTCACACATACTCACATGTCCATTCTCTCTCACACATACACTGTCACATACATACACATTCATGCTCTTATACCCAACCATAACCTCTCGCTCTCACAGACACTGACACACTCAGGCTCTAAGGCACTCTCTCCCCCTCCACACACACTCCCACACAAACTCTTACTCCCCTGGATTTTCTCATACACACTCATGCTCTCACTCTCACTGGCTCCCTCACATACACACAAACACACACTGCCAGGCAAGCTCCCACTCGTTCTCACACAGACACACAGACACACACACACACACACACACACACACACACACACAGGCAAGCTCCTAGTCATTCTCACACTGAACCCCAGGCAGGCTCCCATTCATTTTCACACCACTCCCTCCCCATCCCCCAGGCATGCACACATTCATTCTCACACACACAGACCCCCAGGCAGGCACCAATTTATTCTCACACACACACATACACCACAAACAGGCAGGCACCTATTCTCACACATACAAACCCCAGGAAGACACCCATACATTCTCATTCACAGACACACCCTCAGGCAGGCACCCATGCATTCACACACATACACCGCCAGGCAGACTCCCATTCATACACATGCACACACTAAAGGCAGAGACCCCCTCTCTTTCTTTTGCCAGCAACCTCAGAGCCTCTCTCATTCTTCTGCTGCCACTGTCACTGCTGCTGTATGGCTATTGCGGAGGTGCTGATTGCTGCTATTGGCACTGAAGCACATTCTGCTGCCTCCTCTGTGCAGGCCCCATGAGCTTCCAGTTCCTCTATGCTGATCTCGTACATTGTGAGATCCGCATAGAGAAAGTGCTACTCTTGCACATTCCCAAAGATTACATGTGCCAATCAGTAAAAAGTAATTTATTTCTTTTTACATTTGCTGTCTGATCTTAGTTTTCTAATCGGTTGGTCACAGGCTTTTTTTTTTTCCACCTTCCCTTTCTTATTTTTTTGCCAATTCCTTTTATAACATATTTCTTTTCTCTCCATCTGTCTGCTTCCCTCAAACACACAGTCAGGTTCTCAATCTCACATGCTTTCTCTCTCTCACATACACAGGCACTCATTCTCACATGCTGTCCCTCATACAATCATTTATACACAGTCTCTCTCTTGCACATGCTGTCTAACTCTCACTCCCACATGCTGTCTTGCTCAAGCACAGGTTCTCACTGTCACATGCTCTCTCTCATACAATCATTCCTACACACAGGCTCTCACTGTCACATGCTGACTCACACACACAGGCTCTCTCTCACTCCCACATGCTGTCCTGCTCAAGCACAGGCTCTCACTGTCACATGCTCTCTCTCATACAATCATTCCTACACACAGGCTCTCACTGTCACATGCTGACTCACACACACACACACACACAGGCTCTCTCTCACTCCTACATGCTGTCTTGCTCAAGCACAGGCTCTCACTATCACATGCTGTCTCTCACACACACAGAGGCTCTCCCATGCTGTCTCTGCAAACATTCAGGTCTTCACTCCCACACACACACACAGTCTCTCAACTCATCTCATACACGCACACATGCACACTGTACAAACCCTCAGTCTCTCTCTCACCTCTGGGCCTCCTCTTCACGGGCCACTGCAGGATGGGCTCTGCAACGGCCCCGGTCTTCTCGAGCCGCGCTGATCCTCTTCTGCACGTGGCTGATGCTCCTCCTCCTTCCGGCACGCGGCTGATGCTCCTCCTCCTTCCTGCCCGCGCGGCTCCGGCAACATTTTTCTTCCGGGGCCGCGCGGGCAGGAAGGAGGAGAAGTTCCTGCATTGGCTGATGCTCCTCCTCTTTCCTGCCCGCGCGGCTCCGGCAACATTTTTCTTTCGGGGCCGCGCGGGCAGGAAGGAGGAGAAGTTCCTGCATTGGCTGATGCTCCTCCTCCTTCCTGCCCGCGCGGCTCCGGCAACATTTTTCTTCCGGGGCCGCGCGGGCAGGAAGGAGGAGGAGCACCAGCATGTTTAGACGCGACTGTACCACGGTCCTGCCGATCTTCTTGCTGTGTGTATCCGGCACACAGCATAGCAGTAGTTCACCGCTCAGCCGCCATTGGGATGACGTCCACCGGCGGCCATTGGCCATCAGCGGCTCGGCGCCCCCTAATGCTCAGCGCCCTAGGCGATCGCCTAGTTCGCCTAGTGCTTCCGCCGGCCCTGTGTGTGTGAGTCAGCATGTGACAGTGAGAGCCTGTGTGTAGGAATGATTGTATGAGAGAGAGCATGTGACAGTGAGAGCCTGTGCTTGAGCAGGACAGCATGTGGGAGTGAGAGAGAGCCTGTGTGTGTGAGTCAGCATGTGACAGTGAGAGCCTGTGTGTAGGAATGATTGTATGAGAGAGAGCATGTGACAGTGAGAACCTGTGCTTGAGCAAGACAGCATGTGGGAGTGAGAGTTAGACAGCATGTGCAAGAGAGAGACTGTGTATAAATGATTGTATGAGGGACAGCATGTGAGAATGAGTGCCTGTGTATGTGAGAGAGAGAAAGCATGTGAGATTGAGAACCTGACTGTGTGTTTGAGGGAAGCAGACAGATGGAGAGAAAAGAAATATGTTATAAAAGGAATTGGCAAAAAAATAAGAAAGGGAAGGTGGAAAAAAAAAAGCCTGTGACCAACCGATTAGAAAACTAAGATCAGACAGCAAATGTAAAAAGAAATAAATTACTTTTTACTGATTGGCACATGTAATCTTTGGGAATGTGCAAGAGTAGCACTTTCTCTATGCGGATCTCACAATGTACGAGATCAGCATAGAGGAACTGGAAGCTCATGGGGCCTGCACAGAGGAGGCAGCAGAATGTGCTTCAGTGCCAATAGCAGCAATCAGCACCTCCGCAATAGCCATACAGCAGCAGTGACAGTGGCAGCAGAAGAATGAGAGAGGCTCTGAGGTTGCTGGCAAAGAAAGAGAGGGGGTCTCTGCCTTTAGTGTGTGCATGTGTATGAATGGGAGTCTGCCTGGCGGTGTATGTGTGTGAATGCATGGGTGCCTGCCTGAGGGTGTGTCTGTGAATGAGAATGTATGGGTGTCTTCCTGGGGTTTGTATGTGTGAGAATAGGTGCCTGCCTGTTTGTGGTGTATGTGTGTGTGTGAGAATAAATTGGTGCCTGCCTGGGGGTCTGTGTGTGTGAGAATGAATGTGTGCATGCCTGGGGGATGGGGAGGGAGTGGTGTGAAAA
The DNA here is from genome assembly GCF_901001135.1 of Rhinatrema bivittatum. Lineage (NCBI taxonomy): Eukaryota > Metazoa > Chordata > Amphibia > Gymnophiona > Rhinatrematidae > Rhinatrema > Rhinatrema bivittatum. The sequence goes on from NC_042616.1 coordinate 698,961,015, forward strand.
TGAATGGGAGCCTGCCTGGGGTTCAGTGTGAGAATGACTAGGAGCTTGCCTGTGTGTGTGTGTGTGTGTGTGTGTGTGTGTGTGTGTCTGTGTGTCTGTGTGAGAACGAGTGGGAGCTTGCCTGGCAGTGTGTGTTTGTGTGTATGTGAGGGAGCCAGTGAGAGTGAGAGCATGAGTGTGTATGAGAAAATCCAGGGGAGTAAGAGTTTGTGTGGGAGTGTGTGTGGAGGGGGAGAGAGTGCCTTAGAGCCTGAGTGTGTCAGTGTCTGTGAGAGCGAGAGGTTATGGTTGGGTATAAGAGCATGAATGTGTATGTATGTGACAGTGTATGTGTGAGAGAGAATGGACATGTGAGTATGTGTGAGAGAGAGAGGATAACCTCCTAATCCTCGACAATATCAGGGTGACTGGAAATCAAGAGCTCCCATGTATGGACAGCAGGGGCTTTTTAAAATCCTTATTAGTTTTAATTATTGTGTGTTATTTGATATATGTTCTGTTTTGAAATATTTTATTGGTGTTTGGGAAATTGTAAAAAATGTATATGATTTTAATTAATAGAAATTCTATTTATCAGTAGTTTTAAAATATTTTATTAGTATGGTTTTACTATTATAACTGATGCTTTGTTTCTTGATTTTATTTGTTTTATGAGGAATGGTTGTTCTGTTTTTCCATTGCTAATACACAGAGTCTGGCTTCTTGGGGTTTCCATTTCAGTTTTTTCTAATTTGTGCTCCTTTATTTTGTATTCTGTATTTGGTGAGGGTCTGTCTCTGCTCTGTGTGTGTGACCATGATGAGAGATTCTGCTATCATATAGTGTCTGTATAGAGATCTATAGCAATTGGGTTTGTTTTGTTTCCTCAGTAGGTGGTGTATTGGTATTCTAGGACCCAGTGTAATATTTACCCTTGCTTATTCACAGGTAGGGTTATTGTTGTTTGAGTCCTTGGTGTTATTACTGTTATGTTATGATGGGATTGCAGTATAGATTTTGGGTGTCTTTTTTGCGGTGCTTTGTGTTAGTTAACAATGTGTCTGGCAGTGGAAGGTGTTTGTGCTGCTGTTGCTGTGAGGTGACACCAGAATTTGAAAATATCTTTTAGTATGATGAGCTGTAAGGGAAACATCCAAGCTCCATTGTTTGGGGGAATTTCAGTGGATGCACAGAGATACAGAACTGGAGGTGCAGGATTTGTATTGACATTCTGTCCCTTCCTATATATTCCAGACTTCACTCTCATAGCCATATAGAATTAGTTGAATGAGGCTATCAAATAATTTTATAGTGTGAAACTGGCCAGCTTTTTAAAATAATGCAGAGGACCCTTTGGACTTTTTTTAACAACACTTTTTTTTATAACCAATTTTAAAGCAGGATCCATGCTATAGAGGTGGGCGTGATGAAGAAATGTCATTTTGGCTCCCCCCCCCACCCAAAACAAATTCTTCTGTCTAGAGATGCCACTGATTTTCTGTGGCACACAAATGCATTGGCCCCTGGGCGCCGGAGACCCTTGGTGCGCCACTGGGTGCGAGCCATATGGGGCCGCAAGTGGTGGCAAAGAGGAGTGGAGATTTGGCGGGCCGCAAGCAGTGCCCAATCTGCTCGCGACCCAGAAAACCCCAGTCAGCGGGCGTGATTGAGAATGAGGTAGTAGTCGGGGCCGAGACCGGGGGGGGCGCAAGGAAGAAGGCTCGCCTAGGGTGCCAAATCCCCTTGCACCGGCCCTGGTGAGTAATAACCGTCCTACTCTCCTCCTGATAATCTACAACAATCTCAGGGTATCTGGAAACCAAACGTTCTCAGTTACGAAAATCAGTTGATTTTTAAAATCCTTATTAGTTTTAATTATTGGGTATTATTTGATGTGTCTTCAGTTTTGAAATATTTTATTAGCGTTTGGAAAAGTTTAATGAGTTTTTAATTAATGGGTGTTCTATTCATTGGTTGTTTTGAAATATTTATTGTTTTTATTAGTATGGTTTTACTATTATGATTAATGTTTTATATTTTTTTATTTTGTTTGATACTTTATGAGGAATGATTATGTTTCTCTTATTCCACTGTTGCACTGCATACAGAGTTTGGCTTGTTGTGGTTTCCAGTTAGATTCTTGTCTACACCTTTATGATCTCTTTATTCTGTATTTGAGGGTCTTTCTGTGGTCCGATATACGACTGAGGTGAGGGATTCTGCTAGCATGTAGTTTCTGCGTTGAGATCTATAACTGGCTTGTTCTGTTTTCCTAATAGGAGGTATATTGGCGATCTAGAACGTGGTATAATATTTACAGTGTTGTCTTTTCATAGATAGGGTTGCTACTGTTTGTGCTGGCTCTTAGTGCTATTCTGATATAGGAGATTTACTATATTGTAATTGGAATTCAATTTACTCATGGCTTTCTCAGGGCCAAGCCCACACCCAGCATACATTACCATAGGTATAATACCGTATGGGCTGTAAGCATCTTTTTTGCTTTTCTTGTTGACACTACAACACAAGCACATAGTTATAGGTGGAAGTCCTGAACCACATTAATGCACAAACACAGGAGGTCAGGAAATAAATATTTCAAGTCCACTCGATTTGCTGTTCAAGAGGTAAGCTTTATATAATTTCATAGAACAGTTCAAACAATCAGGCAAATATATAACCTTTACCTCTTGAACAGCAAAACGAGTGGACTTGAATGATTTATTTCCTGACCTCTTGTGTTTGTGACATTTCAGCACAACATGTAAATAGAATATACATGCTGTTAGTGATATTTTTACCTCAGAAGACTGTACTTTGAATGTTCTTTTTCATGTACTACAATGAAAAGACGTGAGCTAAATATACTAATGTATAAATAAAATAAATATTTTCTAAATGCATAATTTTAAATTTGTGTGGGAAAAGTATGACAAAGGTGTGTGTGAGGGGGGAGCACAAGGCTTTAGGGGACAGAGTAGAGCTATCAAGCAACATGCTGGGATTTCATTTTGAAATTTCTGTTTGACTTTGTCTCTGCCTCAGCGCAGGTGCAAAAGGTTCCAGCTGGTCCCCAGATTTTCAAAGTGAAATTTTGTGGGCAGTTTCCCATCCTCTTACATTATGTACATTTTTATAAATAAATAAAGCTCATAGTGCCCAAACGAACAAGAGGAAACTGCTGGGTGAAAATTAAAATAAATGTAAAGCTCCCTACATTTAACAGTCTCCTGGCTTGCGGTGTTGTATGTTGTGTTCAGGGTGAGGGCACATTTTTTCACTAGACCATAGGTGCCAAATGGCCTGGCTATGGCTCTGGTCTTTGCAGATCTTAATCAATCTCCAGTTATCTCTCTCCTTCAGCTTTATCACTGCCCTCTATATCTAGAGCCATGCCTGATTTCTCTCTGTGATTTGTTTACTACCTACTCTGCTGTTAAGTTATTCCAGGCATGCAATATACTCTCAGTAAGCATGATATTTAGTTTTCTTATTAATTATACATTGAGTACTAGATAGAAGCATCGTGTTATAATTTCCTGAAGTAGGTAAGACCTGAAATGTTGCTACATGGAGCTCAGGGGCCATGTAGCACCTATGACTTCCAGTGGAATCAAGCTGAAAAGGTATACAAGTTTATTTTCAAAAGGATCCAGCCTCCTAACTTCAGAAATTAGGCACATAAACACGGCATTTTGAATAATGGCTCAGAGCAGCTACAAAAGGCTACCTGTTTTCATCAAGTGCAGAATGGGCAGATAAAGAAAACAGAGCCATTTATAGTAAGTTTTCAATGTTAGCCAGCTAAATTTAGCATGCAATCAGACTAGCGAGCTGTGCACTAAGAAGTCCATATTGAAAGGGGTTAGTTGGGTAGCTTTTCAGCTACACCAACAAAAGTATGTAATTGCACATCCCCTCCGATCATCACTAGCTAAATAATACTTATGTAACGTTTTACCTGTGTAAAATTTAGACAGAGAAAAGAAAGATGGGAGGTGCTTCGGGGGCAAGGCTTAAGTTTAGCCAGGCAGCACCAATATTAATTGCTACCTGGTTAAATGTACCCAGGTGAGTCTAGTCAGAGAAAATCTTTTACTAAAGTAACCCCAGTAAGTTTGCTGGGGTTACTTTAGTAAGGGGTTACTTTAGTAAGCAGAAGGGTTACAGATACCTTCTGCTGAATTTCTCACCTGAAGTTACCTGGGCAGATACTCACTTCCCTCACTTCTGAATATGAAACACTAAGAGCCCTATGTTAAAAATATGAAAGTGCCTAATATTTAGGAGTTAGGAACCTAGATCTCCCTAAATAAATATTCTCACAGTCTCAGCATCTAAATACAGGAGGCTTGTGTTAATGTGCAAGCAGTCTTTTGCTTTACTAGGATGACAGAGGGCAGAGTAGTATGGACTTCAGCCTTTTCTCCACAGAATCAGCATAACAGAAAACAGGTAGAAAAGTCTACATACCTTAGCAGTTCTAAATCAAAGGTTTCAGCAATAGGATGTTTTGTAATAGGAGCTATATTTTTCTCATCCCCAGGGCCTGTTTCTTACCTCCTAGGCTTACTCTCTTATTCCCCAGCTTAGGGAAACGCCCTGGCATCAAGATTCCCTTCTGGCTATGCCTTATAGGGATGTGAATCGTTTTAGGACGATTAAAATTATCGTCCGATAATTTTAATATCGTCTTAAACCGTTATGGAACACAATACAATACAGATTCTAACGATTTATCGTTATAAATCGTTAGAATCGTGAGCCGGCACACTAAAACCCCCTAAAACCCACCCCCGACCCTTTAAATTAAATCCCCCACCCCCAATAACTTAAATAACCTGCGGGTCCAGCGGCGGTCCTGAACGGCAGCGGTCCGGAACGGGCTCCTGCTCCTGAATCTTGTCGTCTTCAGCCGGCGCCATTTTCCAAAATGGCGCCGAAAAATGGCGGTGGCCATAGACGAAAAAGATTGGACGGCAGGAGGTCCTTCCGGACCCCCGCTGGACTTTTGGCAAGTCTCGTGGGGGTCAGGAGGCCCCCCACAAGCTGGCCAAAAGTTCCTGGAGGTCCAGCGGGGGTCAGGGAGCGATTTCCCGCCGCGAATCATTTTCGTACGGAAAATGGCGCCGGCAGGAGATCGACTGCAGGAGGTCGTTCAGCGAGGGTTCCGGCGCCTCGCTGAACGACCTCCTGCAGTCGATCTCCTGCCGGCGCCATTTTCCGTATGGAAAATGGCGCCGGCCATACGCGTATGGCCGGCGCCTGGAGGTCCAGCGGCGCCTGGAGGTCCAGCGGCGGGAAATCGCTCCCTGACCCCCGCTGGACCTCCAGGAACTTTTGGCCAGCTTGTGGGGGGCCTCCTGACCCCCACGAGACTTGCCAAAAGTCCAGCGGGGGTCCGGAAGGACCTCCTGCCGTCCAATCTTTTTCGTCTATGGCCGCCGCCATTTTTCGGCGCCATTTTGGAAAATGGCGCCGGCTGAAGACGACAAGATTCAGGAGCAGGAGCCCGTTCCGGACCGCCGCTGGACCCGCAGGTTATTTAAGTTATTTGGGGGGGGGTTCGGGAGGGTGGGGGATTTAATTTAAAGGGTCGGGGGTGGGTTTTAGGGGGTTTTAATGTGCCGGTTTTTTCGATTTTTTCGATTTTTAACGATTTTTAACGATTTTTCACGATATTTTACCCCCCCAAACGGCAACAATACGATTCCCTCCCCCTCCCAGCCGAAATCGATCGTTAAGACGATCGAGGACACGATTCACATCCCTAATGCCTTATTGTGGACCAGACTAAATGCCTGGTCCTGTTCTTTCAATGGAGTCCCGATATATGCTTCTTTACAAGATAATTTAATTTAGGAACCTTAAAAGCTGGCAAAGCCAAAGGCTCGGTCAGGTCAGGGGAATGGACTTAGGACTCACTGCTGAATTCCAGAACTGAGTGCCTAACTTAGGCATCTTAACTTAAGTGAATCAATAAGTGTCCTAAATTTAGGAGCCTCAGTTTAAGGTTCCAAAAGTTAACGTCAGGCACCTATATTCAGCCCAAAATTAAGGCGGTTTACATCAGCTGATATTAGATGCCAAACTTATGGGATTATTTTCTAAGGGCTTACTGCATGCAATATGGCCGTATCGCATGCGATATCATGCAAATTAGGGGGAGGGGAGGAGTCTGGGTGGGGAGGGGCGAAGTTGGTTGTGTCTTCGCTGCCGGCGATAATGTTACTAACATTATCGTCGGCAGTAGCACACCAAATAGCACCACCTTTCACGGTGGCAGTATTCGGTGTGAAAGTCGGCAGCCGGCGCACTGCCATGGTGTGAAGGCTGCGGGCTTTCTCAGGCCCACCCCCCCGCCCCCGCCGTTTTCACAGGATTCATCATTCTGCAAAGAATGATGAATCCTGGCCTTAGGGACCTAACATAGGTATCTAAATTGAGATATTCAGTGCTATGTGAATATTGGCCTCTAATGCCTTAGCAGGCACATTAAAGGTGTCCCCAAGGTCACCCTTTGTTTGATATTTAAGCCACGAGCATATGCAAACATGGGGGGATCCCGAAAGAGCCATCAAAGAAGCCATTATGAAGAATTGGCACGCTTTGAGCCCCCACTCGTTCTTTCGGGATCCCCCCATGTTTGCATATGCTCGTGGCTTAAATATCAAACAAAGGGTCGTAAGAGCAGCTCCGCAAACTCGCTCCGACCCTCAACAAGGGCGGCGCATGTTGGTTCTCAATGGAAAGATCCCCAATCAGGTGTTCAAATCATAAATAAACATACAGTTAACTGTAATACCGACTTTGTGATCTATGCACTACAATGCCCGTGTGCAAAAATTTATGTAGGGCGTACAAGGCGTAAAATTCACACTAGGCTCACTGAGCACCACAGTAGAATCAATAACAGAAACATCAAAGCACCTTTAGTTCAACATAGTATTACACATGCGCATTCATTTGAGGATTACAGGTGGATTATCCTCGAACACATCCCCCCACATTGGAGAGGAGGTGATAGGACCATGCTGCTGAATTACAAAGAAAACCGATGGATCTTCCGATTGCGTTCTACAGAACCATATGGGCTCAATGAGAAAGTGGAATGGTTTACCCTCATTTGATGGCACTTCAAGATGGCCGACCCTGCAACGTCATTTTCCATATATGGATCTTATTAAATTGAAGATATCCCTCCAAAATGGCCGCGATCATGACATCATTTTCTTTATATGGAGTTTTGTTCAAAACAGAACATTCCCCTTACATGTCACTTTCCATATATGGCTCACACCATATTTGGGGCAAGAGACGTCATTTCCTGCTGGCTCATTTCTCCATTGGAGTAGTTCCCTTTAAATACGGCGTTTCAGCCGCGCTCTAGTTGTCAGTCGCAGAACAGATCGCTGAAAGGCTGCACTTTGTCAGCATATGTAAGTACTCTCATTCATTGGATAGCAGCTTTTCACATAGTATGCTCTGAATATAAGACATGTCAAATTTTCCTTGAACTATTGTTATAACGTTGTTTGACCTATTATTGTTCTAGCATTTATGCAGACACTGTTATCAGCGCATGGACTGATCGCACACAACTATTTAGTAAGTGTTTTCCTTTCCAGTCTGGGGCTTTTTGTGATTTATTAGCCGGATGGCATCTTTTAAGAACTCTTCAATTGTTTACACATAGAATAAATTCGCCAATATGTAACCACCTGGAACTCCCTGAAGAAGGAGTTACACACTCCGAAACTCTGCCGTGTCGGAGGATGCATTCCAGGATTTCGCACACTACTTGCTGTCTTGTGGATTGAGATAATTGCATGCATTAGTTGACTTATATCATACATTGCTTGCCTTTGTTGTCCCTCGCAACCTATGATTAGACAAGCCCAGTGCTCCATGGGCTTGACAATATAAGCCATAAAGCATATGTGGCAATATATGATGGTTGCTTGACATATTTTTCCATTGAGTTCCTTATATAGCTGAATCTTTTCTTGTTGTGATTTATTTCTAATTTTCAGCTATTTTGGGGTTTCCAATAGTGCTACAGCAAATAAAGGGGCAGCAGTAGTGAAGCACCTGAAACCAGGACCATGCTCCTCCATTGTTACTGCTTTTCAGATAATGGAGGCAGTATTTGCAAAAACTGATTCAAAGAAAGAATCGTGTTCTGGATTCCCTGAATCACAGGATATGGAGCAGCTAGTGGCTGAAGAGAATTAGGGTCCTCTAGTCAGTGGCATATTAGTTTGAGTAAATGAGAAGATAGAGAAAGTAAATGATAGTGAAAGGGCTGAGATTACACACAGCAAAGAGGAAAACCAACTTCAAGCATGAACATCCAAGCTCTTTCCCTAATAATGCAGTACAGAAATGACTAGAGGCCTCCTCCAAGAATTTCCTGTGACTTCTCCCTGTCTAACCTTTTGTCCCTCATTTGGAGCTCATGCTGTTCTTGCTACTATGCATGACTACTTTGTGCCTCTCATGGTGCTTTGTGGTCTTCATGCCACTCTTTTTTCTCTTGTGATACCCTGTCATTGACTTGGGGTTCTTCCTGCCACTTTTGGTGTTTTGTTCCCCCTTCATGGTGCAGAGCTGATCATGGTATGCTTGGTGCCACTTTGCCCCTCTTATGCTGTGGTGGGTGTTCATGCCACTTTTTTTGGCTCCCTTTGCCCCTCTTTTGGAGCCTTGGAGTGTTATGGGCAATTATGCTGCAGCTTTGCATCTCTGATGGTGCCTTGGAGAACTTCTGCCACTGCTGATACTGTTTTGCCCCATTATAGGTCCTTGGACTATTCATGCCACGTTTTGTGCATTGTTGACATAGTTTTGATGTGTTGGCGCGCCATTTGCCTTCTGATGATGTCTACCTACAATTTTCATTAGAAATGATTAGAAAGTCTCAATTTGGGAGCCCAAAATCAGCTTCATTGCATCCCGCATTAACAATGCTTCCTTTAGCCTTCTCTATTAAGAGAAGCTTGAGGGCCTGCAGGATATTTTTTCCTTGTCCAAGTCAGTTTTGTTATATCCCCACTATTCCAGATAAATGAACATATAAGTCTCTACACTATCCCAGCTTCCAGGGCAGAACCTCCAGTTCTTTCACCCAACCTGTCCTCAACCCCTATTCTTACCACGACCCACTGTAAATCTCACAAGCATAATTATCATTACTATTGATACATTTACCCCGATTAGGAAACAGATTGCATTCTCTCCTCATTGAAAAGCCTTCTTTGCCTTAGATAGGTTTATTTTACAATTTAAACCAAAATCTATATAAAGTTAAAAGACTGCTGTACAGCTTGAATCTTATTTTGACAATTATACCATATGATAAACAAATATCTAATGCAATTTTAGACTTAATCACAGTCAACATATGGGTCTAAGATAGCAATGTGGGGAGTTGCATTTATTCTGACAAGAACTTAATTTCTACTGTTGTTTCCATTATCATAGAAGTCTTTATGTGTCTCAAAATAGAATTAGACTGTCATTCTTGATTCAATTGATTTCCTTAGCCACACCTAGAGCTTGCGGCTATTAATATTTGAACCCAGGTATCTGACTAGGATATTCCCCCAGGACTATGTGTTAAGTTCAGTGTTATTTTGGTACATTCTTTCTTACACTACATTTTGTTTTACCATCACTGTAATTTCAGTTTTGACTGTTCCACATATGATATCTTCTACATATTCATTACACATTTCATGTGGCCACTTGAAGGCTGATCTTACAATTACTGCCTGGGTAGATATTTTGCAATTCTAAAATGTATATAATTACTGAGGACTGATTTTTTTTTTCTTTACTGCTCTTACTTGGTTGCTAAAATGTTTCTATTTAGCTTTCTCTTCTATTTCTGGAGTTTTAATTTCAATTATTGTTCACCTCTACCCAAAATATCTAGTACTTTTTTCTACAGCTGATCCTTAAGAAGATAAATTGGAGACAGATAATCTTCAGAACTGTATATTTAGAAAGGATTATGCATCTGGAAGGATTAACTAGTGTGTTTCTTTCTTTTTGATTTTGCATATGTTTGAAAACCCAATCTAAAAATATCATTTAATATGAAATTAATTTGTTTGAATTCTCACGAATATCAAACTGATCCAATATCTTACTCCTTGAGTAAAATAGGAGCTATGTTGCAGGTGGTAGATATTGCCACTTTATTCTTGTCAGAACAGGAAATGTAGATACTTTCATCCCATACTTATTATTGTATGGCAGGGATAATAACATTGAATATTAATGTCCAAATTGTGGAACCAAGTTATGGCATGTGGTGTGACTGCATGACTGTCAGAACGTGACCTGTAAACGATTGGAAGGGACAGTCTTTAATGATATGTTCCATTGTTTGACTTTCATTGTGACAGCCATAACCAGGACTTCATGTAAGTTTCCTTCAGTGTAAAAAGATAACCACATCATCCTAGTCTGGTTCATTTTCAGAAAACTCCTGGTTCACATAGCAACTGACTCCTCTTACAAAATATACTGAAAAAAGTAAACTATAATCACTTAGAGGTGAATTTTAAAAGTGATGCGTGCAGCAAGACTGGGAAATGCATGTCCATCTATGACCTAAGCACGCCCGGTCGATTTTATAAAGCTGCCACATACGCACACAAGTATTGATGCATGAATATCTCACACTGGGGAAAAAAGGGGTGAAATGTAGATGGGAAATGTGCATTCTGCGGTGGGGCCAAGAGATTTGTGCATAAGTAGTTACATCATGGGTGTGCGTCCAAAACCATTTCAGAGCAATGTCACTTCTGCTATTGATGAGGTGTGTCTGAATAAAACTATTTCTGGCTATATATGAACTACCTGAGGGGTCTGGCTTAACTGGGGCGAATGCAGGCTAAGGAACCAGTGGGGTCTTGAGGACATAGCCATAGACTGGGCAAACTGGTGAGTTAACTGGTTAAATCCTAGATGTGTGCATGTTATAAAATTCCCTCACTTGTGCATCTAAATGCTAAGATGTCCTTGCTGTTCATATAAATGCTTAAAATTAGGAGTACACATGCATGTGCCTAGCCTATTTTACAACATGTGCATGTACATGTACGCAGGATATAAAATTTCAGCTTATCTTGCAGCGCGTCCATATACACATATCTGGGAACATTCGAGCTCTGCTCACCCTGAGATTTCTCAAGATTAGCGGGGGGGGGGGGGGGGGGGGGGGGGGGGCGGGGGGAGGGGGAGCAAGGAAGAGGAGGACACTTTCTCTCTTCCCTCACCCAACAAATAACAGGCATTCTTTACCACGGCCCCTGCAATCCTTGTGCACAGAGCCTGTGCAAGGGTCTAAAATGCCCTAGACAGACCAATGTAACACCACCCCCCAACCCACTCTGAGTTGAAAGTGCCCCTCTTAAAGAGGTAGATGTATAGAGAGTCATGTTTTCTCTGTTGCAGTGCTCTCTCTCTCTCTCTCTCTCCCTCTCCCTCTCCCTCTCCCTCTCTCCCTCTCCCTCTCCTTCCCCTCAAAGGGTTTGGAGATGAGTCTCTTTCTTCCATTTACACAGTCACAAGATACACACACAGGATTCCCTTTGCTTTACTGCAACATCTCCTAATTGGCAGGTTTTGGGAGCTCCTATACACTCTAGAGTACCCCTTGGGACCTATACTCCATTGCCTGTACTGCTCCTAAGCAGCGGAATCTCTTCTATTCTCCTTTAGTTACGTGCCGGATGGGAACAGTAACTCCTATAAGTGACAGCTATCTTCCACTTCCTTGAGAAAAACTCACTTCTCCTGTCCAAGAACTTAAAAGAAGCAAAAATATAGGAATGAAAAACCTCAGACTTGCTGTGTTATTCTTAGCTCTCCAAAAAGAGGGAAAGAGCCGACAGACCCTTAAACAAGGACTGCAGCTAGCTACTCTCCTGCATACAAAAGCCTCTGCTGCTAATGTGCCGCCATGCTTCAGACTGCAGAGAGCAAGAAAAACTAGCCTCTCTCCTCAGCACTATATCACAGTACCAGAAGTCTCTAGAAACTCTAGGGGTCTCCATGCACAACTGCAGGAACAATATATTCCGATTACAGAAATAAAAGGGACACATTGAATTAGTAAAGGATCCTAAGGAGCCCTTGCACTTTATTCTGTATGTTGATAATGTTTATAAATAATAATTCTTAAAATAATTATTGAAAATACAGAAAGATCTGGGCAACACAGAAATATAAAGCAGCTACCACAAAGTTCAGAGAGCTTTGGATGTAGCCTTTGTCCTAGGGTACTGAATACTTGCTTCCGTTGTAGTGCCATCTTTGGCGGCATCCATCCTATTATTGGTAGGAGTGCTGCTCCTTTTCTTGGATCTTCTCAGTTCATGGCAAGGGAGTTCATGTCCCTGTGACCTTCAAATCTGATCTAGAACTTCTCCCATTGCTTACTATTCCAATCTAGCTCTGCAAGAGCTGCTTTTACTATGCTAAGCCAGGGCTTCCGCAACATAATTTGGACGATTCTTATAATATTACACATCAGTAAGTATATCTTTACAATGCTGGCCTTATAAGAACATATAGAGTAAGAGAAAGTGCTGATTGTTATGTTATAAAAAGCTAAGCTAATCATATTTCTACCTTCTTATCTTTTCAGCAACCTTGACACGGAAGAATTATATGGTAAGTTGCTTTTTTTTTATCAGAGAAATAATAGCATTATATTTTGTTTCTGGAAGTGGCAAGTGGATCATAAATGCAAATGAATGGATCTTCTGGCAAAACAAATAGATCTTTGAGGATGTGTTTGGATCTTATTTTTATCATATCAAATTAAGATCTCCTCAACTTCCACTCCCCCCACAAAACTCAGCTAAGATTGCAGTCTTCTCCTTCACTAACCTCAACTTCTTCTATAGTTGGTTTGTCACTTCCTTTCTGCTCAGCTTACAGAGTTTTATAAACTGAGCACAAAGAGAATCCTTGCGCCTGTTGGACAGGAAGTTCAGAAGAGCAGTTTAATAGGAGATGATAGCCCCTGTAAGATCACCACCAGGATTTTCTTTAGTGTGTAAATGTAAGCAGAATTTTAAAGTTTGTTATTCAGCTCCTGAACTTCAGTTATCTACCATGTGAGTTTAAAGTACAAGTCTCAGTTTGCATGGGAAGCATTGTTTTTACATTCTAACATACTGTAGTTAAACTGAAAACACATTGTGCATCAAATTATGAATATTTTATGTTCATTCAGAGGACAAAAAAATGTTAAAAACATGCACACATATAGTAGGCCATTTCCTGTGTTCAGTGGACCCTTTATGAACTCTTAACCAATGAAAGTCAGATGGCTGTTGGCACTTTGTCATGCTCCCCTCTAGTCAGCAACTTATAATTCATCTCTGTCAAGAAATCATTTCGTCTTTAATCGCAGGAATCAATATAATGAACCCAGAAACATTTTGAAGCTTCCTGAGATCAGTTTAACAAACCTTTTTTTAGAGGCAGCACAGACCTATGGAAACTCTGATACAGATTTGAAGGAAATCTGCCACGGGCTTTGTGAATCACCAGATCTGTATATGATTCTGGTGGATTTCTCCAAGATCTCTGGGAAAACATTCAGAACATTTTTCCATTACATCATGAGGGAATCTACTTGTCCTGTTGAACTCAAACTAGGAAGAAATCCAGCTAGTCTGATTGTGATGTTGAGATATTTGAACAGCCCAAGAGGTGACAAAGAAATACTACATGAATAATCAAGAACATCTCACCTTCTTGAAATTAACAAGTTAGAAAATACACACTAAAAGCATCATGTACACATGTTTCTCTACATGTCAGTGAAAGTGTTACTGGGCTGCTGCATATTTTTGTAATTATTTTTTCATGGGTCGCAGTGGAGCATCCTGCCCCATTAAGAACAAGAAATAGGTTCAGCTATAAGCTGCTTGGTCCAACATGGAAATGTGAGATGCTGCAGTTGCAGTGATTGTGAGGCCATTTAGGCCCGAAGATGGAGCCAGAAGCCACAATTCTCTTCCCTCCCATCTGCTATCGGATGTTCAGATGGTGGAAAGTTTTGCACTATGGCTAGGATGAAGATAATGGGGCAGAAGAAGACAGAGCAGCAAAGGTCCATGGGCTTAGCAATGGCTGTGAACCCAGGGATGACAAACACTGCCAATGACGGAATTAGCTGTTTCCCAGAAGAAAAAGGCCTGGGGAAGACAGTGGCTTCTGCGCTGAGATCTGCTAAAGGGGCAAGGAAGCCATCAAAGTGAAACCACAGAACCTGTTAGACTCAGCAGTATCCCACAAATTCACTTTGTTGGCTCTCTTGTCTCTATGGTAAACGGGAGGCAGAAGACCCTTTTTTCCATGGGGTCAGCAGAGTTGAGGATTGGCATGACAAGGATCTGCAGGGTCAGCAGGGCTGGTAGGCTCCCTGCCCTCTTTCTCCCCCACTGAAACAGCGGGTAGTAGATGGGGAGAGGTGGCTGCAGCTGCACAGGATATCCACCTTGTTACCAGCTGCCTGCTGTGTGGCGTGAGCAACCTCTTCACAAAGGGTCCACTGCTGTTCATTGACATAGCCTGATGCATATGGACAAAGCCTCAACAGAAGGCACTCTCAATGAAGCAAAATATGCCTATGAAGCCAATGTAGGAGGCAATGTTTCAACTGCATGCATTGCTGCAAAGTCCGTGGATAATTTTCATCCACCTACAGTCTTGGCACCAACCTTCAAAGTGGAAGAATGTGTGTACTTTTGTTTTCAAATTGCTGCCAGTACAAATTAACAGAGGACTTTTGCACCTGCTTTTTCTATTGGTGCTTTTTACATGAAAAATAATGTACATGGATTCAAAAATGCCATATATGCTTATTATATTCCTCCCCTGACCAAAACATGCCCTGGGAAGGCTGCCTCCTAATGCAGTCAAAAGTGCGTTGTGGAATCCACATGAACTTTTAGCCAGTTAAGGGTGAGCAAAGCTCAGACACCCCTTTTACCTGGCTAAATCAGTACTTATCCAGGTAAATGTTTTTCAAACTTTCCCTCTAAATTCTTATTTTTACCTAACTTATGATAAAAATGTAAATTCTTTGACTACAGCTAATTGAGGAAATGCGTTTTTTGTCAGTTTGAAGTCTTCCTATGCAATTGTACCAAAGTAGAACAATATAAAGTCATTTCAGGGAGCTAGAATCCCCAAATTAATGCTGGGGCTCCTAATTAACATTTGACCTAAATATTAGGGATGTACATTCGTTTCATCTGTTTCATACGTTTCCTATACAAGCATGTAATATGAAACGTATGAAACATATGAAACGAATGCACATGTGATGGGAAACATATGAAACGAATTAAATGAATGAAACGAATGCACATCCCTACTAAATATATTTTTTGGAATCTTCAAAACTTTCAGGTTTCAATACCAAATCCTTGATGTCTTTGCTGCTTTTTAAAGAAAGCTTTACTCCCCTTAGAAATGTAACGGTATTAACCAACCTTATTGATTTTTTTGATTGAGTGACTAAAGAATTGGATCAAGGAAGAGTGCTTGATGTGATCTACTTAGATTTCAGCAAACCTTTTGATGCAATCCTGCATAGGAGGCTTGTGAATAAAATGAGAAACTTGGGAGTGAGTGTGTTACAAACTGGTTAACTGAAAGGAGACAGTATGTAATGGTAAATGGAACCTACTCTGAAGAGAGAACCGTGTTAAGCAGAGTACTGCGGGAATCAATTTTGTGACCGGTTTCTGTTCAATATTTTTGTGAGTGACATTGCAGAAGGTAAAGTTTGTCTATTTGTGCATGATACTAAGGTCTGCAATAGAGTGGACATGCCTGAAGGAGTAGAGACAATGAAAAGTGATTTAAGAAAGCTTGAAGAGTGGTTGAAGATTTGGCAACTGAGATTCAATGCCAAGAAGTGCAAAATCATGCATCTGGAGTGTGCTAATCTGAAAGAGCTGTATATGATGGTGAATGAAACACTGATGTGCATGGACCAAGAAAGAGACTTGGAGTAATAGTATCTGGTGACCTGAAGATGGTAAAGCAATGTGACAAGGTGATAGCTAAAGCCAGAAGAATGCTGGAATGCATAGAGTGAGAAAAAGGATATGATAATGTACATGTTCTTGGCGAGGCCTCACCTGGAGAAATGTTTTCAGTTCTGGAAACTATATCTCAAAAAGAAAAGAGACAGGATGGAGGCGGTCCAGAGAAGGTCAACCAAAATGATGTGGGGTCTGTATGGGAAGACATATGAGGAAAAGCTAAAGAATCTAAATATGTATACCCTGTTAGAGAGGAGGTGCAGTGGAGATATGATACAGAACTTCAGATACTGGAAAGGTTTTAATAATGCACAAACTTTGAATCTTTTCTGTTGGAAAGGAAACGGTAGAACTAGGAGTCATGAAATGAAAGTCCAGGGGGGACGACACAGAACCAACGTGAGAAAATGTTTCTTCACAGAGAGGGTGTTGGATGCTTGGAATGTCTTTCTGGAAGAAGTGGTGAAGAAGAAAGCATACAAGGAATTCAAAGGGGCATTGGGATAAACATTGTGGATCCCTAAAGGCTAGAGGATGGAAATGAAGAAAAGAGTGCATGGGGGTAACCTGCCAGAGCTGCAGTTACTATCCTTAACAGAAGGCATGGAGATTACTTCCCTCAATCAATAGCCTTGAAGCTTTTCACACAACTGCAACATCGCTCTGCTTTGATGGCAGAGCTGCGGGAAAAGGAGAACTGGATACAGACAACAATCAACATTGGCTCTGACTTTTATGATCTGGGGTAGTGACATGCAGACATAAGGGAAAAAACACAAGACAGCTTCAATGGCCAAGTCCCAAAGCAAAGAACATCAAGCAACATTGTCTGAATTATCAAGAATGGCTTCTCACCCAGTAAAAATGTTGCTAGCTGTAATTTAAGAACATAAGAACATAAGAAAATGCCATACTGGGTCAGACCAAGGGTCCATCAAGCCCAGCATCCTGCTTCCAATAGTGGCCAATCCAGGCCACAAGAACCTGGCAAGTACCCAAACACTAAGTCTATTCCATGTTACCATTGCTAATGGCAGTGACTATTCTCTAGGTGAACTTAATAGCAGGTAAAGGACTTCTCCTCCAAGAACCTATCCAATCCTTTTTTAAACACAGCTATACTAACTGCACTAACCACATTTATTGTTTTGAAAGTTGCTTGGTTTTAATTGATTGTAAATACTACTACCCTTACCACAAGGTTTGGGGGGGTTACTGCATGAGTGGCAGTTACTAACCTTGACAGAAACATGGGAGTATCCTACACAGAGGGGCAGATACCTATCATAAGAAGCTTGCTGGGCAGACTAGATGGGCCATCTGGTCCTTTTCTGCCATCATTACTATGTTATTATTCCTCCTGAAACCTAGAGCCTGCAGCAAAATGACAAGATGCTTGACATACTTGAGATTCTGGCTGGCAGAAGGGCTTCCCTGGGATCTCAATATCTACTTTTGTGGCTGGCTTTAACGGCACTAGTTATTAAGGAAGGCTGGGTTATTCATGACTAGAAACTCTGCAAGTCCACCTACAAAATGTCAAAAACAGTTATTTCCTTGAAAACCCCTGAGAGTTGAGAAGAATAATGCAGGGGATTAATGGTCAACTGCTAGTCTTCAATAAGTCTGCCTGTCCTGTTGTAACAGTGTGAAAACATTTTATAGAGCAGCAGCACTGCCATGATTAGGTCTTATTTCTAGGTCACTTTCATTTTTCATTCAAATATATTTGATTTCTTATGTTTTGATCTTTTTTTATAGTACACTGAACAGTTTTTATTTATGCCTCTTACTATTATTAAAAAGTTCTCATTCACTGAATATTCAGCAGAACTTATCTTCCACTGAATTTACTCATCACTCATTGGCTAACTGAACATGTGAAAAAAATATAAATGCTCTGACAGAGCAGCCCATTCTTGCCTTCTTATTCATAAAAAAAGAGCACTAGCCCCCCACCCCAACACCCAAAGGCATCCCTGTACCCTAGTGGGAGGAGGAGAGGCTCTTACCTCCTCCCGTGTGGTGACTAGCTAAGTACCTCCAAAAAGGAAGCGGAAGGAATCAATCAACCTCATGCATAGAACTGCAAGTCAAGGAGACGCGCACAGATGAAAGATGGTTAACACCCCAAATCTGGGAATTATTGTCAAATTCTCTTCTATACAAGTTCTGCTGTTTTGGGTAGCTCTGGTGGTTTAGTTGTTTGTTTGCTATATCTTCCTCTGGGATTATTCTGAATATTTTAATCTTTGTGTTTTAACCACTTTATCCTGTCCCTACTGATGAAGCCCAATTGCAAAACATGATCATGTTGTGGGACTAACTTTTGATAAAAATTTACTCTACACTGGACTGCTGTAGAATTATTCTTCAATAAAGGATTATACTGATTCAATAATTCCCAGATTTTGGCTGTTAACCATCTTTCAACTGAGTGCACCTCTCTCCATGACATGACTTTCTAAATGCTTGTACCTGTCAGATGTACTGGTACTTAAATATTCATGTATTCACTTTAATCCTATCAAAAATACAAGTGCAGGTCTCCTGATCTTCATTAGGAGACCTGTACCAAGGACTGACCTTGGCGCAGGTCTCCTGATGAAGATCAGTTTCAAAACATCGATGTCGAGACTTGCGATGCTTTGAAAACACTTTGGAATTGTTGGATTTTCAATGCAGGAAAGCAACATGGAAATTTTGAAGAAGTTAGGTTATTTGTTTGTTGACTGACATTGTGGGCATCAGATTTAGAATTAAGCTTTTGCACTAGTGATATTTTTCAATGTGACATTTTTTTCAAAGGTTTTTCAAACATTTTTCATATATTTAATTCTTTCACATTTAAAAAGTAAATAACTACAAAAGAATGGCAAGTGATGATATGGGGTGGAATCTTTCACTTAATAATGTCATGGTGAAGCTCCAGGTTAATGTCTTTATATATATATATACACACAAAGAAATGTCTTATGGTTAAATGCGATTAGTGTTGGTACTATCATTGTTTTTTTCTTGATTCACTTCTTCTGCCATGATTGTTTGCTTCACTATCAAATGACCAATCACATTCAGAACTATTTTTGGAGAGTTGACTTAATACATTTTTTTATTTGCTTTTGAGAGCGATGTTCTATTCATAATCCCAGATGCAATATCAATGACAAGAAATGCAGAGTCATGCATCTGGGTTGCAGTAATGCAAAAGATCTGTGTGTGATGGGAGTGAAAGACTGTTGTGCATAGACCAAGCGAGGGACCTTGGGGTGAAGGTGTCTAGCGATCTGAATCAACGCAATGTGACAAGGCAATAGCTAAAGCCAGAATAATCCTGGGCTGCATAGAGAGAGGAATAATTAGTAAGAAAAAGGAAGTGATAATCCCCTTGTTGGGTCCTTGGTGAGGCCTCATTTGGAGTACTGTGTTCAGTTCTGGAGACTGTATCTCAAAAGAGACAGAGACAGGATGGAGGCAGTCTAGAGAAAGGCAACCAAAATGGTATCGGGCCTCTATCAAATGACTTATGAGGAAAGACTGAAGGACCTAAATATGTACACCCTGGAAGAGATGGTATAGGGAAGATATGATACAAACCTTCAGATACCTGAAAGGTTTTATTGATGCATGAAGTAGGGGTCACGAAATGAAATTTCAGGGGGGATAACTCAGAACCAATGTCGAAATATTTCTTCATGAAGAGGATGGTGGGTGCCTGGAATGCCCTTCCAGAAGAGGTGGTGAAGAGAAAAACAGTAAAAGAATTCAAAGGGGCCTGGGATAAACACTGTGGGTCCCTAAAGGTTACAGGACAAAAATTAAGCAAAGAGTGCATGGGGGTAACCCGTTCAGTAGGAATGTGTAGAAGGAAAAATTTGTTGCTATTCGGTATTCGTTGCACCGGGACCCAAATCCGTTGCATCCGTTTTCATAGGGGGAAACCCGATTCGTCCATTTTTTGCATTCAGTATTCGTTTTCCATTAAAGTTGGAAAAACAAAAAAAAACAACCCATCCCAATGCTTTAAATTTAATTAACTACAACCCCCCACCCTCCTGACCCCCCCCCCCCCCAAGACCACCTTGTTACCAGCTGCCTGCTGTGTGGCATGAGCAACCTCTTCATAAAGGGTCCACTGCTGTACATGAACATAGCCTGATGTGATAGGGGCCAACCAATGGCACCGATAGCCCCTGTGACATAGTAAGGGCAAAGGCTATCGGTGCCATTTTGAATACTGGCAACCGATGGCCCGAGTGCCGGAGATCGCTCCAGGACCCCCGCTGGAACACGGGGCTTTTGGCTTGGGGGGGGGGTCCAGGAGGGTGGGGGTTTTAGTTTGGTTTTTTTATATTCGCTCCTTAAGACGCACAAAAAATTCGGTAATGATATGTTGCATTCGTGGGGGTTCGCCATACATTTCGCAGACCCACGAATGCAACAAAAAAGGGACCTATCCATTGCAGCTTGCGCATACGTTCAAAACAAATGCACATCCCTTCCGTTCATTGCGACAGTTAGTACCCATATCAGAAGCATGGAGATTAATACCCTCAACCAATAAGCCTTGATACTTTAGATGTAACTACAACATCACTCTCCGCTTTGACGGTTGGGAGGGAAGGGAATTGGATTCAGAAGGCATCCAACACGGACCCCCGACTTTTACAGTCCGGTGGTACTGATATGCAACATAAGGGAAAAAGCACAGGACCACTTCTCTAGCCAAGTCCAAAAGCAAAACAAATCAGCATGGCCCAAATTTTCAGGAAGAACCCTCACCTAGTAAAAATGTTGCTAGCAGTAATCTTTTTGAGTTTGACAGTTACTGGGTTTCTGATTGTAAATATTACTATCCTTATTATAAGGATTGGGGGTAACTGCATGGACTACCCTTAATAGAAACTTGGGAGTGACTTATATAGCATGGTAGATATTACTATAAGAAGCTTGCTGGGCAGACTGGATGGACCATTTGGTCCTTTTCTATAGACATTTTTATGTTACTATATGTTTTATACAAGGTTTGTGCAAAAATAAAAAGATATTTCAGGTAAATATATAATCATTTTCTCAGAAAAAGAAATTACTGTAATTTTTATTTATATATAAAAATGTGATATTCTGCCTTTCCCTAGGATAGTCTCAAGGCAGATTACAATCAAAATAAAAATCTAATTTATTGGATTACAGTTTGCAATCATTATAAGAGTATAAATATATAAGGTAGATTCCCATAGTAGTTTATTACTTAATAATTTGAATTTTGCTTTGAAAATGGATCCAATTTAAATATAACAACTAGGGTGTAGACATTCAAAGCTGGCCATGTAAGTAACTGAGCTGGTTAGAATTTATCTGGATAAATTACAATGTATATTCAGTGGCACAGCGAAGCCACTGAATATACACGTATATGCACTTAGCCAGATAAGTCTACCTTGCTAAGTTTAGACCTGCTCTCTGGGACTAACTCCGAATATCAGAAGTTAGCCATATAAGTTATATGGCTAACTTGCTCCACCCCTGATCTATCTAGTACACTCCTATTTTTTGTGCATGTAACTTTTGGCCTTATAAGGGACTTATATGGCTATGCAGCAGCGCTGAACATAGGCGCACATTCAGTGGCCATTACTTAGCCGCATAAGTTCCATTTATACGGCTAAATAGTGCTGAATGTGCTTTGAATATCAGGCCCCAGAAGTTCTGCAAGATATCCCCTCAAAACTTAGATTCCAAACATTCCTTCTTTAACTGATCTGATGAAGAGAGGATACCTTTTGAAAATTAGTCATAGATGTATTGTTAGTGCAATAAAAAGGTATCTCCTATAAAATGTTTATTGAGCCTTTATTCTACATATCCAAGAGGGCAATATGGCAACCTCACCTCAAATCTCTTCCTTAACACATCTTTCAGGCTGATTCTTTCAGGGGTTCATCCCTTTTTTTGCTCATGGTGAAGCCTTTGCTTAATGAGGCCTGTAATAATTCTGCCATTAAACGAAGGTTCATATTTATCTCATAGCCCTTTTGCTGTTTACTCTTTCTCTGGGTTTTGATCTTGGCTTCAGTTTCCTAGTTACTGCTGTTCATTAAATTCTTACTCAAAATGTCATGTGTGTTATGGTTTCCAATTTCAGAATATTTTTCCCAGCACTTGGGAGAATATGAAAATGTGCTGGCTGCCTTGGAAGACCTAAATCTCTCCATACTGAAGGCAATGGATAAAACAAAAAAAGTAGGTGAAAGTCCTTTATTTCCTCTGTGTAGTGTTTATAATTCCAATATATACATCCAAGTGAAAATAAAAATGTGAAGTTCAATTTTAATCCACAATCTGCTCTTGTTGCAATGTGTTTATGTTTCAGCATTCAAATATAATATGCTAATGTTTATAAACTGGGTACTGAATCTTTATTCTCTCTCTATCTCTCTATATCTATGTATCTATTTGTCTATCTCTCTCTCTCTCTCTCTCTCTCTCAAAATCGGGAGTAACAGAGGTCTAAAGTTGTAAAACTGAGGGAGGAGAATGTCAGGGGGTTTATATATTTGACATTCCTCTGGGCTCTGACTGCGAGACCCAGAGTGAGTGTTTGTGAAGATTTAACCTCCGTTACTCCTGATTTTGGAAGCCATTGCTGGAGTAGAGGTGTAAGTAGTCTTTAGAAGCATTCTGAACAGGCAGTTCACACAGGGAACAAGAGACAATAATTTCAATGAAATTGCCTAATTCGTCCTGGTTCGGGGAGCCTGAAACCCGAATGAGTTTTCTCCCGAAATTTCGGGAAAAATTCATTTTTGAGTTTAGTGCGCACTAACGGGGTTAGTTACAATTTCCTCTGTCTTATATGTGCAAGCCAATCAGGCCAATACTCTAAGAATGTCCCTTGATGTCACAACTATCTCATCCTATGTGATTTATAATAAAAGATGTAAATAAGTGACATTTTATAATAAGGCTGGCCAATCAATCTCCCAATTAAGTCCTTTGGGGCTGAGCATATGCCATTCAAATATATTACATTGTTCTTTATATATGTCTCCTAGAAATGTCTCCTCTGCGATTATTTAATTCCTGGTGGATAACAAAAAATTTAAGACCCTGTTCACAATGGGCCATCTTAACCCAATGTGTAACTAGAGGTGCATGTGCCTTATTTGTCCGTAAACAACTGAGATGTTCTCTGATATGCACCCCTACTGTTCATTTGGTCTGCCCTATGTATTTCAAATTACATGGGCATACCACTGCATACACCACTTGTGTTGACTTACCTGTGTAATGCCCCCTAACGGGCGGATTTTAAAAGCCCTGCTCACGTAAATCCGCCCAGATTTATGCGAGCAGGGCCTTGCGCGCCAGCGCGCCTATTTTCCATAGGCCGCCGGCGCGCGCAAAGCCCCGGGACGCGCGTAGGTCCTGGGGTTTTCTGAAGGGGGCGTGCCGGGGGCGGGGCCGAGCGACGTGGCTTTTTGGGGGCGGGATGTGGTGTTTTGGGGGCGGGCCCAGGGGCGTGGTTTTGGCCCGGGCGTTTCGGGGGCGTGGCCGTGCCCTCCGGAACCGATCGCCTTTGCCCTCACAAAGGGATCGGCACCATTTTGAATACTGGTAGCGGATCGCCTTTGCCCTCACTATGTCACAGGGGCCGACCGTCGGTACCTGTGACATGTGAGAGCAAAGGCGATCGGCGCCATTTTGAGTACTGGCATCGGACTGCCGGCATGCAGGAGGTCGCTCCCGGACCCCTGCTGGACTTTTGGCAAGTCTTGTGGGGGTCAGGAGGCCCCCCCAAGCTGGCCAAAAGTCCCTGAGGGTCCAACGGGGGTCCGGGAGCGACCTCCTGCACTCCGGCCGTCCGATGCCAGTACTCAAAATGAGTCCATCAAGCTAGGTTGAGAGAACATTGCACAAATCTCAGCTTTGGGTGAGTGTCCTCACTCCGAGGGTCATCAAATCTTTACTAGAGAGCACTGTTCTGTTCTTACGTCTCACTTTGAATGTCAAACTGGCCCATAACCCCTACACTAATACCTAAACCTCACCTCAAGTTACTAGGTGGGCCTTTCATAGGGATATAAATATCTATCTAGTGTGAAGATATTATGGCTTTTCTCTCTCACTCTTTCTCTCAACATGGTCCACCCAGTGGTTGTATGTAGGGAAATACCATATTCTGGCACTTATCTGAAAGTGCAAATTGCAATTTGCAGTAACTTAGCTCTTCACATAGGTATTATTGCAATAAAGTGCCTATTACCATACACACACCCCTTTTTCTATCACAGGCAATATTTAGTGCATTTTGATAAATCCAGGCCTAAGATAAGCTTTTATATCGAATGTGGGATAAATTGTATTATTTTTTTTATTAGGGCTGTGTGTATGTTTGGGAATGAATGAGTTGAGACAGTTTTCAGTGATGTGAATGAGGTATGTTATGTATGTCATGAGACTACTGTAATATATCTCAGGTGATATTAGATATATAATTTTTTTTGTTCATTTTTGGTTTTGTATGTTACCATTTCTCTTTTTGATATTTTTTGTGTTAATGCACTATTGCACTATTTTATTAACAATATTATTTGTGTTTGTATATTATTGTTCAAATTAAATGAAGTGGTTTTATAAAAAAATTGTATATTGATTAAATGTTTAGAACTTTTTGTATATTAATAATGATTGTTTCCTTCATGTAATGTACATTCAAACATTGGAATCTTTTATTTATACTTTTTTGTGGTCATATTAAAAGTGCCATATTATCACTTCATTTCGCAAATCAGCATCAAAGCTGATGTTCAATATTAACAAAACAGAGATTTTATTTCTTTCCAGATATGAATCTAAGAGTCCTCCTTCTTCTATTAATTTCAAAGGACTATATATTAAGATTTCTCACCAAGCGCATAATCCAGGTATTAGCTTGGAGCTAGGGTTGCCAACTGGCTCCAGATTTTCAGGACAAGTTGGTCCAGTCCTGGTGTTACTCCATTGCTTGCTGGGACTTATTCTGATGTCCCTGTTGCATTCCATAAGAAAATCAAAGACTATAAATGCATGCAGAGGAGTAAAACCAGGACTGAATCAACCTGTCCTCAAAATCTGGAGCCAGTTGGCAACCCTAGCTTGGACTCAGCTTTGTTCTTTAAGTCACACATTAATAATGTGGTGAGTTCCTGTTTCTTCAAATTATGGTTGCAGAGATCTCTTAAGCCTTACCTGATGGAATGTGATTTGCGAACTGTGGTTCATGTTCTGGTAATTCCTGCCATTGATTATTGTAACTCATTATATATCTTGGCTTGCCTCAGTCTTTATTAGAAGCACTTCAACTTATTCAGAATGCTACTGCTTGATTAATTGTGGGCTGCAGTATCTATGAACATATTACTCCAGCACCAAGGCCTCCAGCATAGTGGTCGTGCCGGGGGCTCGGGCGCCGGCACTCGGCCGCCAGGCACAACTTCGCCAACAAAGGTCAGGGGAGGTGTTTAGTATGGGCTGGGGGTGGGGAAGGGAGGGGAAGGGAGGGGAAGGTGGGGGGGGCTGAGGGAAAGTTCCCTCCGAGGCTGCTCCGAATTCGGAGCGGCCTTAGAGAGAACAGGGAAAGCCATCGGGGCTCCCCTGGGGCTCGGCACGTGCACAATTGTGCACCCCCTTGCGCGCGCCGACCCTGGATTTTATAATATGCGTGCGGCTATGCGCGCATGTTATAAAATCGGGCATAGATTTGTGCACGCCGGGTTGCACGCAAAAGTCTACGCCCATGCGTAGGTTAAAAAATCTGGCCCTTTAATTCTATTTTAAAGATCTACCAACTTGTGAGGAATTTATGATCTGCCTCCCGGATGCTTTTAGAAGTTCCTTCCATTCTTCAGGTAAGGCTTTGCAAATTCAGACAGAGAATGTTTTATGTATTGAGTCCTTCACTCTGGAATGATTTGCCAATTAATTTAAAGTTTCATTGTTAGATTTAGGAAAATGCTGAAGGCCTATGTTTTTAAGCAGACATTCGACACTTAGTTACTGCTCAGTTTTAAGTACTTATAGTTAGCAGTCTCACATATGCTCAGGAACGTTTTTACTTTGAGACTCTGTAGATTTAATGCCAAATAAGATGTTTTTCTAGCCTTTTAGAGATGTTGGATTTTTTTAAGTAGTTTTTATTTTTTTTTATTTGTTTGTGAATTATTGTTATAATATGTCCTTGTTTTTATCTATGTATTAATATTTTAGTCTTTAGTTAGATTGATTTTGTTTTAGATTGTTATTACCTTGTGTTATTTATGTTTTGGTTATGCTATTATGAATGTTTTGTTGTAACCATAGTTCTCTCTAAGCTGAGCACAAGAGCAATCACTCATACATTTTGAAGCATCACTCACAGGTTTTGAATAGTTGCTCACTTAAATTTTTATTTGTGCTATATGCAGAAATGCAATGCTAATATTGCTGCTCAAAAATTGTTGGTTTAAAAATATTGTTGCTCCCACAAAAAAAAAAAAATTTGCACATACCTTATCACTCCTTGGAGGGACCATTGGTTGTAACCACCTAGTATTTCAGATAGGCGGAATATAAGTTTTAAAATAAATTAATTAATTAATAAAGCACTAAGATATAATCATCCACCTGCATCTTTCTTGTAATATATTGTGAGAAAATGTTTTATATATGTTTTTGTATAGGCCTGTGAGAAGTGAAGGGGGAGGAGTGGTGACAAAGGTGGAGTGGTTAGCTTGAATTTGTGAATCAAAGAATTCAGTGAAATCCTCTTTTCCCTGGCTGCCTTGTATTTTTTTTCCATGTTCCTTGTATATGTGTAAGTTAATATCGATTTTTTTCTTTATGCTGTTTCCACTCAAGTTGGTTGGATTGTTTCTTGATGATCATAGATCATCGTTGAGCCAAGAGAAGTTCCTTGTGGGGAGGGGCGGGGAATTGGTTGGATTGAGTTTGAGAGGTGCTAGGTTGTTGATGACTAGTTCATTCTTCATTCCATTGTTGAACAAGATGTTCTGCTGGCTCCGAAGTGGTTGCTATATTTGCTAGGTTACCGATGCTCTCACTAGTGACATGGGACATACTCCTGGTAGGAAGTTTGGGCTCATGAATATGAAGGGTTTTGTCTGTAATGGGTAGCGTAACCCGTACTAGAAAGTGGTCTGACTAGGAGATAGGATTCACCATTAATGATTAGAATCTGCATAGATGATAGAGTCTCCTTTTGAGAATTTCTTTAAACGAAGAACTCAGAGAAACTCATAGATTAGAAATAATCTTCCACAAACAAAATTCACCCAAAAGTTCTTGGCTAACTATAACTATTATTGGTCATTATAGCAAATATTTCAGCTCAAATGCTGCAGCTGTTTCAGTTGGTCCAATATGCACAGTATGGAATGTCATAATAGCTTGCCTAGATGTGGGATGGTAAAGAGGTAAGGTTCATAGTAATTTAGGTCATTCTTTTATCAGGACTTGTTTTCTCCAGTCTTATACATAAGGGACAAGTAGAAATTCAAAATGAACAAGCTATCGGTCACTCTGCTTTGTCTGTGCTCTTCATCATTAAGTCAAGCCAAGATTAGAAAAAAGATAAAGTGTTTTTAACACATTTTTATTGACACTTACAAATGCTATTTTGTTTACAAAAGCACAAAAAAGAAAGAAGAAGCCTTGTGTAACCCCTCCTTATTGCACAAGTTCAGTATGGAGAGGGACATAAAGTTATTTGTAAGTTCTTTGGGGCAGGGACCCTGGCTAGCTTTTACTTCTCCCATCCCAAGGTGCAGGTCCTTTGGACTAGGGATGGAAAGGAGTCCTCTCTGGTCCCAGTACGGGGTGACTAGTGAGCTGTGATGGAGCTCCCTCATTCTGCTGTGAGCCGTGTGTTGTGTGCCAAACAAACCCCGCTCGGACTACATAGGCAGTGTCCAAAACAAGGCTTTAGTGATACAATTTGGTTGAATAGCACAATTAAATATGATAAATCACACACTTCAGTCTCTTCAGTTTCTCTCTTAATTACAGATCTTTTCTCCTCTATCTGTGCATTAATCTTTATTAAATCAGGAATCCAAGCACACTTCTGGATTAAATTGTGCAGTGGTCCCTCTGGGTTAAGCCCCCTTGGATGGTTGGGAAACCATTCCTGATGGCACAAAAATCTATCTTGGCACAGGGTTAATGTCTCTATCCCTCAGGGCTCTTTGTGGATGCCAAATAGGTGTCCTCCCTTGAATGTAGATCTTTTACTCACAGTTAGTAGATTCATCTTCTAGTGAGATCCCTGGTGGTAGGAATCCTTTATGGACTGCAGTTCTTGCCAGTCCCCTTGAGGGGCAGAAAAACACTTCCTCCCAGATGTTGGAAAACAAATCTTCTTCCCCAGCTTAGATAGCTAGGATATCCCCTGCCACGGGTCACCACCTTTGTTGGGCAAGTCTTCCCTAAACACTGGGCATCTTCAGCTCAGGGTTCCCCAATCCCTGGCTTCAGAAAGGCCCAGGCCTCCAGTAGTGCTTCTTTAAATAAAAGTTTGAAATTCCAAAAATCAGTCCCAGAGCAGCCACTCTGCACCTTGTGGGGTGAGGACAGCAGTGGAGCCCCTTTTGCATATCCTGGAGGGGACTCGCAGGGTTTCTGAGGCTCCAGGTAGGTCCAAATTCCAACTTAAGAAAATACAATCTCTCTCTCTGGCTTCCAAATAATACTGCCCCAGAGCCTATGGCAGAGCTCTGCCACAAAACCTCGGGACCAGGGGTATCCATTACAGCTCCGCCAGTGGGAGGGCTGTCCATGAATGGATACTCCCCTAATTATTTCCCTAACTGCACTAGGCTGTTACAGGACTTATTAGTAACCCAAAAAGTGGTCTGGGTTACACTTGGATAAAATATCTACAGTATTTTGGCTTAATTTAATGAAACATTTAGGGGCCTGTGCACTAAAACTTATACTAAAAATGTATTAGCATGCACTAACTAAACGTTTTACAGGATAATTTTCAAAGGAAATTGTAAATGTAACATACTATTGTAGGAATTTTTAAAAGCCCATTTACCAGTGTTAAGGGCACTTAGCCTGGGTAAAACCTGTTGACAACTCAATAGCGTATATTGTAGCAATTTTCACACACATACAAAAGAAATCCTCAATAGCATTCTAACACAAAAATATGATATTTATTTATTTTATTTCTTTAAACTGTTTTATATACCATTGCATGGACAGTATCCATCGCGACGGTTTAAATTATGTTCGTTATCCAAAAGAAAAATAAAGAAACAATTACACTTAAAACAATTATAAAAATCATAAATGAATTACAATTATTAAAAACAATCTCGAAAATCATAAAATGCTACCCACTCTGTAGCAACCTGATCACTAAACAGCATTTGTATGCTACATCTGCATGCATTAAACTGAACATTCTTAGTCCTCTTGTCCATATCACACCTCCTTTTTGCTTGAAACCTGTATAAAAAGAAACAGCATGGGCTAGTTGTCATTGCTGAGGAAGGAGTGGGAGAGCAATTAGATCTCAGGAGAGAATGTTGAATGTGAAAAGAAAGATCTAAGAAGAAAAATAGATGTGTCCTTGGCTTACATTTGGGCCGATACAGTACAGTGCGCTCCAGTGGAGCGCACTGTTAGCCCGGGTTTGGACGCGCGTTTTCGACGCGCTAGCTTTACCCCTTATACAGTAAGGGGTAATAGAGCGTCGAAAACGTGCGTCCACCCCCCCCCCCCCGAAACTAATAGAGCCCGCAACATGCAAATGCATGTTGATCGCCCTATTAGTTATTCCCGCGCGATACAGAAAGTAAAATGTGCAGCCAAGCCGCACATTTTACTTTCAGAAATTAACGCCTGTCCAAAGGCTGGCACTAATTTCTGCCGGCACCAGGGAAGTGTACAGAAAAGCAGAAAAAACTGCTTTTCTGTACACCCTCCAACTTAATATCATAGCGATATTAAGTCGGAGGCCCCAAAATTAAAAAAAAATTTAAAAATTAAAAAAAAAATTAAAATCAGCCAGCAGCCCGAGGGTCGGAAGACGGACGCTCAATTTAGCCGGCGTCCATTTTCCGAACCTGTGGCTGTCAGCGGGCTCGAGAACCGACGCCGGAAAAATTGAGCATCGGCTGTCAAACCCGCTGACAGCCACCGTTCCTGTCAAAAAGGAAGCACTAGGGATGCGCTAGTGTCCCTAGCGCCTCTTTTTACCGCAGGCCCTAATTTGCATCTTATATATTTATTTATTTGAAACTTTTTCTATACCGACGTTCATGAAACATACATATCACGTTGGTTTACATCGAAGCAAATTTGGAAAAACATTACATCGAACAGGGGTTACATCGAACTGGGACCAGGGATACTTAAATAAAACTGCAAAAATACTATTTAAATAATATAGTAAAAAGGGTGAAAGGAATCTTCTTCCCCCCTGAATCGCGTGCACAGGAGAGTGGTCTGTGCACGTGCCGGGTGAGCAGGCGCTCACCCTCTCTCCCGCGACTTTTACTGAATCGGCCTGATTGTGTTTTGTATTCCTAGTGCCTGTTACCCACCCATGGCTCCAGTATAAGAGAGTGAGTACATGTTTTGTCAGTCAACCTTCTCTGTTTACAAAAGTATTGAAGAGAACAAAAGTGTAACTCCTTTTTTGGGAGTGGTAATTCCCTCAGGGCACACATTTAATTTGTAACCTTTGGGGCTGCTCTGGCTAGCTGACTCCTTCTCAAGCGTGAGTCTTGGTCCCTGGGGGGTATTCTTTTTGTGAGGGAAGACTCTCGTCTATGGCCTAGACAGTGGTGTCTGATCCTGTGTGTATGTTGGTAGCTGTGGCATCCCCAGAAGAGAGATGCTGTGAAGGAACAGGCAGGATCAGGAATTGGGTGTTAAATTATAATTTACTGATTAGTTTAAAGTCAAATTAAAGACCATCTTTAAATGAGTGTGCAGTTACATGCTGTTTCCATTACAGTTAGTGTCTCAATCTGGCTAGTTGTCCTTTCCTTCAGGAAACTGGTTGAGCTTCCCAATCGGTAATGTAAATTGAGCACTAAAGCTCTCCCAGTGGCTTAACCGGGATTCCTAGGTCAGGGGTCCCCTTCCACATAGCAAAAATCCTACCTGATGCTCCAGCATCTTCCCGAATACCAGCCCTGTATCCTGGTCCCATACCTGTGGAGATCCAGAGGGGCCTCCTTGATCTTACTTGATTCCTTTTAGTTTTTCTGCATAAGTGACTCCTCGAGTAGAAAAGTCTGAAGGTGGGAACTTGCTGATCTAGTCAAGTTCCCAGTGAGGAGGGGTGGCCGAAAAAAACCCTTCTCACAATAAAGAGATATACTTTCTTCTACAAAACCTTTCTAGACTGGACTTCTGCTGTCACAGGTGCTTGCCACATTCATGTGGAGAATAGGCTCACTGGTCTTCAGCTTCTGCATTCTGATTCCAGCCAGCGAGGATGACCTTCATCAAAGGAACAGAGTGAAATGCAATCCCCTCTGTGGTCGAATTTCTCCAGCCTTCACGTACCTCACATGGCCAAGCCTGTCACATGTGCTTGCCACATTCAGGGGGTGAATGGGTTCACTGGGCTTCAGACAAGGAGTGCAAGTTCCAAAAGGATTCAGGCAAAAACGATATCCTTCATGTAACAAAATACTTAGAATCCACTGGCAGGTTGTGCACAGAAAATCCCTCTCCAAAAAGGGAAACTGGTGAGCCACGGAGGCATCACCAGGGAGGAAGAAAAATCTGCCTCCTGACTTTCTGGTGTCCGCTCTCCACAGACTCTAGCCACACTTCAAATCACAAAATGACTGGTTATAAAGGGCATGAGCAACCAATCCCAGGTCTCCGAGGTGGGAAGAGGGCATGAGGGGATGGATATCTCAAGATATTTAAGAAATGGAAAATGGAACTAAGGCATTCACCGATGGACTGGGGGTCAGACCAAAGGGCCATTAAGCCCAGTATCCTCTTTCCAAAAGTGGCCAGTTACGGTCCTAAGTACCTGGCAGGATCCCAAACGGTCAATAGATTCCAACTGTTTATCCCAGGGATAAGCAGTTGATTTCCGCAAGTGCACCTTTTTATCTTTAAGTTGTATTTATATGGATGCCACATTGTACAACAACCCAAAATAAAATAAAATAATACAGCTAAGAAAGCAGAGCACCATCAACAACAATATAGTGCCATACCATTTTCCGCTAAACAATCAATGTTACTGCAGTAACCACAGAGATAGATGAAAACAAGACATTCATTCACATCCACAACCATACCCTAAACAGATCAATATTGTGCTTATAATTTCCAAATTACAGAATAATGTAACTCTTTCAATTTAACATGCATAGAGGTTGGTAAGAGTAGAAAGAATAATTCCCATGCATGGCCATAATCTCAGGACACTTTCCTGAAAGTGAAAATAACAACCTATCAATCCAATTGCATCCAGTTAGACATCTGTTGAAACCAAATTGAAGGGATGGAGAGGTTTCCTTAAGTCAAAATAACAATAAACATGAACAAACATTTTAGTCACAGACGACAGACCCTGGGCTCATATAAGAGAACTTAGTGTAAGCCATTTCACACAAAAAGGAGGTTTAATAATAATGACACATTCAAGAACAGAAGAAACATCTGCCCCAAAATTATATAACTTTGCACATAATACCAGACTATGAACCAGAGATCCTTTCTCAATGTGACATTTGAGGAATACCTCCATCTTTGCAATCTGCATGTGATATGCCTTAACTTTATCAACATGGGAGTGATGGAGTTGATCCCTAGCATCTATAGATAATTTAGTAACATCAAGAAAATACTGAGTCACCTCTGAACATGTTACAGTCATGCCTATTTCACTGCTCCAATAGGAAGCTAAATCAGAAAGTAACTGAGGTCCCCATTTAACCAACTGAAGCTTAAACCAATGAGATAATTTATTTCCTCTCTTACCCACAATTCTTACCTCATCCTCCAAGAATTAACAGAAAATATTATTGGATTTTGGAATGACCTTGAATTCAAGTAATATCTGGCTTGCAAGTAGGCATAAGAGTATTTATATCATAAAGCAAATATGTCCTGCAGTTGATCAAATGAATAGACAATAGTTCCCGCTGTACAGCAGATGAGGAAGAAGTACCTTTTTAAATAGAGCACAGCAATTCCTTCCATGCTTTCAAATGATCTTCAATTTTACTTAACATAGGAAGAGAGGGTAACAAACATGTTAAAAAATAAAATAAAAGTATTCAGTTTATAAAGCAAACATAATTCACAAGATACTAAAATTCTTAAGTGTTTAATATGATTGCTAGCTCACCACAATGGAGAGGTACCTTGCCAAGCCTAGATAACTCCCACATGTTTGGATAAAGCTTCAGATTTGTAATTAATTTTCAGTCCAGCAAAGGACCCAACGGTAGCAAAGAGAGAGAACACTAAAAACAGAGATTCCTGAGGATTAGCCAGAAATACAATCCTATCATCTGCAAAGAAACTAATTTTTGATCAAAATTACCTGAGCTAGGGGTGTGGAATGAAGTTTGATTGCCAATGGTTCTATAGATAATATGTAAAGTAAAGGAGAGAGCAGGAATCCTGCCTAGAGCACAGTGTAAAGAAAACACTTTTGAAACATGAACATTGATATTCTACTTTGCCTGAGGGGCATTATAAAGTAACCTAATCCATCATAAAAAGGGTCCATCTGTACCATATTGATTCAGCACCTAAAACAGATAATCCCATTGACCTTTTTGAATCCTTGTTCAGCATCCATGCTAATAATTAACCTCATCCACTAAGCAACAAACTACAAGGCTTAACCAATTGGTTAATATAGGAGCCAATATCTGTATATCCACATTGAGTAAAGATATGGGGTGATAAGAAGTGGGATATCTGGGATCTTTATCATTTTTAACAAATATGAAAATGAACACCTGGTTTTCATGCCACAAGAAAGACCCCTGATCAAACAAACCGCTATACATATTTAACAGAGGTATGAGGAGAGACAGGTGCACTATCTTATAAAATTCACCTAACCAGGAGCCTTACCCTTAATGTCAAACACCTCTTTCCCTGATTGATCACAGGATGAGGTAATGCCGTATATTGCTTAGCTTTTGAATTTTTAACTAAATTATCCCAAAGTCTCCCTGCTTCATTTCCATATCAAAAGAGTTTATTGTGAAAACTTTCAATGGACCTAAACGCTCTAATCTGTAGGAAATGAATCAAACTCCTCTTCAAAGCAGGGATTTGGTCTAGTACACCCTGGGAAAGAGTTTGCACGTGTTGTGGCTTTAGCACTCCAAGCATAAACTTGAACATAAGCTTACGCTTCCTGCGCTGCCTCTGTCATAGCAGCGCTGAGGTTTCTGGGAGCAGAGGATCCCTGGCTCCTGGCTGGGATAAAAAAGGTATGGGCGTGGATGGGGGGGGGGGGGAGGGGGAGCAGACATGACAATTCTTCATTGTGGGTTGGGGGGGACAAATGGAGGGAGGCAGGCCAATTTCATTTTTAACTTAAAATCAGGATGGGAGCCCAGCCTACAATGTCAGGCAATTCACTCATTTTTAAAAAGATTTGGAAGGGAGGTTAGGATGCACGGCCTGACAAGTATTACATTTTGGGGTGGTGGGATTGGCCCGCTTACCTTTTTCTTTCATTTTGTTTGGTGATGACAGCACTACTTAGACGGATATCCAATTAAATAGCACATTTTCTAACCACACAAGGCTGGATAACTTCAGACCTGCCCAGAAGCACATCTTAAGTTATCCAGCTAACCCAACTGGATATATCCAATATTTGGCTAGGTTAACCGGATATCTCAGCTCCTCCCCAGAACACCCCCAAAATTCCCCTTTTCTATATGGCTAAATTATAGCTGGATAACTACTTATCCAGCTACAATTTAGACATCTGAATATGGCAGATTTGCCATCTAGATGGATAACTTTTGAGTTATCCATCTAAATGGCTTTTGAATATCTATCTCACGATGTTTATTTCTACTGTCTTAGGTCTGGATTTATCAAAATGCACTAAATATCGCATGTGATAGGAAAAGGAGTGTATTTTATGGTAATAGGCTGTTTATCACAAAGTGTGCTATCTTAGCACTTTGCAAAGGTACTAGTGCAAACTATCATAACTTTTTTGCACTTTGTGATAAGTGCCAGAACTGCTGTATTTCCTGAGAGAGAGAGAGAGAGAGAGACTAGCTATAAGGCCCTCATATTAGGTAGGTATTTATACATGAGGCCCACCTAGATACTCAAGGTGAAGTCTAGGTAATAGTGCAGGGGTTAGGGGCCACTTTGACATTCAGAGTGTGACGTATGAACAGAACAGTGCACTCGTGAAGATTTGATGACCTTCGGGACTGAGGAAACTCACCCAAAGATGAGATTTGTGCAACGTCTCTCAACCTAATCCATCAAGCATTTTGTACACAAAACAGTATGGACAAGGCATTCCTTCTGTCATAGTTTCATCTGCCATGCAGTCTCACCATACACTGATTATGCCTACTACAACACCCCCCCACCAGCAGAAACCTCCAGTAAGCTATCTTCTGAGCTACCCGAGCCATCTTCCCACTGGCCATGTGTCCCAGTTGTAGTGCAGCCTCCTCTCTACCAGGGGTCCTCAGTGAGCCTTACCACCAGCCTTGCTAAGCTGCTCCTTGCTGCTCGCACCACACCCAAGTTCCAACCCATTTAACCCTACCTTGCCAGAACTACCTTGCCTCTTCATGGAGTCACCTTTGGCTCTCTGACCTGGTCACTCTAGTCTTATACATTGCCTTGTGGCCTCTGGGATTTCTTGTTCCTTTCTATTTGCCTTGAGGCCTATCTAGGCCTCATCTTGCCTTGTGGCCTCCAGGCCTGCTCTACTCTTGTGTCCTGCCTTGTGGCCTATCCAGACCTCTCTGTACCCAGGGTCTTCAGTCCTCTAGCCTAGTGTCCTACAGGCCTCCAGCTTTGCTGCCTTCGGGCTTCTATGTTCTTTGTTCTTTGTCGGATTGCCTAGTCCTTATCTGGTCCTGTTGTAGTCATGCTTGTCCTGTCCTGTCTCTGTTTGGTCTTGTCATGCCCAGCCCAGCCCTATTTCTGGTATTCACCCCATCATTCCAGACTGTTATCTTGCCCCAGCCAGTATCTAGTTCCAGTTCCTGTCCAGTATCCTCTCTTGCTTGTGTCTTTCCCAGCCCGTGCTCAGTACATTGCCTTGTCTCTGTCTATATGCAACCCCAGTCGTTGTTCTGTGTCCTTGCTCAGTATCCTGTCCAGCCTATTCCTGTATCTTGCCCTCAGTGCCTTGCCTAAGCTAATATCCAGACCTCTGCTTCCAGCCTGCTTCTGTCTATAGTCCCAGCCATCCTTCATCCAACCTCTGTCTATAGTCTATAGTCCAGCCTCTGTCTATAATCTATAGTCCCAGCATTCCCTCGTCCCTTGCCTCATCCAGCCTTGATGCAGCTTGCTCTGCCTTGGTTCAGCCTGCATGGACTCATCATGTTGAACTGCTGCAGGAAAAACCTACTGGCCCTCAGAACCCAAGGGCTCATCCTGCTGTGGAGGGGGATGGCTAGGCGGAAGATCGGCCCTTTTTCAGTCCAGTGTCCTGCCTTACAGTCCTGCACAGTTCTTAGGGTTGTGTACCCAGATCCCAGAAACCGTGACAACTTTCACATCTTAAAACTATACCTATATCTAATGCCCCAAAGCTACCCAGGCCCCTTCTGGAGTATCTAGAGTTGCCAACTTTCAACTGTCAAATTTCCAAACAATTGGAGATGCTGTTTAATATCTTCGCTGTTTGGTTTTACGCACATGCGACCTTTATTGCCACTCTTCACTATCAGAAAAACACAGAAATGTAGACTATAACAGCTGATAAGGACCCATTTAGTCTGCCCCCCAGTGTACTTCCTGCTACAATGCCATAGTCCCCAGTTGATCTCAGACTTTCCCTTCACTTCATTGCAATTAATGATCATCTGTACTTGTCTGGTGCTTTCTTGAATTGTTTTGTTTTTTCCTCTGTCGCCTTCACTGGAAGTGAGTTCCATGTACCCCCATCACACTCTCTGTGAAGAAATATTTTCTGATGTCACTCCTGAGTCTAGCCCTTTGGAACCTCATATCATGACCAATAGTTCTTGAACATATTTATTCCAAAAAAGGTTTGCTTTTACCAGTCCAGGAACTAAACTGCTGTTTATAAATTTTTGTAGGCCAATGAATAAATCATGGACTGAAGACTATGCAGATGACACAAAATAAATGTATCCAACACATATTGAATATAGAGAGATCCATATTCAGAAGCATTTAGACAGATAACTCAGATGTTATCCAGCTAAATTAATATTTGGGCTTAGCTGGCTATAATTTAGCTAGTTAGCTGGGTAACTTATGGGCATCCCAGGTGCTTTTCAGGGAGGAGTTACATTAGCTGGCTAAGTTATCCCGCTAATTCTCAGGATAATTAGCCAACTAAGGGCCTCATTTTCCAATATCGCATTGGTAACGCATTAGGGGGCGTTACCAATGCAAATGAGGCTTCTTTCGTGCAGTGGGGAAACATCGCGTGTGGCGATGTTATCGTGAAAACATTAGCGCTGCACGCGATGTTTTCCCAGTGTGCGATGATTCTTTTGGTCTTTTATCGCAGTGCACGATATTTGCCAGTTTTTGCACAGAGAGAGAGAGAGCGAGAGAGCGCCTTACTATAGTGCTTATGCCCTACATAGGTATTTGAATCCCTATGGGAGGGCTACCTACTAACTCGGGGTAGGGATTAGGTATGAGCGTCGGGGGTTGGGGGCCACTTTCGCATTCCACATGAGACCTACGGACAGAACAGTGGTCTCTAGTGCAGATTTGCTGGCCGTCGGAATGAGGACGCTCACTCCAAGAAGTGGTTTGGGCAACATTCTCTCCACCTAGCATGTTGTTGCCCAGGTAGAGTGTCCATCAAGCTAGGTAGAGAGAACGTTGCCCAAACCACTTCTTGGAGTGAGCGTCCTCACTCCGACGGCCAGCAAATCTGCACTAGAGACCACTGTTCTGTCCGTAGGTCTCATGTGGAATGTGAAAGTGGCCCCCAACCCCCGACGCTCATACTAATCCCCACCCCGAGTTAGTAGGTAGCCCTCCCATAGGGATTCAAATACCTATGTAGGGCATAGGCACTATAGTAAGGTTCTCTCTCTCTCTCTCTCTCTCTCTCTCTCTCTCTCTCTCTACTAATTTGCATTTGCAAATCACGTTAACAGCTGTTAATGTGATTTGCAAATTTATCACACACAGTAAAGTGCTTGGAAAATGAGGCCCTAAGTCTGGAGAGGCCAAAGAACTGTTCTAAAGTTAACTGGTTATCTTTAAGATAGCTAGCTATCTGGGTCATTCATCAAAATGCATTATGGCGTTAATCCATGCAAAACACATTATTGCCATAATGCTAGTGCACAGTGCAAATGCAAATTTTTGGAAGAGGTGGGACTAGGGAGGAGTTTTAGGAAATTTTTGGGGCAATGTTGCTTAGTGTGATAGCATAACACATGCTATTGCATAGTTTTAAAGCCAGAAATAACTATACCTTTTTTCCTGGTATTAGATTGTGTGAGAGGTCTGAAATGGGCACAATACAATTTGTGATAATTTTAGCTATTGTGGGGCTTGGGAGAGAGAGAGAGAGACTATCTATAAGATATTCCCTAATAGTGAAGTATTTATATCTCTTTAGGAGGGCCATCTACTAGATCGAGGTGTGGTTTTGGTGGTGGTTTAGGGTTTAGGGGCTAGATTCTCAGGAGAGTGAGAAGTACGAACAGCACAGTACACCTTGGTGAAGATTTGACATCATTTGGAGTGAGGAAAGTCTCACAAAGATGAAATTTTGAACTATGTTATCTCACCCTAGCTTGATGGTACCCTATTATACAGTGAATATAATAGAAACAAGACTCAAACCTTTTTTTCGAACCAACGAGGATCACGATAGGTAATAGATAATACATTAGTTTATCCTAAAGTTATTTATAATACTAGTTAGTACCGAATTCAAACTCCGTGTAAGTGATTTAATGACTCTCATAACATCCCATAGGCTCATTTGGCATCTCTGCTCCTTGTCAAGCCACAATTGGGATCATCTACAAAAAAATATATATCATCTACAAAAAATATATATAAGTGAAAAAATCTACAAAAAATATATATAAGTGAATTTATGACCAGTGATTAAAGATGATCCCAATTGTGGCTTGACAAGGAGCAGAGATGCCAAATGAGCCTATGGGATGTTATGAGAGTCATTAAATCACTTACACGGAGTTTGAATTCGGTGCTAACTATTATTATAAGTAACTTTAGGATAAACTAACATATTATCTATACCCTATTATACAGTCCATCAAGCTAGGATGAAAGACCATACTAGAAATGGCATTTTGTGAGACTTTCCTAACTCCAAATGACGTCAAATCTTCACCGAGGTGTACTGTGCTGTTTGTACATCTCACTCTACATGAGAAACTGGCCCCTAAATCCTAAACCACCACAAACACCTCACCCTGAACTATTAGATGGCACTCCTATAGAGATATAAATACTTCCCTACTAGAAGGGGTTTATAGATAGTCTCTCTCTCAGTTTCTCTCACTCTACTAATATAGGAATTTTTCACAGAGTGTGGTAAGTTTATCACACCAGGCCTCTTTTTGTTATCCATGCATTAATAACACGTTTTGATGAATCTAGGAATATTCAGTATTGCATCTGTACTACTGAATATATCTCTAAATTATCCAAATAAGTTTATATGGTTAACTTTGCTATCCGGACATTGACTGAATATGGAACTCAGAGTAGCTGCCAAAGTGCATCTGAGGTTTCTTCATTAGTATTACATAATTGCAGGGGAGGATTGGAGGCTATCCTTCAGCTGAAAGATTAAAATCAGGATATTTCAAACATTTTAGCCCGCCCTCTTTTTTCATACAGTACCTCCAAAATCTGTACAGTCCGGATAAAATCAGGACAGATAGCAACCCTAGCAGCATCCACCCCATCTACACCACTCAGAAGCACCCATCACAGACGGTGACATACAGGAGCTTAAAAGGCTGTAGGGGAATGTCCATTCATGGATGATAAGAGGCTGACTCATCACCATCCTTCTTAGTTCTCATTCCATGCCTTCAGGGAAGGATGGACAGCTCAACTGCTACAACACCTGTCTTAAAGATGAATTTATTTAAAAACACCTTCTGCTTATAGTGAACCAATCATGCTAAGCAAATTAAAATATAAAATTATAGCAAATCTAGACACTTGCATCATCTGAAGACGATATTCAACACCTGCTGTGCAATACTTCTTCATAGTCATGGCATTCAATTGGAATTTGTGGAATGGGCCTTTATTTGCAATAGTTACAATATTGTGCTTTATACACTATGCAGCGTACAATCATGTTTGAAAAAGTTGCATTAGTGTACCTTTGGTATGAAAATACATATTTGTATCTAAATAAATATGGATTTTTGTGGAAGTGCTCAAATGTGTGTTGATATCTCTCCTCTCTCGTGCTCTCTCCCTGTCCTCTGTTATTCCCCATCCTCTATTTTATACCTTCCACAACATCTTTTACTCTAATGACCCTTTCTCCTTATCAGTATCCTGCCATGTACCCTTTTACCTGAGTCTGAAATAGCATTTGAGCTAAAACGTTGACATCTGATCCTAGCAGGTGTTACATTTTTAGACTTGGCTCATGGAGGAAAACATACTTGCTAAAACCAAATTAGCATCTTAGGTTTCTTCATTAGTGTCTGTGCATTAATGTTAGCATATGTGTGCTAATATCTTCTGGAACCAGTTTAGTGTGACTGATAGCTTTATTGCATAGACCTCTTAATGCTACTACATACATGAGCAATGATATACATAGCTGAGTATTGCAAAGATGCCTAAATTAGTGAATTTCCCAACAAAATCCTGGAGATACACTTAAGCAATCAGATTTTCAGGATATTCACAATGAATATGCATAAGAACAGCATCCTGTTTCCAACAGTGGCCAATCCAGGCTACAAGTACCTGGCAAGTACCCAAATACTAAGTAGATCCCATGCTACCACTGCCAGCAATAGCAGTGGCTATTCCTCAAGTCAACCTGATCAATAGCAGTCAATGGACCTCTCTTCCAAGAACCAATACAAACCTTTTTTAAACCCAGCTACACTAACTGCACTAACCACATTTTCTGGCAACAAATTCCAGAGCTTAATTATACGTTGTGTGAAAAAGAATTTTCTCTGAATAGTTTTAAATGTGCTAGTTGACAACTTCATGGAGTGCCCCCTAGTCCTTCTATTATCTGAAAGAGTACATAACCAATTCACATCTACCCATTATAGACCTCTCATGATTTTAAAGTCCTAGCTACACTCAGCCATCTCTTCTCCAAGCTGAACAGCTCTAACCTCTTTAGCCTTTCCTCATAGGGGAGCTGTTCTATCCCCTTTATCATTTTGGTCACCCTTCTCTGTACCTTCTCCAGTGCAACTATATCTTTTTTGAGATGCTGTGACCAGAATTGTACACAGTACTCAAAGTCCGGTCTCACCATGGAGCGATAGAGAGGCATTATGTCATTTTCCGTTTTATTCACCATTTCCTTCCTAATAATTCCTAACATTCTGTTTGCTTTTTTAACTGCTGAGGCACACTGAGCCGACGATTTCAATGTATTATCCACAGTGGTGCCTAGATCTTTTTCCTGGGTGATAACTCCTAATTTGGAACTTAACATTGTATAACTAAATCATAGGCTATTTTTCCCTATATGCAACACCTTGCACTTGTCCACATTAAAATTCATTTGCCATGATCCAATGGGGAGGTCCTAAGATGGCAGACGCGTTCCACTTCGATTCTGACTTACCTAGTTTCTCCATTTGGATTCCTTATCTATGCCGCACAAGAGGAAGGATAAAGTGAGGATTTTTCCCTCTGAATCCTCACTTCCCTCAGACCAACATGTCATCACAGGATTTGTTGCCTCAACCCCTGAAAGTACGAGAGTAAGCCTCATTGTCAGAACGGAAAGAGGAGAGCCATTCTCGCCTGGAGAGGTTTCTCTTATGCCGCCGGATCCTAAGACGCCGCTGTTCACTGCTTCCTTGAGCGGGGCTGGCATCATTGGAACATCAAATGATTTTACTGTCTGCCTCCATTCAGAGGGAGATCATGATGCCCCCATAGGCTGGAGGGTCTTCTGGAGACTCACCATGGGCAACAGTACCTGCGGGTGAAGGTGCAGTTTCTAGAGCTCAATTTTTGGTTATTCCTGAGGAAGCAAAATCTGTGTCTAGCTCTATTTCAACAGGTGGGTGATTTGCATTCATACCCTCCATAGCATTTATCAAAGCAGTGGTTGTAACCCTAGAATCGCTCCTGGACTTGATTATGGGACTCTCACAGGTCTTCCAGGATCAGTCTCAGCATCTTGATAATGTTTCATTGAAATTGGATTCTGTGGTTCAAGACCATCAGAAGATATTGCAGGAACACTCTTCATCTATTCAGTCATTGGGAAGAGATATTCAGAATCTTCAATCTGTGAATGCCTCAATGATTCGTGAATGCTTTTCCACTCTTAGGAGGTTGGAATCACTGGAAAATTATTCTTGACATCTGAATCTGAAGTTAATTAATTTCCCCACAATTTCTGGAGACCTTTTAATTGGTATATTGAGGAAGTATTTTCTGGATATACTACAAATTCCATCTGATAAAATTCCCGCTCTAACTAAACATATGTTTCTTCCTTATAAGCAGAAACCAGATCAATCTCATACTTCTCCTAATGTTGCTGATTTGTCTAATTTAACTGTATTTTTTGAGAATTCATCGGAAGAAGTGATTGATAGAGCTACGCTTTTGATTTCTTTTCATTCTCAACAAGATTTGAATTTAGTTATGAAAGATTATTTTCTGCATTTTTATATTTCTTTTCATGGGTGCCCCTTCTGGATTTTTCCTGACTTGGACAAACATACCCAAGGGCGACATAAAGCTTTTCTGAATATGCGCCAAGATGCCTTGGCTATTGGCGCTAGTTTCCTTCTTTGTTATCCTTGTAAATGTATTCTCAAGATGAATGCTAATACTTTTATTTTCTTTAGTCCAGACCAGTTGAGAGACTTTCTGGAGGCAAAGAACAATGCCCGGTTAGTCACCCAAGAACCTTCTTAGGTTTGATCCTTATTAATTTTACGGGGTTTTCATTTCGCTGCTTTTACTTAAGTGAATTTTTGTACTTAAATTATCCTCCTATTGTTTCCTGTCCTCCCCCTCTGGTATGTGTGTTTCCATTAAGGAGAATATATTGTTACTTTGAATTTATGTTGCCTTTCTTTTTATTATTATTTTTTCTCTAACGTTGCTGTACAAAGTTTATTCGCTTTGTAATATTTTTAAAAAGCATAAACAAAAAGTTAAAAAAAAAATTCATTTGCCATTTGGATGCCCAATCTTCCAGTCTTGCAAGGTCCTCTTGCAATTTATCACAATCCACTTGTGATTTAACTACTCTGAATAATTTTGTATCATCTGCAAATTTGATTACCTCACTCATTGTATTCATTTCCAGATCATTTATGAATATATTGGAAAGCACCAGTCTAAGTACATATCCCTGAGGCACTCCACTGTTTACCCTTTTCCACTGAGAAAATTGACCATTTAATCCTACAGTTTCCTGTCTTTTAACCAGTTTGTAATTCATGAAAGGACATTGCCTTCTATCCCATGACTCTCATGAGGGACTTTGTCAAACACCTTCTGAAAATTCAAATATAATACATCTACCGGTTCACCTTTATCCACATGTTTATTAACCCCTTCCAAAAAATGAAGCAGATTTCTGAGGCATGACTTCCCTTGGGTAAATCCATGCTGACTGTGTTCCATTAAACCTTGTCTTTCTATATGCTCTGTGATTTTGATCTTTAGAATAGATTCCACTATTTTTCCTGGCACTGAAGTCAGGCTCAC
The DNA here is from genome assembly GCF_901001135.1 of Rhinatrema bivittatum. NCBI lineage: Eukaryota > Metazoa > Chordata > Amphibia > Gymnophiona > Rhinatrematidae > Rhinatrema > Rhinatrema bivittatum. Next base: position 699,005,219 of record NC_042616.1, read on the forward strand.
TGATCTAAAGTTTCCCAGATTGCCCCTGGAGCCCTTTTAAAATATTGGGGTTACATTGGCTACACTCCAGTCTTCGGGTACAATGGATGATTTTAATGATAGATGACAAATTTTAACTAATAGATCAGAAATTTCATTTTTTAGTTCCTTCAGAACCCTGGGATGCATACCATCTAGTCATGGTGATTTGCTACTCTTTAGTTTGTCAATCTGGCCTACTACATCTTCCAGGTTCACAGTGATTTGATTCAGTTCGTCTGACTCATCACCCTTGAAAACCATCTCTGGAACTGGTATCTCCCCAAAATCCTCATTAGTAAACACAAAAGCAAAGAATTCATTTAGGGGCAGATTTTCAAGGATTTACGCGTGAAGGGGGGTTATGCATGCCGGGCCTATTTTCAAAAGGCCTGGCGGTATGCGTAAAGCCCCGGGACACATTTAAGTCCCAGGGCTTGAAAAAAGGGGCGGGAGTGGGTAGGGCATGGGTAGGCTGGGGCGATCTGGGGGCGGGGTGGAGGCAGGGTCAGCGGCTCCTGGCACAGCGGCCATTTGCTGCTGTGTCAGAGATCGTGTGCCAGCAATTGGCCGGCAGGCACAAAAGATAAAATAAAGATCAGGGGGGGTTAGAGTAGGGCTAGGGGGGAAAGGTTAGGGGAAGGGGTGAGAAGGTCAGGCTAGGGGAAAGGGAATGGAGGAAGCCAGCGCGGCTCGGCGCACGCAAGGTGCACAATTGTGCACCCCCTTAAGTGTGCCGACCCTCGATTTTATAACAGGCGCATACCTGCATGCACCTGTTATAAAATCGGGCTTATATGTGCGTGCGCCAGGTAGCACATGCATATATAGGCTGCACATGCTCCTTTTAAAATCTACCCTTTAGTCTTTCTGCAATGGCCTTATCTTCTCTAAGAGCCCCTTTAACCTCACGGTCATCTAATAGTCCACCTGACCTCCTCATAGGTTTCTTGCTTCAGATATATATTTAAAAGTTTTTATTATCAGTTTTTGCATGAGATTTGCATAGATTGGATTTCCAGAGTATGAAGATGTGTCTCCTGCATGATCATTATGGATAAATGAAAATTCAAGTGGATAGATGTGCCTCCAGGACAGGTTTAGAAAACACTGGCCAATATACATGTCAAGCAGAGAGAGAACATTACAGAAACAAATAGTTTGGGTGAGTAACAGAAAAACCTGAAATCATTGAAATTAATGACAAGGCAGAATATAGGCTAAGAAATATTTGATGAAGCTGTAAAGTTTTCAGTGATGTAGTAAAAATAATTCATCTTTAGATTTCTTTCATTGATGCCATATGTCAGAAAACAGTATTTTTCTAGTTTCAGTATATCAACAAAGCAATCAGTCTATCAGCAATCAAAAACCCTTTAATCAAAGTGGTGCCATGTCAAAAAGTCAAAGTTTTCCATGATCACTCTATAAGAAACATCAGACTCAACAGACAACAGAGAATTAATTTTGTAAAGTTACATCCTATCTCATTGTTTCCTGACCAGGTCCTGGGGGCATACATAACCAGTCTGGTTTTCTGGGTAGTCGTAAAGAATATGCACAAAATTGATATTCAGTACATACACTGAACTTCCAATGTATGCAAACAAATCTCATGCATATTCATTGCAGAGATCATGGTAACCAGACTGGTGAGGTATTGCCTACAAGATATGGTTGGGAACCACTGGCAAGCTCAGGTGAATATTATTACTGTGTTAAAATGTATTGCGAGACCTTTCCTTTAAAATATTTTATCAGAACCCAAAAGGATTGGCTCACTCTGTGGCAGCAGTGTTCCTTGTGAGATAAGCAGCTGAATAAAGCAATCCTTTTTCTGGAAGGTTAGTGTAGCAGTGGATATTAGATTATGTCCCTCCTGGTGATTTTACTTTGTGACTCATTCGTACTGCAGTGTAAAACAGCTGGAAGGGATCACTTTATATCTGTCATGTTACAATTTTACTGATCAAAGCTTCAAAGCTGATGCTAAGGTAGTTGTATTTTTTTCTTAGCCCTTCTTCCTTTTTTTTGTGTTACTTTGCAAGTCATTTAAATGTAGAACTTTGGAAATTAAACAGCAGGTAGAAGCCATGGGGGTACATATTCAGTAGGACGTTTAGTAGATAAGTTATCTGACTAAAGTTAGCTGGATAACTTGCCCTGGATATTCAGTGGGATAAAGGTCTCACTGAATATCCCCAATTAAAGTTATCTAGCTAATCAGAGTAGGATAACTTTAAACATAAGCAGATATTCTTTGGACTTTAGACTTCACTTGATATATTTTGACTTTAGACTTAACTTGATATATTAAAATATATTAGAATATAGCCAGTAAAGTTAGTTTCCATTTAAAAAAAAAGCTTACATCACGGCCTGTCTACCGCCACCCTCCCACCCAAATTGCAAAGGCACTACAGGGCCGAAGTTGCCCCCTCCCCCTCAAAAAAATGGCCCATTTAATTGGGGCCAGGAGTCGATCCTCCCCTACCCCTTGCGCCCACAATTGCAACAGGTGCTCAATACGAGCATCTGTTTTTTTCCTGCTTCAGGTTGATTTTGCCCAATATATAATCACAATATACACGCACATTAGCAAGGGGCAAAATCAGCCTGGAGCATGTATGTTGTGTGTGACTATTATGCGTCCAGAAATTGTTTTTTTAACATTAAATCTTTATTCTTAAACACTATAAGCAGTAGATTTCTTTATTTATTTTTATTTTAAAACTTTTCAATAGCGTCATTAAGTTAGGTACCATCATAACGGTTTACAATAAGGCACAAATAATAATATTGGAAAACATAATAAAATCTATCATTAAACAGGTGCTAAGAATTTATGGTAACATAGTTCGTTTATAATTACTCATAATTGGAAGTGTTGTATCATGTTATATCATGTCCATTCTTTATTTTAACAGATTTTAAAATTCTAAAATCAAGGTCAAACATTTAAAAATAAAAATAGAATATAAACCCATGTAGATGGGGGTCGCAATGATACTAAGCAGGAGGAACCACAGAGGACAGTATTTTTTAATTTGTAATGAGCGCTCGCATATTGACTTAATGCCAGCTCCAGGTCTGGAGTTAATTTTGCTGCATTAAAAAGTGTGCTTTAGACACACAGCGATTTTCTGCATCAAGTGGTTATAGCTAATAGCCTCATCTACACGGAATTTACATGTGATAAACGCTATCGGCTATGTGTTTGGATGCACATTTTGGACACACTGGTCTCCTTATTGTATCAGGTGCTAGTCTAGCTCCTCCAAAATGTGCATCCAACCTCTCCTAAACCTGTGTGCTAGGCTGGGTGCACTTTATTGCATTGACCCCCTTTGATTGTGAGCCCTCTGGGGGCAGGGAAATACCTGAATGTAATCTACTTTGAAGTGGCTAAAAAGCAGAATATAAAAAATCCAATAAAATGAACTTACATGGGTGGTGGATATTTTAGTCCATTGTGGTGCTGTGTGCTTCTCTGAGTTTTTTTTGTGGCAAACATAGATTATGTATGGGTTTTTCATGGTTTGGTACATTTTGCAGGTGGGCTGAAGAATAAGAATGGCAGAAGCTTTAGAGCAAAAAAAAAGAGAGGGGAAGAGAGAAAAAGAAGAGGAGGAGAGAAAGAGAGAAAGAAAGGAGGGTCCGAGACGATCAGAAGGGCAAGCAGGCAGAGGAATTTTTGCTTGAGGACAACACTGTGGTGCAGATGTATGGACTGGGCTTAAGGGGAATTCGTTCTTTCTATGAAAAAATCAGAGATGTTATTGATTCTTTAACCATTGGTGGATGTACCATTCCTGGCAGGGTCAAGCTTTTCACTATCTTGCATTTTCTTGCCACTGCATCATTCCAGAATAAAGTGGCTGTGGTGGAGGGCATGGACCAGTTTTCATTTTCATGGCATTTCAGCCAGGTACTGAGGACTTTGATAAAAAGGGTCAGAGAGTACATCAAGCTTATAGAGTGGCAGGAGATAAAATGCACTTTCTTCAATATAGCTGGCATGACAAATGTAATGGGTGTAATCAATTGCACCCATGTCTCTCTCACACTGTTCCACTCTCCCCCCCCCCCCCCCCCACACACACACATGAGAGAGAAATGGTAAGTTGTATGCAAAACATAGATGAAGATCATCAGCATTGTCTCCAACGATGGCTAAACTCTACGGACTCATGCATCACACTCTTTCTGGTCTTTCTGTCATCATCTGCCAGCCTGTTATGCTCATCTGCTTCCCCACTGGCACCCCCTCTGCCACGCTCCATTCTCTCCATACATACCTCCTCTTTCAAGATCCTAAACACAAAAGTGGACAGACAGAAGTCACAGAACATCAAACAGATGCTGTTTAAAGATTCACTCAATAACACAGACAAAAGACTAAAAGATGGGAAACAGCAAGGGAAAAACAAACAGCACAAAAGACACAATTCAGCAATCACAAATCACCAAGAACAACCACTACTCCTACACCACGAAAATCTCCAACACCTAGTCCAGAGCTCACCTAACACCACTCAGCATTGACAAAATGGCCCTGGCAAAGGCTGCCGTTTATTTCCATGTGAGGAGAAGATGTGCAAGGAAACAAATGGACACATGTACACCACAGATCAGCCTAGCTCACTTCTATCAACCTATAGGGAACAGAACCATTAAAGATAAAATGTTTGCAGCTTTTTTACTTAGCATAATGGCGTGACCATTAGGCAGGACTAGGCGGTCACCTACGGCAGTGTCAGTGGACGGGGCGCCACTGGGGTACACAAGGGAGCCGTTTTCAAAATGTGAATGACAGAGAGAGAGCACTGTTAAGAGAATGACCATAACTCTAAATATCTACCACTGTCAGAGGGCACATTGGTTGGTCTGCCTAGGGCGCTACAGACCCTTGCACTGTACATTTTGCCAGATCTGAGCATACTATTATTCCATGGTGTAGGTCTAGTTTGTATTGGGACCTGCCGTGTGGGTCCGATCCATGTTATCATGCAATGCAGAGCCCAGCTGATTCACTGCCATTTGGATGCCCAATCTTCCAGTCTCGCAAAGTCCACCTGCAATTTATCACAATCTGCTTGTAATTTAACTATTCTGAATAATTTTGTATCATCTGAAAATGTTATTACCTCACTCATCGTATTCCTTTCTAGATCATTTATAAATATATTGAAAAGCACAGGTCCAAGTACAGATCCCTGAGGCACTCTACTGTTACCCTTTTCCACTGAGAAAATTTACCATTTTATCCTACTCTCTGTTTCCTGTCTTTTAACCAGTTTGTAATCCACGAAAGAACATTGCCTCCTATCCCATGACTTTTTAGTTTCCTTAGAAGCCTTTCATGAGGGACTTTGTCAAGCACCTTCTGAATATCTAAATACACTACATATACTGGCTCACCTTTATCTACGTTTATTAACCCCCTTCAAATAAATGAAGCAGATTTGTGAGGCAAGACTTGCTTTGGGTAAATCCATGCTGACTGTGTTCCATTAAGCCATGTCTTTCTATATGCTCTGTGATTTTGATCTTTAGAATAATTTCCACTATTTTTCCCGGGACTGAAGTCAGGCTCACTGGTCTATAGTTTCCTGGCTTGCCCATGAAGCCCTTTTTAAATATTGGGGTAACTTGGCCATCCTCCAGTCTTCATATACAATGGATGATTTTAATGATAGGTTATAAATTTTAACTAATAAATCTGAAATTTTATTTTTTAGTTCCTTTGGAACCCTGGGGTGAATACCATCTGGTCCAGGTGATTTTCTACTCTTTAGTTTGTCAATCTGGCCTACTACATCTTCCAGGTTCACAGTGATTTGGTTCAGTTCATCTGATTCATTATCCTTGAAAACCATCTCCGAAACCATTATCTCTCCAACATCTTCAGTAAACACAGAAGCAAAGAATTAATTCAGTCTTTCTGCAATGGCCTTATCTTCCCTAAAAGCCCCTTTAACCCCTCGGTCATCTAATGGTCCAACTGGCTCCCTCACAGGTTCTTGCTTCAGATATATTTTTAAAAGTTTTTATTATGAGTTTTTGCCTCTATGGCCAACTTCATTTCAAATTCTCTCTTAACCTGCCTTATCAATGTTTTACACTTAACTTGACAATGCTTATGCTTTTTCCTATTTTCTTTAGATGGATCTTCTTCAAATTTTTGAAGGATTTTTTTTTTTTGCTAAAATAGCCTCTTTCACTTCAGCTTTTAACCATGCCAGTAATCGTTTTGCCTTCCTCCCATCTCTCTTAATGCATGGAATACATCTGGACTTCGCTTCTAAGATTGTATTTTAAAACAATGTCCATGCCTGTTGAATACTTTTAATCTTTGCAGCTGCACCTTTCAGTTTTTTTCTATTTTCCTCATTTTATCAAAGTTTCCCTTTTGAAAATTTAGTGTTAGAGCTGTAGATTTACATATTGTCCCACTTCCAACCATTAGTTCAAATTTAATCATGTTATGATCATGATTGCTAAGTGGCCCCACCACCGTTACCTCTCTCACCAAATCCTGTGTTCCACTAAGAATTAAATCTAAAGTAGCTCCCTCTCTCTTGGTTCCTGAACCAATTGCTCCATGAAGCAGTCATTTATTCCATCCAGGAATTTTAGGTCTCTAGCATGTCCTGGTGTTATATTTACCCAGTCAATATAGGAGTAATTGAAATCTCCCATTATTACTGCACTGCTATAATTGGTTAGCTTCCCTGATCTCTTTTAGCATTTCATCATCTGTCTGATCATTTTGGCCAGGTGGATGACAGTATACTCCTATCACTATACCTGTAACCAACACACATGGATATTCTACCCATATAGATTCTACTGAGAATTTAGTCTCTTGTATGAACTTTATCCCGTTGAAATCTATACCCTCCTGGACATAAAGTGTTACACTCCCACCCAGTTCATGCTCCCTATCATTGCAGTATAATTTGTATCTTGATATAGCACTGTCCCATTGGTTATCCTCCTTCCACCAGGTCTCTGAGATGCCTGTTATGTCTATTTCATCATTCACTGCTATACACTCTAACTCTCCCATCTTATTTCTTAGACTTCTGGCATTTGCATACAGACATTTCAAAGTGCATTTTTTGTTTGTATTAACAGCCTTATTTTCAGTTGATATGGTTAATTTGGAATTCTTAAGAACATAAGAACATGCCATACTGGGTCAGACCAAGGGCCCATCAAGCCCAGCATCCTGTTTCCAACAGTGGCCAATCCAGGCCATAAGAACCTGGCAAGTACTTTAGCAATAGGCACATGGGCAACTTTTGCATTTATTGGCACCTCTCTGCTGGGATGCCCTAACTCTCCTGATTCATTAGTATCCTTCAAAGATACATTCCTCTGAATCATACACTGCTGAGTGACTGTCATCTTTCCTCCTTATTCTAGTTTAAAAACTGCTCTATCTCCTTTTTGAAAGTTAGCACCAGCAGCCTGGTCCCATTTTGGATAAGGTGGAGCCCATCCTTTGAGAAAAGTCTCCCCCTTCCCCAAAAAGTTGCCCAGTTCCTTACAAATGGAATCCCTCTTCCCTGCATCATCGTCTCATCCACACATTGAGACTTCGGCGCTCTGCCTGCCTCTGGGGACCTGCACATGGAACAGGGAGCTTTTCAGAGAATGCCACCCTGGAGGTTCTGGATTTCAGCTCTCTACCTAAAATGGATAGGTGGAAGGAAATCCTAAAATCCTAAATTTGGCTTCCAGAACCTCCCTCCCACATTTTCATATGCTGTTGGTGCCCACATGTACCATGACAGTCGGTTCCTCCCCAGCACTGTCTATAATCCTATCTAGGTGACGCGTGAGGTCCTCCACCTTCTCACCTGGCAGGCAAGTTACCAGATGGTTTTCACATCCACCAGCCATCCAGCTATCTACATTTCTAATAATCGACTCACCAACTATGATGATCGACCTAATCCTTCCATCCTGCGTAGTAGCCCTGGGAGACTTGAACTTAGTGTAAGATGACAATGCATCACCTAGAGAGCAGGTCCTTGCTACAGGATCTCTTCCTGCTCACCAGGGTAATGCTCTCCAACTGGGAGACTTTTCTGATCCAAGGCAGCACCGGAACTGCCAGACTGGATTTGGGACTTGGCTACTATATTACCTGTCTCTTACCCCTGACCAAGAGTTCAAGTTTGGAAAGATTCCTAACTGTTAATGAAATCTCTATTGTTCTCTCCTTCTTGCAGGTTGGGAAGGTACCTGGACCTGATGGATTCTCTGTAGAGTTTTATAAGGCTTTCTGTAAATCCCTTGTTCCGAGACTTCAAACTTACTTTTCTGACTTGTTGGTATCTCCTGCTTTAGATCCTCTCTTCTCAGAAGCCAGCATAGTGGTTCTACCAAAAATTAGCAAAGATCCAACCTTGGTCTCTAACTATCAGCCTATTTCACGGCTTAACATAGATTACAAAATTTTTGCTAAAACTTTAGCTCTTCATCTAACTAATATATATAATGGATGATTTGATCCATACAGATCAATCTGGTTTTATTAAAGGGCGATATATTTCTATCAACTCTCACCTCTTTTTATATCTCCTTACTTTGGTTAAATCTGATTCCTTTCACTGATTGCTCTTTCCCTCGATTCCAAAAAGGCTTTTGATAGAGTCATATGCAATTATTTTTTTGCTGTTGTGGACTGGTTTCATCTTGGGAATAATTTTATAGCAGGTATACAACTTCTATATCACAAACCACTAGCAAGTCTTTATGTTAATAACAGACTTTCCACAAGAATTGAATTACATAGATGTACTAGGCAGGGGTGCTCCCTCTCCCCATTTCTTTTTAATTTGGCTTTAGAACCCCTCCTGCTGGCTATTAGACAACATCTAGATATCTTGGGAGTGACTGTAGGTGATGAAACCTATAACCTGTCTGCCTATGTCTTATTGTATATCAAAGATCCTACCCACTCTCTCTCCCTAACCTCTTTTCAGTAATCTTAGAATACACCGGTTTTTCAGGATATAGGATGAATTGTCAAAAGATTGAACTTTTACCTATGAATTTCTCTGGGAGGCACATGGATATAGGCAACTACCCCTTTAAAAGAGTGTGGGAAGGTCTCAAATAATTAGGGATTTTCTTTTTTGATACCACCTCTCAAACTATTACTCATTGTGAATCATTCATCTTGCAAATGCTTCATGAATCCTTTTCACAATGGTTCCCTCTTCATCTTACATGGTGGGGACATCTGGATACAATTAAGATGATGTTTGCCCCTAGATTAAACTTTGTTTTTTCTATGATTTCTATTTCTTTTCCCGTGATGTTTAAAAACAAGTGGACCACATGCTGCTTCATTTTTTATGGTAACATAAACCTCTGAGAATTGCACTCTCTAAGCTGAAAGCTGATAAAAGTAGTTGGGGATAAACTTCCCTGATTTCTATTGTTACCATCAGGCCTACATCTTTCAATAAGGATATTAATGGATGTCAGATTTTTTACAAATCCCTGATGCTCCTCGATGATTAAATATTGAACAATATCTCACTTCTCCATTCCCATTTGAGGTTATCCCTGGTATGACATTCCCTCACTCTGTTTTGGATATTCCTATAATTCAAACTAGTCACAGGGCAAGCCATCTTTTCCCCTAAATGGCAATTCTCCCAGTTTGCCTCTCCTTGGTATCACTTTCATGTTAAAATAGCTAGTAGAAGTTTGAATTAGAGGATATGCAATCTCATGGAATTTGGTGCTAAATTATTATCTTTTAATGACTTAAAGGTTCACTTTCACTTTCTCAATTTTATTCTTGGCTACAGATTTGAGATTGTATTGGTTCAGATCTTTAAACTAAATTGTCTTTACATGGTAACCTGCATCTGTTAGGATTCTGTTGTGATTATGGCTTACTAGAATATCTTGTCTCATGGATGGATATACAAACTGTTGAAAATGACAAAATGTCCTGCTTTGAAGAGTCTTCAGACTGTTTGGTTCACTAATATAGGCTGTGCTGATGATGATGTGGATTGGCCTTATTTTTGGAACACATCATTACTTATTTCGCTATCTTCCAGCATAACTCAATCTCTATATTTTCCTATGCATCGAGTTATCTGGACACCATGGAAACTATTCTGGGCTGGTTAGGTCCCTAACCAACAGGGTCATTCTTTATTCTAGTTAGGGGAAGGGGAGGAGTGTGAACAGGGTTTGGGCGGAGTTATCTCCCAGCAGCGCTGTGGGCAATAATGTTTTTTACAACCTACATCAGCGAGCCAAGCAGTGTGAAGACTCTTCAAAGCAGGAAAGTTTCACATTATTGCTAGTAGTACCCCGGAAAATAACTACACCTTTTCCCGTGGTGCTATGGGAAAGCCACACCGCGGAGGGTGAAACCTCACCACTGTGAAGTGGCTGGCTGCCCACTATCGCACCCCCCCCCCCCGCCCCTTTTTTTAAACAATTCATCATTCTGCTATGACATTCCCTAACTCTTTTTTGGATATTCCAATAATTCAAACTAATCACAGGGCAAACATGCCCCTAGATTCATGAATGATGAATCTAGGGGCATGTTTGTTGGTCCTATTCTTCCCCTAAAGCCACTCTGTCCCATATATATATATATAATTTTTTTTTTGCCCTGTCATCCATAAGTTTTGTGGATGATATCTCAAATACTATACCTACAATATCCAATATCATACCATATAGTGATAGTAAGAGCTGCAGCATATTCCAAAACTTCCACCAAAAATTTTTTCAAAGTGGTAAACGGGGTTTCCCCAATGACTCTAGGAAAATTCAACATACGCAAGTTTTGGAATATGCGCAAGAAGAATTACCATCGATTAATAAGTGCTACTTTCTCCCTAGACCAGCGGCAGTAAGCGCTGGTCAAAATTGGCAAGAGAATCTCACCGAAATAATTGAGAACTCCACTATTGAAATATTAGAATGAGCAATGCTCTTGGTTTCTTTCATTTCTTTATCTGATTTACAATGTCTAATGCGAAAATATTTTAGAAAATTTCCTATATCATTTATGAATGCTAATATTAAGATCTACCCTGATTTGGCCGCAAGTACACAAACTAGACGAAGGGGGTTTTTAGCCCTTCGTCAAGAGGTTAATGATTTAGGTTTTTCTTTTATGCTTAAATTTCCTTGTAAGTGCGTTCTAAAAAGGGGTGGAGAAATATTTATCTTTTTTTCCTCTGAACAATTAAGGATTTTTATAGATTTGAAGAAGCCAGCTACATCTACACCTATTAATACATGAAGCGAATTATGTTGTTTGTCAGCGTACCAAGTTTCTTTTTTCTGAATCTTATATCATTAATATGCTCTCCTTGAATTGCGTGGGGTTCAATATAGAAATTATTGATTTTTGGATTATGGGAAATATATGTTAAGTAATTTGCCCTATAGGCAGTTTTTTATGGTTTAAATTGTGAATGTTTATCTCAGTTTTTCGAATTTGCAAAAATGATTAATTTTTGTAATGGAAAATGATAAATAAAGAATTGAAAAAAAACCCAAAAGAGCTGCAGCATTTCCTTCACATCTCTCTATTTCCCATAGATCCTCTCCTAGCAGTTACTTTAAAACTATTAGCATTCTGGAAGAACAGCAAATTACTTAATGAGCATTATTAATGGAATTCAATTTGTATGTAGTATAAATATGAGCAAGCTGTGGTAGTAAAATTTCATCATCTGTCTAACCTGTGGTAACCTTTGGATGCATATTTTAGAACTGTTCATTTCCATCAAGCCAGTAGTTGTACCATACTGTTCCCTCAAGCACTTTTCTTTGTTATGTATTATTTTGAGACCTGATTCTGGAAATGCTTTTATTTATCACTCTCTTTTCAGTTTATGTTCTGTTCTTCTTCTGTTTTATTTGTTTTTGTAATTCAATAAACAGATTTAACTTAAAAAAAACCAGAAACAAATTAGTACAATAGAACTAATAACAGCATTAAGTAAAAGACCAACATATATTAAACGCATTCTTTCTACCAATGACCCTTTATTTATAATTTATATTCTGCTTTTTGCAATGCTTCAAAGTGGATTACATTCAGGTACTATAGGTATTTCCCTACTCCCAGAGGGCTTACAATCCAAAGCCTGGATTTATCAAAATGCACTAAATATTGCATGCGATAGGAAAAGGGGTGTGTTTTATGGTAATAGGCAGTTTATCGCAATTTGCGCTAATACCTATGCCAAGCGCTATCTTAGCGCAAATTGCGAAACTTTTTCACACTTTGCGATAAGTGCCAGAATTGATGTACTTCCTACATATAACCACTGCCCTAACCACTAGGCTACTCCTCCTTCAAGCCTCAAATAATCCAAAGGATAGAAATGGGTTTGTAACATAGCACTGACTTTACAATGGCAGCTAGCCAAAGAATCTTGTTTTCACGAGTTTAGGAAAAGTTAAATAAATCCATGCTTTCTCAGAGTTGGTTGATTCCAAATAGTTGGAACTGTGCAACTAAATGCCCTTTGACATGTCTTTGAAAAATGGGCCATTTTCAAGGAGGGAATGCTCAACACCACAGCTAGAGAGATTCGTAACTGGTGACATGAAGTGTAAGATAATAAATTATTTGATAAATAGGTTGGCCCCTGTCCTTTTAATGGCTTAAATGTCATTAATATCATAGTTTTCTTATTTTTTTTCAGCTGAACCTGGTACTTGCAAAGATGGCACATGGGCATCACTAGCTAGGGCCAAGTACAGTGTCCAGAGAGAAACAGATAATTTGCAAGCTGCCTCCCTCTTCTCTCTCCCCTCCACCCAAACAAACAATTCTTCTAATACTCATTGATTCTGCTTGTGCAGGTCTGGACCTCTTCTAAGAGCAAATAGCTAGTAATGCTGATTTTATTGCTTATTAATGCTGTTGTATTGCTTAGTTTAAGACCTCAGTTCTCGTTATTGTGTGTATCTGTGAACTCAAGCTGCAACAGCCATAAACTATAGCTACACACTTGTATATATACTCTTTCCATAGTCAACAAATATGGATCATTGTTTTGCATATAGAGACTACAAAACTGGAGGTAACAACTAAATAAGAAGCAAGGTAGAGAAAACCAGAAGAGAGACAAGGAGAGGAGAGACAGCCAGAGTGAGATCACAGAGAGGAGGAACACGTGACAGAAGAAAAGGAGGAAGAGGAGAGAAAAAGGGAAAAATGAGATGAAGGAAGGCCAAAACAGTGAGGATGAGGAGGCAATAGAACAAGAGAGATGGATAGTATGGAAAAAAAATGCAAGCAGAGTCGAAGGAGGTAGTGCTGAAAATGGCAGAGATTCAGGAAAATACGAGAGACTTCAAAGAAATGTGAAAAGGAAAGAAAGGGAATAGTTAGAGAAAAGAAAAACAATGAAAACTGAAAATAGACAAGAAAGGGAAAAGTAACTGAAACAAAAAAATTAAAGAAATAAAAAAAGAGAAAAATGAGAAAATAAATTATTCAATTTTTAGAAAGAAACATGCAAAACTTCAATATTAGTTTGCACAGCTGGCATAAATCACAGCTAATGCTTCTGCAGCAAAGAATCTTTTAATTTTGTGATGCATATTGTGCTGTATGCATGACTGTGAATGTAAGTCTGAAATGTTCAGACTGAGTAAAACCATCAGGGGAACATTGGTTCGTAGGTCACTATAGTCCATTAACTAATCTGCATTAAAACCAGTGGATAAGATATCTATCATTTTAACGTGGGTATTACATTCAGCTTTAAGGTGGGATGTACAACATTAATGAGATGCAGAATGCACTGTAGTGGCATTAAAATAGCAAGATAAAGCCAGCACAGACACGATAACACGGTTGCGTTCAGCGGTTCAGGTTTTCCTATGCTAAATGGCCTAAAGTGAAAGGGTTGGTTGACATTGGGAAGCTCTCCCCTTCAAAAAGAAGTGACCATTAGACCTAAACACTCACCCCCTCCCCTGATATGGAAAAAAGCCTTTGGTTCTTGTTTCCCCCACCTCGACCCACTCCCTTCAATACAGGAAAAGGCCTCCGACTTAGTTTCTCACTCCCCTCTGGGAAAGACCTCTGGGCCTTTCTCACGTCTGACCCTCAGACCCATTGCTTACTTTCCCCAGCCCAGTAGTTTCATGGGTGTCTAATGGCAGAAGGAAGATTCTTTCTTCTGATCTGCCCTGCCCCCCAGTAAGAGACAGAAGTCCATCGGTCTCCACCCCTGCATCAGGTCCCCCTGCCAGCCTAGCTCATCAGATGTCAGGCCATGGTGTTTGGGGGCAGGAGAGAAATTATCCACCCTTTTGCCTCATCAATCCCAAAACTGAAAATGGCTCCAGCTGACCTTGCATGGTCTTTTAATCTCACAGGGACTTCTTATGAGGAAGTGAGGGGTCCAGAGGGGCTCTTGGATTCTTGCCAAGGGTATACAACCTGTTTCTTGCCGAGTGGTGGCTCAAGTTGGATGCACAGGGGAGGAACATTGTAGCCCACATTGGGCCTTATGTTAGCCCCCAGAGCAAGCACAAAAAACTTAAGTTTTGCATAACAAAAATTGCATTGCTAACATTATTTGCATTAACCTATTTTAAATATTAGTGAACTGCCTTGACTTAGCTCATTAACATTTTTAGCATTTTTAGCTCAGGTTAACTCTGCATTAATACAAGCTAATGCTAAATGCATTACGGCTAATGCAGAATTAACATACTTTAAACAAGTGTTAGCATGTTTAACACTTTAATAGATTGACCCCTTTGTTTCAATTTTACACTTGGCTAGGCCTGCTTGCCATTGTAGCACCCCTTGTCTGCACAACAGAAAGGGGATTTACTGGGCAAGTTGGACCTTACTAACACATCTTCATCCCAGCTCTGTTCTGAAAAGAGGGGAAAGATTTACTTCAAGACCCTTGGCCTGGTGCAGGATTGGTATGGCCCTCTGGGGGGACCCAGACGGCACCTGCCACCAGGAGGCGGAGCACACTAGGAGAGAGAGGCAAGCTGGAGCTTCACCAAAAACAGCCCGGGTGCTCTGCAGGTTGAGCCCTTGGATTTCTGGACTGCCTGGGCTAAGGTGGGCCTCTGGCAGTCTCCCAGAGAGATGGTGAAGAGGTGCGCCCACGAGTAGTAGAGCTGAGAGGCTGACAGTGAACAGACGAGCTAGACCGGAACAGGTCTAGCTCGTCTAGCTAGACCGGGGACCACAGGTACAAGGCAGGAACTGAAGGTCCTCCGGGCAGAGTAGGCAGCGCCTAATGGTCCAGCTCGAGGATAGCCGCTGACAGCATCAAGGCAAGTGAACCTGGTGGTCACGGGAGAAGCAAAGAGATTGTCCGAATGGTGCGCAAGGGTCAAAACCAGGGTATCCATCCGAGGATGGTCAGCCAAAGCAAGGGTCAGTTCCAGGTATCAGTCCAAGCGTGGTCAAAGGCAAGCAGAGGTCAGTTCCAGGTATCAGTCCAGACGAGGTCAGAGGCAAGCAGAGGTCAGTTCCAGATATCAGTCCAGGCGTGGTTAGAGACAAGCAGAGGTCAGTTCCGGGTATTAGTCCAAGCGTAGTCAGAAGCAAGCAAAGGTCAGTACCGTGTATCAGTCCGAGAAGGGTACAACCTGGGTTGAGGAACGTAGGACAAAACTCAGGAATGAAGGAACACAGGAACAGGCACTGGAACACTGGAAGGACCATGGGAACACAGGAACGAAATCAGGAACATTGGAACGAGAACAGGAACACAGGAACAAACACAGGAACACGGGAACAAGCACAGGAACGCAGGAATGAGGACGGCAACTAGCTCACACAAGGTGATGACCTGTTTGCCAAGGGGAGGGCCTGGGGAAAAGGCCCTCGCTTTTATAGTGAGACTAGGTGATGTCATCAGGATGCGCCGCGGAGCAGTTTCCTGCCAAGGTTTATTTTATTTATTTATTTATTTAAATTCTTTTATATACCGAAGTATAGCCGAAAGCCTTCACCCCGGTTCACATTGTAACAAATTCATACATGTAACAGCAATTAAACTTGTAAATAATTACATAGAAATGTGAGAAAGGTTCCTTTAAAGGGGCGCGCAGCCAATGCGGTGGAGGATGCTGAGCCCCGGTGTGGGCCACGCTGTGAGGCCTGGGAGGCAGAGGAGCACGAGGGAGCCGGAGAAGCAGAAGCTGGATGCTGGGGATGCAGGCGGCTTGCCGCTGCAGCAGGAGAGGACGGACCGGATCCCGCAGAAGAGAGAGAGAGATGAGCAGGCCCAGGCGTGGGTCTAGCGTGGAACAGGGCAAGCAGTCACTTCAAAGAAGCACTCTTCCCACTGGAGATACTCTTCCAACAAAATAAGCTTTACTTGAAATGTAACTTCTTCAGGTGTGACAATTTGACAGAAAGTACATTTCTTGAAAGATGAATCCATATCTTTGAATCTGTATATTCACAGGCACAATCTCGCCAGATCCCCTTTAGTTTTCTATGCCTCAGGTTCTCCTAGTGAATAGCTCTAAGGGTTCCTTTACCCTCTGGAACACCTCTTGTACCTGACAACCATTGCTGTATTCTGCTTCTTTCTCCTTTGATGCACCAAATTGGGTAAGCTCTTCTTTCTCTCCTCCTGGGATGTACTGAATGAGCACATTCTTCTAAATCCCTCTGGAATAATGCTTGGGTGGCACGTAGACATGTTGATTAAACAAATCAGGTTGAAAAGCTCCTTTCCTCCAAAGAAGTCAGTTGACAGCTGACCGGTTTTCAGATTTACTACTGACAAACTAAGAAAGAACAAAACAGAAGCCTCTGGAGATACTGTACTAGCAAGAACAGAAGTGCTAAGGGTAAGAACTGCCATCCAATTTTGAGAAACTCTCACTCCTTCACTAGTGCCAAATCCCAGGACTTGGATGCATAGTTTAACATCTGGTTGTTTCAGTAATGTCTTCCCATCAGCCATGCTCAAAAAGTAAACCAGGGACAGACAACTCACAAGCCCTTTCCTTTAAGCAATTGACTACTCTCAGGACACAACACAGATTCAACGCTGTGTCTCTCCTGCAGTCCTTATTCAAGGGAGAGAGAAAATGTCTCCCTCTCCTTCTGATGGCTGACTCCATCTCTTAACAATTATTAACACTTGAGAGATCTCTGTACTCACATCAGGAAAGGTCCATTCTGGCAAGCTGCTTTAAGAAATGGGTCAGACCAACTACCTGCCCTCCACAAGCATGTCCTTTGTGAAAGAGGCATGCTGCTTCCAATGGGCCTTTACAGAATGATAAAAATGCCTTTTGTGGAGAAGCTCAAGAGACTGGCAGCAAAGAAAGCATGCAACTCAGACAAGTGAGTGAGTTCCAGATGAAAACAGGGCTCACAGAGATTATAACTATATAGTCCCTTTACTTGATTGTCATCTTAATTAATAGATTGCATTACATTTAATAGATTTAATTAATCATGGGTTTAGGACTGCTTTGTGAACAGAGTTCAAACCAGAAGTTAAATTATGAGATAATCTCAATGAAATAGCAGGTTACGGCAGGATAAGGACCTCCTGTCCTGCTGCATTATAAATTCAGAGGCAATTCTGAAGCTTGAAGGAAGGAAATGAATGTTCAGTTAAAGACAAAATGGTTACTGACGTTATCCATTATCCTGTCACAACCTGCCTTGTTGTTGACAATAATTCTACAGTGCTTTATTGATGTTGAAAATGTCCACATAAAGAGACGTGTGACACCCAGTGACGAGCCTGAATCCCCTGTGCCTTGAGAGGCAGTGCTGTAGTATGATTACAGTGACTCCCTGTGCCAGTATTGAAAAGCTTTATTCCTATTAACTTAGGGCCCATAAGAGGTGCAGCCAATCAAAAGTAAATAATCCTGGTCTGAGTGCTTTATATTGGTGTCTTTTTAATAATGTTTTACATTCTATCCCGAATGCTATTTCTGTTCAAATTGTACTGTATGTGAGGCAGCTGTTTTATTCATGTTCAAAGTGGAAACTACGCTGCACCACATTACGCTGCATTGGCGCTCCCTCAGTCACTAATGAGCATGCTTGACTTTCATCCTGTCACCTCCACATTATGAGCTATCTGATTTTTATGGGTTTTCCTTATATTTTGTTGGATGGCAGCGATTCTGACAAAAACACAGTGTACATGAGCTAGCTGATCGGCTTAGCTTTTACATTTTTGAGTAAATAAAGTTTAGTAATCTAGTAAACAGATTTGCTGAGAAAGGTTTCATTTCTGAAGCATTCGATACTTGCCTCACACTAATCTTCTGCAAAGATTGTGTAAGTTTAAAAAAAATGCATGGAAAATAAAACAGATCTCTCTCTTGCTCTATCCTTTTGCTTTTTTTTCCTCTTCTTTCTTCTCTTGTCTTTTATTTCTCTGTATTTTTGCTTTACTTTTCTCACAGAAAGATGGAATATGATAGCAGATAAAGATCACAAGGCCCATGTAGTCTACTCCTTTCCCTTCCTGTTGCAATACCCTAATCACTGATTGTGCCCTCACTAAGGATCCTCTGTGCTTTTCCTATTCTTTCTTGTTACAATTACATTGTTATAATTTTTGATTCCAGTTCCAATACTGGAAGGCCGTTCTATGTGTCCATTACCCTTACTGTGAAAAAAAAGTGTCCTTGTATTACTCCTATATCTATCCACTTTCACATTTATACCATAATCCCTTGTCCTAGAACTTCCTTTCCACTGGACAACGCTTGTCTCATGCCCATTAAGCAACTGTTTGAGATATCTCAGTGTCAGCATCATAAACCCGCTTCCCTCATTTCTTCTACGACTTACATATTTAGGTAATTAAGAGGTCTATGTGCTAAAGCTTGCACTAAAAAAGTATTAGAGTGCACACAGTAAACATTTTATCAAGCATGCTGAAAGGATATCTAAAAGGCAGTACACCGAATTGTTTAGTTTGCCTGTTAAAATGTAGATTCCATAGCGCACACACTCAGTTAGCTTCTGCACTAACACAAAAAAAGTTTATGATCTACCTGCTATGTCCTCCTTAGAGCTAGATAGCATGTGGCTGGTAATAAATTGGAACACACACTAAACTGAACATGCTCAGATTTGTTTTCTTCATAACACTGCCTCCTTGCTTCAAGCCTCTCTAAAAGTTAGCCCAAAACAGAAGGGTATTGAGAGCAGAGTTCAAGAAGAAGAAACAATAGACATCTGTTTGTCTTATATTGATCTTCTTTTGTGTATCACCTTTCCTTTGTTTGTTCATTGTTCCAGGTCATGGGTGAGAAGGTGAGGGAATGAGTCTGTCCATCAGGCTTCTGTGTCAGTAAGGGTCTTGAAAGAGCAGATTGAGAAATTATGGTTAGTGAGCGAATGGAGCATGGAAGAGTTGCAACCCACCTAGTATTTTAGATAGGCAGGATATACATTTTAAATAAATAAAGAGAGCTTGCATTTTTTTTCTGCAGTTTGGCATGAAAGAAGCATAAGATGGGACAGTGTGAGTAGGTCCAGTGGGGGTTAGAAAGGGCACGGAAGGGAGAGGTGGTGCTGCCAGAAGGAAAGTGAAGGCTACTGGAAGAGGTAAAGGGTAGGAGGGGTTAGTCAGAACCATCATGAGAGTTGGGCAAGAAGGACAACTGCTCTGAGTGCCATGTCACCCTTTTGGGTTAGTCTGAAAGTTTACAAGCCCCAAAGGAAGGAAAGCACTGAAAAAAACTCTTGCACAGGGCACCATTTTGTCCAGCGACTGCCCTAGGGTTAGTGGTGGGACAAAGCAGTCAGACTGCCCTAGGGTTAGTGGTGGGACAAAGCAACAGACAGGGAGCTAACATAGCTCAGGTCAGATGGGGAAGAAGGGATAGAAGGAGGAGAAGGGATGATACTTCAAGTAGATAAGAACTACTAAAAGTATCTTCTCCCTACGTTTATCAAAGGGGAGGAGGAGGAAAGCTCATAGGAACATGCAGAGGAATAGGAACCGGAAGATGAATCAAACACTATGGAAACAGGTGCATGGCCATGCAAATGAACATTGTGCTTCACTCAAGAAGAAACTACATTATGGAGCTCATACTGGAAAATTACAATGCACTCTGTGGAAGATACTCAATAAGGAAATCCCTGGCAGCAAAGGAATGCCTTTGGAAAAGAGTAGCATCAGAAGGCAATAGCCTCAGGAACACCCTCAGAACAAGAAGCAACATTAAACAGCACAACCAAGACATTACAAGGGGCCTATAATAAAACAGCCCAAAGATCCATGGCCATGGTTGCCTCATTGCTTGCCTTTGCTTTTACTGTCCTCCTCCTGCTCCAGTTTTTCTTTGGTCTCTTCTATCTCTATCCTTCCATCCTCTCCCCCTACAGCTCTTCCTCCTCCTTCTCCTCCATCTCTCTCTCTCTTCCTTTCTATTTATTTCTTAGTTTATTTCTTTCTCTCTCTTCTCTCTGGCCTTTTCCTAGCTCTCTAAGTCAAATGCTTTGTCTCTCCTCTGTCTTTTATTCCACTTCTTCACCAACTCTTCCTGCTCCAGCAGCTATATCTCCTGCATCATGAAATCATCTGTGCATCCTGTTAGCTGTGCTATTTAGATAGCAAGTGAGCAAAAAGATTAACACCTAGTAACCAGTAGGTGTTAAATATTTGGCCAGAGCAAGTACATACTAAATAGTGAGTGACAGAGCCACCATGTTATTCAATGAATGACAACTAAAGTCAACATGGATTTACCCAAGGGAAGTCTTGCCTAACAAATCTGCTTCATTTTTTTGAAGGGGTTAATAAACATGTGGATAAAGGTGAACCGGTAGATGTAGTATACTTGGATTTTCAGAAGGCGTTTGACAAAGTCCCTCATGAGAGGCTTCTACAAAAACTAAAAAGTCATGGGATAGGAGGCGATGTCCTTTCGTGGATTACAAACTGGTTAAAAGACAGGAAACAGAGAGTAGGATTAAATGGTCAATTTTCTCAGTGGAAAAGGGTAAACAGTGGAGTGCCTCAGGGATCTGTACTTGGACCGGTGCTTTTCAATATATTTATAAATGATCTGGAAAGGGGGACATTGAGTGAGGTGATCAAATTTGCAGATGACACAAAATTATTCAGAGTAGTTAAATCACAGGCAGACTGTGATACATTACAGGAGAACCTTGCAAAACTGGAAGATTGGGCATCCAAATGGCAGATGAAATTTAATGTGGACAAGTGCAAGGTGTTGCATATAGGGAAAAATAACCCTTGCTGTAGTTACACAATGTTAGGTTCCATATATGGAGCTACCACCCAGGAAAAAGTTCTATTTATTTATTTATTTAACACTTTTATATACCGAGGTTCAGGTAACAGAATTACTAATCACTTCGGTTTACATTCCAACAATTATAATGACAGTATAATGTATAATGTCTTACAATGAACAGGGTGAATAAAACTTGGATAATGTCTTACACTGAACGGGGAGAATAACAATTTGGATACAAAGAACTTGGAGAAACAATGTGTATAATTGCAGGGACTGACTTGGCGGGGCCTAAAGCCAACTGTAGTGAAGTTCACTGGGAGAATGAGCTACTGCAGATGGTTTATTAGTGCTAGAGGAAAGCTTGTAGATATGCCAAGGGCGGGGTCTACCCTTGGGATCTGTGCTTGGAAAATTGAGTTAGGAGAAGGCTTGGTTGAACAACCAGGTCTTAAGTCTTTTCTTAAAGGTGGTTGTAGATTGTTCAATCCTGAGGTCTGATGGGAGTGAGTTCCATTGTTTAGGGCCAGCGGTGGAAAGAGCTCTTTTCCTTAGTGTCCTTTTGACAGGAGGGGCCTGTAGAGTGCCTCTCTGTGCTAATCTCAACAGTCGGGAGGTAGTGTGAGGCTGCAAAGGAATCCTGAGATCAATTGGGGTGATGTTGTGGATGACTTTGTGGATGATTGATAATACTTTGTAGAGGATTCTAAATTTGATTGGGAGCCAGTGAAGGTTCTTTAAAATGGGTGTTATATGGTCCCTTTTGTTGGACTTTGTTAGAATCCTTGCTGTGGCATTTTGTAACATTTGTAATAGGGATGTGAATCGTTTTTTGACGATTTAAAAAATCGTCCGATATATTTTAAATCGTCAAAAATCGTTAGAGGCACGATACAATAGGAATTCCCCCGATTTATCGTCAAAAATCGTAAATCGGGGGAGGGGGAGGGGAAGGGGGAGGGCGGGAAAACCGGCACACTAAAACAACACCCCGGCCCTTTAAAATAAATCCCCTACCCTCCCGAACACCCCCAAAATGTTTTAAATTACCTGGGGTCCAGTGGGGGGGTCCCGGTGTGATCTTCCACTCTCGGGCCACGGCTGCGTTAATAGAAATGGCGCCGGCACTACCTTTGCCCTGTCATATGACAGGGCAAAGGTAGCGCCGGCGCCATTTTGGTTCCTGTCCCCCGATGTCACGAGCGCAGGAGATCGCTCCCGGACCCCCGCTGGACCCCAGGGACTTTTGGCCAGCTTGGGGGGGCCTCCTGACCCCCACAAGACTTGCCAAAAGTCCAGCGGGGGTCCGG
Source organism: Rhinatrema bivittatum (assembly GCF_901001135.1). Taxonomy (NCBI): domain Eukaryota; kingdom Metazoa; phylum Chordata; class Amphibia; order Gymnophiona; family Rhinatrematidae; genus Rhinatrema; species Rhinatrema bivittatum. Next base: position 699,027,811 of record NC_042616.1, read on the forward strand.
GAGCGATCTCCTGCACTCGGGTCGTATTGCCTTATTGCAAAATGGCGCCGGCCATACGGCCATATGGCTGGCGCCATTTTGCAATACGGCAATACGGCCATACGGCCGGCGCCATTTTGCAATACTCGGGCCGTATTGCAAAATGGCACCGGCCGTATGGCCGTATGGCCGGCGCCATTTTGCAATACGGCAATACGACCCGAGTGCAGGAGGTCGCTCCCGGACCCCCGCTGGACTTTTGGCAAGTCTTGTGGGGGGCAGGAGGCCCCCCAAGCTGGCCAAAAGTCCCTGGGGGTCCAGCGGGGGTCCGGGAGCGATCTCCTGCGCTCGTGACGTCGGGGGACAGGAACCAAAATGGCGCCGACGCTACCTTTGCCCTGTCATATGACAGGGCAAAGGTAGCGCCGGCGCCATTTCTATTAACGCAGCTGTGGCCCGAGAGTGGAAGATCACACCGGGACCCCCCCACTGGACCCCAGGTAATTTAAAACATTTTGGGGGGGTTCAGGAGGGTGGGGGATTTATTTTAAAGGGTCGGGGTGGGTTTTAGGGTTGTTTTAGTGTGCCGGTTTTCCCGCCCTCCCCCGATTTACGATTTAAACGATTTTTAAAAAAACAAAACCGCGACGATCAGATTCCCTCCCCTGCAGACTGCCAAATATAAGAGAACCCTTCCTCTTAAGCCCCCTGACTGAGGATCTAGGTTTCTTGGGCTACCATCGGTGGAAGTCTTTCAAGAGATTGAGGTCCAAGATGTTGGAGGCTGGCTCCCAAGAATTTTCTTCTGGGCTATAGTTTTTCCATGAAATCAGATATTCGACTTTCTTGCCACTCCAGTGGGAAACCAAAATTTCTTTGACTACCTATATAGCATCTTCATCAGTGGCCCCATCTTGTGGTTCAGGAGGTACTCTAGAGGGCCAAGAGGGTATTACTGGTTTGATCAGGGACACATGAAATACATTGTGGATCTTCAACATGGGTGGTAATCTTAGTTGATATATGTGACAGGGCCCACTTGCTAAAGCATAGAGAAAGGCCCAATAAAATGTGTTGCCAGGTGCAGAAAAGGGAGTCATAGGCATAAGTGTTGGGTACTCAGCCAGACTTTTTCTCCTACTTTAAACTGAGGAGCCAGTCTTCTATGAGCATCTGTTTTCTTGGCTCTGGCAATGGCTTTCTCAATCAAGAAATTATTCTGTTTCCATAGTTCATGCAATTCCTGGGTGGAGAGTTGAACCACTGAAGGCAGGAGTGTCATGGGCAGTGGTAAAGGAGGCAGAGGCTGTTTCCAATAGACCAGCTGAAAAGGTGAGGAGCTGGTGGCTGCATTGATGTGAGTGTTCTGATAGAATTTGGTCCAAGATAAGAGAGAGGCCCAGTTATCCTGGTGCTCACTGACATAGGAGTGAAGGGAGGTCTTGAGAGTACGGTTGATGCACTCTGCTTGTCCGTTGGCTTGCGGGCAATACGCTGTAGGGTAGTCAAGGGTGATACCAAACTTATTACAAAGACAGCACCAATATATGTCGGTGAATTGAACTCTATCTGATAGTAAATGCTGTGGCAGGCCATGCAGGTGAAAGAGAAGCGCTAACTCTGATGCAGAAGGAAGGCCTAATAATGGGATGAAGTGTGTCATCTTTGAGAACTGATCAACTATCACCCAAATCATAGTGGGCCATTAGAGTCGAGGAGGTACATGTTAGAGATGAGGAGGTTCACAATTGGGTCCAGGGTTCCCTGGGAGTTGGCAAAGTCTGTAACAGCCCCCAGGGTCGTCCATGCTGCGCTTTTTGCTGTACACAAGTGGGACATGAATTGACATAGACCTTGACTTCTTGCTTCATCTGGGGCCACCAGTAGTGTTGCTGAAGCAACTCAAGAATTCATGCCTCTCCAGAGTGACCTGCAACACAGGAGTCATGGGCCCATTTCAGCACATTTGCATGCAATCTAGAAGGTATGGCCATCTTCCTTATAGGGATGGCTATCGTAGTGGCCAGAAATATTTTAGCGGGATCAATGATGTGCCTGGGAGGTTCTGGAACATTCTAAGTCTGGAAGGAGCAAGAGAAGGCTTCTGTCCATTGATTCTTGATCGCCAGGTGGTACCGCAGTTCAAAGTCAAAGTGAGCAAAGAACAGAAACCAACAGACCTGACTTGCATTAAGTTGCTGAGCTTGATGTACATGTTCAAGGTTCTTGTGGTCTGTATATATTGTAATACAAAATTGTACTCCTTCGAGCAAGTGGTGCTATTCCTCATCAGTTAGTTTTATGGCCAGGAGCTCTCGATTTCAAATGCTGTAATTGTGTTCAGCTGGAGAGAACGTCTTAGAAAAGAAGGAACATGGATGGAGGGATGGAGTACCCCTTCTGAATTGTGTTGGCTGAGGACAACCCCCAGGGCGCATAGAATCCAAGTGACATAGGCAGGGCTTGTCAGCAAAGGCCTTCTTTAACTGTTGGAATGTGTTGTTAGCCTCAAATAGCCAATCTTTGGTGTTGACACCCTTGCAGGTGAGGGCAGTAAGTGGGGATGCCACAGAAGAGTAATTTGGGATAAATTGATGGTAATAATTAGCAAACTCCAGGAACCTTTGCAAGGCATGAATGTCACTGAGTGAAGTCAGTTCATGATAGCTTTTGTCTTGTCAGGATCCATCCAGAATCCATCTCATGAGACTATGTACCCAAGGAAGGGAGATTCCTCCTGCTCAAAGAGACATTTTTCCAGTTTGGCATAGAGATTATTCTCTCTCAGGCATTAAAGGATGATACAAACATCTCTCCGGTGGGAACTCAGGTTTTGAGAAAAGATCAATATGTCATCCAAGTATACAACCACATAGATGAATAGCAGATCACAGAAGATCTCCTTGACCATTTTCTGGAAAACCACTAGGGCACTGAAAAGCCCAAAAAGCATGATTCATAATTTCCATCGCAAGTGTTAAATGCTGTTTTCTATTCAGCACCAGACTTGATGTGGATGAAGTTGTTCGCACCCCAGAGGTCCAATTTTGTGAATATCTTGGCTCCCTATAGGCGGTCGAAGAGCTCTGTTTTTGGAGTTAATGGATAAACATCCTTCTTAATGATGGTGTTCAGGCCACAGTAATCTATGCACAGCCTAAGTGATCTGTCTTTCTTCACAATGAAGAGGAACTCAGCTCCTGCCTTAGAAGAGGAAGGGCAGATAAATTCCAATTCTAGATTCTCCTGGATGAAAGTGGATATGGCCTTGATTTCTGGGAGAGACAAGAGGTAAACCAGTCCATGAAGAGGAATGGCCCCTGGGATGAGTTCAAAGCTGCAGTCGTATGTGTGATGAGGTGATAGAACTTCCATACTCTCATACTCTTTTTTGAGATGACATAATAGAAACATAGAAATGACGGCAGAAAAGGATCAAATGATCCACCCAGTCTGCTCAGCAAGTTTATGCTTATGCAGCTATCTGCTGCATTGTGCAGGTTACCCTTATCCTGTAGTCCACAAACTGAGGAGGAGGTCCCAGGATCAAGGATGCAATGGTCAGTGGATGAAGATGTGCTACTGGCACCAAGCAGGATTCTGCACACCCAAGACCCCATTGGGTGAGCTGTAAGGCAGACCAATCAAAGTGCAGTTGGTGCTGCTGGAGCTACAACAGGCCCAAGATGATAGGATGGATGACTCTGGAGATCACAAGAAGGCTTATTTTTTTCCACATGGTACCTGTGGCCCTATGCAGGCCAGTGCATAGGGCCACAGGTACCATGGTGTGGGTGATCTGATTGGCAGTGGGTATCTATAGACAGAGGACCTCTGGACCATGGGAATCTGAAGTTGGTCGACTAGTTCCTTTAAGATGAAGTTTCCTCCGGAACCAGTATCCACGAAAACCTGGGTGGCAAAATGAGTTGAAACTAACTCCAACATGACCAGTAGCAGTAGTTGGGGATCCGGAATGGTAATACCTAAGGTCATCTCTCCAAGGGACACTAGGCGCTGATGTTTCCTGACCTCTGTGGACATTGGGCCAAGAGATGGCCTCAGGCAGTGCAGTTTAGTCAGAGACTTCTGTAGTCTGTGCTGGAACCGTTCTTCTGGGGCAAAACAGCAGCATCCCAGCTGCATTGGCTCTTCTGAAAGTGGCAAGGTCAAGGATGTGGCAACTGGGGCTGAGAGCAAATGTTTAAATCGAAGAGCCAATAAGACATTCCTTCGACCTGGATGGGTCTCTTGAGACCTCTGCTGCAGGTGGCAATCTGTTTTGCTAGTAAGGGAAATTAGGGCCTCTAACGAGGTAGGAAGATATGAGGCGGCGAGCTCATCTTTAATTTTCCCAGAGAAGCCTTCCAAGAATATCTCGACCAGAGTATCTTTGCACCAGTTCAGTTCGGATACCAGCATCTGGAATTCCACTGCATATTCTGATAGAGTTTGGGAGCCTTGGAGAAGGTGGAACAGATCAGAGACTATTGCTGCTGCATGACCTGGCTCCTTAAAGACAGTATGAAACTGCTCTTTGAACTGTTGTAAGTTGTTCAAGAGGGAATCCCCTTACTCCCAAAGGGGAGATGCCCACACTAGTGCTGTTCCATCAAGAAGGGAAAGGATGTACATAGTTTCACGGAGCCTGTAACTGAAAGTGCATTCTGCACTGGTTAAAGAATCCCCAACATTGCTTGGGTCTCTGGCATACCGGAATGGAGCTGGCAACTGAGGGACAGGCCAACTGGATGCTGCGGGAGGCGGGGGTATTGGTGCATGTGAAGATAGAACCACAGGAGTGGTCAGGGCATCCAGGTGAGTGGAGAGTCAGTCCATGACAGTGTCCAAGTGTTCCAGGGTGCCTTATTAATCATATAGGCTGCAGGCTATGCTGAGAATAGTCTGCAGCGAAGTCAAGTCTGTCTTGTCCATGGCCTCAGCAACTTGTTGTAACTGTGGACTTTTGGGCCAAGGCAGGATTGACACTACCTGCAGGAAGGAGCCCTGTAGGCTCCCACCTTTGGCAGGCGGACCCAGACAAGGCAGAGACATATCAGGATCTTCACCTATATCAGCACTTGTTCCCCTTGGGTTGAACCTTTGGGTGCCGGGGTCGGTAGGACTTAACTGTGGTCTCTGCTGATGGTAGAAGAGTAGGTCTGTCATTGGTTAGGGTCATAGGTAAGCAGCAGTCAGGCATGTGTGAGGTCCAGGCAATGGTCAAAGGCAGGCTGTAGTCAATCATATCCAAGGTCCAGGCAATGGTCAGAGGCCGGCAGCAGTCAGTCATATCTGAGGTCCAGGCAATGGTCACACCAGATATCCATATGAGGGAGAAAGAAAAGGACTAATAGGCAGGGCAGGCAGACAAGGTCAAGAACAAGTGGGCAACAAGGATAGACTGGACCGGAGACATAAGACAACCTGAAGACAACAGGATGAAGATCGAGACAACTGAGCGAGCACTGAAGACAAAGATGGATTGGAAACTGAAGACAAGGCTGGAATAAGACAGGAACACTAGAAGCAACACTAATGGGACCTGTTACTGCAGCACTGAGAGAAGGAGAGAGTGAGCCTTTTATAGGACTTGGCGTGTGATGTCATCATCTGGCACCACAGGGCTTTTCCTACCCTGGCTCTTTAAAGAGGATGAAGTCTAGCAAGTGTGCATGTAAGGAGGAATGTGTCAGCTGGGCCGGTGGCGTCCTGCTGCTTGAGGAGTTGGCGGCATCTCACAGTATCAGAGCGCAGCAGCCCACTGCATGGAGCACCATCAGCACGTTGGGAACTGGAAGGAAGGTTCTGGCCGGGGAAGTGAGTATGGCAATCCCATAGTCGGTTCTTTTGTATTTTATATAAATGCAAATAAAATTATATTATTTAAATGTTTCAAGCAAAGTTTAAGAACATATGATTCCAGTAAACTATGCAACAAAGTTACCATACATTGCCCTGACATCAGCTGATGTTTCAGGAGTAAAACCCTGCTTCATGTAGTACTTATCTTGTTGTAGCAACGCTCAGGATAGATTACCAGTAAATGGATCTTCAAGTTAATAAGACTTTCTGAAGATGGGCGAAACAGCAGCCATTTAAATATTTTCAAAAGATGGCAACTGATGTCACTTCAAAACCAGAACTGAAACATCAAAAAACAGTTAAGACAATTGGTCCAATGAGCAGCTAATTGGCAAACATCAAAAAACAGAAAATCAATAAACATTATAACTGTTAAAGGAAATAAAGTGACAGGAATACAGACAGATCCGTTTTAGAATTCAAACTTTAGACATTTGGTAAACCACTTATGTTATAATCTAGTATAATATGGTACATTCCCGTGCCATGTCCACATTCTTTAACAGCTACTGTCATATTTATTTTCAAGGATATTTTTATTGAAAATGATATGAGTAACTTTAAAAGTGAAAACTACTTCCCTCCTCTTTCCATTTCCTTAGGCCTATTGTAATTTTGAGCAAAGTCATTGTAAAACTCACATTAGTAGAGATAATAAGTTCATTCATACAAAATGGTTCAGGGATTCAGGATTTTATGGAGGTCCATATGCAAAAGTATTTAGCCGGATAGCTCAGAAGTTATCTGGCTAAATGAAGATTTGGTGACTACAGTTCTAGAGAACAATAATTATCCATAATATATCGGGCTTGGTAGTGTGTCCGTCAGTGCTCGCGCATGTTCCCCAGCCCACTGATAGATGGCGCTATAATATATCGGGCTTGGTAGTGTGTCCGTCAGTGCTCGCGCATGTTCCCCAGCCCGCCGATAGATGGCGCTATAATATATCGGGCTTGGTAGTGTGTCCGTCAGTGCTTGCGCATGTTCCCTAGCCCGCCGACAGATGGCACAGGCAGCTCCCTGGCCGCCTTGGAGGCTCAAACACACCGTACAGTAGCCATGTCACAACACCAGCTACAAGAGGTACTCCTAGGGGAATTCTGCGCTACTACACTAATACCTAAACCTCACCTCGAGTTACTAGGTGGGCCTCCCATAGAGATATAAATACCTATCTACTATGAGGGTATTATGGCTAGGTTCTCTCTCTCTCTCTCTCTCTCTCTCCCTCTCCCTCTCCCTCTCCCTCTCCCTCAGTGGCTCTGATAGTAAACATGGTCCCCTCAGTGGTTGTATGTAGGAAATACCACAATTCTAGCATTTATCTCAAAGCGTGAAAAAGTTATCACAATTTGCAGTAACTTAGCTCTTCACATAGGTATTAGCGCAAATTGCAATAAACTGCCTATTAACATGCCCCTTTTTCTATCACATGTGATATTTAGTGCATTTTAATAAATCCAGGTCTAAGTTAGGGGTGTAGCTGGAAGTAATTTAGTTAGCCGGCTAACTCCAATATTCGAAGTTAGCCAGCTAACTTAGGCCTAAATTCATCATTCTGCTATATTGATGAGCCGCGCAAAAAAAGGGGTGAGGGAGGCAAAATTGTGCAGCCAGCCACATCATGGCAGAACATTTCGGGCCACACAGTTTTGCACCCATAGCGCCACGGGAAAAGGTGTAGTTATTTCCCGTGGTGCTGCTGGCGATAATGTGAAAAACATTATCGCCCACAGTGCTACCGGGAGATAACTCTGCCCAAACCCCGCCCACACTCCTCCACTTCCACTAATTTGCATTGCGCCACCGCAATGCAGCCGGTATTGGATGCGGTAGGGCCTTATTGCGGTTTGATGAATGACCCGGTTAGCCAACTAAGTTTGGCTGGGCCAAAGAGCTGTCCTAAAGTAAGCCTGATAGCTGGCTAACTATAAGATAACCGGCTATATTCAATAGTACAGCTTCACTTTTAAATATACCTCCAAAGTTTACCCAGCTAACTTTGCTATCCAGACAGTTTCTGAATATGGATCCCTTTGTGAGCTGTGGGATACATGGGCAGGTGTAATCAGAGAAATATATAAATAAGACCCTTGAACTTTGCCACAGAGAGAAATCATTTGTCCATTAAAAAAAAAAATCATCTCTGTTATTATACAGCATCTCTGCTTGGCTGCTGTGGGATGTTAATATCTATTACACCTTCTGTATCCTAGATGTGAACAGCCACATAACTTGCCTTTCTGATACCTCAATTCTATTGTTGTTTGTCTTGCTAATTGCTGCTGTGGCAAGTCTCTTTGTTGCTGGTAGAACAGATGGATGATTGGTTAGTGTTATACTGGAAGGATTACACACATCTTTTGGCCAAATAGCAGCACTAGTATGGCATTGCAAAGAGTTTAAATAAATATATTATTTGTATACCTCTTACTGAGCATTGCTTGATTACAACTTGTGACGTCTTGCTGGAAAAGCAGAGGCACATAACTACTTTTCTTCCAACTTCTGCATTGCCAAAGCACTTTCAGTCGAGGGATGTATGTAGGTAATAAGATTGCACATGACCAAGAGAATTGCAAGTTATGCCTCCATCTTCCCATAGGTGTAATTAATCCCATAACAACATCCTCATGACCCATTCCCGAAGAATATATTGCGTTGAACTGCAGCTAGCAGCTCTGTAATGTGTGTTCATAATAAAATTACAATGGCAGGCGACTCCCAGAAGATAAAGATCTTGTCACAGCTTTTCACTAGTAACCAGAGGCTTCTAACAAACCAGTATCTAAGTACCCCAAAGCTTACCTCCATAATCTTTTGATGGTCAATTTTGCTAGAAAGCCACCTGTTCACTTTTCATTTAAAAGATCTTTGTAGAACGAAGTTCGTTGTTTCAAGTAATTTCCTTATGAACTTGAAACAACGAACTTCCTTCTTTGTCACAAAATGTTCACACATTTTATCCCCTAAATGAAATAATTGGTACCTGATTAGACCCCTTTGGAAATAAGATGATCTTGTTCACCTTCAGTTGGTCTTTCTCTTGTGCCAGAGGAAGGAAGGAAGCTTTAGGAATCAGACCTGAAATCCTGTCAAAAGCGAGGATGCATTAATGAGTATGTTTAAATAATAATTACATATATACTGTAGAAAGTACAGTTAGAGTCTGAACAGTCTAATCAGAGGAAAACAAAACGTCTTGGTTCACTGACAACTACTTGCTTTTTAGAATGTTTGTGCCAAGTGCCAAATACTTTTTGCAAAATCTCATGAAATCCCCTTTCAAAGGCTGTGAACCAAACTGTAGCTTATAAAATCAAAGGCCACTCTGGATAAGGCAGGAACTGCTGACAGCAGTTAATGCTGTTTCTGTTGGAGATTGTACGAGTTGGAAGTTTTCAGCAATTTCTATCGTTTGTGGTGGAAGAGTAGTGTGAGCTACCAGGGTGCAATGAATGTGATTTGAGGTTTTGGACTAAATATGAAATTGCTCTGCTCTACACTAAAAATGATTGGCATGCAGTCAAGTGTACAAGGGAGATGATGAAAAGCAATTGAAACATTTTAGCAGAAATTGAAAGTCACTCACAGTCAGAGACCAATTTGAATTACTGTAGGCAAATATTTCTTGCTAGGTTTTTCTTGTTTGCAAGCAAACATGCACTGAACTGCTGATTCAGTGGGCACATAATACCTGTATTATTATGGCCACAAAACAGCCTAAAATTAGTTATAGTATGCAGGATTTATTCTTCTTGTGAGTTAGATCTTACCTTTTTTTGTACTTTTGGGAATAATGAGTATAGTAACATAAGAACATAAGGCTTGCCATATGAGGTCAGACCAAATGTCCATAAGAACATAAGAAAATGCCATACTGGGTCAGACCAAGGGTCCATCAAGCCCAGCATCCTGTTTCCAACAGTGGCCAGGTCACAAGTACTTGTCAGGATCCCAAGAGATAGATTCCTTGTTGCTTATCCCAGGGATTTCAATAATTCCACCTTAATAATGGTTAATGGACTATTCCTCCAGGAACTTGTACACACCTTTTTTAAATGCAGCTATGCTAATAGCTTTCACCACATCCTCTGTTGATGAATTCCACGGCTTAATTATAAGTTGAGTAAAGAAATATTTTCTCTTATTATTTTAAAAGTATCATCTAGTAACCTCATTGTGTGTCCCTTAGTCTTTGTACTCTTTGAAAGAATAAACAACCGATTAATGTTTACTCGTTCCACTCCACTTATTATTTTATAGACCTCTATCATATCTCCCTTCAGCTGTCTCTTCTCCAAGCTGAAGAGTCCTAACCTCTTTAGCCTTTCCTCAGAGGGGACTCATTCCATCCCCTTTGTCATTTTGATTGCCCTTCTCTGCACCTTTTCTAATTCTGCTATATCTTCTTTGAGATGTGGTGACCAGAACTGCACACAGTACTCAAGTTGAAGTCGTACCATGGAGCAATACAGAGTCATTATCATATTTTCTATTTTATTCTCCATTCCTACAAGCCTACCAATGACTCCCGCACACACTTGCACCCAGACCCACAAGCTCTTATACCTCCTCGCAAGCCCTTATTTAAATTTGTTGTTTTCTCCTCTACTGTGTTTATCTCTTCAGTTATGAAAATTATAGTTACATGTTCCTATTGTCTTTATGCCACTAAACTCCTTACCACGTCTATTCCTCTCCTGTAACCCCCTGCCCTAAAATTCTGTTAGGTTTTTCAAAAGGTAAAGATGTAATTTCCTTTCATGCTTCAAATTGTTTTACTGTAAACCGATGTGATGTGCAAACGAATGTCGGTATAAAAAAGCATTAAATAAATAAATAAATAATTCTTAGCATTCTATTTGCTTTCTTGGCTGAGCAGAAGATTTCAACATGCTTTTAATTATAACAATATCTTGAAAAATTAAGAGAAGATGGGAAAGTAGTCAGGAATGTGAAAATTCAAATAGATGAAAAAAATAGCAAATACTGTAAAACAGGGAGACAAACTTTGTTAACATATGTTAGTGATAGAAGGAAGTACAAGAGCGGTATTGTTTGACTCAAAGGTAAAAGGGAGGAATATGTAGAGGCTAATGAGGAAAAAACAAAATTACTTAACACATATTTCTATTTGGTGTTCACTGTGGAAGGGCCTGGAGTAGGATCACATAAAACAAACACAAATAATATTGGAAGCCAGGTAAACTCAATCGATTTTCAGAACAGTGTGTTCGTGAGGAGCTAACTAAACTTAAAGTAGATAAGGCAATGGGGCCGAATGAGATACATCCAAACATTCTAAGGTGAATTAGATATGTCCTGGCAGCTACACTGACTGAACTTTCCAATGGTTCCTTAGAGT